>NW_022145600.1:18508364-19223364 GCF_000002235.5 Strongylocentrotus purpuratus | reverse complement strand
TTATTAATGTTTTTTTCATTAATTATCATTATCAGCATCATCATCATCAGTAACATCATTATCATCATTGTTAATATTATCATTATTATCATCATTATTATCATTATTATCATTAGTACTATTATTATCATGTTCATTAATAGTATTATCATTATTTTTTTTTATTATTATCAGTATTATTATTATTATTATTATTATCATTATTATTAGTAGTAGTAAGATCGTCATCATTATTATTATCATCATCAAAGTTTGAAGTACTAAGCTGCTAGTGTCATCCTCATTCCTGACTATTATTCCCGTTTGCAGGTTTGTTTTTGAAAAACAAATTACTCGTGCTTTACCGTGAGCAAGTGAGCATGTTTCCATTGGCTGATCCAAAGGTGGAGAGAGCCACAGCTACAGGCATGATCCAGGCAAACTTTCCCAATACTTTAGCTCCGTATGTCTGTATAGGAAATAGAATGTGAGAAAATTCAGTAGAGTAGAAAGAAAATAAATAATGGACATTTATATTTATGCTCCCATATATATGTCAACGTATGGCCCCCAAGAAATGGAACGCTCGGGTTAATGAAGGAAAAGTAATTTGCCTTTGTAATAATCATAGAGCAACATCAACTAAACGCATGTTTGCTATTATTCGCAGGATACACGGATTCATAATTAAGTATAAACAACATAAAACCCATTTATGATTTTCAAAATCATTACGGGAAATCTGTTTTTTGGGAAAAATAAGAACTGTATTTGCCCCCCCCCAAAAAAAAAAAAAAAAAAAAAAAAATTCTGATATGTAGTGAGAGAATGACGCCAAAAACTCTTGACCGAGATCGATTTGCCGATAAATATGTTTCCATTGTCTTTATTATCGTTTGCATAAACTTAAAAAATCACATAATATCTCTTTTTGGTTGTTGGTTCTGCTTTTGGAAATTAAATTATCAATACTAACCACTGCCACAGCGTTTGAAGCCAGGAGTTCCTCCGGTGAAAGAGCTGCAAAGTAGGCTATGTTTGTAAGGATATAGACTATCGTCACAGTGACGATGGTGATGACGATTGCACGAGGAAGGTTTCTGTTAAAGGTTAAGAAAGAAAGAATAACAATATTTGAAGGTGACCAACTCGTATAAATAATTCAATACATGTTTCTTCCGGAGAGTAATGGTAGGATAAATTGATGTCTTCTTTTTTATGAAGCCAATCGTACATAATTCTGGCATTGGTCCAGGGGCAAGTTATGGAGGAAGTTTTGCACTTCGTGGTTGGATGGAAAAATTGAGAGGGGGAGGAACACTCTCCGTATTATCAATTAGAAAAAACGCCCTTCCATTTTTCTCCTTATAATTAGAAATGCCACAGCTGACTCCATCTTTTTAAAATCATATTTGACCTCAGGTGTCATTTCATGTAGAGAACCGCAGCCCTTCTTTAACGATTAATTTAAAGGGGGAATCGGTTCCACTGCTTCTATTCGGCAAAGACAGTGAACTATAGTCTAGGGAAGAGGAAAATTTGAGCTGGCACTATACACTGAGATTTCTTTGAGTGCTATGAAGTCCAAGGTACTTTGGGTACAGATTTGTCCAAAGTTTACTTTTCTACCGATAACATTATGTTAGAAGTACACCCGCCATGGCATTGAAACAAATGTACAAAAAAGAAGACTATGGACACAATCTATGATATTTATATATTCCAAAATGCGTGCTTCTAATACTTCACATATTAACTGAATTAAGATGGGTAAATATGGATTTACTTCAGACAAAACAAATAAGAGCTGGGTAGCACGCGCACGGATGCTGATATATTTATCGGATACTTATGCCTTTACAATGACTTGGGTACATTGAACTTGAGAGTATGATATGTTGTCATAAAACAATATAAAAATTCTTTGATCAAATTCACGTGCGTAGTCACGATAATAGAACAAAGGCATAATAACATTGCAATATTTGTGTTTGGCGTGACAAAAAGATAAAATAATATAAAACAAATTTACACAACAGAAATAAGCATTATCAATTCAATATCAGCAATATCTTCCCTTTTATCAAGGATTAACTTGGCAAGCTGTTATCGCATTGAGCTTTGATCTATGAAAAAAATAACATGAACGTTTAATTCATATCTCAAATCAAGCCTTATCAGGCGGGCTTGTCGTAATTGCTAGGATCATCATAAAATCATTACGAGTACATCGGCGGTTCGGGTAGGGCATGGTGAAGTTTAGAGTGTAACGACTTTCTGTTTCTTTACTGAACAAACAATTCTCCCCCAACCCGGTCAGGAAATCCTGGATTCGCCACTGAAATATAGTTACATTCCATGTTCATTATATTTAACAGTTGTAATCAGCATAAGACAATGGCAGAAATCCTTGACTGATTGTATTGAATATTGTGTTCACCAAAAGTGTAAACATGAGAAATTCGATAAAATTATGTTTCCAATGTCAAGCCATTTTGTTGTTATAATCCAGCTATTGAAGAAAGTAACATACTTTCCTTCTTATAAATTACGGAAGAAGATTTTACATGAAGAAATTACATTAAAAATACAGTAAATAAAGATGATAAATAATAAAATGCAAATTCATCGATTCATTTGAATAAAATAAATCACGCTGAAAATGTCGCTCCTTTCTCAACATGCACCATGCAGGTACAAACTTTCAAACAATGTATTTTAACATGTCATCTTCCGACTACACAATTGATTTTTTCTTCAAACTTGATGATTTCTTACTTGTAAGGGTCTTTCAATTCCTCCACTACAATGTTGAGAGAGTACCTGTAAATAAAGTGAGACATACAAGTTTGCTATACCTCCAAATATATAAAACTGCATACAAATATAACATTTGATAATACTAAAAATAAGAACAGTCTGTTCTAGTATAGCGCATAACACATTATGATATACCATCCTTATGCGCTTCCACATAGCTTTGGTAATTATTACTACGGCTTTTTGTTCACTTAGGCACCCGTTTTTTTTACATTTTTGTTTATCTCTCTCATTTTTAGAAAAAAGAATGATGCGGAGATATCGATGTTGAAAATGTAAATGTCGACATTTTTATTTCTTATGTCCAATATTCCGCAAATGCAATGAAATAATAAAAAATGAAAGTTGCATAAGTATCTATTAAATTTCAGAAAAATTATTGGCATTTCCTATGATGAAATCATGAAAATAACAGTAAATCAATTATTTGGCAAAGTAAATGTGATCAGGAAAATACTGAATTAATAAAGCTAGATCATCACAGCAATAAATCAATAACGAGTGTCACTCATAAAACAATCATGAAATAAATAATGGTCAGGATAGTTCACCAGAGGGGAATGGGAACCAATTCATTCATCATGAATGGTTCGAGTATCTTTAAAAAGTTAGAGAACTTCCTTTACCTTGTCATAATTTTATGTTGCAATTGTAAAGTTAGATACCGATAACAGTATGATAAATAACCATTCCAACCCTTAGGGAAAATGACTAGAGCGACTTGGAATTTATAACAAATCATTCCCTCGCAACCAAATCTATCTACAACTAATATAGAGATAGGAACTCTAGAATTATGAACATCCCATACCCCTACTAAAATCGTTTACAAGCATCTAAGAGTTTCAACATTTTTAATCGGCAACTCAAAATTACAGACGGCTTTGCGAGTCTCTAATATTTTGATTTATAAAGAACATCTAACGAGGACATTCGAAGGAAGATGTCATTATTTTAAAGATAAAGTTGCATTCTGGTCATGCGATTGCATCGTGAAAGAAACGGTGCGTAATCGATCAGAAAATTTGATCATGTAGCATGTAAGTATTGGTGGGTACTGCAAGGTTCTGGAATCGTCAAAATGATAAGAAATTTGGCACAGTCTTGGTAAAGGTAACAAGCACTGTACACAGAAAGATGTATATGGGACTGCACAAAATCACAAACAAGTGGCATATAAATGTGGTCCTCATTTTTAAGCTGTTACATGTCATATTTAGAATATGAAGGCATTTGAAGAGCCATGCTTTTCAAGGAACATTTTGTTCTCTGCTGTTCTTCCAATAATAACAACAGAAAACGCTTACAAATTATTTTTCACCTCTCCCCAGAACTCAACCTTCTCTTTAAGTAATCAAAATTTCCAAATGGAAAGAAGGTGAAGATTGATTGGTCTTACCATCCTGCGTAGGAGAACAGACCCGAGTAGAGGGCGACCCCCAATCCACTCATATCTGTTCCTTCGAATGAGTTCTCGAAATTCTGAGTATTTCCTGTAGAAAAATGATAAGTGTCATAATAATATTAAAGTTACATTGCTAATGATTGCAGGCGATGGAAATATGAGAATGAAGAACAATGACAATGACAGAACAACAATAAACAATACAAACAATAACAATAATATATGGATATGGATATGAATATATGGGGGGGGGGGGCGCATTGATGCCAAGGGGGGAACCTAAAATATTATGTAGATGAAATATATATGTAAGTGAACAAGAAAATAGATAGTTAGGGGAGAGTGCGGGAAGGGGATCTTAACTATCACCTGTGCACGTTACCTTTCCCTTCTTCCTTTCATTTCTTCATTTTCTTTGCCACTCGATGGGGGGGGGGGGGGGGGGGGGGGGGGGGGGGGGGGGGGGTCACGTGGCCCATTTAGCTACGCCATTGACTATTAGTATTACCCATCATTGTGATAATGACAAAGATAATTCAGCTGGATCATCGCTATTGATTCAAAACTAAAGTTGATCCGGAGGGAAATGGACATTTAGGGGAGCAGTTCCACGCAAAAATGTTTCACCTCAATCATGACAATTACAATCTAAATTTCACGCAAAAAATAATAAATTAGACCATAAGATAAGATACACACTTATCAGTTCTCGCTCCTTAATTTTATTTCTCTCTCTCTCTCTCTCTTTCCCTCTCTCCCATCTGTGTAAACACACACACATCAAAACGCTGTTGAAAAGTTCATTTCGTCAAAAACTACTCTTACCACAAAGACAATAGCTTTATTATATTGATTTTATAACAATAAATTACAGTTATCGATGATATACATGAAATAAAATTAAGTTAATTCGAATTAAGTACATTATAAAAAGAGAAAATATTGATATTGTGAAGAGCATATTAAACAAGAAAGTATCATAATGTTTTTTTCCTAAAGAATACTTAATACGTCTCATTGGGTCCTATACAGTGTAACGTCAAATAGGCGTAGTACACACGATGCATAAACTTTAAAACGTATCTTTTCTCCTTTTTTTTAAGGAGATTCATCACAGAATAATTACGAAACCCAATCCAGCTCTTAAATCATAATTTAGAGCACAATGCATCTAACTGTCCATAGACCGGTTTACTCATTTCAAATTTATGGATGTTTCTTTTCCAGGGACCTAGTGACGAGGTTTTCCTTTAACCTGTTATCCAGTCTGCAAACATTACTTGTTTCTATGTCGGGCAAACATAGGGATAATTTTCGGGTTGTCAAGAACAACTTTTCTTGACACAGTATGCATAACATTTGAATATGTTAGTAAGTAATGACCGTGTCAGTCGATGACGTAGTACTACGTCAGTAACATACATTGTTTAACAAGCATTGGATTACAATTCAAAACCCGAACACATGAAACTTAGTCAACATTTTCATAGCCCGTTGGACTGATAATAGATTTCGTTTTACAAAGTTAGCTAACCATTTCGTGCAGTTGAACAATTTATATGATGTTCTCTTTATATTGATGATTATGATGGTGATGGTGATCGCTTCTTGTATAGTGTCGGTGTGAATTTCGGTCAGTGGACACTTTTCGCCAATCGCAGACTCATGATCATCTCGCCGATCTAGAAGATACATCTCGCCAGTAGAATGCGGTGAGATGCGTCCTATAGACGTGATTTCACGAAGACACATCTCGCCGCGACACCGGCATCCACCTCCTCTAGCTTTTACGGCGCTATATGTAAGCTCTAAAATCACATCGCAAAGATTACAACATATATAGATACATGTAGTAGGTAACTTAATTTCGTACATGGGTCGCTACATACTTATCCTATTTTTTCTTCAAAAAGTGAGAGTAGAAGTAGTAAGACGTACCTTGTCCGAGTTCTACCATACCAGAGATGATAATAATAATGAGAGCGCCGATCTTGCAGACACTTGTCACATCTTGAATCCAGCAAGACCACCGAACACTGATTGCATTGATTAGTACAACCACGACTGCAGAACGAAAGTAGGAACACTTGATGACCAGAGTTTGTTACTTTGTTGGAAAAATGTCTTTGTATTTTAGTCTTTTTTCTTCTTCAATCAAATAACAATATTTTATTTGCCATATTCATGTTGTTACAAATAGTTTCCAATTTGTAATTAAAAACAACCATTATACAATTATCTACTCTTCATTTGCGGCAATTTCTGTGATATTCTTAAAAAAAGGTATTTAGGCTAACTGTATTGTATTGCATTTATTTCATCGGGTAAAACCTGCCCTCAGCTAGAAGCTGCTTTTCACCAAGGCCGTGATTTAAGATTATAAGTTGTCATGTATTTTCAAATGTTGCGTCGACCTTTTCATTAACAGAAAAAAAATAGTATTCATGATATGATTATAACATCTATTTTACTTTGTATCCATCTTTAAGTGTTTATCTTTGGTTACCATAAAGATTACTTGACACCAAATTACTTGGTGTTGGTGATTGTTCAAAATGAAGCGATAATCACCCCTTTCCTCGTCATTTAGCCGAGAATATCAGATACTTGACCAATGTAAATAATTACTCTTCTCAAATTACTCTTGAAACAGATATGTCTGCTGCTCACAAGGCGTCATTTCGAGTGCGTCATTATATGCGCTAATTACGACTGTGAAGGCTATGAGCCCATCCGCCAGTAATTTAATTCAAAGCAATGTTTGTCATTTTCATTTTGCATTCCCTTAGAGTACTACGTCACTCTCACATAGTTCGTCGAAGACCGCGCATGTTGCTGACGCAGCCGTACGTCAGCATACGTCAGCCTTGTGTGCAACGGATATGACCGATAGAAGGGTAATTTGGAAAGACTATTTCACAGGTAACTGGGAAGGAATGGTATGGTAACACCAGTACTTACTGGTACAGCTTATGGCGATGAGAACAATCGGTGCCCTAGGTGGTGGGCATTCCACATTGGGGTACAATGGTTGCAGGCTGTAGTTTGCGAACGTCAGCACGATGACGGCCATCGATCCCGGTTGCGCCATGACAGCGGCGATCCAGAGGAGCATGAAACCGAAGAAGTCGCCGTAGATGAGTTGGATGTAGGCATAGGCACCGCCCGAGGCCGGGATCATAGTGCCAAGCTCGGCATAGCAGAGAGCACCGACCATCGAGAACACCCCACAAACAGCCCACACCACCATTGTCGCGCCCACACTGCCGACACCGGCCAGGACACCCTTAGGAGACACGAAGATCCCCGATCCGATGATGATGCCGATGTTGATGGCGACGCCATCGAGCAGATTCATTCTACGTTTGAGCTTCACAGCGCCCTCGCTGTTATTTTCATCTTGGTCACCGACATCGCCCGCTTGTTCGTAGAGGTCTTTGATGGCGCTGACTCGCTGTCGTGTTGGCTTGATGTCCACCTCGTCGATCGACTTCGACAATGATACTTCGTCTCCTTGATTACTTGCCGCCATTGTTAGATATCCCCCACGACCGCCTACTTTTCTTTTATTTCCTCAAAGATGTGTGTTAGCGGGATGTTTCCAAGGCATCCAGAGGCCACATCACCACTCCTTCCAACTCACCTACAAAGCCTATGAATCACACGATGCTTTAACCGATGTCTAATGCTATGACAATGCAAGAAACTGCAAGAATGGTTCTTAAGAATTGTCTTGATCATAGAACGCAAATATCGATTTCGATGAAGGTGATGAAGAACGAATACGGCGTGACTCGACCTGCTGGTGTACTGGCTAACTAACGAAAGAGTACGGTCTTACAGTTAAAATTCTTCAGTTACTTCTTTGCACTTGTCAAAATAATACTGTCACTAGAAATGATGTTTCTAGCACTGATTTAATACCAAGCATAGCAAAATGTGGAGTAGAATAAAATAGACATTGAACTGTCTTCGTAATTAACGTCCAATATAAAGCATGGTATCTTTGCACATAACAACCTTTTGACCCCTATGATAAAAAAGATGGTACATGTCGAGATAAGACGTGATCTTTATGACTGATTTTTCACTGTTTTTTGTCAACTGAGATGACTCGTGATTTTTCCTTCTTCATATACTTCAATCCATAATTATCTATCTTTTAGTTTAGCTGAATCATCATTATTTGATTTTTTTGTTGGTCTTCTATCGTATATAACCGTACCGTAGTCGGTCAAGTCCTGTGGAAATATTGTAACTTGAAGGTACTATGTCCCTTTTGCAGCCAACCTCAAATTCTGTAGAACTTCGCAGGAATTATGAATATGTCATGTATGTCCTATCTGTGAAATGTAAACGTTAGCAGTGTCCTCATATTCAAAGTATGCAAGGAAACCCGTTTACTTGCTAGACTTCACTGTCAGACACTATTGAGTGACTGACTGGCTTTTTTTCTTCTTTGGTAATAACATACATGAAAAGAGTTGTAAAGGGTACATGAGCATTTGTCTACATCAATAACCCACTTCTTGTGATGGCCAAGATTAAACTGATTGAATCTTTGCGCAGCATAAAACGTATGACCATTCGGTACAATTGTCTGAAAATCAAGACTATTACTTTTGGGCTCTATAGCCCTAAAGTCGATTTGACAACTAATAGTCATTATTTTCCCACTTGAAGACATTTTCAAGCCCCACCTTTTTTAGGGAAGTTCTAAATAAGTATTATCTTTCAAATGCAGTTGGAATTTAACTTTTTCATTTTTTTGGCCTGCAAATGGGACATAGTACCTTTAAGGTTGCGTCTGATTCACTACAAGAAATCTGAAGATGTCCAGTGGGAATCAGTTCACCTATCAACCCGTTTAAACAGTCATATAATTTATGCAGCCCTTACTGTTTGATTTGGCAAAGATTAAACACAGTCTCCATAAAAAGGGAGTCTTTGCTTTAAACAATTCGCCGAAATCCACGGTGGCAATCTCGTTATTAAAATCGAGTGTCCATTGTTGGGGCTAAGGACATTTATTAAAATAACAGCAGTTGGATTTTAAAAAAGCTTAACACTATCGTAAGTGCAAGTTTGAATGCCCTAAAAATGAAACTGTAGACAATGGCGTAGCCTAGTCCATCCACTGAGGGGCGTTGAAACGATTGGGGAAAAGGGAGGAGCACCGGTCTTCCTCGAAAAAAAGAAATGCGGAGTTACAAGGTAACTGATTTGGGAGGGGTGCGAGAGGTGTTCCAGACGTCTGATTTTCTTGCCCTTGTCCAATTCTCCCTTTCCAGTTTTCAATTCTCTCTTTAATTTGTTTTCCTTTTTTCTTTTCACCACTTTAATGGAGGGGTGGGGGGGTGGGGGGGGGGGGTGGGTGGCGCGTGTGCCCGTGTTCCTGTAGCTATGCCACTGACTGTAGGAGTCTAGGAGCCTATCATATTGACTGGCCATCTGCATTTGAAAATAATCCAACAAACAATGGGAGATCGACTCCAAAAAAGTTGTTGGAGAGTTACCGACTCGAGGTGGCGCTGTAACGCAAAGCTCTAAAGACACATCCAATTTTAAATTCGAATCAAAACAGAGACTATGTATGATATATTACAAAAGTTGATGTAATAAGGATTTTCTTACACTGGAAACGCTTTATCTAGAAAAGCATTCAAGATGTTTCGTTTCACATGAACGCGTATGAATACATAATGATTTACAAATCAATCTATACAAAATCACCCACCACTGTCAAACACTCATATTTCGGTATTTAATCATTTTCACCATCATTCACTCTTTCGTTCACAAAGTTCGAACAAGTACTCGACATTTCTCCATGACAACAACATCGACGACAGATTCGATTCTCCTTATATAAGGGGATTTTTTTTTTTGGGGGGGGGGGGGGAGGCTTGGGCTAAGGTAAAAATGGAAGTGGGTGAATTATGCACACATCGTTCGTTCAAAATTGCATGCGGAAAGCATTTTATTGCCAAATGTGAATTAAAAGGACAATCAATACCTCCAATTTTTTTTATTTTTTATTTTTATTTGGGGATAAAATAAGTCATTCGGTACTTTTTTTTGTTTCCTCCGATTTGTTCTGGAGATTTTTTTCTTTACTGTTTTTGGATGGCATAGCCAGACAAAAACAATCATAAATACTTCCTTTACATGAAAATTGAACATTATTTTACACTCGTCCAACAGTGCTACTGTGCTTTTACAGAATTTGCCAAAAGACATATTCGACTTGCCAAAATACGCAAAATAAATGTTCAACCATGAAAGCATATCATCAGAAAAAACTGAAACAATTGACTGAAATAACTGACCTTGCGCAAGTAAGACTAAGCCTGAGATGATGATTATAGAGAGTGCTGCTAATTTGCCAATAGTGAAGACTGACTGAACACTGGTGGCCAACTTCACGCTCCGGCAATTCACGTACATCACCGTAACTGTATAAAAGATAAGAACAAAAAAAAAATGATACAATTCGTTTAGATTGCAATTAATATCGGCCTTAGCCAGTGGCGTACCTGGGGTACTCCGTCAGGGGGGGCAAGCGACCGAAACAAACAAAAAAGGCGATGCTAATTTTCACTTCTGGCGAGCGAGCGAGCAAAAAAAAATCTTTAAGTAACGTTTGGTATATAAACTGGTATTGTTGCAAGTTGGGGTGGGAACATTTACTTGTTAGCGACGTTAATTTCATTTTTTTGCAAACGAGCGTAGCGAGCAAGAAAAAAATCACTCCTTTTTTAATAATTGCCACTTAAACTTGGTTCAATTGTCCCATGCAGGCTGCGGGAACAATATTGTGTTTAGGGTGATTTCATACCCATTTTAGCTAGCGAGCCTAAATACATCTTTCTCTCAATGAATTGCTATATAAAATTTGTTTCATTGTTGCAGGTCGGGGGCGGGCACAATCGTGTATAAGGCAATGTCAATCCCATTTTGGCGGGCAGGCAACCCCCTACATTTCTCTTTTTAATGATATTGTAGCAGGTTAGTGGTGGGCACATAATTCCACGAGCTAGCGAGCGTAGCGAGCGAGCGAAAAATATCACTTCTCGTTTATAGGGAAAATATGGTACATAAAACGTAGGTTCATTGTTCCATGTCAGGGACGTGATTATTAAAAGCGGTGTTATTTCTATTTTGGCGAGCGAGCGTAGCGAGCGAGCAAAAAAATCACTTCTCTTTTGTAGGGAAATTATGGTACATAAACTTGGGTTCATTGTTCCATGTCAGGGACGTGATTATTAAAATCGGTGTTATTTCTATTTTGGCGAGCGAGCAAAAAAATCACTTCTCTTTTATAGGGAAAATATGGTACATAAACTTGGGTTCATTGTTCCATGTCAGGGACGTGATTATTAAAATCGGTGTTATTTCTATTTTGGCGAGCGAGCGTAGCGAGCGAGCAAAAAAATCACTTCTCTTTTATAGGGAAAATATGGTACATAAACTTGGGATCATTGTTCCATGTCAGGGACGTGATTATTAAAAGCGGTGTTATTTCTATTTTGGCGAGCGAGCGTAGCGAGCGAGCAAAAAAATCACTTCTCTTTTATAGGGAAAATATGGTACATAAACTTGGGTTCATTGTTCCATGTCACGGACGTGATTATTAAAAGCGGTGTTATTTCTGTTTTGGCAAGCGAGCGTAGCGAGCGAGCAAAATTTTTGTAATGATAATTGGTTCATAAATTTCAGATTTTTTTTGTTGCAGGGCAGGGCTTACACAATCATGTCTAAGGTGATGTTAATTCCGTTTTGGCGAGCACGAGCACACCAAAACTTCTTTGAATAACATTTGGTACATAATTATTAACTGGTTGTTGCAGGTTGGGGCGGGCACGTTAGCGGTGTCAATTCCATTCCAATTCCATTCCAATTGTTTCCAAAGCAATATCTATTCATTTTATTCGCGAGCAAGTGTAGCGAGCGAGAAAAATGAATTACTCTCTTTTAGTAACATTTGGTACATACACTGTGTGTTATTGTTGCCATGGTTGCAGGTAGGGGCCCGTCGGGGCAGGCACAATTGTATTCTAGGCAATGCTAATCCTTTTCTTTTTTCAGGGGGACGAGCAAGTGAAAACATTTAATACAAAATAGGCTAGCAAGCAGTTCGCGCCAGCGAAGAGTTTCGAATTTGTTATATCACTTATATTTTCCTATTTTCATTTGTCTAAATTTTTCAGGGCCGTATGCGGAATATTTTTCTGGTGGGGGAGGGGAAAGATGCGTTAAAAGTTTTCGAAGAATCTCAAAAGCAAAAGGAGTGAAGGGAGTTCGAGCGACCGAACTGGTCATGAGGGTACTTTTGCATTTTCAAAAGTAGAATTGAAGGATTCGGTATAGGCCTACACTACATTTTCAGGAAAAAAACTGTACGTTTTCAAAATATCTGGGGTCAACTGCCCCCCCCCCCCCCCCTGGTGCGTACGGCCATGGTCTTTTTTTTTTAATTTCCCCATTTTTTTCCTTTCCTTTTCTTTTCCCTTTTCTTCCTTTTCTCTTCTTCTTCCTTTTTTCTTTCCTTTTCCTTTTTTCCTTTTTTCTCTTTCTTTCCTTTTTTTCTTCCCTTTTCTTTTTTTCTTTTTCTTTCCTTTCCTTTTTTTCTTTTCTTTCCCCTTTTTCTTTTTTTCCCCTGGAGCCCGTCAGGGGGGGCACTCTGCCCCCCCTGCCCCCCCATAGGTACGCCAGTGGCCTTAGCGGTCACCTCTCTCAAAAAGGGCAACCTGTCTATAGTGGTCACATATAACGTCTTCATCGAGGAAATGTGTGTTGCAGAACCTGTCTGGTAGTGATAAGGCCACCTGCCTACAGCGGCCATATTTCTGTTTCTCTCGGGAGGCCTTTATAGACAGGTTAGGTTGTAATGAATAATCGATTATAATAAATTGGTCTTATTACCCAAGGTAACCAGATCAGTATAAATACACGCTCTTATGGGGTCCTGCAAATATTATTCCTCGGCAATACCAGGCTCCAATTTCATACACCTGGGTCGAGAGGGACAAATGCGGGGTAAAACACCTGGCCGCAGAATGTAAGCACTGAGCAGGCATCGAACCCGGGACCTTTCGTATGAGAATCAAGAGCCTTCACCAATATGCCACGATGTTTCAGCTTTTGTTTATTAAAGCCATACATATACATACATGTACAGATATACAATAAACATATAAATATACTAAGGCAGATTACGACGAACATCGAACTTGGAAATTGAAAAACTAAACCCTTACTCTATTGTGGTATTTTGAGCTTCTCCTGAGAGGCGGAGAGGGGGGGGGGGGGGGGGGGGGCGGGAGGTCCGCAGGGGGGGGGGGGTCCAAGTCTACCATAATTACTACAGTATTTTCATAGCCTAATTTCCTTTTTGATGTTTACACGACACCATTAGAAGCTAGCAATTCAGGTTATTACCTATTGTTAAAAAAAAACTAACATCCGATCTAGAATAGGAAAGATCAATTCTAATGAACCAAATAACCTGTTCATTACAATATCATCCGGCGATTTGGTTAAATGTCGGAAGTTGATTCGGGTAGTAGACCACTCAAGTTCACTGATTACTATTTCTAGGTGTTTTGAAACTTGTGATGAACTTGTCATGGACCGCATAATAACCAGGCACCTGTTCACATCAAAACATTTAGAATGAAAGCCGGAAAGATGAAGGGACATCGAATTGCCACAAAGCTGTCTTCATGAAAAATAAAGATGGCTGCCATGGACTCTCATTGAGCGTATACCCCCTCACTTTCTTAAGACAACAAACATAACTATACGAAAATTAAGCAAATTGTTGCCTTCCTAATTCAAAGTTAAAGAAACTGATAACATATAATTAACCTTCCCCATATTAATAGTGCGACAATTTCAGCTAATTCCTCCACACAAATTTGCGACCTTGAATGTCGACCCATTTTCAAAATGCCGCGGGTCTTTATTGATATGTTTATGTATTTGAGCATTACATGATTTGTAAAGCTCATTTCCTTTGATTTTATGTATACAGAGCTCTCTTTTGAATCAAGGTTCTTTCCGGAAGCAGGCACTCTGCTTTTCAATGGAAGTAAATATGAATAAGATCAATCAGTGTATTTCATTCAGAATCGCATAGATTCATTCATCCGCATATTTCTTATCTCATTTTAAATACCCAGTACGCAAACAAAATAAGTAAATTATATGTTTGTCCTTTACTGTTTAAACCTTGTGTACAGGCACAGACTCTAATTTGGCACTTTAGAACCATTCCATAAAGTCGTGAGCAGTCTAACTAGGTCAGCTTTGAATGTGTATGTCAGGTAGAGCTAAAGTACAAAGCCTATTATATGGTGATACTTAGACCTGACTACGATCCGATTGTGGAATAATTTGCAACATCATTTGATACGAACATTAAAACAGGTAAATTATTATGACCAAGGATCTGAATAGTCCTTTGAATGATAATATCTAAATTTCAATGGATGTCATGCTTTCTATACGAGTTCGAGGAAAAGCTAAATCGGCTCAGAATCGTAGTACGATTGCCTACGATTTGAAGCCGATCCTGCTTTAATTGGAAAGGTTAAATGCACTGAAATTCAGGTTATTCGGATTCTTATCATTATTTAGATCCTAAATCAGTCACATGATGTTTGTTTAGATATTCATATTATTTTAATATAACTGCCATTGACTCGTAATCGGATCGCTGGAGGATTGCCGCGGGTAGTGTTTCAACTGCTCAGACACTATGTCACGCACTTCCGGCGGACAAGGGTCTGTGTATGCAAACTATTTCCTCTATTTCATTCATGCAGAGACTGCGTGCGATTCAAGTTCATATTGTCCAGAATCGTTGCGTGTGATACACATTATGGGCGTGACCTTTCGTGACCCCAAACAACTTACCAGGCATGCTCAGAGGCCCATAACAAGGCAAAATAAACACCCCCCCCCCCCCCCGTGGCTGGTTATATTTACACATGTTCTTCGATAAGTTTTTGAGCAGATTGTTATCAGAATGTCCCTATCATAATTTTACTGCTTCTATATATTCAATCAAATGTTCTATTTCTTATGGTTGATTCCCTCTGTAATTAGGAACAGACGTAGCAGCAATGACATTGAAGCTCCTTGATTGTACAAGTTGTAGGAAAATATTGCAGTAATGGTAGTTATTGTCAATGAAGTGAGAAGTGAGAAGTAACAGAACATTAGGATAACGGTAGTAAAAGCAGCGGTAATATATATAAATCATCATTAGCATTAAAAGTAATACTGGCGTATACACCCTGCCCGCCCAGCATTTGAAGATATAGGAAAAATCAATACCACCCGGCTCTATCAGTGGGTTAGCAGAGAGGATTCCGGTCCTAATTTTACAATTTCTCGATTACTCAATTTTACAAGTACCAGCAACATTACAACTATACTGACAAGTAGTAGTCATGGTGATACAAATTGAAATATCAGTTGGTGTCAAACTGTTAATATTAACACATCGTGAGCAGTATTAGGAGAATCATGTATAAGTATAACGGCGGTGAAAGTAGGGGTTAATTCAATATAGCCATGCACCGATGTTTGTTACAATTGAATATGTAGAAGCGTGAAATCTGAAAACAGGAAATTCAATCCCAAATTCGACCTCTAACAGAACACACTTTTAAATGTTAACATTTTATAAATGCACAAATATCAAATGGCTGCAATGTAGATTTTCAAATACAGTAGCTGTTGTTCAAGAATAAGAACAACATGGATGAGTTAAAGTTGATATTTTGCTGTTATTTCATGGGTTGTCAAATCAATATATTTCGCCATTCTTCAAAGACGATGACGTCACAATCAAGGTGTTATGACGTTGTCGCTCTAGTTGGCTGCGTTTTTAATAAGCCTGTCATCACCATATGCCACTGCAAAATCAAATTCACTCCTCCACATGAGAAAATAACAGGAGAAAAGTGTTGATAAGGAGCAACCGTTAAATACACAAATCATGCTTAAAGTATTTTGGAATGCATGCTGCAGAATGTCAATTCTATTTCGACTACAGAAGTGCTTATAACGTCGAAAAAGAACGTCACAATTCTAACGGGTTTCCACTTTACAGCTTTTTAAAATATTTTTTGTTTTATCTGATGAAAATATTGAACATTTTCCTAGCAACAATCAGAGGAAAACACTGCTGTGGATCAGTGGTTTTACATGCAAACTCGCGACAACCTATTTTGTGTTTGCTTCATACACTGTGATGACTGTGGAGAACAAAGGGGCCTTCCACTCTAAATCCCAATCTGCCATACCTTAAAATGATTATCAATCAAATACAAAGGAAGATTGTGTCGCTTTACTGTGCCCCCGACAGCAATTTTAGACTCCCAAAGCACGTGAACTATTGCCATGAAAATATCATTTTAATTATTCTTTTTCGGTCGAGTGCTCTCCTCTACCCCCGGGCGGCAGAGGTTACTGAATCCGCACTAGCCCACAATATATCCAGTCAAATAAAGGCCGGATGAGTATGAACGAGGACTTGCACGTGGAATGGGGGCATCCCCATTGCTATGGCACGCAGGACCCCCGACCCCCCCCCCCCCTCGTGTCTGGATGGCACGGGTAGGTTTGCGAACCCGTCTTCCCGAATATGGCGATTAGAACGGGCTAGAATTATTCTGAATGGAACCGACGGAGCACCACGGAGTTATTTTTTGCGAGTACCTAAACTCATTAACGTATCTATGTCATGTCATGTCGGAAGTATTATCCATTCTGGGGCATCTCACGTCCCATGCCCGAATATCGACGTAGCAGCAGTTTTTATATTTGATTGAAAACATGATCGTTTGGGAAATAAACCTTGCGCAATATACCGGTTTACTAACGTATTCAAAGTTATGGATGGTTTAATTTCTGGGGACCCAGTGACGAGTTAATCCAATTCTGCATAAATAACTTTTGTTGCTCTGTCGGGAAAGCCTCGGTAAGCTTTCAATCAGTTCAGTGCAATCAGTAGTAGGTCCATGGTGCAATAGCCTTGTCCATTCACTATTGAAGTGGGCAGTACAATAGGTTGCTGACCCCCCCCCCCCTTTTGAAAGCTTTGGCGATTGTGTATTCTCACTTTTAATTTGCAAAATTCTTATTCTTCTATTTTTTCTTCTTCTTCCCCTCCTCCTTCTCCTTTTTGTCCGCCTCCTGCTCCTCCTACTACATTGTAATATGAAAAGAGTATAATCATATTTTTTGATGAATGTTTCCAGTAATTATGTAAACATTCTACATTGCAAAGCGCTTTGAGAGGGTCTGTGGTCCTGAAATGCGCTATAAAAGAACGAACTATCATTATTATTTTTAATAACACCCGATCTGCCAAGGCCAATAACATTTATTCGATACGCCTTGTAAACTTGCGCCACTAGCATTATGATCGGCATGAGTAGGAGAGTTAATAATGCTGTATTTCGTGGTATAGCCTTGAAACTTAATATTTTCTCACCTAAATTTAGTCTGGAAGTAATTAGCCATGAATTTACGTCATGCAATGTATACACATGTTCATATCATAGTTAATGATTGTATGATATTTACTGGAAACTTGGAAAGGCGCAACAGTCATAAACTAAATGACTGGGACCATGTTTTCAAACATAATTCTTTTTGTCAGTGAGGCAAGGTACATTCCCTCACACCTACATCTCCCCTGTGAGTAGAGGTTGGCTGACCCCCTAAAGGTACTTTAAAGATAAACTTGAGTTCTGGTAAAAAAGAAAATTAATTCTCACAGAATCTAACGAAACTTACACTGAATGTTCAAGATTACAAATAAATGTCATGTGCCAAACAATTTTGGAAGAAAATGTATACTGGCTGAGTAATGAGCATAGAAAGATAAGGAAATCAGGGTAGTACTAGCCCCGACACCAAGTGTGTTGTCCCATATACATTTTTCTGTGTAAGTGATTGTTACTTTACCAAGACTTTGCCAAATTTATGATGATTTTGGTGACTCCAGAACCTTGCACTACACACCATTACTTACATGCTATATGATCAACTTTTCTGATCCATTCCACACCTTTTCTTTCACAATGCAATCGCATTACTAGAACTCAAGTTTATCTTTAACTTTGAATATTCCGTATGTTAATCTGCTTAGAGTGTAGATGTGTTTTTTTACAGCTTTATCAGTGTTTAACCAAGACCCCGTTCATCCTTCCAAAGTAAAACAATGGTACGTTAATAACACAGTGCTTGTCATTGAAAGAGGGCGTGTAAATACCATCTTATCTCAGAGTGCAGAGTCCATGTAATGGCGTTGCTACGGAGGGGCATGGGGGCACTTGCCCCCTTCGAATTACAAAAGGGAGGAAATAATAGACAAGGGGGAGGTAAGGGAAAGAAGATATGGAACGTAATACGACAAGATCTATCCAGCATCATTCCCCTATGCGATGACGTGTATCATTTTCATTTTATTCATTGGGGGAAGTATTGGGGTGTCCCCCTCTCCCACACGAGCCGCGTCGTGCCACTTACGGTAACAATGGATGCAATAAAAATAGTGTTTATAGAAGCTATGTCAAAGGGCTACTTGGTATTTATATCAGTATTATTGTTTGAACACCTATACAAAATAAAGTAACAAATGCATAGAAGTCGGAATCTGAAAAACAGTCCATAAAGCTGTCAAGAATAATGAAAATGAGTCAACAAGAACAAATCGATGACTATAAACATGTATCTTTATTATCTGCGTGACAGAAAGGAATTATAAACTCAATATTTTGAAGAGTAATGGGCAGAAAAGAATGGTTAAAATAGCAAACTAGAAATAATTTCATATCTTGGGACTGAAGTTTTACTTAATCAGTAAATAGAGTGTCTAGTGTCTACACGTTCAAATGCCAAAATGGTGTGGCTTCTTCACAAAATATGGTACCATGTGCATTTATTTATTTTTTAAAGGTAAATTTACATCATTGTGTGCCCGAATTACGCCCCCTTTTGCCTCCTCCAAATAACAACAAGTGGATGGTGGTGGGGATGGTGGTGGTGATGGTGGTGGGGGCTACGCCGGATACGCCTTTGAGATTTTTTTTTCTCCATCTGACATCGTTCCGATGATATTCTTCGCCTTCTTTTCATGGGAATAACCAGAACAGGGAATCTAACCGTTTATAGATCTCTACACTGTCTTTAAAGAGATCAAAGTTTCCATTTAAACACACTCAAGACCTCGTTAATACGTTATCACACGTTTCCCCAATTCATCATGAGAAATAATCAGCTGAACACCGCACTTGCTTCGTCAACTTAACTAATGATATTGACCTGTCTCAAATATATGTACACAATACCATTGTTTAATGTTTGCGTAACATTGTTATCGCTTTTGAACATGATGGGTATCAGCTGTATTGAAGTTCGTTACGTTGATTCGTGGACTTTATGGTGGAGTCTATTATCTTTTTTTCCTTCAGAATGTAGGTCGATCTTCGAGGGGGCGTCACAAAGTACGGTATTGGATGATGGTTTGGGGCAGATTTTGAGCTAGATTCAGTGCTGGGTTCAGGGTTAAACTCGTGAATTCGACGGGCGAGCAATTATTGTCGCCCAACAAGTTTTAAAGTTCGTAAAGTTTATTCTTGGATGCTATTCCGTTATTCACAGGTACATCAGGAGTGACAGTCTTGGTCGAGGGTTTGAGGAATTGATTTTAAACTAGGATTATTCGCCTCAAATCTCCTTGGTGTTGCTTGTAGGGAATAGGGTTAGAGTTGGGAATTCGACTAATGTAAGAAATTGACTGCGGAGCAATTATTGCCGTTGGAATATGATCATACAATACAATCGCATAAATCCGTCTGGTGTATTATTATTCATTTTTGTCGGGCAACCAGTCAGAAAATAACTATTTTTGCCACAAATATCTCCTGCAATGTTTTAATAACTTGTACAATTTTATTTCCTCTCACGATCTCTTTCACGTCCCCTCCCTCAAACGAACAAAACAGGAGTTGTCTAATTCTACAACACCTGTATAGATAAGATAGCCAGGGCCCCTTTTTTATCAAGTTCATGGGTCACATGAAAACCAGCATTGTCGAAAGAGGTGGAACATGAAACTTTCTATCCAGATCCTCATAGGCTTTGTTTCCCGGCAATTAACTTTTCTGTGCTCTCCGGCTATTTCGGTAAACGTGCGGGGGTGGGGGGGGGGGGGGGTGGAGAATTGCCCCCCCCCCCCACCCCCAAACAAAATCAGACGAAACCTTGCCCTGCGACTTTCATGTTTTCCTCCAGCCTCTTAAATACCTGGAAAGAAAGGCTTATCCCCTCCCCCTCTAAAATAAAGGGACTTCTTTTTCAACATATTTATGGAGAGTGGAAGGGTCGGGTCGCGTCCCTCTTGGCCCCTGTACCCGTCCATTTGTTAGTTCATAGACTCCGAATCAGAGGTCACAGCGTCAGGAAACTCACTGTCATGTCGGCCTAAAACCAAGGAAATGAAAGTATCGTCTGCTATTAAACCCTCATCACCTTGATGAAGACAATCGGAAGACAATGACCATTGTCAACAGTTCTAAAGGCCTCGAGTGTCTAGCCTCCAGACTAATCATTTGCTATGCCCTTAAAGATAAAGGTGAGTCTGGTCATCCGATTGCATTGTGAAAGAAAAGGTGTGGAAAGGATCAGGAAAAGGTGTGGAAAGGATCAGAAAAAGTTGATCATGTAGCACGTAAGTATTGGTGTGAACTGCAAAGTTCTGGAGTCATCAAAATCATAATAAAATTGACCCAGTCTTGGTAAAGTAACAAGCACTGTACACAGAAAGACGTATATGGGACTACACAAATGGTAACGGGGCTACTAACCTTGATTTCCTTAGCTTTCTATGCTCATTACTCAGCCAGTGTACATTTTCTACCAAAATTGTTTGGCAAATGACATTTATTTGTAATCTTGAACATTCAGTGTAAGTTTCGTTTGATTCTGTGAGAATTCATTTTCTTTTTTAAAAACCAGAACTCACCTTTATCTTTAAACTCAATTGAACGGTTAACAAAACACTTCCCGATACAACCAGTCTACAGCTAATTCTAATTTTAGTAAAAGTGGCGAAATGTGGGTCTAGCCATTGAGGGGGGAGAGGAGTGAGGGGGGGGGGGGGGGGGGGGAGAGGAGTGAGGGAGGGGAAAACCAACAAATTAGATGGATAAAATGTGACCAAAAGGTGACTGAGTAAGGGAAGGGTGTGAGAGGAATGTTGTATCACTTCTTTTCACGTTGCCCTTCCCCTCTCCCTTCCTCAACACTTTCACTTTTTAATCTCCCTCCTCATATTTTCGATATTTGACTGGGGCACATTACCCTGCGCCCTAATAGCTAGTACTCCCCTGTTCCTCGTCATCATGAAATGTCAAATAAGACTAGTGTTTTTAAGTACAGAAGTGCTTAAAACTTATATAAATTGGCGTGTAAATCTAGAAGTTTTTCCCCTTTTACCGACAATCTAAAGGCCATTTCAAGAGAGGTGTGACGAGACGATTAAACATGAAAGCCACATTTAACGAAATGGCTCTAAATCGTTTAACAACGATAATTACAATACATACAATGTATTAATACCTTATAAGAATAAAAAATAAATATGGACTTTAAATCGATTAGCCCTACCAAACTTGTATTGATAGTCCTTTACACAATGCAGTAACATTGTTTACTAACAAATTGACGCGACTTATAACATGTCCTAGATATGACACAGCTCAGTTATTTGACTTTGGAACTGCATTTGGCTTGAGAATCAAGTTTACCATACTCGGAGTTTACTCGATAACAGGTGAATAAAATCGAGGCACCTAAGTATAAATTTGGTATTTTGGTTACATTATGAAATAGCCTATTTCACCAATGTCACCAATAGAGGAACAAATGGCGGAAACTGGCATCAATTTTAAATTCTATTTTCAAACCAAGATGTATATAATTTCGAGGCCAGAGGAAGCAAGAATTTGGAGTATCAAATCAACCCACAATGGCTTCTCAATAGGAAACATGGTCAAGGGCAATTGCTCATCTTTCTCCCCCCCCCCCCTCTCTCTCTTTCAGTCACATCGGAGTAATTGTTTGAATCCGAGGTATATTGCAAGGTGGTAATTACCATCAGGTAGTATTCCGGAGGTAGCTGTCCGAAGGAAACAGTTTTTCGGGGTGATTGTCCAGAAGGTAGTTGCTCTACAACTGAACGCAAATATGATAGACAGTAATGCATGACACTTTTTGTATACATGTCACAGGTCGTACAAACAAAAACCCTCGTATGAATCAACGCCCATACCTCCTATTCTCACTCTCTTCCGGGGGCGTTTCATGAAACAATTAGTCGGTAGTTTTCACCGACAATTTGGCCAGCACTCAGCACTGACTAAATTTGACCAATCAGAGGCCTGGAAAATAATCGGTGACAATAGAATTGTCAGTGAAAATGATACTAGTCGGTGAAAACCACCGCCTAATTGTTTCACGAAACGCCCCCCCCCAGATCTCTTCAAATTTCCATCCCTTTCTTTCGATCTCATTCAAGCAGCCCTTGTCGCCCCTTTCCATTCAAACACCGCCACTTGCCTCTTTTCATAACTTCCAATTGAGCCACCCCTTCTTAGTTCCCTTCCATTTTGATCTCTTTCGATGCATACACTCCTCTCCGTTCCTCGATTTCAGTCTCTTCAAATGCATAAACCCCTTCTCATCCCTCTCTACATGTCTTTCGAACTAATCAAGTTAGAGCACCGAATTGTCTCTTCCAGTTATAACACCCTTTGTGCTACTACAATCTCTTCCAATGTCAACACCTTTCTCATTCCTCTCCTTCGATTTATTCCAGTTTCCACACTTCTATAACCCCTCTCTGTTTTGACCTTTTCTTATTCCCACAACCCTTCATATCCTCCTTATTCAATCTATTCAACTTCCAGCATCCCTTCTCTTTCTCTCTCTTTGATTTTTTCTTATTCTCAACCCTCTCCTCATACCTTTTTTGTTTTATCTATCCCAATTTTTCACATCCCTTTGTATCCCTAGAATGTTCATCGCCTGCCTTCTACTAGCCTAACCTTGGGTTATCCAACAAGACAGTACCGGTATACGATTTCTTGACTTTTTTTAGCTTAGGTGTACTACATATCATGATATTGTAGAAAATATGAAGGAGTCTGTGGAAATGTAAGAACAGAAACCAGAATGATCTCTTTGGAGCCGGAAGGGCAATAACTCTGTCTAAAATGATTTGAGTTAACGCCCTTCTGGCTCCAAAATGGACGTTAATATATTCTACGTATTGCTTACCGACACAAATATTACAAAGGATGACGGTTGGAAGCCAGACGTATATGGCGTAGCAGGGGTCTTCAGCAGGAAGAAAGGCTTCTAGAAGATATTGGCCGAAGACCATGCATATGACAGCCTGCTGGGCTGGCAACATCAACACCATGGATATCCAGATGTAGAGAAAAGAGAGGAGGTCGCCGAACGCCGCCTTGATGTAGGCGTAATGGCCACCCGACGAGGGGATCGAAAGACCGAGCTCGGCGAAACAGAGAGCGCCAATCAAGGAAAACATCCCACTGATCGCCCAAATGATCAGGGACCCGCCCACGGAGCCAACACCCATGAACACGCCCTTGGGAGTGAGGAAGATTCCCGAGCCGATGATGTTGCCGACGTTGATGGTGACCCCGCCCACGAGGCCGATCTCACGTTTGAGGCCAACCTTATCAGGGTCATTGAGGGATTCGCCGGTGATCTGGTCGAGCCCCGCCTCGATTGCGCTGTTCACCGTTAGACGTCGTCGTCGTCCCATTGTCTTTTCCTAAACCAGGAATCACTTCTCTGAATAAGCTCGTGCAACGTCAAGAACGACTAACTTACAGATGAATAAATCAGTCTCCTTCAGACCTTGGAATTGAAACGTCTAAAACCCCTTCTAGTAGTCTCCTTCCTTTAAAACATTATAAATACGACACGTAGAAGCAAATGATAGTAGCGCCGAAGAGATGTCTTCCAATAGCATGTCTGACATGTTTCACGGTGAACCCACAACTGGATCATTTCTGAATAAAACATATCTTTTTAAAATGAAAAACCACTCAAAGGCATCTCTAACAGAACTAAAAGCACATGTAATGGTTACCAATGAAAAGCAGATCAAACCAGAAATGAATTTTATCTCTATATTTCATAAATTACTATTCGAATCTAACTTTTTCTCATATGTTATCTCGTGTTAACAATGACAGGTGCTACTAATGGCCGAGTGACACTCGGGTCACCAAGATCTCGAAGTGTTGGAAGTATGCAAGACATGCGTGAGGGTAATATCAATTGGCGAGATAAGAGAATGGACCCAAACTTGAACTAATCACAGAAGGCGAGATTCTCATCATTTATTTTCAGCTAGATCCATGAAATACTTTAGCATTACAAATATTAAACGACTAGCGAATTACGAATCAAATCGGCACGACCTTAAATGACAAGTTCTGGTATTAGTGAAGGTGAACAAATAATTTGTTAACTTCATAGTTTTCTTTATTTCAGTATTGAATAATATTATAAATGCAAATGTCCCATGAAAAGGGCTTCTCTGGAAGTGCAACCATGCTTAAAACATGACAAGAAATAGTTCACAACTACCAACGTCTCATGCCAGTGTGTGTAGTCTTAAAGCTTATCTGCCATAGTTTACAGGAGGGATTAGAGCGCCCTGCAAGGTCACTGGACAGGTGGTTATCTCATCAACTCAGCTCTCAGTTAACATAAGAAAAAGAGGATCATGGGGGACCAATGGTCACCGATTAGGCATTGTTTGTTATATAGAGGGCGCAAGTAGCTACAAGTAGTGCAGTGGGCCTTTAACTTGTCATTGTACATGTACATGTACATCAATGTGACTTTCAGCAAGGCCCAGTAAATATATCTTGTCAGGCTGATGACACAATTACTGTACCTCAAAAGACACAGCTGTCCTGACTCCTTAAAGGTACATGTAATACTAAGTTTTAGTATGGGGTCATTAATTTGGTTCAATGAACATATTGGAGGCATTTGAGATCCTACAATATTCAGTGATCGTTGTCGCGGTTGAAATCGTGTCTAAAGATTCAAGTTCAAGATTTTAATTAAGCTTTAAAACAATGTTTCTTGACTAAAATCGACCGATTAGCTATTCCCCTTTGGAAATTATATATCACAACTACATATTCTGAGATTTTCATGGTCGCAACTATTGTACGGCCGTAGGCGCCATTTGAAATTTATCAAAATTTTCCTACCGGGAGCACCGGTAAATGTTTATATTCAATTTTTCTCGAGAGCAGAAATGTTTTATGGCCTAAATTTTTTAGTGCTGATAATTCATCCACAGGGGCATCCAAATTTATCAAAATTGTAAAGAATAACTATCCACCCAATTTTCAAAATTTTCCAAAACTTTGTCAATACATAATTAACCTTTCCCATTAATTTCTAAACAGTTCCTTTCACAATGTATGACCGGTACTAAGTTTTATCTTGATTTGATTTTGATAGTGATACCAACACTGCGTGAGTTTGAATGTGCAGATTTTATTTTGTGAATTCCTTTCCTTCCCTATAATTATACCATGTTCACACATCATGGCCCGAATTCACAAAGGAGGTTTGTCGTCAAACCTAGGTTTTTGTGCGTCAAATGACGCGTTTCGAGAAACAAGCAAAGGAAATGCATTTTAGGGGCATGAATGAAAATGAAATACATCGTGTACTACATGAGCAATCACGGTATGCGTTCTTTAGAAATTGCCTAACTATCGCTTATAAAGCCGTTTGAGTAGACATTGATCAGGAGTTACAATAGTTGGATCAACAGGGTTGGTAAGAACGGTTTGGGTTGAAAGGAAAGAAGGAAACATATTTGAGCACAATAGGAATATTTATTTTTCAAAAACCTCCTGGTTGTGACGAACGTCGTTTTATCAATAGAGAATACAATTTGTTATAGCTGCGTGTGAGCACTCTCCTTTTTATTCTCAAGTAGTCTATTAGGGTAGCAATGTTCCATAAAAATGATTGCTCTCAAAATATTGTTAATCATTATTAGAAAGGGTTTACAAGTTGGACCAAAATTATGAAGAAATATGCTTGTATAGTCCTTCATATGTAGCCTTATATCAGGGATATGTGAGTTTATATACCTGCTTATATGCGTCTTTTTGTATACACAGAGCAGGGATATATATCTGTCACCAATAACTGTTATAGTATATCTATGATCTATCATCTAAGCACGGATTACGAAGCCTATTTTTATGTCTTAAAGGGATCCGGTAACTTTGTTTCAAATTTTGAAACAAAATCCTAGATTTAGCTCATGCTGCGAGTATGGTAAAACCGGTCACTCAAAGATTTTTACTTTTTGAGGCACTTCATGATCATTTTGAAGCGCAATTTGTTTAGGGCTTCAATATTCAATTCAATATTACACCATATCACAGACACTGATAACATGTAGGACCGTGCATCGCAGATTTAACACTGTTAAACGATGCCTTTAAATAATATGTTACCATTGTCTGTTTTACTTTTATTATATGAATGTTTGAAAGAAGATTTTTGCATAACATTGGGTTGATCTTGTGATCATCATTCACTGTCAATTTCGGTAGGTGATTTTTCCTTTACCCATGACTAAAGCTCTATGTGACCTTTTAAGTTTCAGTACAATGAACTTAGTTTCAGGTTCACCCCAAATTATCATATTAACTTCCTTCTAATTCTATGACGAATTAGTTACGTAATGGGAAGCCAATAGCGATAATTACATATGATACATTGAGGCGTGACCCCCCTATCTCAAGCGAGAACGACGATTTCTTCCACCTGTTAAAGTTACTCTAAGTTCACGATCTCTGTGGCAGGAGTCTGTACCATTTCAATCAAAACGTTAAGCCCTATCCGAGGGACTTAGTGATCGGGATTGATGCCTTACCAAAAAGGCATTGCATCGATCTAGTATTACCCCTTATGAGAGGCCCCGAATTCTTCAAAATTTCAAACTCTGTACTTTACTCAAGCAAAGAATAAAACGAAGTGGTGTAGTCTTTTTGGAGCCAGAAGTCATTATACGTTAACGCCCTCTTGGCTCCTATCAAACGTTAATCTTAATTAATCTTTTAATCGTTATCAGTTCACTGGGATTAGGCCTGCAAGCCAAATTGCCCATCTCTGTTCAAACATCAATTCTTTGTTCAGTGTTTCTAAAATTTGCATAACTGATTGTATTTTCCTGGTACTGGTAGGGTTCATGGTCAGATAAACGGGAGATATGAAATACGAGAACTCCTTGAAAACATGCTTGATTATTGATACTTAGTTTGCATGCACAAACCCCTGTCAGTTGCAGTGCATAACAGTGTCTACGGTGTGAGACTATACCGACGGCATACTGCATGGAGTTTGTACTTTAGCTGCTTCGGACAAGGTCTTGTTTGACCATGATTTGACACAGCTAGAAGCGGACAGAGCTAGGCTCTGCTCAAGGCTTTATGAATTGTGGCAAAGTGTCAAATTAGTGTCTGTGCCTGCAGACTACTCAGACTAGCTTGAACCAGGGAGAGGTCCCTACTTGAAAACAGCATGTTGTCAATTAAAGACGAGCACGGTTAGCCTGGCTTCAAAGCGAAATTAGTTATTTCCTCCTCTCTCAATTAAAAGAGATATGCCTAATCTCCTCGTATGTGTATAATTCCCTAATGTCCAGTCCGAATGATAAAAGTAGGAAATGTGGGAAATGGGCATTTGACAGGGGTAAGGTGCACTTTAAAAAGTGCAAAATCATTTGCCTACAGTATTGTAGGTCCGCTGTTAAACAAGTTCATCGCACCATCAGCAATGAAAGGTGTTTGACCAATATGGGAGTTTAAGGACAAACTTCTCTACAGGATGTCACATTAGTAAATTGCCTACAATTCTCTGGTAAAGGAAATACTCGACTCAATTAGACCCTTAGACTGGGAGCTAGTATAGATAAGGAGGGCTACACAAGTTTCGGGATATATCGCCTTGACACAAGCCTACAGAATCAGACCATTGTTGAGGTCAATCTGTCTCGAGTACAAGGTCAAAGGCTAACATCATACCAAAATATGTTATGCCCATTATCGTCCAAAATGTGAGTGTGTTTGTTCTAGATAGGATCATAGGGGGCAAAAATCTATTCCACCCGGCTACTCACTTACCCATGGAGTATTGTAAGATCGTAAAAGAGCAATAACTAGGCTTATAGGCTTAGCAATAACCCCACCAGTTTCAACATAATTACGAACGTCTTTATGAAGAACACATTGCAGAAAATCAGTTAACAGCTCTCTAACGTTAAGTTTTGGTCAAGAGATTGAAATGTGAAACAAAATAGTCGAAAGGCAAGTTCACAGTACACCGAAATATGTATATGGGGATAACATACACCTGTGACATGAAAGTTTGGTCCAATCATTTCAGCCATTTATCGTTTTTACGTAGTTTTTTTATCGTAGTTTACAGGAGGGATTAGACCGCACTGCAAGGTCACTGGACAGGTGGTTATCTCATCAACTCAGCTCTCAGTTAACTTAAGAAAAAGAGGATCATGGGGGACCAATGGTCACCGATTAGGCATCGTTTGTTATATAGAGGGCGCAAGTAGCTACAAGTAGTGCAGTGGGCCTTTAAAGAGTGAACCCTTTTAGAGGACACAAAATCCTCCTGTGATATTCTGCCAAACTGACGTAACAAGAATAAAAAGCTCTCAAATGCCCCCCCCCCCCCCCATTTTCACAGTTGTATTAGTTGACTCGATTGTATTTTAATTTATTTAATGAAACGTTCAAAAGAAATCTCTCAGATTAAGTTTCACCATTACCAAAAATTCCAGAACTCAGCTTTCTCGTGTTGACAATCATACCGAATAGTGTTGAACACAAGGTGTCATTTTGCTAACGCAGGACTGCGTTAGCCGACTGGCGTGGTCTTTGTCTGCGCCATTTTAGAGTGACCTCATAAAAGAAGTGAATGAATGAAAATGAAGACGAACAGCGCAAATATTGCGTTGATTAACTGGCAAAATGTTTTGGCTTCAAAACTTCCAATGGCGTCTTTTCTCGATTAGCGTAGACAATAACGCAATAACGCAATCGAAAAGACGCCTTGTGTACAACGGGCATTGTGATAGACATTGCTTACGGATTCCAATGACGGGCTGGATAGTATGAGACTACTTGGTGATGATGCGTAATGACGCCTTCCTTTTTATTGGTTCAGTTTAATACTAGAGGAAAACATTAGCTATCTACTATTCTACTTCAAAGCAAATATTGCCCTTACCGTCTCAGATTAACTTAAGTCTAACAAACCATACCCTCCTTATAGTTAACATACAGTTATGGCCAAACGATTGTTCTAAGCGGATTTCATTAACTATTACAGACAAACAAAACATGTGCATGTTATTCCAACGAAGGCTGTTAATCCAAGTTAATTCCTGTAAATGCTGTTACACCCAATATTATGCATCCTCTCGCGCCCAAAGAAGAAACAAATATTGGAGCGTGGTACGATTTCATTGTCAACTTAACATAATGATTGTGATATAACTCAGTTAAACTAACCATGCTGTTGATGTTGGATATCCTTGCTATGATCCTGCAATAATAATTCAAGCGTGGTAGACTCGTAGTAATACATAAATTCTACTCACAATTGAATTCAATTGAAGGAATTTTGGCAAAAGCCCAAGAAGCCAAATTGCATTGTATTCACACTTTGGAGGAGGTTGCACAGCATTTTACGGGAATTTTTTTTTCTTCTCGAAATGAAGCACCTGAGCATGTGAATTATCATGCAGGGAGAAATGAAGTAGAGAGGGCTTAGTGGACAAATGTCCATGCTTCTTAAACTTACACATTGTAAAATTTAGATATCTTAACAAAGATACAATTCCGACAGTTAATGTGACCATTAGCTCATGCGTTTCACTATCAGAAGTGTTCGTGCTAATAAAGATTATTCAATACCATCACAGAATTCACAGCTATAGTCAAGCTATCACGGGGTATACGAAATAGGACAAAATACTTTGTGCGTGCTCGGATCTGAAAAATTCCAAACTTATCCCACGAACTTCTGATCAAAATGCAAATATTTAATATTTGAGGCCAAATCTGCACAATTTCGTTTGACCACGTTTCTAGAATACAATTTATAACTTATACGCATGCTGTAAAAGTTATACAATTTTAAAGTCAACAGAACGTCTACTGACTGAACAAACAGATAGGTGTGCATATTTAGTGCATATACCTTCAGAAAGATAAAAAGCTTGGAAGCTCCAGTGTATTATTTTGAAAATGATCTTTTCCCTTTAAGGTTAAGTTCGGTTCTGGACTACTGGTCAAAATATATTCTGCAGTAGTACCTGAGCAGTATACACAAGAATGATAATTGATAGTTAATTTTCAGGTTTTAGAAACATAAAAATGGTTACAAATGAACTGCATTCCGCATTTCCTCAGCTGTCCTTTACAAAACATAATTGTACGTTCACATGAACAGTTACATGTAAATACTTTTTTTTTAAAACCATGTATTTTAAGTGTTTAATTGTACATTTGTGTACTGTTATATGCTTTGCATTGGTGGAATATAGCTGACAAGTGACAATAAAAATAGAATTGAAACTAATCTTGCTGGAAATGCCCTTCAGTGAAAACAACAGCACTCAACATAGTTATGAATACGTGTATATATGGTACTACAAGTACAAACACTAAAAAAACGTTGGCATCAAACATTGGTCCAAACCATCAATTCATTTCCAGTCTTGTTTGGAAAAGTAAGTTTAAACTTTAAAAGAAGAGCAAAACCTTCTCTTGGGAAATCTTACTGTATTAGCCATCCACACATGGGAATAAGAAACAACGAATCATTTGACCTTTACCTGACCGTAACCATCTCTATTGTTTCTTATTGGTTTTGGTGCTCTATTCTTTCATATCAGGTAACAGTACAGTAACCCTGTGGACACAATCGCTCTGAATACAATGCAATTACGTAATCTGTGGCTGTGGGCATTTTCAACCACGTTTTCAAACAGAACTCGGTTGTGCTGGACTAATCTTCTAGAACTTCCTCACCAAGGAAGTATAGCGTTGTATCATAATCATACTAAAAGTAGAGATATGAACTTTACTAGCCTGAACGAGGGGTTAACTAAAGTGTAAATAAAAGGGCAATTAGTAAACTATTTCACAAGTTGATTATCCTCTCCGCCCTTGGTCGGGGATGGAAAAGGGGATGGAAAAGGGGATGGGGGCAATCTGAGAGTTAGAATTGCGAACAGGTGGTGGTAGTTCTGATATGTACTGTGTACTGTAAGAATAAAAATAAAATAATATGGAACATGTACACGGGGTAGTGCCATGAATCGAACAAAAAAGAGGCCGGGTACCGGTAGAGATGAGAAACACATGCGCTGTCTTACTCTTTGAATGCCATAATGATAATAAACCATAGCAGAGAATGTCCCCTGAAAAAGATTGCTCTTCAAATACAGCTTTGACGAGAAGTATACCTGAAAAGTCTGGACTAGTCACTACTCATCTATGTACATGTATGAGTCCCTGGTGATTGGAATGTGCATTGGATAATTGTTCTATGGGAGGGAGATACACTGCAAGATGGGGTGGTTCTTCAAGGGGTTTCGTTCTGGGTAAATGATCGTGACACTGGTATTAGTTCACTGGGATAGTTTGTCCCAGAATCATTGTCTACCATTTCGATTGTTCCTTCAACATAGATGTGGCTTCGACGAGTGAGAAGGCATACCGGTTGTCAACGTGGACCAAAGGTCTACAAAGTGAAGGGCAGATGAACAAATATATTATGTAGGATTGTAGGTCACAGAACTTTGGAGAAGTCGCTCCAGCTCCAGCAGACCAGCACCCAAACCCCCTCCTTGAGAAACGTGTGCAAAGCACTCTAACACCTACTCCAACTCTTCATCAACAATTCTGCTGTGAAGTTTGAATCCGTTATCGTCTCAGATTAAACAAAGTTCCAATTCTGAATGACAGTTCGACACTTATGTTAAATTTAAAATAGACTTCTGTCTTTGATACTTGCCATTATTAACGATCCTCTATTATCATGATTATTGTTTTGAAGTGGGAAGCGGAGTAACTACGTTGATCTTTGATCAGCACAAGTAGTAACACGTGTATTTTTGCACCTCTCTATCAGTTGCTCTGAACAAGCAAGATGACAGGATTATGGCAAATATGAAAACAATAGATCTAAACACAGAGAAAGAAAGCTATATTTTAACAATGCCCTTTATTTATGTTTTCTTTTCTATTACTTGAAGCCCTATAAATATACGTACTTTCTGAGGACAAAAATACAACTGTAACCACAAAAGGACATTTCTAGGATTATCTGAATTATGGAACGTAGGTTTTCAATTTTTCATTGATGACAAATATGTTAAACTCTGATTAACTCCTATTAGTAGTGACTGGGGTTATCTTAGGTTAAGTCAGTGCAAGTTGAATGATATGAAGGGGGTGGGGTTATCTTTACCTTTACCTTTACCGCAAATACTGGAAGAATGCTGAGACAGCAGTCGAGCTTCCAGGTCTATCTTCTTGGTCTATCTTCTTGTACTCATACTCTTTAATAATAATTCTCATTATATGCAAGGGAGGCAGAGGGGCAAGAGGTTGCATCTTGACTGGACAATGTACCATGTAAAATGTCCCAGGAACAAAGAAATTGAAAAAATCAGTTCGAGTATTGAGAGATATGACACTGTTCCTTCCAGCAACGATCAAGCCTGGTTTTTAATACCACGCTGGATAAAATAGGTTCGTCTACCATACACCAAAGAGGTATAATACAAGTTTACAACCCATCTCATCTATTTACCTCCATCTCTCTCTCTGTCTCAGTTCGATGTCAGCGTTTCTCTTCATCTCTTCTTTGTCCATATGTGTATTTGAGTATTCTCGCCGTAACATCACTGAATATGTAGTTCTTCGAAAATCATTATAAAAAAAAAAATTGCTATACAAATAGCTTCAGTCTTCCGCATCTATTCTACTTCATCTCTGATCTCTCCTCCACGTCTCTGATATGATTACCTCCTTATTCCCTGCCATCTTTTCCCCGATATAGTCAAGACTTTACATGCTCACAATCTCAAACTAAATTATTAAATTAATATTGCCACAGATGATGTGTAAATATTGGTTGATCACATAAATTTAAAGCGAATTGATCAGCGGTTTATATATGTATTATGTAATTATATTTGTAAATTTATTTTTTACTTCCATTGCGATCGTGCACATCGATAATAATTCAGTCCAAAAGGAAATTGTAAATCTTTATTGCCACAGCTACAATGTGTAAATATGGGCCGATAGTAGTACATGTTTTAATAAGTCCAAAACGAATTGCTTTGACATATTTTGACATGTTTGTATTTAAAGAATTTTTGATGATATGTTGTAAATGTAAATATCAACGTGTTTACTTACATTGGCAGCATATGGCGAGTAAACTGATAGCCGCACCCGGCGGATTACAGTCGGCCAGCATAAAGAAAGGTTCGAGTATATACTGGGCACATGTCAACGAGATCACGGCGATGGCTACCGGTTGCATCATCCCGCTCATCGTCCAAAGCAACAGGAAGGCCCAGAAGTTACCGAAGCTCTGCTGAGCGTACACGTAGAAGCCTCCCGACGACGGAATCATAGTGCCCAGCTCGGCAAGGCACAGGGCTCCGACCATGGAGAAAACACCGCAGATAGCCCAGTTGATCATGGTCATGCCGACACTCCCCGACCCGATAAGGACACCCTTCGGGGAGATGAAGATACCAGAGCCGATGATGACTCCGACGTTGACCGCGACGCCGCCCATGAGCGAGATCTCGCGCTTGAGCTGCACATTGCTACTAGAGGTTGATCCCCCATCACCGTCTGCCTCCTTCCCCTTGTCAGCCAGTCTGGTTTCGATGTCGCTATCGTTGTTCTTGCTATTTGGTCGATAGACGACCTGACTATCGGCTCCCTGATCACCATGAACCGGCGAGTTCCCCGATGGATCTGCGACACCATTCGCCGCGTTCCCGTTTGGCTTCGAATCATCCTCCACCATGGTAAAATCAAATAAATGTGTTACTATTGCTTACAGTACCCTGTATACTCCGTTGTGCTGTGTTTCAACACCGAAATACCAATAACGAATTGTCCACTACATACGAAGTATGTTAGCTTCGTATCCAAATACTACCACCTATTCTTGTATTGGTAGATCGTTGAATGATGTTGGTATACACGGTTTGTATTTACAACTCGCGCCGCGAGTTCAATGCGGTGTCTCGTTCGCTCTCATTCAAACACGCATGCTTCGTTTTTACCACTCAAGCTAAACCGTACGAACCGTGCTGTGAAAACACCACTGGGAACCCCTTTAAACCGGTTTTGTGTATCACGCTTCAATGAGCTTGCATGACGTGCACTTTGCTTTGTGTGTATCTGGACATTTGGTCAACCAGTATTTCTGACAATCTACATCCACATTGGTCCCAGACTACCAGAATCATGTACTTTGAACACAGTGGAAGTCGAAAGTACGTGAGGATAATGAATATACATGTACATTGGAATTGAACTCCCTGGTACAACTATATATTAAATACATGTATGCACGTATATAATCATAGTATATATGTCTCGTTTAATTGCGTATTAACGTTATCACTAAAGTCAAGAAATGAACGCCGAAAGTATCTCGTACGGGGATAGGTGTATCTATTCATTGTTGTGTTATTTCACGGTCAAATGTCATTATAAATAATTAATATAGTATTGATAATTGAGTCATGAAAACATGACTAGCAAGCGGCTAGCGGAATATATGAACAGCGGCGCGATAAGTTGCCTGCAAATTAGGTTTCATAAATAAGGGTCACGGGAACATAGTACACCCCTTTGCCTAAAACGATGTACTCCTTGCTATGATCAATTCTAGTAGTAGATCCTCGCTGTGAACAGGGACTTGGGATCCCAAGTCCCTGCTGTGAAGATACACTCCGCCTCTTCTGTCTTCTTAAAAGTCGTGCTCAAAGTCATCTTGTTTCCATTGTTCTCATTGTTGTTATGGCGACTACAGTGGTTTTAGCACTTGGTGAGCATTCGAGTGGAAAGGCATTGCAAAACCATGGTAGATGCGTAGTAGGTCCATGGTAAAACCAAGTAGGATTATTCAGGATTGCCTAACGCCTTTGGAGAACACAGACAGAACGAATTGGTCGATGGAGGGAATAGTCACGGTTTCCACCCTGATCGAAAGAGAGAGAGAGAGAGATGCAGAGAGAAGGAGAGGAGGCAGAACAAGAAAGGGGAAGGGAAACAGAGCAAGAGAGGGAGAGAGAGAGAGAGAGAGAGCGAGATGCAGAGAGAAGGAGAGGAGGCAGAACAAGAAAAGGGAAGGGAAACAGAGCAAGAGAGAGAGAGAGAGAGAGAGAAAGATATATATGCAGAGACAGAGCAAGAGAAGGAGAGGGGCGGAACAAGAAATTGGAAAGGAACCAGAGCAAGAGAGAGAAAGAGAGAGAGAGAGAGAGAGAAATGCAGCTGATGAAATGTAAAAGAATTATTGTGATATACAGTCTTATAAATAAATTTTAATGTACAATGATTTTCAGGTTATATTATGAAATTATACGACAGGCTATGACATAGATAAAACTATATGATTTACACAATCTTCAGAACGATTCTCAATATATCTCGCTAGTATATTGTTAAATTACATGTCATTGATAAATCTTATATGCCACATTCTATGATTTACAGTATTACATGTATTGGCAGTTTTATTATGATGTCATAAAATTAACTTTGTGTGTATGTTTGTGTGTGATATATATAAGGGTGCGTTCAATCGAATTTTCGAAGCTAGAATCACAAACATGAATCACAAATCAAAACGCCGTTACAAAAAACAAGGTCACTGGGTGGTATTCCGGTAGCGCGTACTAAGTTAGCGCATACTTAGTTAATTCACACTTCTATGGAGTGCCTGTTGCAAACTAATTTACCCTGTACAGATTATTTTAATCCTTCAATGAAGAGTGTTCAAAAAATTAATTTTGCGATGAAATGGGAAGAAAAAGATAATATGAGTATGAACTGAATTTCAACAAAGTTTTTGGTAGATTATCTTTGTCATGAATATTGAAGGAGGAAGATGAAACCTAGCATTCCATAGAAGTGTGAACTAAAATTCTTGTTTAGTCTGGACTTAGTCCCGGCTTAACTTATGAGAATACCACCCACTGCGGTTAGCGTTCAAGCGATTTTTCTTCAACGCTGATTCTAGCTCATTTCGAGCCCAGCCACTGCGGATCACACTCGCAGTTTGACCCAGGAAGTATAGGTCAACTTCGGCGCGCGCTTTTTGGAATTGTTTACGGCCGACTGTCGACTGCTGTTTTGAGCATAGATCGCAATAATAAAACAAAGAATGAGAAGGTGATGGAAGGAAGAAACAAAAAATAACATAAGGAAAGACAGAAAGAGAAAGTGATAGAATGATTAAAACAAAGAATTACATTAAAAAAGCTGATAGAAGGAAAAGAACAAAGATTAACATAAGGAAAGACAGAAAGAGAAAGTGATAGAATGCTTAAAACAAAGAATTACATTAAAAAAGCTGATAGAAGGAAAAAAACAAAGATTAACATAAGAATAGAAGGAAGAAACAAAGAATAACAAAAGAGAAAGTGATAGAATTATAAAAACAAAGAATAACATAAGAGACTGTGAGTGAAGGTAAAAAACAAAGAATAACATAAAAGAAGGTGATAGAAGGAAGAAACAAAGAATAACATAAGGAAAGACAGAAAGAGAAAGTGATAGAATGATTAAAACAAAGAATAACATAAGAAACTGTGATAGAAGGAAAAAAACAAAGATTAACATAAGAATAGAAGGAAGAAACAAAGAATAACATAAGGAAAGACAGAAAGAGAAAGTGATAGAATTATAAAAATAAAGAATAACATAAGAGAAGGTGATAGAAGGAAAAAACAAAGAATAACTTAAGAATAGAAGGAAGAAACAAAGAATAACATAAGGAAAGACAGAAAGAGAAAAAGAGGAAAACAAGGTATAACATAACGGAACAGGCCATGATAAAGAGCATGGTATAGTAAACGCAAATTGCATGAAAAGCAGGCGCGCGGTTTTTGCCCAAACCGGAACAGGCTCCGTCATACAATCATGATTGAGAACTCCGTCCGTTCAATCGAATTTTAGCGACCGTGATTCTGCAGAATCATGATACAAAACGCATCTTTTTCAGCGTTTCATGTTTGTGTATTCAAACACGTTTATTTTTACGACCGACGAAAAAATCGCTTGAACGCATTGCGTTTTAAACTAAACGTCTTTAGAAACCGTGATTCTAGGGTGAAAAAGTGTCGATTAAACGCACCCTCAAAGAGAGGGAGAGAGAGGGGGTATTACATAACCCACTTAAGTTCGAGGTGACTTAATTCCTGTGTCATCCTACTCATCACATATCATAAACCCACATGACCTCTCTCTCTCTCTCTCTCCCTCTCACACACACCCCACACACACATACACCCATACACATTTTTAAAAGATGCATGCACGCAAACACGCACACACACATACATACACTACATATATATATATATATATATATATATATATATATATATACACATATGAATATTTTACTAAAGGCTTCATTAGAGGGACATTTGGAGTGAAAAAATGAGTCATTAAGTAGACGTTGTCATTAGAAGGATAATATGGTGTCCTCTTAACGTTTTTTACGTTTTATTTCTCATAGAAGGCCCAATTTGTTTATATCTCTCTCTCTAAATATGTAATTCCACTAAAGGTGTCATTGGAGTGACATTTTGAGTGAAAAATGAGTCATTAAGTAGACATTAGGGTTAGGGTTAGTGTAAGGATTAGGGTTAGGGTTAGGTTTAGGTTTAGGGTTAGGTTTAGGGTTAGGATTTAGGGTTAGGGTTAGGGTCAGGGTTAGGGTTAGGATTTTTATGATGTCCGCTTAATGTACCATGTAGGGATATATATATATATATATATTTAAATGTATGTGTGTGTGTGGGTGTGTTTGTGAGTATGAAACGCATGAAGTGATAACATCATTCTAGAATTTCCTATAACTATCTAATTCACCATAAGATTGCCACCCCCTCACAAATCACCAGGGCAGTAGAGGGAAGGCCAACTAGCAAGTAACTTTCAATTCAGATATGCTCCTAGGATTGACTGAAGCAGTGGTTACGAATTTAACAACATCCCTTGTGGGACTCACATAATTATAGCTATATCCTAGGCTATGTTTGAATATGTTTCGTGAACAACAACAAAAAACAAACATAGGGGCATTTTAGTCTCTTTTATATGCAGAAGCATAGTAAATACTATATTCTAATAGTCGATGAATTGCCTTCAATCTGGATACGTTTTTACTGAAAACACCACTAGGGTCATCGCAGTAGCCGGTTTGATACACAACCTGGGAAATCAAATTTGCTGAATCATCCACACATGACATGATGGAGCTTATTATCGTTTTTGTTTAATTTTTTTAATTATTCACCGTTGCTAGGTCTATCACATTGCATCATTAACTAGGGAAGCAATTTAGAAAGCATGTGATGAAGATCAACACCGATGGAGAGTTAAAAAAAAAATGCTGAATCATCGCAAGACGAAACAATTTTCGGAAGACAAAAAGCGTTTAAAGGAGTGTTTGATTGCTTTCGTGGTCGCTATGTGCAAACATACCTCTTCGTGATCATATATTCAGACATTCTTTTGTTTTGTTTTGCTTCCAATATGACTGTCTGCTCTGTTTCTATCATAATAAAAAAATAAGTCAGTCCTCACTTTAATTGCCATGTCATTATAAAATGACTAAGTGATAATTGGACATCAAATTTATAATGGATTTTATGTGTAAAACTGGCAAATTTATCGGCAATTCACAATATTACTTGTATTACCACATTTATCATATTGTGTCAGTGTCTGGGGAAACTGTGGCAAACTAAAAAAGAACATCTTATTTAAATTACAGAAAAAAGTACTGCGTATTTGTACCAGTAGCCATTTAATAATCTTGCGCATTCCGCTCCTCTTTTTATCAAGCTCAAAACCTTGAATTTATTTATATCAGTATCATACATCGGTGCTAGGGTTCCTTTATTTTCATAATCTTCTTCCAAATACTATTTCGAACATGTTCCCTACGAATCTCAGTATTCATAATTATAACACAAGAAATCGAACCAATTTTCATCGTTAGAAAATTATGTTTATGTATGAAGAAAAATCTCCTCGGTGTAATCTCCCGGTGATTTGGAATTCATTACCAAAATATATCCCCCTTTGCAATAACCAAAGATTATTCAAAACATATCTGAAAATGTATTATTTGTCCAAATACTGACATAAAACATAACCATGTTTTCGACCTTGCTGTTCCTTTGGCTTTTTTGTTTGTTTTTGTTGTTGTTTTTTGTCCACTGTTTGTTTTAAATTTGTTTACATGTCTTTCAGTAACAGAATAAGTTGAAAAACCAAATGATAATTTATACTTTTTAGGGAACTTATTTTACAAGGCCCTTTGGCCTTATTTTAGTTCCCCTTATCTCATTTCCGACTAGTAAATTTGGTGTCTTTGATACTGTTAACTCGGTATTATTGCATGTAATTTTTTTTTATATAATGTATATTGTTGTAATGATCTTTTGTTTTTATGGATATGAAAATAAATGAACAAATGAAAAAGAAGAAAAAAATAATATCCAATGAAATCCCATCAAATCTACACTCCCAAATAGAGATTTGTATCGAAGTGGACTTGATTATTCGTAATCAATTCATATCCGTAATACATGAGTTTATTTTAATGAGAAAAACAACTACAACTGATTAACAAAACTTTTCATATATCTATAATGAAGTCCCGTAAATAGAGCTAAAAGCCATTGTGATACATGTAGCTTACACATTCAAGCATATTAACACTTAATCTGTTCACCAAATTTTTAAAAGTGTAACTCGCAATCCCCTCATACTTTTAAAGCAAGAAGCTAGAATTTGGTCAAACTAATCGATGTCATTAAAGACTAACTTGCAAATTCTCCGTTTTTACCAAAGAAATTAAAAAAAAGTTTTATTGTGATTCCTAATTTAATTGATCGTATCTCAAAAACAATATGTAAGCCCGAATGGTGGAATCTTAAATGCTAACCATATCGTTTGGAAAATGATACTAATCATAAGATTGATTTATCTAGCGTAACTACTATATAATGTTTGTTATAGGTGGAAATGGACGGACCTTGATGCATACTCAGGTGAATGCACATACCGTAGCCGATTTTTGGAGAGGGGTGGTACTTATTATGGGGTTCGCAAACAAGACAACAATTAAAAACTCTTCACTTTTACAACCCATCGATCGTTAACAAATATAGTGTGCGAGTGTGCGTATTTGTGTAAGTGGGAATGATGGTTACTGCAGATGGATGAATTTCATCACTCACTTTAAAAAATGTTTGTTTTGCGGGTAGTAATTACTCCATGTCATCACACTTTTTGTGGCGCCTTTGTTTGTACTGTGCGATAGCCATTAACTACGTAACTAACAAAGACCATTATCATAACTATTTGTTTCATTGAGTTTCGTCCACGGTTCTAATCTAGCTTCATACTGATAGGGCGCCGAAATTGTAAACGATAACATTGATAAGGCTAAGTTCACGTTCCGTTCAGAGTTTAAAAACTAGAACGCTTTGGGTAAGAGGACAATTTATTTATTGTGTCCCAAAATGTTTGCAACGTCTCAGCCAGCCGCTGAATATGCGGGGGGGGGGGGGGGGGGGGGGGGGGGGGGGGGGGGGGGGGCAAGAGCACATTTTTTTTTGTGTCCCAAAATTTGGCCGATCGATATTTCGTTTCGTTTGGGGGGGGGTGGGGTAAGGTCAGCTTTTTGGGGTCACCCATTACCACAATTTCTTTTCTTTTTTTCTTTAAAAAAAAAAAAAGGGGGGGGGGGGGTCCTCCAAACCACACACATACAAAAGTTAAGTTAAGGGGGGGGGGTTCAACCCCCAACCCCCCCCCCCCCTGCTTACGCGCCTGCTTGTATATAGTCTTAACCTGATTTACATTTTCTCGGAATTTTCAGTGGTTATGTATGTGCATCATTGCATGAGATATTGTTAACAAATACACATCATATCCGAGAGAACCAATTTACAGTTCAACTGACTTAGCAACACGACAAGTTATGAGATGATGCTGTGCCGATCAAAATCTTTGAAATAACCTGGACAAGAGAAAAGCCCTATCCTATATGTTTCCGTCTTTGAAGTTTTGTTAAAGACCTACTTTTATTTAAAAGCCTTCTAATTATTTTGCTTGTTTTACCACATCACATTATAGTATATTTATGTGAATGCTATGCTCGAATTGATATTTAGTCTTTCCCGGGGACCTAAAGTGACGAGGTTTTCATTAACTTGTAATTAATGAATAGACTACAAAACTTGCAATCCAGTCTGCAAACATTACTTGTTGCTATGTCGGACAAGTTTTCAGGTTGCCAAGACCAACCTTTATTTAAAAAGTATGCATACAAATTTAATATGTTTATGGTGGCTCATTGGTTAGAGCGCCCGCCTCATGAACGGGAGGTCGTGGGTTCTAACCCCGGCCGAGTCATATCAAAGACTTATAACAATGGGACCTTCTGCCTTCTAGCTAGGCGCTCAGCATAATAGATTGGAGAAGGGTAGTAATAACATATTATGTTATGCAGGACCGCTGGAAGAGCAGTTTCATAACTGAAGTGGCTACCCTGGGTAAATAAAACGTTATTATTATTATTATTATTATTATTATTATTATTATTATTATTATTATTATTATTATTATTATTATTATTATTATTATTATTATAAACCGGTCTATTAAAAAGGCTATTGACCTTATTACCATACGTGTATGTGTATTTTTCTTCAATTTATCCGCCTAATCATCTCTGAGTTGTTGCTCACGATTTCAATTGAACTTTGTCCATGAGTCCCCTTTTCGAATCTGATGATTACACGTTTTTTTTGTGTTAGGCTATTAAGACTATTGTTTTAGGGTGATGCTGTTGTTTTCCGGGGAAATGGTGGTGTCAACATCTTGAACTTTGAAGTTTATATAAGAAGAAAAAAATAGGAAAAGACTATTTGTATACTTGAAGATTCTTTTACTCTTCTGCTTAGTATACAAACATAAATATTACTGAATAATTTCATATTTCAAAAGCTTGTAAGAACGATATCTTAGTCCTAAGAATAAGCTTCATATGAGAAACTAAACATTGTATTGATATGAAATTTAGAGTCGAAATATCAAATTTCATAATTATTCTTAGATATCATACTCATAAAGAGCCTATGCTGATCTCGCATGGTGTCATAATTAATTGTTTGTCTTGTCATTCTTACACATTTTTACATGTTTTGTAGTGATACATCATGTTTGATCTTGAACATAGGGGCACCGTCTTCTTCAAAGTTCAAAGTTCCTTTTATTTTTAATGTAAACGTATGACGTATGTTTTCTTCTCGTTTCAAATAGACAACAGTATTATTCACAAGAACGTAACAAAATTATACAAAGATGGATGTGATAAATTTCATACAAAACATTTCTTTACGCATTCTTTACAATGGTATAATAAGACATCACAACAATAACATTGATCAGGAAATTCAATCAATCTGGTTGAACTTTACAGATCGAATAAAGTACTTTAAATAATCGAGAAGAAGTGAGAGAAACATAGGTGAATGATTTTACTAATAGGCATAGCTTGTATCTTAAAGACTTTCACAGTAGTAAACAAATATAAGCTTTTTAGTTCCCACACTTTACCCATGCATTAGCATACGGACACGATTTCGCTAGGGGCTGACCTCTCTCGCCAAAACTGTAAATTCACATTTTCCCCCTAAATTTCGGGAGCGAGCCATGCGAGTGAGCAAAAGTTTTGAAACTTCATTACAGTTGCACAGGAGTGTTGTGACTTCATTGAAATATAGTATAGAAGATGTGAAAATTACAACTAGAATACCTCGCTGCTTGGATAAAAGGTGACGGTGTCCCGAATGAATAAAAATATTGGGTATTCAATTACCAATATTGAGAAAATCATATATTTTGGAATTCTCTTTAACGGTTGTTTAAAAGAATCAATGAATCTCGCAAATATACGTGACTGCTTAAAAGAAAAATGCAAGATAGATGAGGATTTTGGATCTCGAAGACCTATTGGTACTCATACCCAAGACATAAATTTGACGATGCCTGCAAAATACCGGAGCGATTTCAGATCCGCGGGGTTTGGGGGGGGGGGGGGAGCGCAGAGGACTATTGCCCTCCTTGCAAATATCATAGTTTTACCTTATTTACATACCACCAGATATATATACCCCTGATTGTCCCCCCACCAATTTTAGGGCCCCAAATGAACTTACCAATATTAAATTATAATATTTACATTTTGGTGCTTGTCAAAGACTTATCAACATATCGGACTTGCCCCCCCCTACTTTTCATGAGAGAATTTTGGAGTCGCCACTGTATATAACGTAAAAAGCTATTATGGAGAACAATGCCATCTTCAAATAAACCTTTGATTTCCAGCTTGTTTCGGTATATACATACATATAAAAAGTAACGGATTTAAAATGCTTTCGCCGAAGTGACAGAGTTTGCATATTCGACAAAGAAAGCATACAGATAACCAATATTTGGAACAGCTGATTTCAATGGTGCTTTATTGACAGTGCAGTGTCTCAAACAAAAATAAACAGCTCAACGAGATCACACTTGTTAGCCTCTTTTCCACTCGGTAGGGTGTCCTTAATTGGCGGCATACCAAGTGGAAAAAAGAAGGGAAAAAAATCAAGAACGAAACAAAACGTTTAGATGTCCCTGGAACATTTTAAATGCAGGATAGAGTTTGGGGGCTCTTGGACCATCCCCCCCCCTCAAAAAATGAATAAAATGAAGCATTACATTAATTTTGCTGATACCCGCACACCGCCTCTTGTGTCAAATGTTGGGAAATACGTATTATGGGGACCGTTTACCTTGGCGACTTGAGCTGTCTGAAATGTCATTAATCAAAAACGAAATAACATATAATACTATAAATACGGAATACAAATATTTAACGGACTTACAAGAAAAGTATTACGGAAAGGTAAAATACAGAAATGATAAGCTGCCTGGAGAGAAGGCAATCTAAGGTTAACATGACCTATTGTATGCAAATTAACAGACCAACTTGATAACACACGCGCTCAAACACATTACTTGATCGCACAGGAGGATTGTGATGAAAATAACTATAATTATGGGAAGTATTGATATAATTTGTTGACAAACAAGATAAAGTAGGATATAAAAAGTAATATTGAAAGAAGGAAAGAGATAAAGAGAGAGAAAGAAAAAAAAAGGGGGGGGGGGGGGTGGCAGATAGAATGAAACGTAGAGGGGGCTAGACTGCCGTGAATTGTGACAGGTAAGCTGTTACGAAATTCCTTTTTATCTGTTGATGAATGTATATATATTATCCCCTGTCTCCTTTTGTTGTTCTCTCTCTCTCTTTCTCTTTTTTTCTCTCTCTCTTTCTCTCTTTCTACCTCTATCCCTTGCCTGTGCGCGCGCGTGTGTGTGTGTGTTTGTCTGTTTCCCCCCTTTTGTCTCTCTCCTTGTCTCTCCTTGTCTCCCTTCCTCTGTTTCTTGGTCTACTTTCCTCCTCTATCTCTGGTTCCGGGGCGACGGAGCGCCTTTCGAAATGGGGTCACCAACAAAAAGGGCACTTTCTAGCGGGAAAAAGGGGCACATACAAAGGGTAACTTCAAAGCACAAAATTACAAATTTTAAACATTGTACAATATACATGTATACACCCGTACAAGATTAGTCCAAAGTACTGCTTCAACACTTTGCTGTTGAGTGTGATGGTCTGAATATTTGTTTGCGATCAGGTGAAGCTAGCGAGCAAAAAAATAAAAATATTTCAAGATTTTTAAGGTCACATTGCGACCGAATAATTATCATTATTAGATGAAACAGCCAATCTGATGGGGTATTAAGCACAGTTTCATAAGGTAAGAATGAATGTGACCTTCAATATGTTAGATAATGAGATAATCTATAGATTACCAACTTTGAGGAAATTTGAGAAAAACTACTCGTACTCGCTTTAAATTATGGGCACATGTTAGGGAGGCTATGAAAAATCTATTGTTTCTGGGGAGATGAGGGATAATAGCAAAATATTTTCATAGCACGTATGGTAAATATGTCTGTCTTTTGACATTTTGTAAATATAAATGCAGTTGCCCTAAGTTTGAGATTTCCTACGTTGCTGTAAACCTATATTTATTCTTAAACAAAGGGCAATTTATCGATACCTTGACATTCTATGAAGTTCAACAGGACAAGGGGTTTAAAGAATGATGGTTGAAAATAACTCTTTTAGAGTAAAATATGCCGTGTTAGTTTAAAGGTAAAAACGTTTTTAAAATTACAAAAGGGCACACTTCTTATATATCATGAGCAGGTTCATTTGATAGTTTTGAAAACGAGCACAATTCTAAAAGGTGCACAGTTCGTTTTTGTAAAATTTCCGGTACAAGCCTATCAGAAAGGGGTCCTTACATGTATGAGAAGGGACACTAATTAGAAGGGCGTTTATTAGAAAGACAAATGTACATTTTTCCTACGTAAAAGGGGCACTTGGGGGTACTTGAAAAAGGAGAAAGGGGAATACTTAAGATTTATATATACATTAAAAAGAAGTGAATGTTCATGATTTTTCCGAATAGATACGACATATTATTTTGATGAATTGTATAGTGTATTGGAAAAAAAACACCACACCCTAAAAGAATGATCTCCTTCTCGTCACCACACCCTAAAGGAATGATCTCCTTCTCGTCACCACACCCTAAAGGAATGATCTCCTTCTCGTCACCACATCCTAAAGGAATGATCTCCTTCTCGTCACCACACCGTAAAGGAATGATCTCCTTCTCGTCACCATACCCTAAAAGAATGATCTTATTCTCGTCACCACACCCCAAAGGAATGATCTCATTTTCGTAACCACACCCTAAAAGAATGATCTCCAATTCGAAATTCTATATAATACAAATATACAAATTGATCGATATTAAACTCACATTTAATGAGAATATTAAACAAAAATCAATGTTTTACATTTTATTTCGCAAACGCTACAGTCACATTAATACAAATGGTACATCCAGTGAACAGTTTACTCTCAACGATTGATCCTCTTGTTTAGAACTAGAGTTATTTAGAAAAAAAAGAAATGGAAGTGGATGAATGCCCGATTTCTCCGAAGCCAACAGAGAGGGCGTCGCAATATTTATTCCGCAAGCAGTTTGGCCAGACGTCTTAGAATGTCCAGTTTGAACTCTCGCTCGTTCTCACCACCTTTGTCTTGATCATTTGACTTTGCTGTATAAAGAAACAAAAGATGTGATGATCATTTACAATGAAGACAATATGAAATGAGTCGTGTGTACCACAATACATTCATTTTAATGGAAATTCAGGATGCGATAAAGTGCGAAGGAGGGTTGCCTTGACATAAATTAATCGGGAACGTGTCTATGATTAACGTCATACTTACGTGAGCATCCACCATACCGGTTGTTCCGGTAACCTTCATTGCAGCGGCAGGTGAATGTTCTTCCGACGACACTCTTCTTGCACTCTCCAAAGCCATCGCAGTTCTTGGTGTCACTGTTACAACGTGCCAAGGTGTCTCGGGCCTGCATTTCCAGTTCCTGGTCGCGGGCAATCATGGAAAAGTACTCCATCTCACGTTCTGTTTTGGCTTTAGATTTTACAAAATAGATTGTGATTATTAAAGACTGGTAGTGGCATTTTTTTAAAAGATCGCACGTCATTAATGTTATCCAACGATATTGACTACTTGGCTTGTGCCTTGTAAGGAAGAATAAGGGCAGACGATATGGAGCACATCAAACAGGGTATCTCTTTAAAGCCAAACTAAGGCTGAGATAAAATGTTAAAGAACGTAAATTCTAAGATCCATTATATTGTCTTCCATTGGCCACAAGCTACGGGTCATACCAAGATTGATATTATTATCATGAGGCTGCGTACAGTTTAATGACATACCTAATAAGACATAAAATAAAGGGAATGCCTTATGAACAAATAATTTTCGTCACCTCCTTGTGTCTGACAGCCATTTTTGTTCTAACCAAGTTTAATTGACTTTGTTTCAAATCATTCTATGGAAGGCACTAAAAACGTCAACATCGATCAGCTTTACTCACGTGAACATCCACCGTACAGGTTGTTCTTGTAGCCGTCATTGCACACGCAGATGTACTCTCCTGCGTTTCGTCCGAATTCCTTCGTCTTACACTGACCGAAATCGTCACAGTTGTAGGTATCCGATTTGCACCTACCCAAAGTGTCACGGGTCAACATCTCGAGTTCTACGTCGCGAGCAACGTTGGAGAGGTACTCGATCTCGCGGGCATCGACCTCTGCAAGGAAAATAAAATTATTGAAAAGTGTTAGTTGCTCTTTAGACCATGCTCTTCTCCCTTTAAATGTGTGTTTGAGAAACATAAAGATTAGAATAAGCGATAAGTAGAGCGTTTGGAAGGAAAGTGCTGTCAGAAGGTGGGGAGCAATAAAGTGCCAAGAGACAAAGTGATGCATTTTTATCTGTTAAATTATTTTATTTTATTTATTACTAAATTTGTATTTTCTGTAAATTATAATTTACGTTGATTTCATTTCCCCTTGAATTTCACATGTTACTCATGCCTATCAGTAATGCCTCATTTCGATTGCGCTACCACTTGCACCAATCAAGCGTATGGTGGCAAAAAGTACATTCGCTCTTGATTCAAATTAATAGGCCATTTTGGTAATGTAATACAAATGTAATGCATACGTTTTTGTAAAGTGCCTCGCTACGAATAACTTCATCCACTTGTTTCGAATATTTGTATCTCAATAGCCAGAATACGGATTGTATTTATTAGTTGTTGCTAAGTAGGACAAACATTCACTATGAATATGACTGACAAAGAAAGCGGACAAAATATACGGTTCCTCGGGTAGACAAAGGAACATCCCTTCACTGCTATTATGTAAAAAGGTGAATATGCATGTGACACATGTTCTACACATTTTTACATAATAGCAGTGGAGGGATGTTCCTTTGTCTACCTGAGGAACTGTATATTTTGTCCGCTTTCTTTGTCAGTCATGTTCATAGTGATGATTTGCCCTACCTGAAAACACGTAATATATGTAATTACTATTGAAATGCTAACAGGTGAATGAACTAATAGGAAATAACCAAATGATTTTTTTAATTTTACTTCAGTGCTTCGATACGAATTATTTCATTCCCCTGTTGCGAATAGTTGTATTTCAAAGTCCTAATAATAATTTCATATATTATATACGTGTTGTTAGGTAGGGCAAGCCATAATGTTGGGTCTACCTAGCAAGAACTAACGTATGCAATTCGTATTATGACTATCGAGATACAATAATATTCGTTACAGGTGAATAAAATAATTCATAACGAGGCACGTCACCAAGATGTACATTTATGCATTAAAATGTAATTTTCGTAATGTAACCCAATTTAATGCATAAGACTTTGTGAAGTGCCTCAATACAAATTATTTCATCCGCCTGATAAGAATAACAGTATTTCAATAGTCAGAATACAAACTGCATTAAGTGTTGCTAGGTAGGTCAAGCCAAAATGTTTGTCCTACCTGGCAAAAGTTAATGTATGCAGTTCGGATTCAGTCTATTGAAATACTATTATTCTTATCAGGAGAATTAAATAATTTGTATTTTGAGGCACTTCACAAAGACTTATTCATTCAATTTGGTTACATTAAGAAAATGATCTATTTACCAAATTTTGCAGTCACTTCTTTTTTTTCCCCAGTCGCTGACGCAGTCCTAAGTCAATAAAACGACGCATCGTTTAAAAATGACGTAAGTGCAATACTCACCTGAGCAACCACCGTATGCGTTACTCACGTAACCAGTGTCACAGAGACAGATGTAGCTCCTGCCGATCGTGCTATTTCGACATTTGCCGTGGCCGTCGCATTTGTTGGTGTCCCTTTCGCAAGTGGCAAAGCTGTCTCGGGTCTCCAGGGTCTCTTCTGTCTTGCCCTCGGGTACTGGGAATAGAGGGAAGTGTAAAAGGCATAATGGAGGAACATTCTTTCAGATTTTAAAACGCAGCATGTAAACGATGCAAACGTTAATCCAAACTTGAAAAAAGGGGGCATTTATTGATACAATGTACGATTTCTAACGGTGTTTTAATACAATTATAAATTACCGATTGAGAGTATATAACAACTTTGAAATGAAATATCATATATGGATTTTAGTTCTCGCGAAACAAAATTAGTTTTGCATGGTTATTCGTTGTGTGCGTGGGGCACCTGAAGAAACACTCACCTCGATAGAATTTGACTATTACAAGAAAGCAATGCGATCATATGTCACTCCAATTTCCGCGCTCATACTCATGAACTCTTTCACGCAAAAAATGTTCTGAAGATACACGACTTATTTTCCTATAACCTTGGTACATTGTTATATTTATGTACACACTTCTGGACAATGAATTGCCTCAATTTCTGTCATACATTTTTAACAAAAATACTTCTTTTGTATGAGGTAGTAGTATCACATTATCACATATCAGGGTTCTTCTTGAAGCTGGGTTAGCCAGTTGACTTGTGCATCATTTGGGCTTGACAGATCAGTCATCCCGTCAGGAGGTTTGAGAACAGGGCAGTTGTAGATGACATGGTCTGCCGTCAGGTCATCGGCGCCACAGATGCCGGCACATTAAAAGAAAAACTCTCATTAAGTGGATTAAAAAAAGGTTCTCAAGCACTTTTTGTTGCAGACGTATCAGAATACCTATTCCCCCAGTTTTTAGTTCGTATTTGGCCGGACCGGGGGAAATCCCCCAAAACTCCCCATTGACAGTCCGTCGCGGATTTTTCTGAGGTTCACAGGAAGAAGGGTGAAAATTAAAACTACCGGGGTGACTTACGTTGGCAGGACGAGTCTGATCCACCGACTATGTAAGGTAGCGTGCATTGGCAATACCACCCTCCTCGGCCGTCTTCAACACATTCGCCACGATCGTTGCAGTACCTGGTGGCCATTCGACACTCATGCCTGGTGTCACGACTCTCAAGGTCCAGGTCCTCATCTAAAAATCATACAAAAGTTAGGAAATACACGATAGCAGAGACTTATTGAGTAATCAACTTGAGGGTAATTTTAATACATTATACTTCCAATAGAAATCATGTTTGAATTATATAATACGTCATTGTATTGTTTGGTTTGCTTATCTCAACAGATGAACAAGGTACAGAAATTGCCTTGCGTTGGGTTTTGGATTTTGCGAAAGGGTGATATTTTTAGACGTATCTATTCTGTAATAGATGTCTTTTAATCCAAAGACATTTCATCTAAAGGATATAGAATGAAAAAAGATCAACTGATCTATTATAAGTGTTCTCTTTCCAATGAAGGTTAATTCTGAAGGGAACACGTTTTCTTAAAGGGAGGCTTTACTACTTCAGTCAGAAGGGATTAGACCACACAGCGAGCCAGCGAGGTCACTGTGACAGGTGGCTATCTCATTTACTCAGCTCTCATTTAACATAAGAAAAAGAGGATCATGGGGGACCAACAGGCACCGATTGGGGAAGTTTTCTATATAGAGGGAGCAAGTAGCTACAAGTAGGACAGTGTGCCTTTAAAAGGAACAATTGTTTATAAGTGGAAGTTTTTTTTTTGTATACAGAATTGGCACTCTCCATCCATGAGAAGTGAACCATGGCTAAAAACGAGAGGAGAAATAAAAGAGAAGCTTGTGTAAAGAATTTCTAATGCAATTTTCCTGGCCAAATTTCTAATACATGTCATCATAACAATTAAAGATAGTGCTAGCGAGTGACCGCTCCCCGAAATATCACTATTTTTGAATTTATAGGCCTAACTATTTAACACTCAGGGGCAAAATTTAAAACAAACTTACCTTTTTGAAGCAGCCTTTTCAGTGCCATCTGCAGCCTCTCTTCTGAAAATTAGATGGATAAAGATGTATTTATAAAAAAAAACTTTGATTATCAATTTTAGATCATACAGCAATAGGGTGGACATCGTATTTTAAAAATAGCTACGAATGTATGAAATATAGTGGGCTGAAAGAGATAGACAAAACATGAATGCTTCATCAGACCAGATTAAAATACATTATGCTACAAATTCTGGTATTATTTTACAAAACAAAGTTCAAATATCAATTGGTAAACCATCGGTCTCCGTATCGTATGGAATAGAGGGCTAATCTACCAAGTAAGTAACCGATAATTCAAGAAATTGTAGTTGCAAGTGAGCGTTTACATGAATAAGTGAGCAATTATTTCTTTATTTACACCGTTCTTGCATACAATCTTCAACCCTTGAATAAACCACATTGATATTGACACCCTATGATGGGATACAATTTCCAACACGTTTCCAACCTAATAAATCTGAAAGGAAGGTCTAGAATAAACCTTTTTAGTTCACCTAGAATTTAGTACTATTTTAGTCTGCCAAATTTTATACAAATCTTCTGTTTTACAGACACGATGAAGAAAAGGTACGAACCAAGGCTGTCTTCGGCGGCTACCAAACCGAAACCAATGATGGCGACGAGGAAAGCGAGGGACACCTTCATCTCGATGCGATGTGTTATTCCTGGAGATAAGGAACTAGTGGCAATGTCTGTAGTGTTTGATCTCTGAATCAATTGGAGCCAAGTTCAGTGGTGAATTGTCTTGTCTCTAAAGCACTGGGAACCAGAGGCAATGATGTCTTATCCGTGATGCGCTGGGAGCAAATGTCAGTCAAATCACCAGATGGCAAACAGGGCGGAGCTGTAGCAAGTGACGCTGCTCTCTGATGAAGGTCCTATCTTTATAGGTAACGGAATGATGAGGGCCGGAAAGCTTGCATTCCATTAAGACAGAGTTCATACAAAGAAGGAATTTCGAATGCAACCAAATGTTTTGCATACGTCCTAGTGAAATGCCTCAAAACAACTATTCAATACATCTGTTAGGGATTAGAATGCAATTTACAGTAGTTGTTGCTAGTAAGGACTAATTTTATGGCTTGCCCTATCTATATGCACCTTGTATTCTGATCGGCTATTGAAATACAATTATTTCTAACAGGTGAATGAAATCATCTGTAACTAGGCACTTCACAAAGATGCATTAAATGTGGTAGTACATTACGAAAATTGTTTATTGAAGGACCCTTCTCCGAAAGAACTAAGCCCGAGAACATAGTACCATTTTACTAATAGACCATTTTCGTAATGTAACCAAATTTAATGCACAAGTCTTTGTGAAGTGCCTCAATACAAATTATTTCATTCACCTGATAAGAATAATAGTAATTCAATAGTCAGAATGCAAACTGCATATTTCAAGTGTTGCTAGGTAGGTCAAGCCATAATGTTTGTCCTACCTGGCAACAACTAATGTATGCAGTTCGAATTCTGTCTATTGAAATACTATTATTCTTATCAGGTGAATGAAATAATTTGGATTGAGGCACTTTACAAAGACTTATGCATTAAATTTGGTTGCATTACGAAAATGGCCTATTCCAGTAAGCCTATCAAAAAATGTAATAAAGCGATGGTCCCTTCTCATAAAGAGCTAGTAGCGAACTTTTGCAATCACTTGTTACAAGTTATTAGCCGTGTTTACACGATGGCAATTTTGGTCGGCGTAAAGGTCGTGTTTAGAGCTAGTCGGCTTAAATATGGTGAGGTCGGCGTAAAGGTCGTCTGCGTAGTGATTGTCTGAACGATAGTCGTGTTAGCTACTCTGACCGATTTATCCAGGAGTAACGCTTTAACGCGACTGGAGGGTAACGTAAGTTGATCGTGTGGATGCTCTCACTCGGAGTATCTGTGACCTTTCACGATGGTTGATTTGTTTACAATCGAAAATGAAAATTCGATTTCGCGAGGTTTAGATGCGGAAGGTTGGTTAAGGTCGACTCGTGCGAGCTCCACCACTTCTAGGGGCGGTTCCAGGGGGCGTGGGGCGCACACCCCCATTTCACCTTCAGAAAAAAGAAAAAAATAATTTACGTAAATGTTCAGTTTACTCGTTCAGAAATGCCTTAGAATGTACCATAGAGCAGCTTAAGGTTCAAACATTTCCGGGGCCATTAAGCGGGGCCCAGACCCCACACAGTAAATGCTCCGCGCTTCGAGCATGCAATTTTTCTACATTTCACGCCCCCCTTGGAAATTCCTGACTTCTGGAATTTACGCTGAGTATGGGGCTTTCACATAATCACGACGGGGCCCGCACGGCGAGTAAAAACAGACATTTTGGGAATTTTCGGCCGGTGTCCGGCCGGCTGCCGTAAATTTCCGACGGGTGCCGGGACAAAAAAATTAGCTGCCGGGACAGTTTTTTAAGCCGTACGGGCGTCGTGGTGGTGAGCTGGCTGCTCCCAATTCTCCAGGCGTTTTTATCTGACCGTTAGGCCGTAGAAAGCCCGTAAATGGCCAGTAGGGCACCTTACGGTTTCCGTGTGGTCTCCAGACGGTGCCCAGACGGGCCCCTCACGATTTTGTTGGGTAAATTCTCATGAAAAATCTTTACGAGGAGCCATGGGCGCACCTGCTCATCGGACGGAGCCCGTAAGCTTACCGGCCGGCACCTTGCCGGCACCCTTACGGGCACCTTGCATGTCACTCGACCAATTTTCACCTGGCACCATCCGGGTATTTAGTATTTGCGGGGCGCGCCGGGGGTCCCAGTGCAGATCCGGTCGCGCGCGATTTGCAGTGTATCTTTTCCCCAATTTCCTATACACGGCGAACTTTCACTTCCGGGCTAACAGTTGGCCGCGCATTTGGCCCTACGTGCGTTTACAGTGAGAAAAGGCCTGGCCGAGACTACCTCCAGAGCAGGGCCAAATGCGCGGCCAGTTTGGCCTCGCATTTGGCCTTTTGCGCGTTTACAGTGCTAGGCCAGGCCTTTTGCTCACTGTAAACGGGGTCCTAGGCATAAGACTGGGTCGGTGGAAGGTCGTGGACAATAATGGTATAGTCAAACAATTTGGGATATTTATACTGCTGCAGGGATTAACTTACGCCGAACAGGAAGCCCCCGTCTGAACATGGCTAATGTATGTCATTATTCAGAATGTAGTTTGCATACATTAGTTTTTGCTACGTTGATCAAGCCGCTGGAAAACCTGTGATCAATCACTAGTAACCATTGTAGTAGAGAAATTCCCGACAAATTGAATGCATTTGTAAACTGGTCTTCCCGGAGGCTGTCACGTAATCTACACTATGAATATGACGGACAAAGACGGCGGACAAAATATACAGTTCCTCAGGTAGACAAAGGAACATACCTTCACTGCTATTATGTAAATATGTGTAGAACAGGTGTCACATGCATATTCACATGTTCTACACATTTTTACATAATAGCAGTGAAGGGATGTTCCTTTGTCTACCAGAGGAACTGTATATTTTGTCCGCTTTCTTTGTCCGTCATATTCATAGTGCTAGTACGCATGGTAGAATTCACTTAAAGGGCCCATGACATCGAACTACAAGTGTATTCCTGTTGTTGTGCAGTCCTGCATACATCTCATATTTTGATATGTAAACTGCTGAATTTGTTTCATAGATTTGTAAATATTTGTTGAAATATTTGTTTTTCAAACTTGCTAAGCTCCACCCCAAGTCATCAATGAGTTAACTTGAGAAAGTGGCATGTAACTTTGCCAAAGTTGACCACCTGTTACAATACCACAAACAATAGCAACATATAAGTTGCTATGTCAGACTAAACTAATATTCTAGAATTGACTTGGCACACGTTCATAATAGAATTGCATGCTTCCATATTATGTACAATACATCATCATTGCGTTTGTCTTCCTGGTGATGCTACAGCATGTCTGACATAGCAACTTATATGTTGCTATTGTATTACGTATTGGTAAGGTAGAGTAATATTATTCATCTTCAACCAATTTTCTTTTTCCTTTTTTGTTTTTTTAAGGGAAGGGGTGAGGGGGGGGGGGGGGAGGGCGTCATAATTATAATACGATTATAATACTTCTTCCAATTGGTGCTCAAAGTATTTAGCCAAGGTGGATTGTCGTAGCTGAGATAAATATACTATTGTTTATTTCAGTTTTTACCGTTTCTTGGTTATTGTATTCAAGATGAATTGTTTATGTATGACAGGAATCAATAAAGAATATTGAAGAAAAAAAATCCAAAATAATCCTTTCGGGTAATATGTTTCTCTGATAATGATGGGCATATCATATATACAAAATATCAATCATATGACAGATAGTTATAATGTTTTAATCAAACATTACTTGTTCGGGTCGGTGTTATTATTTAAGTTAAACTATACAATCTCAGGCCCCGCCCCCCACTCAGTGTTATTTAGGGTACGCGTATGCTTGTTCCCTCTTTTTGAAAGCACCCCCTATCTGAGGACTGCCAACTTTTCGGAACCCCCCTTTCGCGGGTTTTTCGCGGGCTTTTCCTGCCTTGGGCTTGGAGACCCCCCTAAATCCAGACAAATTCTCAATGTACCCCCCTAAATTCGGAATAATTTCTCGGCTATGATTTTCCTTCCTTGAAAAGTAAGGTTTTGTTATTGAATTAAAAAGTCTTTCCAATTAAAGCTTGGTGCACGATACAAATTTTCCTAATACGTCACATATTCAGGAAATGGCTGCGCCCATGTTTTGCTATTTACATTACATCATGCCAAGAAATCTTCATTTATAAATCTCTCATACACGTTCGTAAAATTTATTGTACATCAATGAAAAGGCAGGAATTCACCTCAGTTTTCAGAATACCTACACTTATTCTGTGGGGTTAGGTTTTCTTTAACACCGACGCAAGGTATCCACGTTTCAGTTAAATTCAAATTTAGAATGAGCTGAAAACCAGCTTTTGATTTTAAAAAGAAAATTAGTAGAATACACATTATGGTCACATTATGACACACGGATTCAAATTATATGATTGCATTCTCGTCACCACACCCAGAAGCGGCCCTCCAGGGGGCACAGTGCCCCCAGTTTTTCAAGTACCCAAAAGAGCCCCTTCTGACATAGGAAAAGTGACCATTCCCCTATTCACCTCTGACAAGTGCCCTTTTTTATTTCGACAGTTCCCATTTTTCTTTGCAAAAAATGTCCATTTTCCAATCTCATAAGAGCACGTTTTAATCTCTAGTAAGTGCCTCTTTTCAGGTACAAGAAGTGCCCTTTTTCACTTTCGATAAGTGGCCCCTTCACCTCTGATTTGAATTTATTTGAATGTATATCTATTTTATCTCTCTCTCTCTCTCTCTCTCTTAGTGCCATATCGATTAACTTTGGCGATCAAGCTGTTCCACAACCCTCTGTTCCTAGCCTTCTTTATTAGCACCACTCCCAGTTCTTTCACTCCCCTCTCTCTCTCTCTTCCAACAATTTCCGCAGACTGTCCATCCAAAATATCCTCCTTCCTTCGACCCATGAACTTCAACTGCCTAATCAACATCTCACGTATCATTTTACTTTACACTCCGGCTCGTCTTAGAACTTCCTCATTACTAATTTTGTCACTCCAAGGGATTTTCATCATTATTTATTGTAAATTTTATACACGATTAAAAAAGCCCAAACAGTTACAAGACTGATTTTAATTGGGGGGGGGGGGTGAAACAATGTAAATACATCAAATAAACATGTAATTTGTGATTATAAAAAACCCCGCAACACTGTACAATATGTATAGTTCGAAATTTTATTGAAATATTTGGAAATTATGGAAATATACAAATAGATCAATACGACTCACATGTAATGAATAATAAAAGAAATCAACGTTTTACATTAAATTTCGCGAAAGCTACAGTCACAGTATTACAAATGATACATCCAGTGAAAAGTTTACGTTCAACGATTGATCCTCACGTTTAAAACTTTAATTGTTCAGAGAATAAGAAATGGAAGTGGATGACTGCCTGAATTCTTTGAATCCAACAGAGAGGGCGTCGCAATATTTATTCCGTAAGCAGATTGGCCAGACGTCTTAGAATGTCCAGTTTGAACTCTTGCTCGTTCTGTCCACTTTCGTCTTGATCACTTGACTTAGCTGTATAAAGAAACAGAGATGTGGTGATCATTTATGATAAAGAAAATATATGATGAGTTAAAGTGCGCAGCAGGGCCGGCTGCCTCGACATTAAAGATAAGCTTGAGTTATGGTAACGGTAGAAAACAAAACTTGTACTGGATGTTCAAGATTACAAATAAATGACGTGAGCAAATTGATTTTGGCAACAAAAAAGTATAGGGGCTGAGTAATGCTTGAACATAGAAAGATGAAGAAATCAAGTTAAGTAGGCCCCACATCATATGCTAAACACAGGTCCCTATCTGCAAATGAGAGTTGTGATTTTTATTGAAGCTGATTTCCAGCAAGTTTTTAGTGAGGTTGTTATTATTTTACTGGTTCAAACAATCAATCACATGCAGGATAAACAATCCATAATGAATTATAGCCATGTTCTCTCGACATACGATGCCCATACCAGAGCTCAAGATAAGCTTAAATTTGAATTTGAAATTGGACATTACATGACACTTTTACTTCATTTTGGAATCGTTTGCAACTGTGCATACAAGGCTCAAATTTCGGGAGAATGTCAGTAACACCATCATATGGAAAGGTGGGCATTATGCCTAATGTACAAAATACATGTACATCATTTGATGACAGGACGTTCTCAGCGATAAGCAAGCGACAGCGTGAAAGATTCTGCGAAATAAACAGGGTGAATTACTGGCGCATATGCTAATAGACTAGTTCACGGTTACCACATCTCTGCAATGACCCCGAATATCCACATATCTTCAAAACATGAAGAGGTCCCACTTTGTACATTTTGAAATAATCATTCCTACAGCGATGGAGGTGCTACATAAATAGTCTTTGTTTCCCCTTTTCAAAGAATACTTCCACCTGTGTATCATGGAGTTCAATGCTTGTGCATGAATGAATAATGATTACATAATTTATTTTGTCTCACGTGTATTTCATAATTTGTTATGCAATGACCTTTATCTGCTCATGCTCAGACTGCAACCGTGAACTGGCTTATTGCTTTCAAAGACTTGAAAAACGTCGGAAATCCTTAATAAACACAATGGTGCTATACGCCGTTAGTTCACATCGTTTGTGCTGTTAATTTTGCATTAATGTTTCGACCGTTTTCTCCGTCACATGGGCATCAAAGTTGGTGACGCAGTTGTACGTCAGGGCAGCGTCTCACGAAACCGTCATAAGCACAAGGTCGCCAACATCCCTTTGAAATGCGTGTATTACGTTTAACACGCATTTCAATGGGATGTCGGTGAACTTGTACTTATGACGGTTTCGTGAGACGCTGCCCAGGGGTACGACGCCTCGTGTGCACCGGGCATCATGAACGTCTCTATGATCAACGTCATACTAACATGATCATACACCATACAAGTTGTTTCCGGTAACCTTCATTGCAGCTGCAGATGAACTGCTTGCTTGGCGTACGCCTTGCAAGGAAGAATAGTGGAAGAAGATATGGAGCAACTAATAAGTTACGGAACAGATTAAACAGTGGCCAGGGTATCTCTTTAAAGGCCATCGAAAGCTGAGATAGAATGTTACACTCTGGTTTAATACAGAACGTGTCTCCCAAGATCCATCCCACTGTTCTCCATTGGCCACAAGGCACAAGCTACGGGTCATACCATGCAAGATTGATATAATTATGACGAGGCTACGTACAGTTTAATGACGTACATAATGAGACATAGGATAAAGGGAATGTCTTATGAACAAAGAATGTTGTCTCTTCTTTGGGGTATTTTATTTATTGAATTTTTTCGCCGAAGACTGACTCAGTAATTAAATCTTCAAAATTATTCTTTTTAACCCTATTTAGCCCGGGCTATTTTGAAACTGCATAGCCCGGGGGGGGGGGGGGGGGGGGGGCTTCTAAGGCCCCCCTATGATCTCGGCCGTGAAACGCCCGATCGCCGCGAAAATTTGCATACATGTCAAGTGAAGTGTATAGAATACTATGGTAATTTCAATTTTTTTGAAAAATTCACTCATTTGCATATTTATGGTAATTTATGCAAATAAGGTCATTAGATTCACATTTTTGCCCATAAATCAGACATTATTCATATTTAAGCATTCTTTCTCACTCCATATATTTGTTAGACCATTTGGAATAATAATACAACACAAAAATTTGAAAAACCAGGGTTATTCCTTATGTTATCTATTGTTTTGATAATTTCTTATGTATTTCTTTGTTTTTTTAACTTATGTATTTTATTGTTTTTGTTGTTTTATTTCATTTCCAACTATAATTCAACTATTTTGACTCCAAAATAAACACCTAAAATCTAAACAAGACCAAATAACCAATGTTTTACCTCTTTATTTGAAAAATGAGATTTCCATATGTTTTGTACACAAATCACAAAAATGAGCGATTTTCGGGCTGACATGCGAAGACAAAAGGACACGTGCCTTTGTAATTGTAGGTCCGATTTTTGAAAAATTTCTTTCAAAAGTTGCGCAAGACTAGAAAGAAAAAAGTCACAAAATTTCAGTGCAAGATTTTCTTGCGGTAAAAAATTATCGCGAAAAATGTCGGTTAAGGCATTTAAAACGTCAACATCGATCAGATTTACTCACGTGAACATCCACCGTAGAGATTGTTCCTGTAACCCTCATCTAGCCAACGTGTCACGGGTCAACATCTCAAGTTCTACGTTACGAGCGGACTCAATCTCGCGGGCATCGACCTCTGTAAGGATAATAAAACGATTAAAAAGGGTTAGTTACTCTTCTCCTTTAAAATGTGTTTGAGAAGCATAAAGATCGGCAACGCATAAGCCGCAGTGCTCGCTGGGCTGGGCTGTGGGTAGTAAGGACTTGGTGCTACCAGGGAGCTGTGCTGTCTTGGAGGGGGATTAAGTTGAATGCGGTAGGGGACAAACAAAAAGACGCGCAGTCCCACGGATGACTTTTTATGGGCCTCTTGGACGGGATCTCCGTTCATTCCAACTCCCTGGTCGTACGTAGCAAGAACTGTCGTTAGCAAGAACTGTCCTAAGCAATATCGTATTACGACTTTCGAGATACAATAATATTCGTACCAATTCGTAACGAGGCACGTCACAAAGACATATATGTATACATTTCAATTTATTAAACTAAAGGAGAACTAACCCCGAGAATAGGTGTAGGTATTTTAAAAATCGAGATGAATTCCTGCCTTTTGATGTACAATTAATGTTATAACGTGTACAAGAGATATTCAAATGAAGATTTTTTGGCGTGATCTAATGCCTTTGCATGACTTGGGCGAAGCCATTTTCTTGAAAATGTGACGTACCAGAGTAAGTTGGATCATGCACCAAGCTCGTTTTGATTTTTAAAAAATAAATTTACCAACAAAACCTTTACTTTTCAATGAGGAAAAATCATAGGTGATAAGTTGAAAATATTTGGTAAAGAACATTTAATAGGGTCACAATTGCAACTCATTTTATACTTAAAAATTCTAAAATATATAGCGGTTGAAAAATGTATTTAAATTATGCAAAACCTTCACCCCAGAACAGCACCAACTTATTTATGCAATTTGCGTTCTGGTAATTGGAGTACAAAGAATAAAAGCAGGTGAATGAAATGCTTCAACATCACAAACACCTGGCAAGGAAGCATCCGATAATTTGAATTCATTTAGTTGATGAACGACTCTGCATAGTACGTCATGCAATCAAGAAAATGGCGATGCCCATGTCTTGCTGAGAAATGTACTTTATTCTTGCTTTATGCCTTTCTCATACACTTCGAGGGGGATCTTTTAGATTGATGGGCAAGAATGCAATAAATCTCTCAAAACAACTAAAGTCAATTTTGGGGGTTAGTTCTTCTTAAAGAGAATGACCTATTTTCGCACTTTTCATTATGCAGTCACTTTTTTCCAGTCGCTGACACAGTCAATAAAATGACGGATTGGTGTGAAAATTACATAAGTGCAATTACCTGAGCAACCGCCGTATGAGTTACTCGCGTAACCAGCGTCACAGAGACAGATGTAGCCCCTGCCGAAGGTACTCTTATGACATTTGCCGTGGCCGTCGCATTTGTTGGTGTCCCTTTCGCAAGCGGCCATCTTAAGGTCGTTCTTGCCCTCGGGTACTGGGACTAGAGAGAAGTGTATAGGCATAAGGTAGAATCATCCTTGAGGTTGGAAAACGTAGCATGTAACACTATGAACATGACTGACAATGAGAGGGGACAAAATATACAGTTCCTCAGGTAGACAAAGGAACATCCCTTCACAGCTATTATGTAAAAAGGTGAATATGCATGTGACACCTGTTCTACACATTTTTACATAATAGCAGTAAGGGATGTTCCTTTGTCTACCTGAGGAACTGTATATTTTGTCCGCTCTCATTGTCAGTCATGTTCATAGTGTAAACAATGCCAACGTAAATCCACACACTTGAAAAAAGGGGTCATTTATTGGAATAATGTATGATTTCTAACACAATAAATCACCGATGGAGATTAGATAAAAACTTTGAAATGAAATATCATATATACATTTTATATCTCACGTGAGAAAATAAATATTGCACGGACATTCGTTGTATGCCAATGGATGAGAGAACAATGGATGTATATTTTTTAAGGCAAACACATTTCAAAGTTTTAATCAACTTATTTTTTGCTCCATAACATCACACTTAGTATATCGTCCAAACATAAGTTCAAGCAATCAAACAAATTGAATGCGTGATTCTTTGTCAGGCACATGAAAAATTGTGCAGTTTTTATGAATGCTGAAGTTTGATTCTGATCAGAGGCAGACCGCAGACGGGAGTAATATTTGATTGGGGAATTTCGATTTGACCGGCATACTCGGAACCTAAAAGACACATACCGTCCGACCTTCAGACCCCAACTCGATTGGCCCATGGCGGAAACCCCAAAACTCCCACATGGCCAATCCACCCGCCCCTCCCCCGAGTTCCGAGGATCCCAGAAAGTAGGTTTTAAAGTTTAAAAATAAAACTACCGGGGTGACGTACGGTAGCAGGACGACTCTGATCCACCGACCATGTAAGGTTGCTCGCATTGGCAATACCACTCTTCTCGTTTGTCTTGAACACATTTGCCACGATCGTTGCAGTTTCTGGTGGCCATTAGACAAGCTCGCCTGGTGTCACGACTCTCAAGGTTCAGGACCTCATCTAAAATCATACAAAAGTGAATAGAGGAAAGAAAATGATCGCAGAGACTTACGAGAAATCCACATTATACTTCCCATATAAATCATGTTTAGATTACGTAATACCTCATTGTATTGTTTGTATATTTCAACAGATGGACAAAACAAATTGCCTTGCGTTGAATTCTTGAAAGTCCTTGCAAATGTGCGAAAGGGTAATATTTTAGACGTATATATTATACAAATGATGCATGCGCATGAGTATATTATACGATCTATCCGCACTCGAGTTGAGGCTGTGTGTATCTATTGCACGAAGCCGTTAGACCAGGAAGCTGTAATGAATGGAGACTCCGTCTCGAAAGAATTTCCCGAGGAAAATATATTCAAGATTAACTTGGCTTAACAAAAAGAAATGTAACCCTCTCCAGCCATCAAATCCATCTACAGCTGTCCTTATCAATGCACAGTTTCCCTCTAGTATTCCAAATATTACGAAATGTTACGCAACGCCGTCTGCTTCCCGAAGTTCTCTATTCACTCGGTCGTAAAAATATGCAGGCACCGACAAATTAGGTCATGTTCAGTGAAGATGTATTTAGCTAAAACATATAAAATACAGAATTCCCGACATATGACCAATGAAACTTCATTTTGGTTATCAAATGTTTTTTTCGTGCTGGGATAGCTCTACTGAAGACGAAACCATTTCAACCAGCAAAATCGACCAAGGAAATCGTGAGTTGGAGCGAATGTAAGGTTTTCATCATCAGGATTTTCTCATCGAATTATTGACATTTTCCGAAAATTTCCGAAATTTGTATATAGCTAGGAAGGTAGTCCAAAGGTTTAGCTCCCTAAAGAACTAAATGAAATTGTGTTATATGTTTGCGCATTTTTGGACGACTGGTTAGAAGTTGTCAATTCATCACCACTTTTCACCCCAAGTACGGGCCGGCAACGCATAAGCCGCCGTGCTCGCTGGCCTGGACTGTTGGTGGAACGGGAGGACTTAGAGCCACTAGGGAGCTGTATGGTCTCGGAGGGATTAAGGGGATTACGGTAGGGGAAACAAAAGACGCGCGGTGCCACGGATGGCTTCAAAGGGACCTCTTGGACGGGATCTCCATTCATTACAGCTTCTTGGTTAGACTGAGTGCGATAGATACACACAGCATCAACGATGGCGGATAGACTCGTATAATGAACGAATGAAAACATGCATCATTTTTTTTATACAACGAAACTCCTAGATCCTTGTTATTTGATGTAAAAAGAATTCCTTCAAGATTGTTTCGTGACAGTATGGCTGACAAATAAATCTCAAATTTAATAAAGCTTAATTTAGTGCGCACACATATTCTTAAGATATAGCAAGCGCACTAATTACCTCTACCCATTTACGCATAGTGCTGCGCAAGAATAGGCTTATGCTCACGCAGTATTAAGCGCTCTAACCTCTACGCGCACTACTGCGCTCTGAAAACGAGTTCAATAGTACTGGAAAATATTGCACTCCTTTCATGAAAACGAGTGCAATAGGCTCAGTAAATGAATCACACGTGACCGCGCATGACCAATCATTTGATTAGGATCTGGGAGTGAGTTGTATAATCTCTAATATACGTATTTATTTTAATCCGAAGATATTCATCTAAGGGTAGAGAAATTGATTTGATTATTATAAGTGTTCTCTTTCCAACGAAGAGAAATTAGTAACATGTTTATATTAAGGGAAGTGTTTTAGTTTTCGGAATCGGCACTCTCCATCCATGAGTAGTGAGCCTAAACATGTTAGTTTAAAATCTGGCCGATAGAATACATGTCATTAGAGCGATCAAAACAAGCGCTACCGGATGACCAGTCCAGCAAAGCATAGCTAGTCGATGCTAATGCGTATTGACCTTTAGCACTGCATACTTGCTGTGAGGCAGGTATTATACACAGATATACAGACCACACAATATTGTATAGACTGCACACAATAGGATCGATTGGGCTGATCGGCAAATTTGACACTAGACCTTACAATTTGAATTTTTAAATTATTCTTTTTAACATCAGTAATGTGAAAAAATATATAATTATTACTGCTATTTAGGTGTCATAAATTGTCACTATGTCTAAAGTATCGATTTTTAGTGAAATCAGTTGAGTTTTGTACAGTGGTGTTTGAAATGTTGAGAATCAATAAAACAGCTTTTACTACACAGCCAGGATAGTAATGCACCTATGTGTGCCGAACGACCACCCTCCCCCAAAATATCACTAATTTAGAATTCTGACTTATAAGTCCAACTATAAACACTCGGAGCAAAATTTAGAAAAACCCACCCCCTTGAAGCAGCTTTTTCAGTGCCATCTTCAGCCTCTCTTCTGAAAATTAGATGGATATAAATATATTTCAAAGTTTTTATCTTCTGTGATAGTAAATTCAAATCATCCGACAACAATTAACTAAAGGTAGACATCGTATTTTAAAGTAGCTTCGAGATGTAAAATTCATAGTAGGTTGAAAGAGGTATTTGACAAAGGCCGTTGATGTTTCCTTGGGCCAGATCAAAATACATTACGTAACAAATTCTGGTAATAAAAAAATAAGAAAAAAGTTCACATAAAAATTGGTAAAGCATAGGTCTCGATAACATAATATGGTGTCGTGCAAATGCTATTGCAAACAAATGTAGTCCCTTGCCTAGCAAACAGTTTCAAGGAAGCATGTATAAGTGGCAACTCTCTATTTATACACACATTTTAAACATTACTATTAACCCTCGAATCAACTATATTTCCAACATGTTTTTAGTTGAATAAGTCTGAAGGGAAGGTCCAGAATAAATCTTCTCTTTTGGTCACTGCATGGAGTTTACTTCTATAATAGACTGCCAAATTTGTATACAAATCTTCTGTTTTACAGACGCGATGAAGAAAAGGTACGAACCAAGGTTGTCTTCGGCGGCTACCAAACTGAAGCCGATGACGGCGACGAGGAGAGCGAGGGCTACCTTCATTTTGACGCTATATGTATTATTCCTGGAGTTGAGAAACTAGTGGCAACGTCTGTAGTGTCATATCCCTGCATCGATTGGAACCAACGTCAGTGGCCAATTATCTCCGAAGCACTCGGAAGTCGGAACCAGAGGCAATGCTGTCTTTATATCCCTGATGCGCTGGGGGCAAATGTCAGTCAAATCACCAGACGGCAAACGGGCGGAGCTGTTTCAAGTGACGCTGCTCGCTGATGACGATCCTGTCTTCATAGGTAACGGAATGATGAGGGTCGGAAAGCTCACATTCCATTAAGACAGAGTTCACATCAAGAAGTTTTCAGAGATGGAGTCTTATCTAGCTCATTCCTTACGAACCATCTTCGATGCCGCCAGGAGAAAATATGTCAGGCATGTGCTTAACTGGATCTTTCTTGCAGATGCGTAGACAAAAGATTCCTGCCTTGCTGCAAACTAACAGGCCACTTTCAAAGGGAAATATGCTTTTGTAATGATAAATACTTTTTGCTACCACTCGTCTGATAATACGAGCAGTACACAGTGCTAACCTTAACATGAGGCAAGCGCAAGGAAATGGAGCACAATTTCCTGCAATATTAATGGAAATTACTCGACTGGGCATGTGTGGGCTCTAATAACATCATAAAGAACTGTACATGAACAAATTCGATTTTTTATTTCCGTGACCCGGAAGTAATCGGAAAAGTGTCAAATTGCAGGTTTTAGGACTGTAAAATGTTGCTATTTTTCACAAATTAAAGCTGCTATCATACATTGTAAGTGAAATATTAAGGATATTTATTTGTGAAAAGAATCTCTACTCAAGCTTTCCAATGATATTGGCGGCTTCGAACCTCGGACATCAAAGGTAACAACACACCAGTAGTCAAGATTATATCGTACAACCATAGAAAACGGCAGCTGCTTGGAATAATGTGTTGCCAGTTGGGTCTTCAGCTCTTAAGACTCCTTGGTTCACACATAGAAGAAAGTCAAATAGACCATTTTTGTTATGAAACCAAATGTTTTTCATACGTCTTAGTGAAATGCCTCAAAACAACTATCCATTCATCTGACAGGGATAAGTGTAATTCGATAATCAGAATGCGAATTGCAACCATTGCCCTATCTGACTACAGGTAATATATGCACTTTACATTCAGACTTTCGAAATACAATTATTCCTAAAGCCCCAGTCCCATATAAAGCCGGACCAGCACGGACGAGCACGGACCACTCCGGACCATCCCGGACCATGGTCTGGGGTGATCCGGGATGGTCCGGGATGTTTTGTTCAAAAAAGTGTGATGCTTTAAAAGCTACAGTCCCATATACGTCCCGGACCGTCCCGGACCATCCCGGACCCCATCCGGGGTGATCCGGGATTCGGTCCGTGTTGACACCGTGTTGGCACCGGGGTGGTCCTGGATGGTCCTGGATGGTCCTGGATGGTCCTGGATGGTCCTGGGCGGTCAATAACTCACTCCCGGACTGCCACGGATCAACACGGACCGCCCCGGCGCCACTACGGATGACCCCGGACCCAGCACGGTGGCTACACGGATCACCCCGGATGCGACTTTGCGTTTTACACCCTGGCCTGGACCTTTTCCCAATAAATTTCAAGGAACCGACTGGGAAAAGTCTATCCATGACAAGATATTGCGCGCGCACGTAGCTCTTCTGCAATGCTCAACGTACGTCCTATATGTCCAGTGTCGCGGTACGCGGTACATGTACTTTTGTATCGAGACGTACGAGTGAGAGAAAAACAACGAATAACAACAGAAGGAAATAGAGAAAAACAATAAATAATTAAAGAACAGAGAGGAAACAAAGAATGTCATAAGCAGAGAGAGAAAACAAAAACTAACTTGAAAGAAAGAGAGAAATTAGAGAAGGAATTAATCAAAGTAAGGAAACAGAGAAACCAAATAATATTATGGTTTTTGTGGTTTAATTCCGCCTTCTTCAGGGTTTCAATTTTTGACGTGTAGCCTACTTTCAAACCATTTGCTGATTCGGACCCCCCCCCCCCCTAACACACGTGTACACATATCGACACATACACAGACTACACTCGACATAATATGTGTAATGGTAATGTAATACATAAACTGTGATTTAAATATTGCACTCGTACCATTTTCTATTATTTTGGGATCACGTCTTTCATTTTTTAAATTCATGTCATTTGTTTCTAAGACCTAATTTCTCTAATTCTCTTGACCCCTCTCCCTTCATATTTGTTTTCTAAGACCTCCCCCCCCCCCATCTCTCTTCATATTTGTTTTCTAAGACCTCTCTCTCTCGACCCACTCTCTCTCTCGTATGTATTTCTCAGACCCCTCTTTCTTTCTCTCTCATTAACCCCCTCTTCATATTTGTTTCTAAGGCCTCTCTCTCTCTCTCTTCATATTTGTTTCTAAGACCCCCCCCCTCCTCTCTTTCTCATTTCTTGATATTTGTTTCTAAGACCTCTCTCTCTCTAGCTCTCAATTCATGATATTTGTTTCTAAGACCCCCTCTCTTTCTCACTTCTTGAATTCATATTTGTTTCTAAGACCTCTGTCTCTCTCTCCCTTTCTCTCTTTCTCATTTTAAATTCATGATATTTGTTTATAAGACCTCTCTTTCTCTCTTTTTCCATTCATCACTTTGTCTAGTGTAATGTACAGACACATAACATATAAAGGAAATTATACACCAGTTTTACATGAATTCATTTGCACTTTATTTACTGCTTTACATTCATATACTTTTTTTTTTCGTGAAGGTAATCTAATCCTTCAATGTCAGAGAAGTAATACAAAAGATACAGGAGTATGTGTATGCATAAATAGTTATATAAAGAAGAAATATGTAGTAAAAGTGAAAGCAAACAATAGTAGAAATTTGAACAGAAAATTTGACAGTGTGTTAAGATTTAGATGCAAGAAATGACTATAAGAAATTTTTATTTGAAAATACATGCACATGTAGATAAAAAGAGATCTGAACATAGGCGGATTCATGGGCGCAGAGGCGTGCACCGCACTTTACTTTGGAGATAACGAACTGAATACACATAAGCCTAATAATGGATGATACGTGAAAATATTTTTCTTCAGCGAGTAACAATATTTCACGTATTTCGCGAAAATTGATCATCCAATATTATAATTATTATTTAGATAGGCCCTAGGCTACGGAAAACATTGACAGTTAAAATTATTAACTGAAAAGTATTAACCATAGTCTAGATCTAGACCTAGTAGATCTAGATTCTATACGGTACGTAGATAGTAGAAGTAGTAAAGTTAGCTTTAGTAGACTTTATTGGAGAACTTGTTTAGCACAGGGCTAGATCTACTTCATATTCATAACTCCTAAGTTAACTCATGAACTGTATTAAGTTAGTAAGTTACACCTTAAGTTAGGCCCTCCTGCAGTCCTAGACTAGGTCTACATAACGTTAGATCTAACGTTATGTTTGTTTACATTGTTACTTATGCTTAGCTAGTCCAATTGACATTGCTGTTGTTAATGTTGACTGACAGACAGTACTGACAGTGACAGTGACAATGTGACACTGTGCAGCGACTCACTTAGTCTTACTCTTAGTTTTGCTAACTATGGATGCCTAACACTAACAGTTACAGTTAATCGTACTCATATAACTACAATTCAAAACTGGATTTACAGTATTCATACCCGCAAAGGCGTCTGCATTGCCACTCCGTCATCATCCTCGATGAATTCCATCGTGCAGCAAGCTTCTTAACTTGTTGTTCTGAACTTGAAATCCTATATCTTCTCCCTTAATCTTCAGTATTGCAGCTGCGTACGGTGTGTATAAATGCTGCATCGACGTACGTCTGTGCATGTACGATTCGATTTGGAACTGGCGCGCCCGATCGAGGAGCGTAGACTAGACTCATTCAAGCAGTTTCATTGCTATTTACCGGGAAAATGTCCAGGCCAGGGTGTAAAACGCAAAGTCGCACCCCGGATCAAACTATTGTCCCGGACCGTCCCGGACCACCCCGGCAGTTTTTGACCGTCAAAAACATCCGGGGTCGACTCCCGGACCGCCCAGGACCATCCAGGACCATCCAGGACCATCCAGGACCACCCCGGTGCCAACACGGTGTCAACACGGACCGAATCCCGGATCACCCGGATGGGGTCCGGGATGGTCCGGGACGGTCCGGGACGTATATGGGACTGTAGCTTAACACGTAAATGGAATCTTTTGTAACTAGGCCCTTGACAAAGATACATTGAATTTGGTTACATTACGAAAAAGGCTTATTGATGGAACCTTCCCCTTTAAGCCTAGTAAAGAACTATGCCATTTACCATTTTACTAATTGCATTTCAGTAAGCCTTTCCAAAAAATGCAATAAGCGATTGTCCCTTCTCCTAAAGAACTAGTTACGAACTATTGCACTCACCTGGGCACAGTACTCCCCACTTTTTTCAATTACCCCAAAAGTGCCCCTTTTTACTTCAGAAAATTTCCCTGGCAATAAGTGTCCATTTTCCATTATCATAAGTGCACTTTTTAATTTCTAGTAAGTGTCCCTTTTCAGGAACGAGAAGTGGCCTTTTTCACTTGTTATAAGTGCCTCCTTCACCTCTGATAATTGCCCCAATCTAATTTGAGAGGCGCCCCTCCTCTGTTAATAACTCCCCATTTTAACTCAGATAAAGTGCATCTTACATTTTCACATGTGCCCCTTTCCTAATGTTAAGTTCCCCCATTACAAAAAAAGCCCCTTCACCTTCTCATTTCTGGTAAATGACACTTTTCAGGTACGTGAAGCTACTTTTTTGAGTTCAGATAAGTGCCCCTTCACCTCCGGTAAATGCCCCTTTTAAAAACTGATCGGTGCCCCTGTTCTTTCGACTGATGGACATTTTCCTTTATTATAAGTGTCCCTTTTTCATTCTCATAAGTGCCTCTTTTCATATCTGGCCAGTGCCCCTTTTCAGGTGCGATAGGGGCCTCTTTTCACCTCTGATAATTTCCCTCTTAACAATGATAAGTTTCCCTTTTTTTCTAATAAGGGACCTATCCCCTTTTAATAAATGCCCATTTGCACCTCTTACAAATGCCCATTTCCCATTCTCATAAGTGCCCCTTTTCATTCTTGGTGAGTGCCTCTTTTGTGAGGTGTAAGAAGTGCCCCATTTTCACCTCTGATAATTACCCTTTGCACTTTGACACGTGCTCCTTTTCTTTTCTAATCAGGGTCTTATCCCTTTCGATAAGTGTCCCCTATTCCTCTCATCATCAAACGCGCCCCTAATTTCACGCAACTAAGAGCAATTTACCCCAAAGCTCGCTCGCATTTATAGATGATACAATTATGTTATTTTCAAAGGTCTTTTCAGTCTTCCGTTACGAAAATGTGCTTAAACCCCATCAGGATTTATTTTTTCCTCTTTATACGATGTAATTTTTCGCACTGCGCAATCTCACAAATCTTAAAATATTGAAATGATTTTTCAGACCATCACACCCAACTGCAAAGAATAATGCCTAAAGACCCCATCCGAGGCCAAAATGAAATGGACAGATTATATATCCACGGAGAGCTTGTTATTCATTAAAGTGACTCAGTAACATTGTTGAAGGTTGATTAAAAAATTGCTTGATTTTTGTATAAAATGTTACTTATTATATTCCTTCTACTATACTAACCCTCTGACATGCCACAAATCCTGAAAAAATTCTCAAACCACAAAGATATCTATGGTTTTTCTCGAAGGCGTCACTGTGAAACACCCTCTAACAGTGATTAACAGTAAATTCTCCCAACCATTTCTGAATTTTCCAAACCGTTTTCCATGAAAAAGGACATAAAACAGGCTATTAAAAATCTGTCAACACGTAAATGTCTGGAATGGTATGTAGAGCCAATTTATTGCTTTGTGATGATTTACATTCACCTTAAATGTAATTAAATTGCAATAATATAGGGCCTAAAATAAAACTTGTTGTATTGCCCTTTGTGACCGACCCAAAAATCTGAAAATCTACGGTCGGCACATGAAAAAAGTTTTTTTTTAACCGTTTTTTCTTTAAATATTTTTTTATTAATGAATACAAATATATATATTTTTTGTTTGTTTAAATGAGATATAAATGCAGGAAATCAAATTATTCCATAATTCTCACTTGTACAAACCATGGATAATTATGAGGTGCAAAACATATCAATGAAATAATGACGCTGGAGCACATGTATTAAAGCATTAATAACTGAGAAATATCAGCTAAAAGAGGGCGGGAAAAAAAAAATCAAATCTGAAAATATCGGCCCAAAGAGGGCGACAAAAAAAAGGTTAAAAAAAACAACAACAACAAAAAACCGACCGACCGACCCATGTTTTGGCACCCAAGGGGCAATACGACAAGTTTTTATTTTAGGTCTAGTTGGGAGAATAAAGGAATCGATCAGATCAGTTTTTCCTAATTTGTATCGTTAATAATGGTCCGTTTTCACTCAAATTTTCAGATTATCTTTAATTGTACATCTAGAATTGAATTCACTACCTTAGCACCACTATCTCTCATCTGAATAATGTTACCAGGTCCCTTTAAATACAACAATACAAACTTCTTGATATTTCATTACCTACGAAAGGACTAATATCGTCGGAAACCTTTGGAGTGGAGGGCTTGGGAAATGGGCAGCCGTCGAGTAAAATCGAGAGGTGATTTTCACGACGTCATTTAGTGTAAACGTCACGAACATTATGACCCAAGTCTGCATCCTAGCTACAGATTCTGGCCAGATTAGTAATCACCTTCCAGAACATCCTACAAATTCTCTAAAATACTAAATTTACCAAATATACCTTCTTGATGCAGAATAACTAGTCCAAGGTCAACATTGAAGGTACTTTCGTTGAATTTTGGGCGTTTTTCCAAAACAATGCAATCCTTTTTCTAAGTGTGCCGATACTTTGGCGCCGTCAGCCTAATCGGATATAACTACCCATGACCTCCACTTCTCGGCCGCCGTACTTACACACGATTAGAAAAAGGACTGTATTGTCCTGAATAAACGTCTAAAATTCAAGCAAATGAGCTTCACTGTTGACCAGTTATTCTGCATCAAGAAGGTATTTTTGATCATTTTTATTATCCTATTTAGTCACTTTTTTCTTATTTAGAATGTTCTGGAAGTTTTCACTAATCTGGCCAGAATCTGTAGAATTACAGTATGTTCAGTGTTTTAATTTTTGTTGATTTCGAAGTCATGATTTATGTATGTAAATGCTTTACATTTAAAAATGTGGTATCTTAAGTATTTGATTGTATCTTTCAGGAATCAAAAAATGAAATTGCAGCTCTTACTGTGACCGAAACACAAACACAAATGCATATTGGTGTCTTTACCCAGCTCAGTGAGTGAGTTAGCTGAGTGAATAATTGATTAGCCATCTCTTTCAAACCAGCAATCAAAAACCTTCACAAACTTTACAAAAGTAACTTGGCTATTGTATGAACACTATTCACAGTCTACTGTTGACGCCCCGCCGCGCCGGTGGGGGCGGGCGCCAACCCTGCATGAGAGGTCTATACGAAATGACGTCATAAACTTTTCAGCCAAGTGAACCACTGTTGACGCGTAACTGGGGAGGGGGGGGGGGGGGGGAGTGAGGTGTTCTTTTGGCTTTTTTTGGAGTGCTGAAAGGAAAAATGATACCCATATGTATTTGTTTTCTACGTCTACTTAGCTCTTCATCGATGTATGGTTGTTTTAACCTTGGATAGGGGTATTTAAGCAATATCTTGTATGGTGAATAAGGAGAAAAAGGAATATTGCAAAAATCCCTGATATTAAATGTAATCACAATCACAATGTAGGAGTATATACTAATGTTTAAAACATTGTATATTTTCGCTTTGAGATTTCCCTTTGTAGGTGCCCTTTTTTCCTCCAGAAAGTTCCCTTCTTTGCTGGTGCCACCTACTTTGGAAGTATCTCCGCCGCCCCTGACCACACCCTAGCGAAATTATATAATTCTCGTCTTTTTACCCTCATAAAATTAAATTAAATTTCGTCATAACGTTCTAATGAAACAATTTCATTCTCGTCATCACACCAAAATGACATAAAATCATTCTTGTCACCACTCCCTGATGACATTATATCAATCTCGTCACCACTCCCTAATAAAATGTTGTCAACCTCGTCACCCCTCCCTGATGAAATGATACCAATCTCGTCACCACTCCCTAATGAAATTATACCAATATCGTCACCACTCCCCAATGAAATGATTTTATTCTCGTCACCGCTACCTAATACAATTATGTCAACCTCGTCACCACTCCCTAATGAAATGATATCAATCTCGTCACCACTCCCTAATGAAATGATATCAATCTCGTCACAACTCCCTAATAAAATGTTGTCAACCTCGTCAACACTCCCTGATAAAATGATATCAACCTCGTCATCACTCTCTGATGAAATGATATCAATCTCGTCATCACTCCCAAATGAAATTATACCAATATCGTCACCACTCCCTAATAAAATGATATCAATCTCGTCACCACTCCCTAATGAAATAATATCAATCTCGTCACCACTCCCTGATGAAATGATATCAACCCCGTCACCACTCCCTGATGACATTATATCAATCTCGTCACCACTCCCCAATGAAATGATTTTATTCCCGTCACCACTCCCTAATACAATTTTAAATATATGAGGACGTCCACCTTCAATATTAACTCTTTTAAACGATTATATTTGTTTTCGAAAAAGGAATGTCAAGTACCCAGTATTCTTTAAAAGTTTTACTTCAATACTTATAATTTCTTATTCGAAAGAAAACATGTTAAAATATTATTTTATAATCGGTCCATCTCCTGTTAATTTTATCTGGGCTATTTCAGGTTATCTGTCGTCATTATTCGTCTACTTCACCCTGCTTTATTGTTATTATAGTATGCAACAAAATGTCACACTCTTTCATTCTACACTGCATACTGTTGTTGTTGGAAAAACGGGGGAGTCTAACATTGTCAATATATTTATTAAAAAAAAACTATTGTACCTTGATTCGGTTAATTTGGAGAGAGAGCCGCTCTTATATCACCATCCAGTAATCATAGGCTTTTATCTACTACTTTAATTTGCCGTAATCGCATCTTCTCAGATTGAAAAGCCATTGACTACTTACGTTTGACTTCGATGGAGACTTATAATAATGCCCCTCTCTGATACCCATTCACCCTTTCAAAGGCACTCCGGCGTGATGGGTGCGATAATCCTTCAATATACGGTTTACTAGCAATCCATGATTCACAGCATTTGAAGCTAGTTTTATGGATTCTTCACATCCCTTGCATTCAGAGCAATTTACCCTATAAACTGTACTTGCACTGGACGGGGGACAAGGAGGAGGAGGAGGAAGAAGAAGACGAAGAAGAAGAGGAGGAAGAAGAAATTGTCTCTGTATCACGAAAAATATGACTCACAAACATATTTTAAAAAGGTTCCATGAATTGCTTCAAAAGAAAACTGAAAATAACTCTTTCCTCTTTACACGGTAAATTCCATCTGAAAGCTAGAGTAGACCCAACTCTCCCCCTCTTTCTCTCTCTCTCTCTCTCTCTCTCTTCGCCCCTGTCTCTATATCTGTCTTTGTCTATGTGTTTGTTTTGGGTAGTGCGTGTGTGTCAATGTCTTTCTGTTTGTCTGTCTCTCTCTCTCTCTCACACACTTTCTTTCTATTTCGCTGGCTCTATAACTCTCCCTGTCTACCCTTTTTCCGGCTCTGTCTCTTTCTGTTTATCTAGGCTTGCCACTAGATATGTACATATCGTACCCCACTATCGAACCCCACTATCGTACCCCACTATACGATCGTGATTTGCGGGATGTCGCGTTTATCGACCCTTCACGATTCAAAATAAAGGCCTTGTGTCTACCCAGCTGTTTTGACCCGGGAAGCAGACAGTTTCTCGGAGGTCAACTTCACACGTATGCTTGTACACAACACCTGGGTGATCATATTTGTATGTAAGGTCCAAAACAGCTTTGCGTTTATCGATCTCTCAGAAACGTGATTCTGGCTGTATGTCACATTCAAAACGCACCTTTTTGCGTCTTTAGATATGCCCATATCTAAAGACGTTTGAAAAAGGCTTTGCGTTTATCTACTTCTAAATTTGCCTGAAAGACGTTTGAGAAACCTGATTCTAGCCAAAAATTTGCTAGATAAACGCAACCTTAGTCTTTCTGCTTTTATTTCTCTTTCTGATGAGCGGAGAATAGTACCGGGGTTCTCTCATACCTTCTTTCCACAACTTTTGTATTACTGTCTTTATATCTATGATCAGTTTACAGTTTTTCTACGACCACGCTATATGTAAATCTTTAATGTTATATTTGTTCAAGCTTTTCGTGTTTCACCATGCCCCACCGTTAAAAAAATCCTTCAGATCATAACTGTTCGTATTGTGTGATGAAAGTGTGTATTGTTAAAGGGATTGGATCGCCAGTTTTCATGTGCAGAAGGCCATAATTCGCTGACACCAGACTTGGTGGAAATACCATTAATGGGGGTACAAATTTGCACACAGCAAACCCATAGTCCAGTCAAGAATTACCCCCTAATCTCTCGGAGAGCTCGAGAGTCTTCGGGCAAATCATAGTATTACATAAGGTCCAATGGTCATAAAACTCAAGGCTAACCCTGGTGATGGACAACACCTGTTATTGGGTAAACACCCGAACGGTGTCGAATTCCCCATGAGAGCCGACTACTCAGTGACTTTAACATCCCTCGCTGTGGACCAGCTGAAACACAGACGTACATTGGACTCGACTACCTTCATTGCCTACCCAAAGAACCAGTCGATTTTTTTTGCTAAACAGCAAAAATACAACTAACATGAACAGCGATGAAAGTCCTCATATTATATCTAACATTCAATTATCCTTGTATTCAATAAATTGATATGTTGCATCATTTAGAAAAGCATCTATGTTTTGTACTATCATTTTTAAAACGGATTAACAAACGAATGTATGAGTTAAACGAATTTTGACGGATTGTCTGGATCATTTTAACAGCAGTTCAGCATCCATACTTAATAATAAACTTGCTTGTCAATTCTAACTTACAAGGAGGAAATACAAACCGAATCGTACATCTGGCAGGGTAAAGTAGCCATGCTGTTTCGAACTGGGCAGAACAATAGCTCCTAAAAATCACATGTTTAGATTGTTTACCACTCTTGGAATTTTAAGAAAGCGTTTTAATACAGAGACCAAAAGGTTAATCTTAAGTAAATAATGAAGCGTAATAGAAGATTAGCCCGTCGTCAACAACACAATGAAATCTTAATTACAGACAGCTAGATCTCGTTATAATATTCAAAGAGCTACGTAACTCCCGACTCCAAACCTAAAGCCCCGCGAATAATAAGAATTTTAGACAAGAAGGAAATAATTAAAGTTTATTACGGTCCGTTCAGGGCGTAGTGGTGGCAGTCGTAAGGTAGTTCATATATTTTTGAAGGTTCATATCATGTTTAAAACTGGTGACACACTTCAAGGACTGCTTGAGTACTGGGAAAGATGACAATAATTTGTTATTTTTCCATTATTTTTTGTCGAGTTTAGAAGGATATCGAAGTGAAACAAGTGTCCCGAGAAGCATCGCTCATAAAATGCACCGGTAATCGAAATATGATAGGAAACATATTTAATGTTTGGACCAAATAGTAGACCATGTATGTGTAGCTCCAAATACAGAGTATGCAGCTTGTGTTATTTATCAAGGCTGGACAAATTCCTTACAATTTCGATGATTCCTAAATCAAGCTTAGCTTATTTTGTCAACCCTCCTGTTCGATGTTTTCGATTAGTTACAGCCAGCCTTACTTTATTCGACATTATGTTCTTTTAAAATTTGCAAAGTTTTGTTTGTTATATATTTGTAAAAATGCAAAAGAAAAAGAAAATCAAACAGAAAAAAAAAAAATCAAATCAAGTATACACCTATGCACTACATGATCGACCTTTATCAAATTGCTTCCAGACAGTTTCTTTCACAATTGTATAACGTAAATAAAACTTTAAATATTCAAAATTCGATCTCTTTGTCTGGTAGTAAAAATTCGATTTCCATTTGGGAATTTTCGTCCTTCATTCCATTTTCTATCCAGTACCAAAAAAAATCAAAAGCGTCATCCTCTTTTAATTTCTCGCGTTCCCATATATTATAAATTGGTTCCCACACACATTCCACTTGCAATTACATTCGTCTCTGCTATTAGCTTCTTTTTATTGAGTTTTCTGGGTGGTTCGTAAGCAATTAGGTGCCTCTTGTATACACATGTGATGAAAATATTTTTGTTCTGGTAATGATACACCCTCTCTTCCCTGTAAATCAATGCTTCTCTCTTTCTTTTGTAGACTACTGCGAATAAAGATACGCCCTTTTTTAGATGATAATCCGATTTCACCTGACTGATACTTTCGAGAGTTGTACGCTAAAACGGATGACAATAGACTCTTGTCAGGTCACGGCTTATCGCTTATCCTCTTTTTATTTGCACTTAATACAAGACGAACCCTACTTTATTGTGTTGATCTTGTAAATGTATGACGTTGGCGTCTTTCTTATTTTAGTGAGTATTGTTTCATACGGAAGACAGTTTCAAAAAGAATCTCAAAACCCAACCTATAATTTTTCAACCATTATCGATCCACTGCAGGATGAAGGTCTCAGCATGCTTTCTCCAAATGACTCTGTTTAGTGCTTGTTGGTACCAATTAACCTTTCCCCAGTACTTTTGTAGCCCATCTCCCCATCTTTTTCTTTGGCGTCCCCACTTACTTTGTTCAATTTTCTGCGTTTTGTAATTTTGTAAAGGGGTTCTTAGAGAACAGCTTTAATGCTGAGAGAGCCCCTTTCGCATTGTATTTATTTCCACGAGAGTTGCCAATGAATATATACACACATGTATATATATATATATATATATATATATATATATCGGTTGGGTGACAAAACCTCGTATCTCAAAAATCATGAATTTTCAGGAGAGCGAAAAAACTTTCCTGTCTCAACAAATTTAGTGCTGTGACACCTTCCTTTCCTTTTAAAACTGGAATATTCATACAATTTTTAATGTCATTGTTGAAATACAGTAAAATAATTTTTTTTATATATTTGAAAGTGAGTTACGAGGTTTTTGCGTTTATCTACATTGAGATACGAGTTTTTAGTTTTTATTCAAATTGAGATACGAGTTCTTACTTTCAACTCTGAATGAGTTACGAGGATTTGGTTGAATAAGTTACGAGGATCTGAATACACTAACTTCGGTACTGTAAGGCCGTGTGTGAGTTATGAGGAAAAGGAATTACGTATCTTATGTTACGAGGTTTTGTGTGCAGTTTCAAAGGGGGTTAAAGTTACGAGGTTTAGTTTAAGGGTGTTTGTGTGGAATTTGTGAAAAACCGAGAAGGAGGCGTTTCATGGATTTATCAGGTGGTGTCGTAGGCCATTAGGTACAAAATTATGCAAAAAAAAAAAAATCAAAATCTCGAAAAAATGAGATACGAGGTTTTGTCACCCCACCGACGAATATATAATCCGAAAGGAAATGAGAGAGTTTAATGATAGCGTAGCCTATATCAAATCTCCACATTGCTGTCCTCCCTTTATGAATTGTTTGCAAATGTTGAAAAATGTATCGGCGGAGACAGTTTTTTGAAAAAAATGTTACTGTACTAATTTGATATTCCATTTTCGTTGTTCAGTGTTCTATCCAGTAACGGAATAAAGCACTTAATAAGAAACTATTTCCAACTCCAACTCCAACAACGACGACGACAACAAGATGAGGTAAATGGTACCCGGTGGGAACAAATTCATTGAGTGCGCCTTCTCATGTAGTAGGTCGGCTAAAGCCGGGGTAAACAAAATGATTGCAAGGCACTCGGGGATAACCGTATTAATATTGATGAGGCTACCCTGGGTAAGTATGGCATATTATTATTATTATAAAAAGAACAACAGATGATTTTTTTAAATAACTTAGACAGAAAATGATCTAGATGTTTTAGTGTATTTACATGTTTTCATTATTACATTTGTTTAAAATGTTAGTGATCACTCGCCATATTATAGTATAGTATTAATGACTGCTTTGAGAGAAAACAACTATTTCTCGAATATTAAAGCAGTTATTAATACTTTTATATGCCGAAAAAAAAAGAGTCAACTTATGACACCATCTTGGCCTTTCTCTAGTTTATCTGCACGGTTGTTTTTTATAAGTGTATCTTTGAGAGTAGACTAGATCTAGATTCTAGTCTAAGCAAGATATTTTTACAATCTTAGGGGTGGGCCGGCCCTGTGGGGAATATGGAGAAAAACCTGCGCTTTCATATGACAACTCACTTATTGAGTATCACCTTCAGGATCACGAGCAATATTAGTTTGAATCTCTGGTAATTAAAACATCGACCAATTTAGCAATGGCCAATGCATAGGGATGTGTGCAAGTGCGCAATGGCCAATGCATAGGGATGTGTGCAATCTCTATGGGAAGGATTTTAGCACTACTAAACCTACTTACTAGAATCTAGGCCTACTAGATCTATTTTGAAGAAAAAAAATATGGAGAATTTAACGTACCCTTTTGGTGCTCTTACTGTCAGCAAGTCTTGCATTTGATCATCATCAAGAAGTTGAAATCTTGGGAGAATTTCTTCAGCCATTTTTGCCTTCGGTTTGGAATTTAGTACGATCGAGATTTCAGTATTGAAATTACCGACCAATTCTTCGCACACGTACGGTATCCTCGATCGCTCAAACCAGTTTTTAACATGTGAACCTATGGGTATTTCACCAAGACTGAACTATTTTCCCGGTAACCATGGTAACTGGATTTTTGCCGGGATTTTAGAACTATTACATGGGTTTGGAATTTTACCGGGAATTTTAAAGGAATAGTTAACGTTTATGACTGCAATTTCGACCAATCAGATGACTAGATTTCTTAAGTGAGGTATATAATCAACATTATCACGATTATCAATTGTTCTGATCTTGTTGTTGACGATGTTGTTTTACCTAATTTTGAAGACGCTTTATTTTCCGCCTGTTTCACTTTATAAATCTACTATGAGCATACTAATTAAAGTTACTATCAAAAGCGTGTGAATAATATTTTGTATTCGAATTTTGAAGAAAAACACGAAAATAGTGGGTAACAATTAATAAGCATTTCACGACAGTCGGTAATCATTGTTCAGGCTTTTTAGATTTTCCTTCATTTCTAATGCGTGCCATTCTTTTTGATTATTTCTTGTTTATCCTTTTAAAGGTACTATGTCCCATTTGCAGGCCAAAAAATAAAAAGGTTAAATTCCGATGGCATTTGAAAGATAATACTAATTTAGAACTTCATTAAAAAAAGGGGGGCTTGAAAATGTCTTTAAGTGGAAAAATAACGACTATTAGTTGTCGAATCGACTTGAGAGCTATAGAGGTTATGTGTTTTGTATCATATTGCGTGCATGACATTGCACAAAATCTTCATGATCTTCGAAGAATTTATACTATTTTCTAAATATTGTATATTCATAATTATTGATTTTTTTCTATAAATAATTTATAAAAATTCACATTTTTCATGATTAAACTGGAACAAAAATACTCTATGTTAATGCATACACACAACAACATATTATTATCGATCTAACTTGGATGCTGGTGTGAAGAAATAAGATTCTTAGGGGAAAAATAGGAAATTTATATTATCGATATAAAGAAAATAATGTGAGGACATGATCACAGACTCATGAGTGAGATGCCAATATGTCTAGTGATTTGCAAAGTTTTTCATGTCATTAAAATTTCACAACTTTCTTATTAGTTATCCGATTTTGCTCAAACTTTGTTTCGATTGGTTTATCTGATTTTTCTGCTTCTATTGGAAGAAAGCTATTTTTGGAGTACTTGCCCTTTAAGTATAATTGTCCAGATATTCGTGCTTTTGTGTAGCAAATGCAGAGATGAAATGTCCCCCTTTTCACCACTGTTCACAATTCAAGCGCTTGCGCACGGAAATATTTTCATCGGTATACTTTGTAGTTTTTTCGGAGGTTCATTATTCCGTGGTTACTTATTCGTAATTCCAAAATACTAATTTCCCATGCCAACGGATTCCTACTTTCGAACAATGAATTCATTATTCTGAAGATGTCATTTCAGAAAACGATACAAGGTTCATTTTTGGAACCCCTATTCAATTCTTTCAAAATTACAAACCCTATTTCATTTTCGGAATAACGAACCTTCTGAAAGAATGACATGTAACCCCTCTTTCGTAATGTGGCTCAACTTTGACAGAATTGAATATTGAACAACAGGGCTTAGCCATAGCTTAGCAATTGATCGTGCGATTGATTTTTGCGATTTATTGCACATAGTGATCAATGTAATCAGTCGCAAAAATCACTGGTCCCGTCAATTACTAAGCTATGATAAGTCAGGATTCCGGGTCAAGATATCTTCAAAATAGGATTAAACGAATTTGAGGGATGGTTGAGTGGTTTTCCTAATCGTTGCACCAGGAAAGTAATCTAGAAAAGAGAAGGAAATAACTTTAAAAGTGCAAAGAAATAACTAAAGATCACAGCTTTCGAAGAAGCAAATAACTATCTGCTGCTACAAAAAGTGGCATTTGTGTAAACATCTTTCAGAAATTTTGGGCAGAACTTGAAACAACAAACAAATACAAACTGACTTTAGTGAATTTGTAATTTCTTTATTGATATGAATTTAGAAACTGTGATATTAGGGATGCAGGTTGATACAATTGTTTTTTGTTTGCATTGAAGCAGGCCAACAATATAACCATAGTGTATTACATTTGAAATTACACTTTTCCAAATTTATTTTCTTCTAAAAAAGAAGTTATTTTTTTACCAATGATTATAGAACATGCAAACCGGTCTAGTGATTTACTGATTGTACCAAGTTGTGAAAGTTGAAGTAAAGTTGTAGGTACTTAACCGTATCAAAAACTTCTTCTGTATATATAAAACGGAAACCAACATAAATTAGATATTAAATCATGCGACGTGTAAGCATGAAACCGAGTATTAGATCTGATTTAAGAATGCGTTTCGTAAACATGCTAACAAGAATATTTCCCCCTTTTCTCTCCCCTTCTCTCTCTCTTGTCCCCCTATCTCTCTCTCTTTCTCTCTCTCCCTCTTTCTCTCTCTCTCTCTCACACTCTCTCTCTCTGTTTCCCCCTTTCCCCCCTCTAAAACCTCTGTAAATGATGTGGGATATGCTCATGTCATGCAGGATCGATGATAATGTCGGAACCACGCTGTCTCGAGAAAAACCTCGGTTCATTGTCCTTCTCCCCCTCAGGATTAACTCTTTGTGGAAACATCTTTCAATCGGATTTGTGAAACGAAGGAGCAGTGGGAGATGGATGGTTTTTTTAAGATCTCAGGTAATCGTGAAAGAATGCAGATTAATACGAGGAAGCCTTCTACGCAAACGCCAATTTCTAAAGACTCGCAGAGTTCAATGTTCGCCCCCGGCGCCACCTTGCAAAAGAAAGTGTAATCGGTGGACGGATGAGCGCGCAGTCGACTGGGCGTGGCACTTTGTCCTTGCGTTCCAATTGCTCCTTGTGCACCCCTATAAAGAGTGACCGGTCCTGATGAGCGGGGTAGTTTGTTAAGGTTTGTCCTTGGAGAAAGTACTCTTATGCTTCGCACTGTGTCAGGATTAAGACATCAAGATGCAGTTTAACCTTGTTTTTGTGGTCGCCGTCATCGGCGTCGGAATGGTAGCCGCCGATGAGAATCTGAGTATGTAACGTTGTATATCTTTACACCATTCCGTTGTCGTTATATAAAAATGCATATATTCATGTATTTTGTAAATATGCTTCGTTTTAACGAAGTTTAGTAATCGAACGGTATTGGACAATTCGTCCCATGTGTCAAAAATATCTGCCTAAATACTTTGAGCTAGATTTGAGCCATTTTGCCAGGCATACATAATTCTAATGTATTCACTGCTGAAGAGATGGAAGGAAGTTATCCCTGGTTACTTTTATTTCAGTTACCCTTTTTGCCATCGTACAGTTAAATCATTTTGGAATTCCCATCTTGGTATGAGATTAATGAATTCCTGTGTGTGTTTGTAGCGTTAGAGTCTGCCAGGTTTCGGCATAATCCGTATTCTTTGTATGCACTGAGAATCAAGAAAGGGAGATCTTGGAGTAGCACATTGGGTTGCAGATTATGGACTGACTCACTTTAGCGTGTATGTTTGCGTATGCGTGTGAGTTTGTGTACGTGTGAGTTTTTGTGTGTGTGTGTGTGTGTGTGTGTGTTTGTGTGAGTTGAATTAAAGTCGTCTTACTTGCATGTAAATTTTTAACGTAAAATATACTGATTAAAACAAAAAGTCGTAAAGAAGTTTTACAGAAGTAAGATAAGATGCAAATAATGTAGATATTAGGTCACCCACCATGTCATAATATATATATTTCATTTGCCTCATGTGCTGATATTACGATAAAACAGACAACACATTTTTTTGAATTTCAGTGAGTAAGCTGCAGATGGCTCTGAAATCAATGCTCAATGAAAGTAAGTATTTGCATCCGCCTGACGGCCTCTTTAAAAACATTTACATTGTCAACTTTTTTAGATTACTTACATTATCACTAGGTCTACTTGAAATACCTTTTCAACTCTTTGTCTTTGTTATCGTGTAAGACAAGCTTGTTTGTTTTTTATTTTACACTCTTCGATTATTGAACTCGTGATTGAGTAAAAGAAAGGGATATACGACACTAATACAAAGTCAACTTTCCCAGAAAACTACATATAATCTTTACTTAGAACGAATGTTTTTGGCTTCTATTTCTCCTTTATTCTTTGTCCCACCACATAAAGGTTAACTCTGTCTTTTTATTTTATTCTCTTCGATTGATTCATTCTGGATTTATTAATGCGGGAAATTTAGGAACAGACAGGAAAACTCCATCCTAGAGACTTCTTGTAAATCGCATTAAAGGAAAATCTAACCTTAATAGCAAATTATTCTAAAACAAAGCGGAAAATCAGAAAAGCAGATTGGTGAAAGTTAAAAACGAAATCGGACCTTAATAGCAAATTATTCTGAAACAAAGCGGAAAATCAGAAAAGCAGATTGGTGAAAGTTAAAACGAAATCGGGCAGACAATAACAACGTTATTTCTTTAAAAAAAGTTGTTATCACTATACGTATTGGACATGCATGTCAAGTTGGCCGTGATGTAGGGACGGACAACTCTCTATTCGGCTTTTTTTTTTTTTTAGAGTACCTTGAATAAAATGCCATCTTTGCTATAATTTTGGTAGTATCCCAACTGAGACGGAGCTTATGAGAAAAACATAAATTAATGATATTTTTGTACATGACTAACGGGAGAGATGTTCATGACTATGTCGACAAGGCCCTGATTGAAACCAGTCTGCGAACTGTTTCGGGCTTTTACCTTATATAAATAAAATAAACTCAAACTCACTATCTACTGCAAGGAACCGACGGCTTTAAGTTCTCTTTAAAGAACTTGGTAATGCGGATAAAAACCTTACCGAAGGGCACTAGTGCATCGACTTGGTTTTGAACCAGGGACTTCCCGGTTACAAGATCAACCTACCACTGAGCCACCGCGCCTCCACAATGTCATACAGCATAGGCAGGGAATTACGAGTAGGTAAGATCAGAGCCATCTACACGCAGAGTTTGGCCAATGTGGCTTGAAGCTTGGTCACAACATGGCATATACATGCATGTATTATATTTTTGTTGTGTGCTTGCCCCAAAACGCAATTTTCACCATATCGCCAAACTCGAACCGGGTTGGCCAAATTATACATCTAGATGGCTCTGGGTTAAATCGTCTTTTGTATTCTTACAGACGAGGAACTGCAAATGCAAAGTCGCGACACCAAGGGGCAATGCGAATCAGACACCAACAAGTGCAACAACCATGGTACATGTACTGAAGGCAGATGGGGAACGTACTACTGCAAGTGTGTGATGCCATATAGGGTGCGCGGTGCAGATTCTTCTTGCTATCGTAAGTAGATACATGTATATAAGGGCAAGTCAAAGCTTCACTCTTGCACATAAAGCTGGGGATTTTTTTAAACCTCTTTTCATGAAATATTGTGACAATATTCATTACAGATAAAGAACATCTTCTCAGAATGTAAGATTGACTGAATTAAGTTCTGCGGAGATATAATATAATGTCGCAGTCATTTCATGAAAAGAGGAAAGACAACAATTATTCCACCTTTACGGGCAACAGAACTTGAATCAGACAAGATATCAAATTAATGTATGTGCGTGTGTGTGTGTGTGTGTATTGGGGGTTTACAGACGTGTATCAATCAGATATGATTATTTACGTCTGGGGACCGACCTTTAAACGTCACCATCCGAAAGACGTGACTCTGTTTCGAACCTGCGTCCCTCGGCTGAATACGTTTGTAACTTCCGCTGTTTACAGGCACACGCCACAACGCCTAGTTAAATATTCCCGTATCGGTTTATTTCGCACACACACAAATACACCACCAGTGATACTTGGTAATTGGTAATTTTTACGTATTTTTTCCATGTAGAATTTACTTGAAAACATTAGTTTTGCCACTTACGCACTAAATTTAAGTCTTGCTAACTCAAACTTTCAATTTAGTAGAACATACGTGGAATATTTAAGTAAAATCAAATACATAAGAACTTTAAGTTATTTCAGCTTGTATTAATTTAGTAATCTTAACTCAAAATCAGAAATTATACGTATTACTCAAACAATTTATGTTGATTATTCTTATCTTTTTAAAGTAAGGACCGATGCAGTGCGTAATAGAAATATTTACATAATTTATGAATATTCATTAAGACCAAATTAAACTCTTTTTTAAATAAAACGATTCTTTTTTGTGGTTGAATGAAAATTTAAGGACTTTAAAACATTTACTAATTCATTTAACATGGCTAAGCAAAGAAAAGACAATTTTTAATTGTTACCCAGTTCAAAACAAATCAAAACTTGATATTTCAGGAAATTGTCAACCAATTTTCCTTTTAAGATGCTACGATCAAGTATATATAAAATTTGGAGCCTTTCAATATGTGTCGAATTGAAGCGTATGTAATAGTTTGTGATGGTGGTAGATGTATATATATATATACGGTTAAATCTTAGATAGAAGTAGTGTTAGTGATTAGTGATTAATCTTAAATAGAAGTAGTGAATGATTAGTGGATGTTACTTGTTGGATTAGATGGGTACCAAATCGTGCAATATGTAATCCTATCATAGCTTTTTTTTAATTATCTAAAATGATTACAATACTTAAATTATTTACGTTAATGTTACTCGATTAAACTGAGTAAAAATTTATTCAGCAAAATAAGTAAATTCTACTTAAGATGCCGTAGGTAATATTTACTTAATAAAAATAAGGCAATTCTTTTCCTCAATTTTATTGAGTTATTTCGACTATTATTTTTTTTACAGTGTATGCGGTTCCAGCACCCCCGGAAGGGAAGAAAGACTTGGAGATTGAAGCCCGAGACAGTGAGAACAGATGCTTAAGTGACACCGGCAACTGCGATGGCCATGGTATATGTCAACTGAGTACCTTTGGCCGGAATGAGCGGTACATCTGCTTTTGTGCACTTGGATTCAGGAACAACAACTACGGCGGTTGCTCTCGTGAGTACCCTCAGAAAGGGAAATTCAACCCTAACAGCGAACTATTCTAAAATAAAGTAGACAAATCAAAGAAGCAGGCTTCGGACAAAATTTGGAAGTTGTAATCAGTATATGTATTTAAATTTCAAATTGGCTAAAAAATCTGTAATGTAACTCTGATGTAGTAGCGGGCAAATTTTCCCATTTGTTCCAATACACAATGACTACAATGAGGACTTCTGATGTTATGCTTTCCATAATATATTTTGAGTAGTGCCCCAAGGGAGAATTCGCTTAGGAGAAAAACAGAAATTAATTATAATTGTGTACACAACAAATGGGAGAGTTGTATGTAACTACTTCGCAATCCACTTACTAAATTGCCAATTCGGGATTTGTTCAGATTTAGTGATTTCACAATTTAACCCCAAAAAAACTTTCTGGTCCGATTTATTTCAAATTTCACCAATCTGTTTCTCTTATTTTTTCTGCTCTCATACAGAATATATTAAAAATGTTAGGTTTTCCCCTAAAGATAAGGTTGAGTTCTTGTAAAGAAGAACGAGTAATTTTTAAACCCCTTTTTTCAATATTTTAATATCAGTTTGGAAGAATATCATAAAATATAATAAAATTGCCCTTCTAAAATAATTGTTCTTCACGTGCTTTCATTTTCAAATGTGGCAACAAACAGATGGAAAAAAAGTTTAGACGAAACTGTCATGCCACCTGTGTATAGTACCTTATACACATTTATGTTTACAGTGCATGTGATTTTAAGCAAGACTACATAACCATCTTTCCCAATTACTCACAGAAAGTTCCTTTAATTTGATGACCAGAACATACACATTTTTTAGTGTTTACTTAAAGTATGCAATATTGGTTACATTGCCTCGGGTAAAGTTTTCGAAAGTCTCTGTCGTCATGGTGATCGTTTCCCTTACTGAATTCATTTACTGGACCGTTCATCGGGATCGGTTCTTGAAGATTTTGTTTAATTTTTGTTTTCGAGGGGGGGGGGGGGGGGGGTGAGCCCCCACCTCCTAGAACCGTCACTACCAGTCACTAGGACCAGGGACGGATCCAGGACTTTGTATGGGGCCCGGGGGGGATTTAAAAATTTTCAAATGCATTTCTCATCTAACATTTGAAATGGAACAAAACACGTTTAGGAGGCACATTTTTTTGAGTATGCAATATTGGGTACAAGGGCTCCAAATCTGCCAATCACTTTCTGTTATCCTCACATCTGTCTGATATTAAAAAACAAAAACAGTTTGATATGCTTTAACTAGATCACAAACTAATGTTCTCTCTACTCGTACAAAAATCCACATTATTGTTGTCTAGTTTCTACTTTCCTTTGAAGGAAACAGTCACCTTTCGAAAAAGCAAAAATAAAGCAGAGAAGCCGGCCAAACAGGTTTGAAGATGGAAACACAACTAATATTAATTAAGTGTTGAACGCTTTTATGATACCAAGATCGCTAAATAATGGGGACAGCTTGGCAACTCTGTTAGGCAGTGATGTCATATGCTCCCTATTCACCAGTTGTGGTGTATGATTTTAATATCCTGAATGTCTCATATTTTCCACTGACCTGATTTCCTTGCGCCTTTGCCTAAGTTAAATTGAGGATAAAACAGTATTTTATGTAACCATCTATTAAATGGAATTATTTCATAAACACCACAGAAAAGGTATTTTGGATCAGTTTTTGTATTCATAGCTTTCATTTTATACAAATATTGTCCGAATTGATGTCCTCTTTCTGTGTTGAAGAATTTCCTTTAATGACTTGCTCACGAGGTAGAAAGCCCCTTTAAAATCATACGTAGATGTGTGATGGTCTAGTGGATAAGTCATCGGACTGTTGATCAAAAGGTACGTGGTTCAAATCCCAGCTCAGCTCTAACGTCATTTGGAGAGAAGTTAATCTACATTTGCCACTCTTCACCCAGCTGTTAACGAGTACTTGATATGTTTGAGAGCTAGTTACTTTGGCGGCTCGGCTATAACAAGGGTAATATATAGAAAAGGAGTAAGCACCATACTAATCACTACGTAACGCATCATATGGGCGATATATAACAGTGGCTACCATTATTATAATCTCCTCGCCTATTATTAATTCCACATTGTTGTTCCCCAAAATCTTATGAAATACTTCTCAACACTTCCGCTTACTTGCAGCCTATACACCCCGCGAGATCGAGTTCCTGTCCTACGTTGCTCGCGACTTAGAACTTGAGATGCTGACTCGTGACAGTTTGGGTAGGTGCAAATCAGATACCCATAACTGTGACGAGGCTGGTGAGTGTGTGACGAAAACCTACGGACGATACGCAGGAGAGTACATTTGCGTGTGCAATCACGGCTACCGGAACAACGCCTACGGTGGATGCTCACGTAAGTTTGATAAAAACATCAGGCGTGGATCCAGGATTTCTTAGGGGAGGGGGCCCAACTTTTTGGTTTTTTTTCTCCCGAAAATTCACTCAGTGGAGGGATGGGAGGGGGGGGGGGGGGGGGGGGGGGGTAGTGAGCACATTTTTTTTTTGGTCCTCGAAAACTTAAAAATTGCAGCCCCTCCTTGACCGCCAGGGGGGGGGGGGCCCAACCCCCCCCCAAAAGGTAAAAATCACGTGTTTTGACATGATTTTTTTTCTCAAGGGAGGGGGGGGGGGGCCACCCGGGCCCCCCTAGATCCGCCACTGAAACACATTGCAAATCGGTTGAAGACATCTGAACAGTTGAACACATAAACATCTACAGTTACAATCATATCGTACAAGCTATCCAGATCTTTACAGCTAACATTAAACATAAATTGATCGGTATAGCTACCTCTTGGTTTAACCATGTTTTGAGGTACATGTTGATTATGCTTATTTGTTTAATACGTGATTCATGGAATGTAGGTCTTATTTATTGATAGCCAGAAGAACGTAATTGTTGTCTTATGTGATATTAACTAACGCCCTAACTGGCTCTCCACATATCATTATAAGATTAGGTTTTCGACTACCCAAAGGGGTGCACAGGAGCACGCGCTCCCACCCAATTCAATAAGAAGAGAAATAAAGAAGACGAGGTCTCATGGCGCCGATTTTGATGTGGTTGCTTGTCATAGAATGTTTTCGCCAAAACGACACACAAAAAACCTAATGACCCTTTTTTTTCTTGTCCCCCCCCCCCCATCATCCTTGCCAGATAATTCCGGATCTGCCATTCTTACAACTTACTATTTACAATATAATCAACTTTCTTGTGATACCTTTCAGACAGCCTCTTTTGAAATTCAGTTTCATGACTCTTCTTTCTCTTCAAGCGGATAAATTAATCTCACACTAATATACTCTTCCATACGTCTTTTTTTAATATTACACACAGCCATGACAACACGTGAGATCGAGTACCTCGACATGCTTGCCCGCGAGGAACAAATGCAGATGCTAGTCCGTAAATACTATTCCTTGTCCGAGTGCAGCCAAGGAACCAACGACTGCAACGAAAACGGCGAGTGTGTGGAGGAAGACGGAAAGTACTGGTGCGAGTGCGGAGAAGGCTATGAGGAGAACGAGGATGGTGGATGCTCACGTAAGTATAAAGCTGAATAATTATCAAGACGATTAACAAGACTTTCGAATAATTAACCTTAGGCCTTGTTCTTCGATGCAGCGGTAAACTGCAGCGGTTAACACCAAATGAAGAGGTAAATTTAAGGACGCTCAGGACCTTTGTTGCCCACAGTTGCCATTCATTTGCACGTTAAAAGAAGAGAAACCAGCGGCTGTTTTTTTTCTTCTAACGGTTTACGGAGTCAGGCCCGTAACTTGGATGTTAGTGAGTGTGGGGGAGAGAGGGATTTTTGTTGTTGCATTTTTTGTTTGTTTTAGGTACAATTTTTACGAAAAAAAAAATCAGTGTTTTTTTTCGGTGGCCCGGTCCATCATCTGTTGAAGCGTATGATAATTACAATGGCGGAATAAGTAATGCGAACGTGATATCTATCTATAGGATATACAATAGGCTATTAACATCGACCTCGGGCTGATTTCTTGAGAGTCTTTGCGGTCGTGTATTAGCAATAGTACATCATTTTAAATTTAATCATATGCAAAATTTAACCAAACAACGATAATGAGGAGAATATCTCTGTGCCTTTCCACAGCCATAGTAACACGTGCCACTGAAGTCGATGACGACGATTTCGCTGAACGTAAAAAGGAAATCATGCGACAACTGGCCGAGTTCCTCCAAGAAGAATAAACCATAGCGTACTAAGAGAGATAGCTGTGGCACGAACGCGCCTGAAGCGGTCAAAGGTATTATCATGGTGCGTCGTTCCCCTACGGAGAATGTGTGAGGCTCCGTGAAATGACTGGCCAATCACAAGCAACTTCCAGTTACATAACTATCTCTGTTTTGCGATGCCCGTTTTGGAATCAAGAGCATGTAGCTTGCTTAATTTTCGTTTTTTGCCCTCTTCTTCTTCTTCTCCTCCTCCTTGGATTACTTCTTTCATTTTCTTTACCTTAATGAAACCTTTACATGATTGTTATCATGAATTATGTTCATCATAATGATTATAGAGTACCTTTAATAGCATTTATAAAGCACCTTTCTTTCATTTGATGTAAACTTAAAATCTGAATATCAATATGCGATATTACAAGTTGTAGAAATGATAGTCTATTCAATATAATCTTCAACTTTTGATTATTCTAGTCTTCCAGTTGCTGGATTTTATCAAATTAAACGACCTATGAAAGAAAATGCATCGTGTTTATGTGATTTGTATGTTTTGTTTGGTGTATATTTTATTTACTGAAGGATTGTATTTTGATTCCCAAATGTAATGCTACTATATGTCTCACGGCTGTGGCATGGCGGATGTCACAGTTGGGGGGGGGGGGGGGTGTTACACCCACAAATGTAATAACGCCCACAAATGTAATAACACTTTACCCACAAATGTATAACACCCACAAATGTAATGAATTTGAAGGAATATTTTGTCGAATTTGTTCAAAACTAAAACCTTGTAATAAAGCATGGTATAGCGCGCAGTCTTTACTCCGGTTATTTCAAAAATTTAAAACATCTTCAAAACAAAGACCCCATAATCCTTTTCCTGTGGAATAACGTTGTTGTTGTTGTTGTTTTAGGCTTAAGGGCGTGTGTCATTCAATTATGAATATTTACTTCTTCTTCTTCTTCTTGATTTGTTTTTGTTTGGCAATCAGTCACAGTTGACTATTTTTGCCACACACTATTTTATGAATTATTTATATATATATATACATATATGTACAATTTCATGTCATAAATGACTATTTTTAGGATTCTTTCTCTTTCCATCCTCTTTCCTTCCTCTTTTTTTCTTTTTAGACTCTATAACTTTTTTTAGAGAGAAAATTCAATAAATTAATAATTTTGGAAAGAGACGACGGCCTAGCAAGTTGTGAATGAAAAACGCCTATAAACTAAAACTAAAAGTACGTACTTGTGTTTACGCGCACGTGCGCGTTCAAATATCACCTCACGTATGCACATGTGTACTTCGCACTTACCCCCACCCTTTTCAAAATGCCATCTTACCAGTCTTTGAGGTATATTTCGCAGACTTTCGGTTTTAACCTAGGTCACTCCGGCATAGGTGAGGGGGTGCCAGCTAGCATGTGATGTTGGAGGTGATCACCGAATTGTTAGAAAAAGTAAATGGTCAAATTAGTTACAAGTATTGTGGGCTTTGTTGGTGCAAGAAAAAGGAAAAGAGAAGATAAGAAGAAAAAAAAAAAAAAAAAAAAACCTCAATAACAATTTAATTGTTTTGATACAGCCGCTTTGTTCTTAAAACGAAGCGAACTATTGCTTTTTGTTTAACTATTTCTGAAAGTTTAAGTAGTGTCATGATTTCCTGTGGATGTGATAAATCAGTTTCTACGAGTAACATAGCTCTTTCTATTATGTACTTTGGGCATTCAGTGAGAAAGTGGTTTACAGTTTCAGTACGTCCTATGCAGTTATTGCAATGGCCTGTCGAGTGTATATTCAATCTGAAGAGATCTAAGTTCAAACCTATCACTCCTATTCTTAATCTATGGAGAATACTTTCTTCAAATCTGTTCAACTTACATTCATATGGTTGATTTACTGTAGGCAGTATATGTCTAAGAGATCTATCAGAATTATTCCATCTGTCTTGCCAGAGTTTTATATACTTGCTGGTAATAATACTCTTTATTTCAGAAAAGGATAATTTATTACAAATTTCAATGTTATTTTGTAAAGCAGATTTTGCATAAAAATCTGCCATTTCATTTCCGTGTACACCACAATGGCTAGGAATCCATTCTAAGTGTATGTGTTTTCCTTGATACGATAATTTTGTACTTAATGTAATAATTTCAGTTACAAATGTAATATCTTTTTCATCCTTTATGGCGAGCAGGGCGCTTACGGAATCACAAAAAATAACAATGCCAACATACACATTAATGTTCTCTAGCCAATTAAGCGCAAGGACAATTGCAGCCAATTCGGCTCTGAAAGATGAGGTGTGATCCGCCAATCGTTTGGCTTGTTGAAAGGAGAATGCTGGTACATAAAAAGAAGCAGAACTTATTCCAAAACTTGGAACCTTTGACCCATCTGTATAGATGTGTAGTTGTATTGGCCGTAGTCGAGCGTAGTCTTTTCTCCAGACCCGGTTATTCAAAAGTTAAAAAAAAAAAAAAAAAAAACTTTTAAACTAAGACCCCACCATCTTCCAAACTGAGACCCGGTAATAAAGCATGGGTTTAGAGCGTAGTCTTTCTTCCAGACCCGGTTATTTCAAAACTTTTTAAAAATCTCCAAAACTAAGACCCCATCTTCTTATTCCTGTGGAAGAATATGAGTATTGAGCGTAGTCTTTCCTCCAGACCCGCATATTGCTCCGATTGTCTCATTTTCGCTCGTGTGAACATTGCCAGCACAAAACACTGACCTCTACCTCCTGGACGGATCATCGCCCATTCCCATTCACTATACATTACGTACTAAAAGGCTGTATTGTCTGACCGTTCATGAATATTCATGTTTTTGCTAAACTCGGCAAAATGTTTGCTTTTACTAAATGGAAAAATTACGGTGGGGGTTTGGATGAAATGGACATAATGAACATAGCAGAAGTGATAATTGATAATTCATGCTTCTTATCCTTCGTGTGCTTGACCTATAATCTTACAATCACTTGGCAGACTGAGTCCAAAGTTCGACTTGTTTCACATGTGTATTATAGGCAATGGTGAGCTTGTAACCTATTTTAAAAATTACGGTGGGTGAACTTTCAAAAGTCAATGAGACACTGTGTGCTATATATATGGACCATTTTAACTGATTCGTCAGTTCGTGTGACCGCCGACCAATCATTTATTTGTGACGTGTTGTATCCACATATGTAATAATTTTTTTTTTCTCTTTGCCTCTTAGAGGTGTTTATTCAATATTCAAACAATAACATAATTTTGCTTACAATTCAGCAAATCAATGGAACATCAATAATACACAAGTTATTTATTTAAATATACCTAAGCAAATTCGCAGGAAATTTCATATTTTGTACTTTCAAATGTTCGTTTATTTCTATTCTGTTAGTAATTTCTCTCTTAAATAAGTAAATTAAACTCAAATCTCTATTATCATACCCATACTTATTACGAAAAATAATCATTTTATAAATCGACCAAAAAGCAATAGTCATTATCAAATCGATTTCGGTTTGCGAATTCATTTTGAGTAATAAAACAATATCTATCTCTATTCTAAGATTGAAAGCACGTGAAAATAAGTCCTTTAAATATGCAAAGAAGGTTTCATTTGCCTTACATGAAATGAAAGCGTGAAGCACATCTTCAGTCTTTTTGCATTTTAAACAAAGGTCATCGTATGAGAGACCCCACTTGAACAGATTGTTACGAACTGGTAACATATTATATAAAAGCTTGAAATTAAATTCACGTAGACGAAAATCTTTTATCCCAATCAAATTCCTATTAAAAACAGAGGACCATTTAACGTCCTTCTGCAAGACACCTTCCCAATACAAACAACATTTATTTATTTTAATTTGTTCAAAACTAATCATATTATACCACTGTTTACTACTCAAAAGACTAACAGGCTTAACTGATTTTCCAAAAACAAAATGGGGGATAGAGAAATTATGGTCTTTGAAAACCAAAGGTACCCTATGCTTATCATTTATCCAAATTTTTGGAATTGATTTTTGTAACTTTGTATAGTCAAAAATCAAAAATTGTTTACTTCTCCTAGTTTTAAGGCGGATAAATAATTCATTTACTGAAACAAAAGTACCATTTTTAAAGATATCATTTAAGTATATAATACCACTTTTATACCAGTCTTCATAAAATAACATTTTCTTTTCAAAAACAATATCTTGATTATACCATAAAATATTTTCGTCGACATGTTTCTGTGTCTGACATTCAGCTGATGTGTATTTGTTTATGAGGTACCATGCATGTAATATTTCTATGTAAAAATATGGGACATTTCTAAGTTTTAAGAGATTTAAAGTATAATCAGTATAATTGCAATTGAGCAGTAGATGTAGCCCTCCCAAACAGTCAAACCAATGTTTACACATGTCTTTCCAATTCCCTGTTGTATTATCTAAAAGCATCCCAAGCCACTTCAGCCTAAAACTAAACATCTGCTTTTTAACATCAATCATTCGTATTCCTCCTTCACAATAATCCTCAGTAACAATACATCGTTTTACCTTTTCAATTTTACTTTTCCAAAGAAATTTAAATATCAGGCTATTAAGTTTTATCAAAAAAGTAGACGGTATTGTATCAACAATCATTAAATGGATAACTTGACTAATTGCAAATGATTTGATAATAGTCAGTCTTCCAAACAAAGTCAGGTTTCTTTTTCTCCAGTTATCTAACAGTTTTTGCATTTTTTCTAATTTATTTTCCCAATCTATCTTTAAAGCACACTGCAGATCAGGTGCGATATAATGTCCTAAGTATTTTACTGGCTCATCTGTCCAATGTAAGCCAAAACAAGATAACGGCCATCGTTGACAGGCTGTTCCAATCCAAATCAAGACAGTCTTTTCTCTATTTAACTTCGGTCCTGCAACTATGCCAAAAACCTCTAATTCGATTAAAATATTTTCAAAAGAATTTATATCAGATGCATAAAATAAGGTGTCATCTGCATATTGCAGCAATTTCAGATCAATACCTTTATCATCAATATCTAGACCTTTGATTTCCTTATTTTCTCTCACTTTATTTGCCATTAATTCTGCGGCCATTACAAACAATTAGGCCGAGAGGGGACACCCTTGGCGTATTCCTCTCAGAACACTAAAAGTAATCTTACAATCACTTGGCAGACTGAGTCCAAAGTTCGACTTGTTTCACATGTGTATTATAGGCAATGGTGAGCTTGTAACCTATTTTAAAAATTACGGTGGGTGAACTTTCAAAAGTCAATGAGACACTGTGTGCTATATATATGGACCATTTTAACTGATTCGTCAGTTCGTGTGACCGCTGACCAATCATTTATTTGTGACGTGTTGTATCCACATATGTAATAATGTAATTTATTTTTAAATGAAAAAAAAGAGGAATAAGATGGTGGGTCTTAGTTTCGAAGATTTTTGTTTTAATTTCTATTTCTTTTGAAATTACCGGGTCTGGAGGAAATACTACGCTCTATACCTATGCTTCATTACCAGGTCTTAATTTGAAAGATGGAGGGGTCTTAGTTTAAAAGGTTTTTGTTTTGTTTTGTTTTGTTTTGTTTTGTTTTGTTTTGTTTCTTGTTTTTTTAACTTTTAAATAACCGTGTCTGGAGGAAAGACTACGCTCAATACTCATGTACTAATTGAATGACACACGTCTTTAAGACTACAACAACAACAACAACAACAGTTCTTCCACAGGAATAAGATGATGGGGTCTTAGTTTTGAAGATTTTTAAAAAAGTTTTGAAATAACCGGGTCTGGAAGAAAAACTACCCTCTAAACCCATGCTTTATTACCTGGTCTTAGTTTGGAAGATGGTGGGGTCTTAGTTTAATTTTAAAAAAAAATACTTTTGAATAACCGGGTCTGGAGGAAAGACTACGCTCGATTCTCATGTTATTCCACAGGAAAAGGATAATGGGGTCTTAGTTTTGAAGATTTTTTAAATTTTTGAAATAACCGGGTCTGGAGTAAAGACTGCGCACTATACCCATGCCTTATTACAGGGTTTCGACAAATTCGACAAATTCGACAAAATATCCCTTCAAATTTATTACATTTGTGGGTAAAGTCATTATTACATTTGTGGGTGATTCAAAATTATTACATTTGTGGGTAAAGTGGTTATTACATTTGTGGGTGAAATTATTACATTTGTGGGTAAAGTGTTATTACATTTGTGGGTAAAGTATTGTGGGTAAAGTGTTATTACATTTGTGGGTGAAATTATTACATTTGTGGGTAAGTGTTATTACATTTGTGGGTAAAGTATTATTACATTTGTGGGTAAAGTGTTATTACATTTGTGGGCGTTATTACATTTGTGGGTGTAACAGGGGGCTTCTTTCTCTATCTCTCTCTTCCCTTCTCTCTTCTCTCTCTCTCTCTCTCTCTCTCTCTCGCTTTCTCTCTTTCTTCCTCTTGCTTCCCTTCTCTCTTTCTCTCTCCATTTGTTTCTCTCTTTTTCTTTCTCGCTCCCTCTCTCTCTCTCTCTTTATCTCTCCTTATCTCTCTCTTTCTCTCTCCCTCCCCCTCTCTCTCTCTCTTTGCATTAATCTTTTTTTTTTTTTTTTTTTTTTTTTTACTCTACTATGTAATTTATTCAATATCAATCCCAAATAAGCTTTCAGATCGCCACAATCACGAAAGACGTTTTTGCCCGCATTTTAACCTCGCCAGCAGAGACGGGCGGACACTAATTGATACATGACATATTACGCAATCCGAAAGTGGTTTCTAAAAGACATAAAATTGGGTTCTAAAATTGCTCTCGAGTTGATTTCGCGAAAATCTTAGCGATCATGTTATATCAACAAAACAAAGAAATAACAAAAATATCATCATCAACAACGAACAACAACAACAACAACAACAGAGAGACATACACACACGACAAACAAATTCTAAAGTGACAACATAAAATGTGCATTAAAATTGAATTTATTACAGTTAGTGAAAGGTGTGCACTTATTTAGTCACACCGCGAAACCGTTTCCAAACCGATTCCAAAGCAACCTATGTTTTGTTATTAGGGGGTAATATGTAATTTGGTTCGTGTGATGTTGGTCTTGTCGGTGTGACTGTATGGGGGTATTATACCTCAGTCATGCCGATAAAAAAACCGACTCCAAACTGATTCCAAAGCGACCTACTTGGGGCCGTTAGGGTAATACATCATTTTGTTTAATAGGCCTGGGGGTGTTTCACAAAGCCTATTTTCAATGACCAAATGACAAAAGTCAGTGACAAATCTGCTGATGACCAATCAAAGCAAGGATTTCAGTAGCTTATAACAAAAACTGTCATTTGTCACTGATGACAAGTTTTGTGAAACACTCTCCTGGTGTCGGTTTTGTTCGTCTGAGACTGCGGTATTAGTTGGTGTAGAGGAGTAGGTTTGGAGAGAGAGACTTGACGTCACTAATCTTGTCGGTGGAAGCATTGTTGAGCAGGGCGCTTGAGATGGCGGACGGGGAAGCAGTGGGGGCATCTTGAAGCATCAGGGCGATCACACCTAAAGTAGGAGGGAGGAAGGGATAAAGGAACGATTAGATATGGAGGGAGAGAGGGAGAGAGACAGAGAGAGAGAGAGAGAGGAGAGGAGAGAGAGAGGAGAGGAGAGAGAAAAAGAGAGAGAGAGGTGTGTGTGTGTGTGTGTGTGTGTGGGGGGGGGGGGGGTTGTAAAATGCTGTTACGTTTTTTAAATCAATATATTCAATTGAGTCTTTTATATTGCTTAAATCATTATAGTGTAACATTTGAAGCCGAAATGAAACTACTATGAAAATAAGATTATGAAATAAACAAGTGTTTGGTGAGATTATGGCACCAAAATCATTACATTACGCCTATAAACCGTGTATAGATAAATGGTGTGGTAATATAAGCCCATCCCCCCCCCCAAAAAAAAAAAAAACGTGTACGTGTAGTCTGCTGACACAGACTCAAACTTGACACTTAAGTCTTGAGATGAGCCTAGCTCTGGCTAAGTACAGGGCCTATATGAGCACTTTATTAGACCGTGCATTCGTCATAGTCTCTTAGATCAGACACTCTATTACGCACTACGTCTGATAAGGGTTTGTGCCTGCAAACTATAGGCTGGGTTACATGTCTCTGCCACATCTAACGTTATTTTGTATGAATGTTATATTTTCATGTATTCCTTGTATTTTTGAATATCACATATTTGTTATGGCGTCCTAGTGGGCGTGCTTGGAAAGCAGTTTTTAAAACTGAACGTACCTACCCTCTATTTTAAATAAAACTTGAATAAATAAATAAATAAATAAGACAATAATCTACATTTTGATAAACTTAACCCGGATGAGGTGACTAGGTGCCCGGCAAATTTGATTCCTTGACATGCTCGAGCCGTCGAGCGCCATAATAGCAGTCGTGCTATCGGTAGGTCAATAGTGGGCCAATAGTGAGCCAGGAGTGTCAAGTGTGATATAAAGTGGTGAACATTATGGCTGTTTTATGCAAACAATTAAATGTATTGAAACCGGGGCCCGTTTCATAAAACTTGTTATCTATAACAAATGCTAAATTTCTATGACGAATTCGCGCTCAGCCAATCAGTTGCCATATTTTTGGTAGCTTATAACAGTATTTTGTAGCTTGTTATTGCTATCAAGTTTTATGAAACAGGGCCCAGAATCAATAATAAACTTGAATAGCTTACTGCTTGGGTTGTAGTTGTTATCAAGAGGAAGGGACCTCTGGTCAATACGGTCAAGACCCCATGTGACGGCCTGAGTGCGGACAACACCATCCTCTTAAACAGATACGAGGGGAAAGACGGACCAATCAATCAGTGATGTCATTTTGTATGTTAGAAGAAGAAAACAAAAATCAAAAACTTGTCCGGCACTACGTCAGAGTGGTATTGTCCATTCAACCAATTTGAAATTCCAATACGTATAGAGATTAGAATTTGAAGAAAAAAAAATCATTATTTTGTTATCCGATTTCGTTCAACCTTTCACCAATATGGTTCCCCGATTTTCTGCTTTCTTTTAGAGTAGTTTGTAATTAGAAGTAAGAGTGGAGCGCCAATAGTTTCAGACAGGCACGTACGAAGGGGGGGGGGGGGGGGGGGGGAGGGTGTATTTTGGTATTTTCTATGTGTGTATTTCATTATACAAGATTATGCAAGAATATCGCCTACGGATGAGGAAAACCTTTCAAAATGTCTGAGCTGTGATTTCAACCTCAGTGACTAATAACAAACCTATAGGTTTAATAAAAGATCACTCTTCTTTAAATGGCTCCCCCAAACATTCCACTTGCAATTACATTCGTCTCTGCTATTAGCTTCTTTTTATTGAGTTTTCTGGGTAAGCAATTAAGTGCCTCTAGTATACACATGTGATGACAATAATTTTGCTACCAGATATCCGATAATCCATATCTAATTGCACAGGTGTATTGTGAATACACTTTCTTTAGTAATACACAACCTGGTAGAAACTGTTGTACCTTGAAACGAAGCCTTTTTTATTTTTACAAAGCCGTTTTTATAACTTAGGCTCTATAGTCTGTCTAGTAGCTAATTATGCAACTCTAAACTCTAGGTAAATTCTCTTGGACGGGGGTTTGCCGCTGAAGCCCCGAAACCCCTACCCATTGGGGGGGGGGGGTCTCAAAGTAGAGCCCATATTTCGCAATTTCGAAAATTGGAATTTTGAAAAACGGACCCATGTTCAGGTATATTTTTTATTAAAAATGGGCCCCATGTTTAGGGATTTTCTGTGAAAAAGTGACCCATTAGAGTGGCACACCCCCGTATGTCTTAATATGTGAGTACCCCCCCCCGCGACATTGACCCTTCTGAGAGGGTCAATGTCGCTATTCATAAGGACCGCTATTCATAAGGTCCGCTTTTCATAAGGTCCGTTATTCATAAGGACCGCTATTCATAAGGACCGCTTTTCATAATTTGAGAAAAGGGTCATTATTCATAAGGTTCATTATTCTTAAGGATCGCTATTCATAATCAGAGAAGAGGGTCGGTATTCATAATATGAGAAGAGGGTCGCTATTCATAATGCAAAATCGGGGTCGTTAATCATAAGGGTCGCTATTCATAATAGGAGAAGAAGGTCGCTATTCATAATACGAAATGAGGGTCACTATTCATAATGCGTGATGAGGGTCTCTATTCATAAAGTTTATTATTCATAAGGGTCGCTATTCATAATAGGAGTAGAGGTTCGCTATTCATAATACGAGGAGAGGTTCGCTATTCATAATATGAAATGAGGGTCGCTATCCATAATAAGAATAGAGGGTCGCTATTCATAATACGAGAAGAGGTTCGCTATTCATAATATGAAATGAGGGTCGCTATCCATAATAGGAATAGAGGGTCGCTATTCATAATACGAAATGAGGGTCGCTATTCATAATAGGAGTAGAGGGTCGCTATTCATAATAGAAGTAGGGATTCGCTATTCATAATACGAAATGAGGGTCGCTATTCATTATATGAAATGAGGGTCGCTATTCATAATAGGGTCACTATTCATAATACGAGAAGAGGTTCGCTATTCATCATATGAAATGAGGGTCGCTATTCATGAAAGAAACTGGAGAAAGTAAATTCGTTGCTGAGAGTTTGGAAAATGAGGAACCTGACATACTATGGGAAAATAACAATTATAAAAACGCTTATTGCTTCCCAATTTGTATATATTGCGACATGTTTACCAATTCCACAAAAGTTTGTTGTCAACCTAAACAGATTAATTTATATCTTTCTTTGGGGATCAAAAAGGGAAAAAGTAAAAATAGCGGTTGTTACTCGTGCTGCAGAGGGTTGGGGTTTAAACATGGTAGATATCCAAACCAAATTCCAATCATTGCAATTATCTTGGTTTTCAAAATATATGAAAGGAGGTAAGTCGCAATGGAGAATACTTTTCAGATATTGGATCAGTTTTATTCAAGACATACCATTAATTTTGAAAGTAAACTGCTCAAGCAAAGACATGTTCTCGCTATGTAAGATGTATAAGTTACCAATATTCTATGCTAACTTACTCACATACTGGTGCGAATTAAGATATGTTCATTTCCTGAATGTAAGAGACATATGTAATGAAATTCTGTGGTATAACAGTTATATCAAACATGAACGAAATGTTTTATTTAAAAAAAGAAAGAATGAAAACGGAGTCTGTAAAGTTAGTGATGTATTTGAAAACGTTCAATATCGTAGTTGAACCTTTAACGCATTTATATTCATGCCTTGATCTTTCCCTTCCACTTTCCTTATGTTTCCCCTATTTTATTATATCAGTTTGTTGATTGTGAATATATATATATATATTGTAATTAAACTCTATATGCAATGTTGTTAAAATGATATAAAGTAATAAAGTGCCTCGTATGAGGAAAAGAGAAAAAATTAAATAAAAGGAGTGGAGGGTCGCTATTCATAATATAAGTAGAGATTCGCTATTCATAATACGAAACGACGGTCGCTATTCATAATAGGAATAGAGGGTCGCTATTCATAATAGGGTCACTATTCATAATACGAAATGAGGTACGCAATTCATAATAGGAGTAGAGGGTCGCTATTCATAATACAAAATGAGGGTCGCTATTCATAATAGGAGTAGAGGGTAGCTATTCATAATAGGAGTAGAGATTCGCTATTCATAATAGGAGTAGAGGTTCGCTATTCATAATACGAAGCGAGAGTCGCTATTCATAATAGGGTCACTATTCATAATACGAAATGAGGGTCGCTATTCATAATACGAAATGAGGGTAGCTATTCATAATACGGAATGTAGGTCGCTATTCATAATAGGAGTAGAGGGTCACTGTTCATAATAGAGGTAGAGATTCGCTATTCATAATACGAAATGAGGGTCGCTATTCATAATAGGATTAGAGGGTCGCTATTCATAATAGGAATAGAGGGTCGCTATACATAATAGGGTCACTATTCATAATTCGAAATGAGGTTCGCTATTCATAATACGAAATGAGGTTCGCTATTCATAATACGAAATGAGGGTCGCTATTCATAATATAGTATTAATGACTGCTTTGAGAGAAATAGTTGTTTTTATACGCTCTCGGGAAGGTTACAATTGGGCTATTGCCCTCGGCGATTTCTCGAATATTAAAGCAGTCATTAATACTTTCATATGCCGAAAAAAAAATAGACTAAAAAATAAAAAATAAAAAATAAAAAAACTTTTGTCGAAGATGGGATTCGATCTCTTGCGTACAAAAGGTGATGTAACTAAAATCAGCGCCTTAAACCGCTCGGCCATCGCGCTCTGTCACCATATGTAGCAGTTTTCTCTAATATATATATTAAAATAGATTGAAAACGGCTTCGCGTGGTGGATGCTTCGCCGCTGCTCCATTAAACGGGCCCTCCTTTTACTTTTGCAATGCATATTGGCACGAACTTAGATCAAGATCTATCGGCAGATGTTGTTTTTTTGTTTTTGGAAGTTTATTTTCGTCTTCATGTCAACAATGCAAGATAAAATTGTCGGTAAGATCGATCGAGATTCAATTGTATTGAAATTACCGACCAATTTTTCGCACACGTTCGGTATCCTCGATCGCTCAGACCATTTTTTAACATGTAAACCTATGGGGTAACCATGGAGACTGACCTATTTTCCCGGTAACCATGGTTATTGGGATTTTAGAACTGTTTTAACCATGGTTACCGGGAATTTTACAGGAACAGTTAAAGTTTATGAATGCAATTTCGACCAATCAAATGGCTGGATTTCTTAAGTGAGGTATATAATACGTAATGAAGGTCGCTATTCATAATAGGAGTAGAGATTCGCTATTCATAAAACGAAATGAGGGTCGCTATTCATAATAGGAATAGAGGGTCGCTATTCATAATACGAAATGAGGTTCACTATTCATAATAAGAGTAGAGGGTCACTATTCATAATACGAAATGAGGGTCGCTATTCAATTCAATTCAATTCAATTCAGTTTTATTTCGCAATATAAAAATCAAAATATACAAAGTAACCGTAAATTTTAACTATGTTTACAAAGGTTATATGCGGGGCTTTCCATGAAGGTTGCGAAAACCTGTGAAGTTGGATCGCCCATTAAAGAATGAAAAACAAATACAAAAAGAAATATAACATATTATAAGCACACAACAATAAATTAAGTAAAATAAGCAAAGTACAAACACTTCAACTATCTATAAGACAAGAGAAATTAAAATAGAGAGAAGAAAAACAATATATAAAGGGGGAAAAGAAAGGAAAGGAAAACAAGATAACAATGAAAGAGGGTTCAGATATACAATTTAGAAGAAAAAAAAAATCAACAACTGAGCTGATTAGTAATTATTTAGTAGTAAGATTTTATATTGTTTTCTAAAGGAAGATATGAATTGTGATTTCGTTATTACTTGGGGAATCATATTCCACTGTTTAGGACCTAGATAACTCATTGATTTAGCTTCATAACTAGACTTAACAGACCATAAATGAAATTTGTTGGAAAGCCGTGTATTATAATTACGAATTTGACTATTATATTGAAAGAGGTCTGAAAAGGGGGCAGGTAACAACTTGTTTTTATATTTGTACATGAACGTTGCGATTTCTTGCTTATTTATATCATATATATTTAATAACGAAAGCTTCTTAAACAAAGGTGCTGATGGTGCTAGATAATGAGAATTGGTAGCTATTCTTAAACATTTCTTTTGAACTTTAAATAGTGAGTCTAATTCAGTTTGTGTTGCATTAGTGGCCCATACAATATTACAATATTTCAAGTAAGGGAAAATAATGGAATGATATAAAGTTATCAAATTTTCGGGTAACAAACTATATTTTAGCTTATTTATCAAGCCAGCATTTCTGCTGATCTTATGTAAAACATTTGTGATATGGTCCTTAAATCCCAAGCAATTATCTAATACGACACCCAAGAAGTTAACGGAATTACTTAATTGAATAAGTTTATTATTAATGTAAATGGGAATATTATCGTTATTAATTAAAGGACCATTATTGCTAGCTATATCGGAAATTTTGGAAATTTTAGATCCTATATTATATTTAGTTTTTCGAAAATAAACACATTTAGTTTTGTCAACATTCAGGGACAATTTATTTGCTTTTAACCAGTCAGATATATTCTTAAGCTCATTATTTAGAACGCGGACAGTATTATTCAAATCTTTAGATGAAAAAAATATACTAGTGTCATCAGCAAATTGATAGAAGGTTAATAAGTTAGATGATTTACAAAGATCATTTATGTATAAAAGAAATAGCAGGGGACCCAGTATTGATCCCTGAGGTACCCCAATAAAGACATTTAACGAAGAAGACAAAACACCGTGGACAAAAGTATATTGAACTCTGTTTAAAAGATAGTCCCTAAACCAGTCTAATGCAATCCCTCGTATTCCACATTGTTGTAGTTTAAATAAAAGTATCGAGTGATCCATAGAATCGAATGCCTTAGATAAGTCTAAGAAAATCCCTATTATATGTTCGTTAGCTTGAAATGAATCTAATATTTTTTGTTGCACTTTTAAAAGAACATGTTCACAGGAATAGCTGGGTCTAAATCCATATTGAGTGTCACTTAAAATATCGTTGATATTTAAAAATGTATATAACCGATTATAGATTAGTCGTTCAAGTAATTTAGAAAAACATGGTAAGAGGGATATGGGTCTATAGTTTACAAATTTGCCGGGATCGTCTTTCTTAAAAACAGGGATTACTTTAGATTCTTTAAGTTTTAAGGGTACTTTACCAGATACAATGGAAAGATTAAATACATGAAATAACGGCTATACAATGGCATGGATAACCCGCTTAACAACTTTACAGCTTACATTATCGATTCCACAACTTGCATTACTTCTAAGGTATTTACTGACATCAATTAATTCACTCGTATGTACAGGTGATAAAAAGATTGAATCAACAACACTTGTTCGACAATAAAAATGAGAAGAATGAATAGATTGTGGTACCGCGTCACTAACAGTTTTTCCAATGTTAATAAAATAATTATTGAATTGATTTGTTATTTCAATAGGCTCAGTAAATAATTTTCCGTTACATTGAAATGTTTTTGGAATTTGACTTTTCTTTTTGCCCAATAATTCATTAATTGTTTTCCAGGTCTTTTTAATACTATTTCGATTCAATTGTAACAAGTTCTTATAATATTCTTGACGAGCTCTACGAAGGGCATTAATAACTTTATTTCTAATTTTTTTAAATTTTCTCTCATCACTTGTACGTCTTGTTTGACAAAATGTTTTAAAACTTTTATTTTTTTTCTTAATCAATTTCAATATTTTATTGGTAACCCACGGTTTCCTATTTTTTCTTCTCCTTTTTGTTGATGTAAGAGGAAAATGTTTATCATACAATTTGAGGAATATATTCATAAATAAAGTATAAGCTTTATCAGCATCCATACACCTTAGTACGTCACCCCAATCAATGTTACTTAATTCAACAAAAAACTATTAATCGTTAAATCATTGATTTTCCTGTAAGTATAGGACTGTTCTGAAACATTTTTATAAACACCTCTCTTATAGCAGAAAATTGGCATATGATCAGTAATTGAGGAATAAAAAATACCTGGAGTAACATCATTGTCATTCGTTAATATGTTATCAATAATAGAAAGGGATGAGTTGGTTACACGGGTTGGAAGGTTAATTTGAATGTAAAAGCCGTGTGACGCAATTATGTTCATTAGAGTAATAATACTATTTGAAGTAATTTTCAATAAATCAATATTATAGTCTCCAAGGAGATAGATTTGTTTATTTTCCTTGGAGAGTTCTTGCAATAGTTTATCAAAATATGTCATATATTTATATAAATTGGACTTCGGGGGTCTGTAGATTACACCAATTACTATACTTTTTAATCGAGGTATATTAATTTCAACAAATACAGTTTCACATGAAGAACACGTGGGATTCAAGTCATCCCGTAATCGATAACACAACTTTTCATCTAAAAATATTCCCACGCCTCCTCCTCTACCAACTTTTCTGTTATTATTAATAAAGTTATATCCATCCAACATGTAACGATTTTCGTTTTCTGAATTCAGCCACGTCTCTGTAATACCAATAGCCGTAAAATTTAAAGAAAGGTTGCTAAGGTAGGCAGAAATTTGATCAAAGTTTTTGGCCATACTCCTCGAGTTAAAGTGTATAGCACTAAATTGTACTAAATTTGGATCTATAGACTCTTTGAATTCATCTTCCAAATAATATTTGCAATCATTTACATATTGTTGATCAAAGTCAGAATCAAGAATTGGAATAGAATCGTTTAATCTTACATCTTCACTCATGTCATTTAAATCATCGTAAGTTATACGTATTTTGTTTACTTGTGCAACACAGTTAAGGTATTCATCATTGTTGACAGAAAAGAATGGAAAGACAGAACACAAATTCATAGACATGCAAAATACGGGAACAAAATATTCCTACAAAAACTACGTAAACTACAAAATTAAACAGGTCTATTGAGTAGTCCAAATTAATATATGTATATCTCTATATATATATATATATATATAATATATCGGGCAAAAACAAAACAGAAAATATAAAATTGAATGCATATGGAAATGCATCAGTGAAAATGATTGTATACTAGTATTTGTTCATTAATTTGTCTCTTCCCCAGTGTCAAAATTGTTCATTAACTATTTTCATTGTCCATAACATTCACTGTCCATTTTATTTTCATCAGTTTCTCTCATTCGGTCATTCATTGTCTTTCTTTATAACCACTTTAATTCTTCTTTGCTACGAATCACTCGCTTGATGGTGTTTCCTCTGGTTGCCGGCAGTAACACGATTACGCGCCCATCTGAGGTCCATGCCTCTTTCACCTTCTCATGCTGCTTAGCGGCATAGAGAAGGTCCTGATTGGTCTTCGTCAATGCCTCGTCGATTCCGATACCACTTCCCTTTAGCTTCCTGCGCACTTTCAGGATTTCAGTTCTCATGCGATAAGTAGTGAGCTTCACGATGATTGCTCGCGGTCTTGGTTTCTTCGATGCTCGCGCTGTGCCTGGTGCCAGTGACGTAGTTCCGTGTGCTTCGTCACGCTTGGGAGCAGCGATCCGATGGGACCGGTCTATGTCATTCGGGGTAAGGGATACCCCGAGACGCTCCGTCACCAACTTACATATGACGTCATCAGTGTTCTCACTCATACTGCCATTCCCTTCACGGTTCATCTCCTCAACACCGTAGAACTTGATGCAATTTCGCCGAGAGTATTGTTCAGTATCGTTTAGGGACATTTTGAAGTTGTCTATAGATGATTGATGGTTACGTAACTGATGATTCAATCTCGTAATTTCTACTTCTTTTGATTGCAGGATGGACTCAAATTCCAACAGTTTGACGTCATTATGGTCAAGTCGCTCTATTATGTTTTCGTTAACCTTTTCAATCTTTGACAGTCGCTCGATAAGTTTACCTAATTGTTTGCTTACGGCTTTATCGACTGCCTTTTCAATGCCGTCGTAGTAATCGTCGCTTTGGAGATATTCACGAATAGTTTTCATGGCTGCTTCTTCAGCCTTAGATTTAACTGGCATATTGCTGAAGCCAGTGATTCACTCAGGGGGAATGTGATATGTCAGTACAAATATATGAATATAACCAAAAGTTGAAGAAAAATTGTTCAGGCAACCAGAATATTACAGTTGAAGTTGACGAACTAGACCTTCGTTCATACTAAACATATTCACCAACACATTTCCGCAAATAGAGGAGACAATCTTTCAAAACATGTCTGATAACTCCTCGCTAAAAATGATATCAAACATCAGTTAACTCATGTATGTTCTTGTGTAACAACACAAACAGATAATAGGTCTGAGTATACTGCACCGATTATGATGTAGGTTGAAGAACTAACACAAATGTGTATAACTGTATATATAGTCACCCGCACTCAACGATAGCATATGGGACTGTATAGTCATTCACTGAACAGTAACAAGCATCAGATCATTCACTTTCACCTCCATAAAACTTCGAAGAATCCACTATCAAACTTCCAAATCACATTTCAAAGTGCCACAATTGGCATAAAAATACACAGCAGCAAAACAAGAGACCATCGCGTTATGAAATAGGAGTTTTATCGATGATTTTACTCCTATTCGGTAGTACATGTCAAAACAACGCGTATGTAGATTTCCAATAATATAGAGTTAGTGTCGCTATTCATAATACGGCCTATAGTGGGGGCTGTTAGGGATATTTTGGTGCAGATTCTTCTAAAAGCACCAAATTTGGCACAGAGGTAGATTATACCATACTATTACGATTTCTGCCGGACGCCAAGAAGGGCGCTCTCTGGGACTGCCATATTGGGCAAATCCAAAATGACCGCCTTCTGAGTTAAAGGTCAAGAGTAGTTCCAAAAGGAAAAGCGCTTGTATGATAATAGTTTATATATTTATAGGGTTTTGGGGGTCAGAGAATCTGATTATGATGTTCTTTCATTGATTTTAGGTCTCCTTGGGGCTGCCTTAATGGTCATATTGGTCAAATCCAAAATGGCCGCCATCTGAGTTACAGGTCAAGTGTAGTTATGAAAGGAAATGGGCCAGTATGATAAAAGTTTATATATTTCTGGGGTTTTCTGGGTCAGAGAATCTGATTATGATGTTCTTTCATCGATTTGAGGTCTCCTTGGGGCTGCCATACTGGTCATATTGATCAAATCCCAAATAGCCGCCATCTGATAGTTACAGGTCATGTGTAGTTTCGTAGGAAATGGGCTAGTAAAATAAAAGTTTATATATTGAGGGGGTATTCGGGGTCAGAGAATCTGATTATGATGTGCTTGTACCGATTTGAGGTCTCCTCGGGGCTGTCATGCTGGTCATATTGGCCAAATAAAAAATGGCCGCCATCCGAGTTAAAGGTCAAGCGTAGTTTCAAAAGAAAAAAAGGACCAGTATGATAAAAGTTGAATTCATGGGGTTTCCGGGGTCGGATAATCTGATTATGATGTTATTTTATCAATAAGCGAGTTCGTAATTGCACACTCCGCATGCGCCAAAATCGGGAACGAACTTTTACAAAGGTCACATGAACATAAAGAGAGCTGAGAGAGGAACTGTAATTTGTTTGTGTGCTGGTCTTTCCTTTGTGAATGATCACATCTGACACATCAGTCACCGAAAATCATTTCTGAATGTCGAAATTGGTTCTTTATAATAAACTTTACTTGGAATAATAAATAATAATAGTAGGCATTTCTATGGTCATCGGTAAAGTTTTATCGGCATTATTGTAATCCAAGTCCCCAGGGACTCGACCTTTATGTCTAGACGTTGCATAATGCAATTCGTATTGGTATTTTATTCCATCTCAGAGTGATTATAGACGTTATTTTTTATGGATAATAAAGATAAAGCTGTCCGGGTTTTTTTAAATATAATGCTTCAAAACAAATCGAACAAGCTGTTTATTTATTTATTCATGGTCTGTTTCTACTGTTTATCTATTTTCATTGCCAACCCTCGTAAACGAATTTATTATGCATTTCACAGAGGAAGTTTGCATAGGAGAACTATATATATATATATATATATATATATATATATATATATCTATATATATGTATGTATACATATATATATACAAATTATTTATTGGGCTTATTTTGATTTCTAATGGATCCGTACAATATGGCACAGCTTTAGGGGACTGGAAGAGCCCCTACCGGGGGTTCCGGGGCCGAGCCCAAGGATGCTCTCGAGTTTATTTGACTTTCAAGAGAAAGTGTCTCTAAGATATAAAGAGAGGTTATTTCTTAAATGAAGTGAAAGGACTCTTGAAAATAAAATAGCCCTTTCATTTCATTTTAGAAATAAACTCTAATCCATCCCTTGATATTTAAATTGCACTGCTCCTACTTTGTGCTTTGTTCACACTGTCCCTGATCTATAAAGGGTGCTTTCTCTATTTGATCATCAACAGAAGCAAAATGCTAGGCCACGAACTTTTCGAAGCGTGACCAGATTCAAAGTATGCTTAAATGTGGGCATTGATGTTTGTAGAAAAAACAGGATTAAGATCCCATGCAACGCTTCGAAATGTAAAGAAGAATGAGAAAAATAAAGTTGAGATTCGACCTTTATGTCTAGACGTTGCTTACTGCATTTCGTATTGGTATTATCTCCCATCTGAGAGTGATTATAGACGTTATTTATATGGATAATAAAGATAAAGCTGTTTCGGGTCTTTGAATATAATGCTTCAAAACAAATCGAACAAGCTGTTTATTTCTTTATTCATGGTCTGTTTCTACTGTTTATCTATTTTTCATACATAATGTATGTATGTATGTATAAACGTATGTATATACAAATTATTTATTGGGCTTATTTTGCTTTCTAATGGATCCGTACAATGATATGGCACAGCTTTAGGGGCCTGGAAGAGCCCCTACCGGGGGGTCCGGGGCGGAGCCCAAGGAGGCTCTCGAGTTTATTTGACTTTCAAGAGAAAGTGTCTCTAAGATATAAAGAGAGGTTATTTCTTAAATGAAGTGAAAGGACTCTTGAAAATAAAATAGCCCTTTCATTTCATTTTAGAAATAAACTCTAATCCATCCCTTGATATTTAAATTGCACTGCTCCTACTTTGTGCTTTGTTCACACTGTCCCTGATCTATAAAGGGTGCTTTCTCTTTTTGATCATCAACAGAAGCAAAATGCTAGGCCACGACCTTTTCGAAGCGTGACCAGATTCAAAGTATGCTTAAATGTGGGCATTGATGTATGTAGAAAAAACAGGATTAAGATCCCATGCAACGCTTCGAAATGTAAAGAAGAATGAGAAAAACAAAGTTGAGATTCGACCTTTATGTCTAGACGTTGCTTAATGCATTTCGTATTGGTATTATCTCCCATCTGAGAGTGATGTAGACGTTATTTATATGGATAATAAAGATAAAGCTGTTTCGGGTCTTTGAATATAATGCTTCAAAACAAATCGAACAAGCTGTTTATTTCTTTATCCATGGTCTGTTTCTACTGTTTATCTATTTGTCAATCCTCGAAAACGAATTTATTATGCATTTCACAGAGGAAAGTTTGCATAAATCAATAATGATAAATCAAAATCGATTACTAATAAAACATCTTTACTTCTATATCAGAGAGTGCGACGGCTGACACAGTGTGCTTGCTTGCTTCGTTATTCTATTTAAATGTATGTAATATACAAATGTATTCATTTTACTATTATCTGTAATGTTCGTTTACCAGCTGAGCACCCATTGTATGATAATTTAAGTACGTGTACTTTTATCTACACTGTAAGAAAGGAAGGGATAATATAAACAGCACCACCGCAAGTTTATTATTATTTCCTTTTTATTTTTGATTCATTTAGATTGGTCACTATTTACATGTATATCCGTCCTCAATGTATTACCACAATTACTTTACTGGGGCCTACAGCCTTACAAGCTTGCTTTCATGTAGGTCCCATAATATTTCTCTTAGTTAAATCACAAATTCATATTGACCACTTATCTTTGTTATTATTATGTGTTATTGAAAAAAAAAAAAAAATTGTACTTCATTTGAAATATACGTATGTTTATGAGAAATATGAAAATAAATGAAATGAAAAATGAAATGAAATGATATTAATGAAACATATGGGCGCAGTGTGAATTTGGCGCATCTTCCCTCATCTTCCTCAACCAGGAAATGGACTTCATTGTAGCCTTAGGACAGGATGGTGACATAAAATTGATAAAAGAACATAATAATCAGATTATCCGACTCCGGAAACCCCATGAATTTATCAATTTTTATCATACTGGTCTTTTTCCTTTTGGAACGACGATTGACCTTTAACTCGGATGGCGGCCATTTTTTATTTGGCCAATATGGTCAGCATGACAGCCCCAAGGAGACCTGTAATTGATACAAGCAACATCATAATCGGATTCTCTGACCCCGAAAATCCCCTTACTATATACAATTTTATCATACTAGCCCTTTTCCTTTTGGAACTACACCTGACCTTTTACTCAAAGGTGGCAGCCATTTTAGATTTGACCAATATGACCAGCATGACATCCCCAAGTAAACCTCAAATTGGTAAAAGAACATGATATCCAGATTCTCTGACCCCGAAAACCCCATAAATACATAAGCTGTTATCATTTTAGCTCTTTTCCTTTTGGAACTACACTTGACCCGTAACTATCAAATGGCGGCCATTTTAGATTTGACTAATATGACCAGTATGGCAGCCCCAAAGAGATCTCAAATCGATGAAAGAATATCATAATCAGATTCTCTGACCCCCCAAACCCCATAAACATATAAACTATTATCATACTAGCCCATTTCCTTTCGTAACTACTGTTGACCTGTAATTATCAGATGGCGGCCATTTTGGATTTGACCAATATGACCAGTATGGTAGCCCCTAGGAGACCTCAAATCGATGAAAGAACATCATAATTAGATTCTCCGACCCAGAAAACCCCACAAATATATAAACTATTATCATACAAGCGCTTTTCCTTTTGGAACTACGCTTGACCTTTAACTCAGATGGCGGCCATTTTGGATTTGCCCAATATGGCATACCCAGAGGGTGCCCTTCTTGGCGTCCGGCAGAAAAAGTATGGTATAATCTACCTCTGGGCCAAATTTGGTGCTTATAGAAGAATCTGCACCAAACAACCCCTATTTAGCCCTAACAGCCCCCACTACTAAGCAATATCCAAAATGCTCATAACAAAGGGAAACCTTGGACGGAGGACACCCCCAAGGCGACACATGGCCCTGAACATTTGTCTTGTTTTTAACGTAATTTGACTTCCTTGTGGGAAATTTCGCCCCACCAGTGTGCCCCCGACTGATCTTATCCAGGATATGCCAATGCGACACTAAGTAGACCAAGCAGGCCCATTTTCATAGTTATTTAAGGACTGAGTTTGCTATTTCAGAAATTTTCATTGTGTATACGACAATTATGTTTTGTAGAAAGTAGCTTTTAGTAGTAGGACTTATGGACCTAGCGGAGTTGGGCCGGACCACGAGCCTACTTACTGTCCGGAGAGGGGTGAGACGTGGGGGGGGGGGGGCACTTTAGAATTGTGATTTGTTTGAGACTTTGGGGGATAGGGGGCTTGTACACTTTCGGACCTTTACGGTTTTCGCGTCATGTATCGTACAAAGAGGTAATGCAATCCGAATATGAATCAAACATTTATTGTCTTTTATTGTTGGGGTGAGGGTGATGGTGATGGATAAGGACGTCTGATAAGGTCTTTTTAGTGCAACACAGGGGGTATGTTTGGTGGAGTCGCCACGTCGAGGAAGCAATAAAGATACGCATAGATAATATGTTGCTGTGTCGGGTCCGCTGTGTCGGTATTCTTGCTCGATCCTCGTATACTATATTTATGTAGAAGTTTGAAGTCGGTGGGATGTATTATGTCGGTCAGCCGGTAATTTTGTTTCCCCTACGAAGTGTGACTTTTTATCGGATAAAGAAACATTTTTGAAAATTCAGCCAATGATTAAGAATCGGTACAACGAATCTTCTTCCTAATTAAACGGCAAAGCTTAAAAAAACAACTAAATTCAGACAAGGAATTAAGAGTCGAGAACGGTACAACGAATCGTCTTTTTTCGCTAATATTTTAAAGAAACGTCACAGCTTCCGCGCTTTGCGCGGGAGGGGGTTGGAGGACTGGAAAATAATTTAGCTTCTGGCCCCTGATTTATAGGAATAAATTTGTACACATTGGGACATTGGCATTAATATATTTGTCGGTAATTGCTGGCTATTTTTTGTCGGTACTCGGTGGCCTCTACACCCCCCCCCCCCCCCCCACTGAAAAAGGTCTAGCGACGCTCCTGCCTACAACCCCTTTTTTTGTCGCTTCCTTCATTTGCTGAAGGTAAGGGACATGATAGATCAAACCCTTGATGGCAACACTGCTACACCCTAACCGCACCCCTACCCCGTGAAACACAAACAGGTCGGACTGATGGGGGGGGGGGGGGGGGCACGCCTCTTTCTTTTTTTTGTTCCAGAAATTTTTTCAATATGTTTTCAATAAATGTTTTTCTACAAATATTCGGGGCCATGTGCCCCCCCTCCCGCCTACGCCAATTATTTCGCTTTCCTTTTAACATTGTGTTTATTGCTTATTTAATTTTCATTTTTTATGAATAGCAACCCTTATCCCGTATAATGAATAGGGAACCTCATTCCGCACTATGAATAGCGACCCTAATTTCGTATTATGAATAGTGACCCTTTTATGAATAGCGACCCTCTATTCCTATTATGAATAGCGACCCTCATTTCGTATTATGAATAGCCAATCTCTACTCCTATTATGAATAGCGAACCTCATTCCGTATTATGAATAGTGAACCTTTACTCCTATTATGAACAGCGACCCTCTACTCCTATTATGAATAGCGACCTTCATTTCGTATTATGAATAGCGACCCTCGTTTTGTATTATGAATAGCGAACCTCATTTCGTATTATAAATAGTGACCCTATTATGAATAGCGACCCTCTATTCCTATTATTATTATGAATAGCGACCCTCTATTCCTATGATGAATAGCGACCCTCTATTCCTATTATGAATATCGACCCTCTATTCCTATTATAAATAGCGACCCTCTATTCCACTTATGAATAGCGACCCTTATTTCGTATTATGAATAGCGAATCTGTACTCCTATTATGAATAGCGACCCTCTATTCCTATGATGAATAGCGACCCTCTATTCCTATTATGAATATCGACCCTCTATTCCTATTATGAACAGCGACCCTCTACTCCTATTATGAATAGCGACCTTCGTTCCGTAGCGAACGACAACGCACTGGCCTAAATTGCAAATTTCCAATGCGCTGGCCGTGCGTCCCCAATGCGTCCCCTCTGTGTGACCGGGCCTTCCACTCAAAAGATAACTTACTTTCAATAGAAGCAGAAAAATCAGACAAACCAATCAAAAGTTTGAGCAAAATGGGATAACTAATAATAATAATAATAATAGCTCACATTTATAATGCGCCTAATACTACGTTTCTAGGCGCGGAACATATTATTACCCCGGTCATCGGATTCAGGCTTACCCGCACACAAGGTGTGCACATTCTCCACTCCCTGGGGAGCATTCCAGCCAGTCGCCATTTTACAAGCGCCACTTGCTAATCAAACCACATTAGCTTTCGCATCCTACCGGGTACCCATTTTAACACCTGGGTGGAGAGTGGCAAATGTAGATCAATGTCTTGCCAAAGGACATTAGAAATAAGAAAGTTATGGATTTTTGAAAAAGTATGTAAAACTATAGAACAACTGAAATCATTACACAGATTGCCAATTTAGTTATCAGTTTGTGACGTCATTGTCCTTACTATTTATTAATTGCTTCATATAGTTTAATCCCATTAATTTCCCTTTTTATCCCCCAAAACTTGATTTCCCCCGTCCCTTTGCCGAGGTTATATGTTTTGTATCATATCGCGTGCATGACATTTCACAAAATCTTTTATGACCTTTGAAGAATTGAATCAGATACTATTTTCTGAATATTGTATATTCATAATTATTGATTTTTTCTAAAAAATAATTTATCAAAATTCACATTTTTCATGATTAAACTGAAACAAAATTACTCTAGATTAGTGCATCCACACATCAACATATTATTATCGATCTAACTTGGATGCTGGTGTAAAGAAATAAGATTCTTAGGGGAAAAATTGAAAATTTATATTATCGATATAGAGAAAATGATTAGTGGATAGTAAGGTCACAGACTCACGAGTGAGTTGGCAATATGTCATAACTTTCTTATTAGTTATCCGATTTTGATCAAACTTTTTTCGATTGGTTTGTCTGATTTTTCTGCTTCTATTGAAAGAAAGTTATTTTTGGAGTGGACTTGCCCCTGAAGTATAATTGTCCAGACAAGTTTGCCTTTGTGTAGCAAATGCAGAGATGAAATGTCCCCTTTTTTCACCACTGTTCACAATTCAAGCGCTTGCGCACGGAAATGTTTTGATCGGGATGCCCTGTAGTTTTTTCGGAGGTTCATTATTCGGTGGTTACTATTATTCATAATTCCGAAATACTAATTTCCCATGCGAACGGATTCCTACTTTCGAACAATGAATGCATTATTCTGAAGGTGTCATTTCAGAAAACGGTACAAGGTTCACTTTTGGAACCCCTATTCAATTCTTTAAAAATTACAAACCTTATTTCATTTTCGGAATAACGAAACTTCTGAAAGAATGACATGTAACCCCTCTTTCGTAATGTTGTTCAACTTTGACAGAATTGAATATTGAACGACAGGGCCCTGTATAGCTTAGCCATAGCTTAGCAATTGATCGTGTGATTGATTTTTGCGATTTATTGCACATAGTGATCAATGTAATCAGTCGCAAAAATCACTGGTCCCGTCAATTACTAAGCTATGATAAGTCAGGATTCCGGGTCAAGATATCTTCAAAATAGGATTAAATGAATTTGAGGGATGGTTGGGTGGTTTTCCTAATCGTTGTGCCAGGAAAATAACCTAGAAAAGAGAAGTAAATAACTTAAATAGTGCAAAAGGATAACAAAGGATCACAGCTCTTGAAGAATCAAATATATATATATATATATATATATATATATATATATATAAAGGAAACCAACATAAATTAGACATTAAATCATGCGACGCGTAAGCATGAAACCGAGTATTAGATCTAATTTAAAGGTACTATGTCTCTTTTGCAGGCCAAAAAAAGTGAAAAGGTTAAATTCCAATGGCATTTGAAAGATAATACTAATTTAGAACTTAGGAGCTATAGAGCCAATAAGTAATGGTCTTGATTTTTAGACCATTGTACCGCATGGTCATACATTTTATGCTGCGCAAAGATTCAATCAGTTTAATTTTGGCATTTACAAGAAGTGGGTTATTGTAGTAGACACACCCTTTATAGCTCTTTTTATGTATGTTATTACCAAAGAAGAAGAAAAAGCCAGTCAGCCACTCAATACTGACAATAGTGTCTGACAGTGAAGTCTAGCAAGTAAACGGGTTTCCTCGCATAATTTGTTGAATATAAGGACACTGCTAACGTTTAAATTTCACAAATAGGATATACATGATATATTCATAATTCCTGCAAAGTTCTACAGAATTTGAGGTTGGCTGCAAAAGGGATATAGTATCTTTAAGGATGCGTTTTGTAAACATGCTAAAGAGAATATTTCCCTCTTTTCTCTCCCTTCTCCCCCTTCTCTCTCACGTCCTCTCTCTTTCTCTCTCTCTCCCTGTCTCTCTCCCTCTTCCTCTCTTTCTCTCTCTCCCTCTCTCTCTTTCTCTCTCTCTCTGCTCTCTCTGATTCCCCTTTCTCCTCTCTAAAACCTCTGTTATGATGCGAAATATGCTCATGTCATGCAGGATCGACGATAATGTCGGAACCGCGAATATGGAAAACTTTTAGCCCTAAACGCGCATAAAAGAATACAGCACTAAACAACCGCTTTCACGAAGAGAGAGCGCTCAAGTGCACTCTTGCGTGAAAGTACACTGATCGGACTAGTTCAATGCGACAAAGCGGGGGTGCGAGGGCTTGCTCTCGTTGACTACTTACTAACACTAACAAACTAGGATTAGAAATGAAACTCACCTAGTTAAATAAATGCAAAATACGGTAGACTACACCAGCAGAGGCTTGCCATATCACACCGTCGACGAAATCGAACTCATTCCCTCTGCCAATGATTATACTGACTTCCCATTCGGATGCGCATGTATAGACATGATGCGGTCTCTGAGATTTTAAGCGCAACGCACACACACTCTGTACGCACTGCGTTAAATACACACACTGACCTCTACAGCCATTGCATGCACGGAAGCTATAACTGTGCATTGTTCGTACGGTACGGGCGCACTCGTTGTGAGTAGCTATAGCGCTACACTATCCCAGTCACCTTGGTTTATTATGAATAGCTACTTTTTATTGGTTGGAAAATGGCTACCGTTTCCTCTCAACGAATGAAAACAATCGTTATACCAACGTAAAGGTGGGATGGCAAGGTTTCTGAATCCGTCCGAAGATTTTTTATACGTCACTCGTGTAAGATTTGCCGACTAGTTGATTGAGCGAAAACCGACAAAAAAGGGGGAAAACAGTGCAATCTCCATAGGCAGGCTGAAAAAGTCAAAACTTCTAGGGGAAAATGGCTACCGTTTCCCCTGAAAGAATTATCCCAAATATTTAGTACCATTTTTAAGACGACATTTCAAATTATAAGAACCGTCCGAAGATTTTTTTAACAAATTTCCATTTTCCCATAATACCAGAAATTATATCAAAACATGGCTTTTTTTTGTGTACGTTCCCCGTGCTTAACAGGATACGCGACGATGCGCAAAGCAGATGCGCGTAAGTTTTCCATATGTGTCTCGACCAAAATATCGGGTTATTGCCCTTCTTCCCCCTCAGGATTAACTCTTTGTGGAAACATCTTTCAATCGGATTTGCGAAACGAAGGATCAGTGGGAGATGGATGGTTTTCTAAGATCTCAGTTAATCCCGAAAGAATGCAGATTAATACGAGGAAGCCTCCTACGCAAACGCCAATTTCTAAAGACTCGCACAGTTTAATGTTCGCCCCCCCCCCCCCCGGCGCCATGGTGCAAAACAAAGTGTAACCGGTGGACGGATGAGTGCCCAGTCGACTGCAGTCGGCGTCGGCGTGGCACTTTGTTCTTGCGTTCCAATTGGTCCTTGTGCACCCCTATAAATAGTGACCGGTCCTGATGAGTGGGGTAGTTTGTTAAGGTTTGTCGCCTGGAGAAATTACTCTTATATGCTTCGCGCTGAGTCAGGAATAAGACATCAAGATGAAGTTTAACCTTGCTTTCGTGGTCGCCTTCATCGGCGTCGGAATGGTAGCCGCCGATGAGAATCTGAGTATGTAACGTTGTATATATTTACACCATTCCGTTTTCGTTATATAAAAGTACACATATTCATTTTTTTGTAAAAATGCTTCGTTTTACCGAAGTTTAGTAATCGAACAGTATTGGACAATTCGTCCCATGTGTCAAAGATATCTGCCTAAATACTTTGAGCTAAATTTGAGCCACTTTGCCAGGCATACATAATTCTAATGTATTCACTGCTGAAGAGATGGAAGGAAGTTATTCCTGGTTACTTTTATTTCAGTTACCCTTTTTGCCATCGTACAGTTAAATCATTTTGCAATTCCCATCTTGGTATGAGATTAATGAATTCCTGTGTGTGTATGTAGCGTTTGAGTCTGCCAGGTTTCGGGATAATCTGTATTCTTTATATGCACTGAGAATCAAGAAAGGGAGATCTTGGAGTAGCACATTGGGTTGCAGATTATGGACTGACTCACTTTAGCGTGTATGTTTGCGTATGCGTGTGAGTTTGTGTACGTGTGAGTTTTTGTGTATGTGTGTGTTTGTGGAGTTGAAGTAAAGTCGTCTTACTCGCATGTAAATTTTCAACGTAAAATATACTGATTAAAACAAAAAGTCGTAAAGAAGTTTTACAGAAGTAAGATAAGATGCAAATAATGTAGATATTAGGTCACCCACCATGTCATAATATATCTATTTCATTTGCCTCATGTGCTGATATTACGATAAAACAGACAACACATTTTTTTTGAATTTTAGTGAGTAAGCTGCAGATGGCTCTGAAATCAATGCTCAATGAAAGTAAGTATTTGCATCCGCCTGACGGCCTCTTTAAAAACATTTACATTGTCAACTTTTTGTAATTACTTACATTATCACTAGGTCTACTTGAAATACCTTTTCAACTCTTTATCTTTGTTATCGTGTAAGACAAGCTTGTATGTTTTTTTATTTTACACTCTTCGATTATTGAACTCGTGATTGAGTAAAAGAAAGGGGATATACGACAATAATACAAAGTCAACTTTCCCAGAAAACTACATATAATCTTTACTTAGAACGAATGTTTTTGGCTTCTATTTCTCTTTTATTCTTTGTCCCACCACATAAAGGTTAACTCTGTCTTTTTATTTTATTCTCTTCGATTGATTCATTCTGGATTTATTAATGCGGGAAATTTAGGAACAGACAGGAAAACTCCATCCTAGAGACTTCTTGTAAATCGCATTAAAGGAATATCTAACCTTAATAGCAAATTATGCTGAAACAAAGCGGAAAATCAGAAAAGCAGATTGGTGAAAGTTTAAACGAAATCGGGCTGACAATAACAACGTTATTTCTTTAAAAAAGTTGTTATCACTATACGTATTGGACATGCATGTCAAATTGGCCGTGATGTAGGGACGGACAACTCTCTATTCGTTTTTTTTAGAGTAGCTTGAATAAAATGCCATCTTTGCTATAATTTTGGTATTATCCCAACTGAGACGGAGCTTATGAGAAAAACATAAATTAATAATATTTTTGTACATGACTAACGGGAGAGATGTTCATGACTATGTCGACACGGCCCTGATTGAAACTAGTCTGCGAACTGTTTCGGGCTTTTACCGTGTATAAATAAAATAAACTCAAACTCACTATCTACTGCAAGGAACCGACGGCTTTAAGTTCTCTTTAAAGAACTTGGTAATGCGGATAAATACCTTACCGAAGGGCACTAGTGCATCGACTTGGTTTTGAACCAGGGACGTCCTGGTTACAAGATCAACCTACCACTGAGCCACCGCGCCTCCATAATGTCATACAGCATAGGCAGGGAAATACGAGTAGGTAAGATCAGAGCCATCTACACACAGAGTTTGGCCAATGTGGCTTGACGCTTGGTCACAACATGGCATATACATGCATGTATTATATTTTTGTTGTGTGCTTGCCCCAAAACGCAATTTTCACCATATCGCCAAACTCGAACCGGGTTGGCCAAATTATACATCTAGATGGCTCTGGGTTAAATCGTCTTTTGTATTCTTACAGACGAGGAACTGCAAATGCAAAGTCGCGACACCAAGGGGCAATGCGAATCAGACACCAACAAGTGCAACAACCATGGTACATGTACTGAAGGCAGATGGGGAACGTACTACTGCAAGTGTGTGATGCCATATAGGGTGCGCGGTGCAGATTCTTCTTGCTATCGTAAGTAGATACATGTATATAAGGGCAAGTCAAAGCTTCACTCTTGCACATAAAGCTGGGGATTTTTTTAAACCTCTTTTCATGAAATATTGTGACAATATTCATTACAGATAAAGAACATCTTCTCAGAATGTAAGATTGACTGAATTAAGTTCTGCGGAGATATAATATAATGTCGCAGCCATTTCATGAAAAGAGGAAAGACAACAATTATTCCACCTTTACGGGCAACAGAACTTGAATCAGACAAGATATCAAATTAATGTATGTGTGTGTGTGTGTGTGTATTGGGGGATTACAGACGTGTATCAATCAGATATGATTATTTACGTCTGGGGACCGACTTTTAAACGTTGCAGCCCCTCCTTGACCGCCAGGGGGGGGGGGGGGGGGCCAACCCCCCAAAAAAGGTAAAAATCACGTGTTTTTACATGATTTTTTTTTCTCAAGGGGGGGGGGGGGCGGGCCCCCGGGCCACCCGGGCCCCCCTTGATCCGCCACTGAAACACATTGCAAATCGGTTGAAGACATCTGAACAGTTGAACACATAAACATCTACAGTTACAATCATATCGTACAAGCCATCCAGATCTTTACAGCTAACATTAAACATAAATTGATCGGTATAGCTACCTCTTGGTTTAACCATGTTTTGAGGCACATGTTGATTTAATATACTTATTTGTTTAATACGTGATTCATGGAATGTAGGTCTTATTTATTATAGCCAGAAGAACGTTATTGTTGTCTTATGTGATATTAACTAACGTCCTAACTGGCTCTCCACATATCATTATAAGATTAGGTTTTTGACTACCCAAAGGGGTGCGCAGGAGCACGCGCTCCCACCCAATTCAATAAGAAGAGAAATACAGAAGACGAGGTCTCATGGCGCCGATTTGGTTGTTGTTGCTTGTCATAGAATGTTTTCGCCAAAACGACACACAAAAAACCTAATGACCCTTTTTTTCTTGTCCCCCCCCCCCATCATCCAGATAATTCCGGATCTGCCATTCTTACAACTTACTATTTACAATATAATTAACTTTCTTGTGATACCTTTCAGACAGCCTCTTTTGAAATTCAGTTTCATGACTCTTCTTTCTCTTCATTCTCTTCAAGTGGATAAATTAATCTCACTATAAATTCTCTTACATACTGTACGTCTTTGTTTTATAACACACAGCCATAGAAACACGTGAGCAAGTGGCCCGTACATATCCCTCCTTTCGCCAGTGCATCCAGGAAACCAACTACTGTGACGGACACGGCGGGTGTTTACCCGGTCCCAGGGACAGCGACGGCAGGTTCTGGTTCTCCTGCAAGTGCGGAGAAGGCTATGATGGGAACAATAAGGGTGGATGCTCACGTAAGTATAAAGCTGAATAATTATCAAGACGATTAACAAGACTTTCGAATAATTAACCGTAGGCCTTGTTCTTAGATGCAGCGGTAAACTGCAGCGGTTAAAAAAAATGAAGAGGTAAATTTAAGGACGCTCAGGACCTTTGTTGCCCACAGTTGCCATTCATTTGCACGTTAAAAGAAGAGAAACCAGCGACTGTTTTTTTCTTCCAACGGTGGACGGAGTCAGGCCCGTAACTTGGATGTTAGTGAGTGTGGGGGAAGGGCGGGATTTTTTGTTGCATTTTTCTGTTTGAAAATCAAGTTTTAGGTACAATTTTGAAAAACAAAATCAGTTTTTTTTTCGGTGGCCCGGTTCATCATCTGTTCAAGCGTACAAACATTACAATGGCGGAATACGTAATGCGAACGTAATATCTATCAAGTTCAAGTTCAAGTTCACTTTATTCAATAGGATTCTATAGGATATACAATAGGATATTATTATCGCCCTCGGGCTGATTTCTTGAGAGTCTTTGCGATCGTGTATGAGCAATAGTACATCATTTTAAATATTCCATAAGAAGAATTTTTTTTTGAAGCTTTGGATTTTGTATCTTATAAAAAGATTGATTTAAAAATAAGTTACAATTCATAGCATAGCCTGATTGATTAGAGTCACATGCCAACATGATTTCAATAAATGTAGCTTTCAACTAGCGCATTTGTAGATCATTGTACCTGTAAAAAGGGCTTAGGACGTGCTGATTCGTGTATATTCGTTCTGTTTCTTTATATCAATTCTAGTAGATAATTATTCTGATAAACATTTCAATAACGTATGGTCAGGTCGTCGTGATTCAACAAGCCAGTGTGACAACATTCAAATTCAAATTCAAATTTGAATTTGAATTGAAAAAGAGAAATGAAGAAGACGAGGTCTGATGGAACCGATTTTGTTGTTGTTGCTTGTCATAGAATGTTTTTGCCAAAACGACACACCAAAAACCTAATGACATTTTTTTCTTCCCCCCCCCCCCCTATCCTCCATGCCAGAGAATTCGTAATCTGCCATTCGTATATCTTACTATTTACAATATAATCAACCTTTTTATGATACCTTTCAGACAGCCTCTTTTGAAATTCAGTTTCATGACTCTTATCTCTCTAAGTGGATAAATTAATCTCACAGTAAAATACTCTTACATACGTCTTTGTTTTATAACACACAGCCATAGTCTTAGAAACACGTGAGGAAGTGGAGATGCTAGCCCGTAAATACTATTCCTTGTCCGAGTGCAGCCAAGGAACCAACGACTGCAACGAAAACGGCGAGTGTGTGGAGAAAGACGGAAAGTACTGGTGCGAGTGCGGAGAAGGCTATGAGGAGAACGAGGATGGTGGATGCTCACGTAAGTATAAAGCTGAATAATTATCAAGACGATTAACAAGACTTTCGAATAATTAACCTTAGGCTTTGTTCTTAGATGCAGCGGTAAACTGCAGCGGTTAAAAAAAATGAAGAGGTAAATTTAAGGACGCTCAGGACCTTTGTTGCCCACAGTTGCCATTCACTTGCACGTTAAAAGAAGAGAAACCAGCGGCTGTTTTTTTTCTTCCAACGGTTTACGGAGTCAGGCCCGTAACTTGGATGTTAGTGAGTGTGGGGGAGAGAGGGATTTTTGTTGTTGCATTTTTTTGTTTGTTTTAGGTACAATTTTTACGAAAAAAAAAAATCAGTGTTTTTTTTCGGTGGCCCTGTCCATCATATGTTGAAGCGTATGATAATTACAATGGCGGAATACGTAATGCGAACGTGATATCTATCTATAGGATATGCAATAGGATATTAACATCGACCTCGGGCTGATTTCTTGAGAGTCTTTGCGATCGTGTATTAGCAATAGTACATCATTTTAAATATTCCATAAGAAGAAAAAAAAATCATTTTGAAGCTTTGGATTTTGGATCTTATAAAAAGATTGATTTTCAAATAAGTTACAATTCATAGCATAGCCTAATTGATTAGAGTCACATGCCAAAATGATTTCAATAAATGCAGCTTTCAACTAGCGCATTTGTAGATCATTGTACCTGTAAAAAGGGCTTAGGACGTGCTGATTCGTGTAGATTCGTTCTGATTCTTTACATCAATTCTAGTAGATAATTATTCTGATAAACATTTCAATAACGTATGGTCAGGTCGTCGTGATTCAACAAGCCAGTGTGACAACATTCAAATTCAAATTCAAATTTGAATTTGAATTGAAAAAGAGAAATGAAGAAGACGAGGTCTGATGGAACCGATTTTGTTGTTGTTGCTTGTCATAGAATGTTTTTGCCAAAACGACACACCAAAAACCTAATGACATTTTTTTCTTCCCCCCCCCTATCCTCCATGCCAGAGAATTCGTAATCTGCCATTCGTATATCTTACTATTTACAATATACTCAACCTTTTTATGATACCTTTCAGACAGCCTCTTTTGAAATTCAGTTTCATGACTCTTATTTCTCTCCAAGTGGATAAATTAATCTCACAGTAAAATACTCTTACATACGTCTTTGTTTTATAACACACAGCCATAGTCTTAGAAACACGTGAGGAAGTGGAGATGCTAGCCCGTAAATACTATTCCTTGTCCGAGTGCAGCCAAGGAACCAACGACTGCAACGAAAACGGCGAGTGTGTGGAGAAAGACGGAAAGTACTGGTGCGAGTGCGGAGAAGGCTATGAGGAGAACGAGGATGGTGGATGCTCACGTAAGTATAAAGCTGAATAATTATCAAGACGATTAACAAGACTTTCGAATAATTAACCTTAGGCTTTGTTCTTAGATGCAGCGGTAAACTGCAGCGGTTAAAAAAAATGAAGAGGTAAATTTAAGGACGCTCAGGACCTTTGTTGCCCACAGTTGCAATTCATTTGCACGTTAAAAGAAGAGAAACCAGCGGCTGTTTTTTTTTCTTCCAACGGTTTACGGAGTCAGGCCCGTAACTTGGATGTTAGTGAGTGTGGGGGAGAGAGGGATTTTTGTTGTTGCATTTTTTTGTTTGTTTTAGGTACAATTTTTACGAAAAAAAAAAAATCAGTGTTTTTTTTCGGTGGCCCTGTCCATCATATGTTGAAGCGTATGATAATTACAATGGCGGAATACGTAATGCGAACGTGATATCTATCTATAGGATATGCAATAGGATATTAACATCGACCTCGGGCTGATTTCTTGAGAGTCTTTGCGATCGTGTATTAGCAATAGTACATCATTTTAAATATTCCATAAGAAGAAAAAAAAATCATTTTGAAGCTTTGGATTTTGGATCTTATAAAAAGATTGATTTTCAAATAAGTTACAATTCATAGCATAGCCTAATTGATTAGAGTCACATGCCAAAATGATTTCAATAAATGCAGCTTTCAACTAGCGCATTTGTAGATCATTGTACCTGTAAAAAGGGCTTAGGACGTGCTGATTCGTGTAGATTCGTTCTGATTCTTTACATCAATTCTAGTAGATAATTATTCTGATAAACATTTCAATAACGTATGGTCAGGTCGTCGTGATTCAACAAGCCAGTGTGACAACATTCAAATTCAAATTCAAATTTGAATTTGAATTGAAAAAGAGAAATGAAGAAGACGAGGTCTGATGGAACCGATTTTGTTGTTTTTGCTTGTCATAGAATGTTTTTGCCAAAACGACACACCAAAAACCTAATGACATTTTTTTCTTCCCCCCCCTATCCTCCATGCCAGAGAATTCGTAATCTGCCATTCGTATATCTTACTATTTACAATATACTCAACCTTTTTATGATACCTTTCAGACAGCCTCTTTTGAAATTCAGTTTCATGACTCTTATTTCTCTACAAGTGGATAAATTAATCTCACAGTAAAATACTCTTACATACGTCTTTGTTTTATAACACACAGCCATAGTCTTAGAAACACGTGAGGAAGTGGAGATGCTAGCCCGTAAATACTATTCCTTGTCCGAGTGCAGCCAAGGAACCAACGACTGCAACGAAAACGGCGAGTGTGTGGAGAAAGACGGAAAGTACTGGTGCAAGTGCGGAGAAGACTATGAGGAGAACGAGGATGGTGGATGCTCACGTAAGTATAAAGCTGAATAATTATCAAGACGATTAACAAGACTTTCGAATAATTAACTTTAGGCTTTGTTCTTAGATGCAGCGGTAAACTGCAGCGGTTAAAAAAAATGAAGAGGTAAATTTAAGGACGCTCAGGACCTTTGTTGCCCACAGTTGCCATTCACTTGCACGTTAAAAGAAGAGAAACCAGCGACTGTTTTTTTCCTCCAACGGTTTACGGAGTCAGGCCCGTAACTTGGATGTTAGTGAGTGTGGGGGAGAGAGGGACTTTTGTTGTTGCATTTTTTTTTGTTTTAGGTACAATTTTTACGAAAAAAAAAAAAAAATCAATTTTTTTTTTTCGGTGGCTCTGTCTATCATAATTATGTTGAAGCGTGCGATAATTACAATGGCGGAATAAGTAATGCGAACGTAATGTCTATCTATAGGATATGCAATAGGATATTAACATCGACCTCGGGCTGATTTCTTGAGAGTCTTTACGGTCGTGTATTAGCAATAGTACATCATTTTAAATATTCCATGAGAAAAAAAAAATCATCATTTTGAAGCTTTGGATTTTGGATCTTATAAAAAGATTGATTTAAAAAAAGAGTTACAATTCATAGCATAGCCTGATTGATTAGAGTCACATGCCAACATGATTTCAATAAATGTAGCTTTCAACTAGCGCATTTGTAGATCAGTGTACGCAGGCGCGGATCCAGGGGGGGCCGAGCGGGCCTTGGCCCCCCCCCCCCCCGCAAAAAAAAAAAAAAAAAAAAGAGAGAGAGAAGAAAGGAAAAGAAGGGAAAGGGAAAGAAGAGAGAAAGGGAAAGAAAAAAGTGGAAGAAAAAAGAAAAGGAGAAAGAAGGAGATCGGGGGGGGGGGCCCGAAAGAGCCTTGCCTCCCAGGCTGTTGACCCCCCCCCCCAATCACAAAAATAAGAGAGAAGGAAGGAAAGGGAAAGAAAAAAGGAAAAGAGGAGATACTTGCGTACTGATGGGGGGGGGGGGGGCTTGGGGGAAATCAAATTCAAACGTGGTTTATTTCTAATTCCACAACCATGGATTACAAATAATGCTGAAATTACTTAATTTCCGAGATTTTTTCTCACTTTTTAGTAAATTATACGTTTGTATGTGTTTGTTGGAAAATGACAAATTCCTAAATTTACAGCCAGGCAAGAAATATGATTCTTGAGATTCCTACATGTAATGTCAGGGCCCGAGGTACGGCAGGAATCGGGAGCCTCGAGCTCCCTCCACCCCCCTACACTTTTTTTGAAAAAGTGTAATAAAGAGAAATAAAATAGAATGAGAGCAAGAAAGAGAGAATAGTTAACTGCCCGTGTTAAAAAAAAATTAAGGCATCAAAATATGCTCATCTGAACTGGATTAAATGCCTAAAACCCCTAAGCTTCCGGGGGCTCTGCCCCCATGGACTCCACCTATAGGGCCCTACGGGGACCCATAGATGCTTATCTGACGGTAATTTAATGCCTAAAACCCCTGATTTGGGGGGGGGGCTCTGCCCCCTGTACCCCACGCCAATAGTGTCCTGCCAGTGTCACAAAAAAAATAAGGTATACAAAAAAAAAAGCTCATCGGGCCTTAGTTAAACGCCTAAAACCCCTGAGCTTCCGGGGCCGGCTCCGCCGTCTCGACCCCACCAGGGGCCCTAAGGCGGGCACCTAAATGCATATCTGACCGTAAGTTATTGCCTTAAACCCCTGAGCTTGCGGGGTCGGACAAGGTATCAAAATATGTTTATCGGACCGCAGGCACGTAGCCAGGCGGGGGCGTAGGAAGAAAAAGGAGCAGACAAAGGATATCTTTGAAATTCAGAATCAAGAACGGTACAGCAAATCGTCTTCTTTCTCTCTTAATCTTATGAAACGTCAAAGCTTCCGCGCTTTGCGCGCGGGAGGGGGGGGGGGGGACCTGAATTCAAACGAGGATCCAGAGGCGAGAACTATAATACGAATCTTTAATGATTTAACGAAACATAAAAGCTTCCGCGCTTCGCGCGGGATAGAGGGGGAACTAAATTCCGACGTGGATTATTTTCGAGAACGGTACAACGAATCGTCTTCTTTCTCTAATGATTTAATGAAAATTAAAAGCTTCCGCGGGAGGGGGGGGGGGACCTGAATTCAGACAAGGAATAAGAGTCGAGAACGGTACAACGAATCGTCTTCTTTCTCTAATGATTTAATGAAAATTAAAAGCTTCCGCGGGAGGGGGGGGGGGGACCTGAATTCAGACAAGGAATAAGAGTCGAGAACGGTACAACGAATCGTCTTCTTTCTTTAATATTTTGATGAAACGTCAAAGCTTCCGCGCTTCGCGCAGGAGGGGGAGGGGGGGGGGGACTGAATCGAGAACGGTACAACTAATCGTCTTCTTTCTCTAATGATTTAAGGATTCGTAAAAGCTTCCACGCTTCGCGCGGAAGGGGGAAAACTAAATTCAGACGAGGATTAAGAATCGAGAACTGTACAACGAATCGTCTGGTTTCTTTAATATTTTGATGAAACGTCAAAGCTTCCGCGCTTCGCGCAGGAGGGGGAGGGGGGGGGGGGACTGAATTTAGACAAGGATTAAGAGTCGAGAACGGTACAACGAATCGTCTTCTTTCTCTAATGATTTAAGGATTCGTAAAAGCTTCCACGCTTTGCGCGGAAGGGGGAAAACTAAATTCAGACGAGGATTAAGAATCGAGAACTGTACAACGAATCGTCTTGTTTCTCGAATGATTTAATGCAACGTAAAAGCTTCCGAGCTTCGCGCGGAAGAGGGGAAAATCTAAATTCAGACGAAGATTATTTTCGAAAACGGTACAACTAATCGTCTTCTTTCTCTCATGATTTAATGAAAATTAAAAGCTTCCGCGAGAGGGGGGGGGGGGGACCTGAATTCAGACGAGGATTAAGAGTCGAGAACGGTACAACGAATCGTCTTCTTTCTTTAATATTTTAATGAAACGTCAAAGCTTCCGCGCTTCGCGCAGGAGGGGGAAATCTAAATTTAGACGAGGATTAATTTCAAAAACGGTACAACGAATCGTCTTCTTTCTCTAATGATTTAAGGATTCGTAAAAGCTTCCACGCTTTGCACGGAAGGGGGAAAACTAAATTCAGACGAGGATTAAGAATCGAGAACTGTACAACGAATCGTCTTGTTTCTCGAATGATTTAATGCAACGTAAAAGCTTCCGAGCTTCGCGCGGAAGAGGGGAAAATCTAAATTCAGACGAAGATTATTTTCGAAAACGGTACAACTAATCGTCTTCTTTCTCTCATGATTTAATGAAAATTAAAAGCTTCCGCGAGAGGGGGGGGGGGGGGTCCTGAATTCAGACGAGGATTAAGAGTCGAGAACGGTACAACGAATCGTCTTCTTTCTTTAATATTTTAATGAAACGTCAAAGCTTCCGCGCTTCGCGCAGGAGGGGGAAATCTAAATTTAGACGAGGATTAATTTCAAAAACGGTACAACGAATCGTCTTCTTTCTTTAATATTTTAATGAAACATCAAAGCTTCCGCGCTTCGCGCGGGAGGGGAAAAATCTAAATTCAGACGAGGATTATTTTCAAAAACGGTACAACGAATCGTCTTCTTTCTTTAATGTTTTATTGAAACGTCAAAGCTTCCGCGCTTCGTGCAGGAGGGGGAGGGGGGGGGGGGACTGAATTTAGACAAGGATTAAGAGTCGAGAACGGTACAACGAATCGTCGTCTTTCTCTAATGATTTAATGAATCGTAAAAGCTTCCACGCTTCGCGCGGAAGGAGGAAAACTGAATTCAGACGAGGATTAAGAGTCGAGAACTGTACAACGCATCGTCTTGTTTCTCGAATGATTTAATGAAACGTAAAAGCTTCCGCGCTTCGCGCGGGAGGGGGACAATCTAAATTCAGACGAGGATTATTTTCGAAAACGGTACAACGAATCGTCTTCTTTCTCTAATGATTGAAATAAACTTAAAAGCTTTCGCGCTTCGCGCAGAGGGTAGGGGGAACCTGAATTCAGACGAGGATTAAGAGTCGAAAACTCTACAACGAACCGTCTTCTTTCTCTAATAGTTAAATAAATCGTAAAATTTTCCGCGCTTCGCGCGGGAGGTGAAAAACTTAATTCAGACGAGAATTTTTTTCGAGAAAGGTACAACGAATCGTCTTCTTTCTCTAATAATTTAATAAAACGTCAAAGCTTCCGCGTTTCGCGGAGGAGGGAGGGGAAACTCGCCCCTCCCTGCACCGACCCCCCCCCCCGCATTATGTCACTGTTGGTCACCATTACGTACCAATATTTGGCTCGCAAAATTTCAAATTTGGGCCCCCCCCTAAGAAATCCTGGATCCGCGCCTGAGTGTACGTGTAAAAAGGGCTTAGGACGTGCTGAGATCGTGTAGATTCGTGTTGATTCTTTACATCAATTCTAGTAGATAATTGTTCTGATAAACATTTCATTAATAACGTACGGTTAGGTCGTCGTGATACAACAAGCCAGTGTGACAACATTCAAATTCAAATTTGAATTGAAAATAGAAATGAAGAAGACGAGGTCTGATGGCACCGATTTTGTTGTTGTTTCTTGTCATAGAATGTTTTCGCCAAAACGACACACCAAAAACCTAATGACATTTTCTTCTTTCCCCCCCCCCCCCTATCCTCCATGCCAGAGAATTCGTAATCTGCCATTCGTATATCTTACTATTTACAATATAATCAACCTTTTTATGATACCTTTCAGACAGCCTCTTTTGAAATTCAGTTTCATGACTCTTATTTCTCTCCAAGTGGATAAATTAATCTCACAGTAAAATACTCTTACATACGTCTTTGTTTTATAACACACAGCCATAGAAACACGTGAGGAAGTGGAGATGCTAGCCCGTAAATACTATTCCTTGTCCGATTGCAGCCAAGGAACCAACGACTGCAACGAAAACGGCGAGTGTGTGGAGGAAGACGGAAAGTACTGGTGCAAGTGCGGAGAAGACTATGAGGAGAACGAGGATGGTGGATGCTCACGTAAGTATAAAGCTGAATAATTATCAAGACGATTAACAAGACTTTCGAATAATTAAACTTAGGCCTTGTTCTTAGATGCAGCGGTAAACTGCAGCGGTTAAAAAAAATGAAGAGGTAAATTTAAGGACGCTCAGGACCTTTGTTGCCCACAGTTGCCATTCACTTGCACGTTAAAAGAAGAGAAACCAGCGGCTGTTTTTTTTCTTCCAACGGTTTACGGAGTCAGGCCCGTAACTTGGATGTTAGTGAGTGTGGGGGAGAGAGGGATTTTTGTTGTTGCATTTTTTGTTTGTTTTAGGTACAATTTTTACGAAAAAAAAAAATCAGTGTTTTTTTTCGGTGGCCCGGTCCATCATCTGTTAAAGCGTATGATAATTACAATGGCGGAATAAGTAATGCGAACGTGATATCTATCTATAGGATATACAATAGGCTATTAACATCGACCTCGGGCTGATTTCTTGAGAGTCTTTGCGGTCGTGTATTAGCAATAGTACATCATTTTAAATTTAATCATATGCAAAATTTAACCAAACAACGATAATGAGGAGAATATCTCTGTGCCTTTCCACAGCCATAGTAACACGTGCCACTGAAGTCGATGACGACGATTTCGCTGAACGTAAAAAGGAAATCATGCGACAACTGGCCGAGTTCCTCCAAGAAGAATAAACCATAGCGTACTAAGAGAGATAGCTGTGGCACGAACGCGCCTGAAGCGGTCAAAGGTATTATCATGGTGCGTCGTTCCCCTACGGAGAATGTGTGAGGCTCCGTGAAATGACTGGCCAATCACAAGCAACTTCCAGTTACATAACTATCTCTGTTTTGCGATGCCCGTTTTGGAATCAAGAGCATGTAGCTTGCTTAATTTTCGTTTTTTGCCCTCTTCTTCTTCTTCTCCTCCTCCTTGGATTACTTCTTTCATTCTCTTTACCTTAATGAAACCTTTACATGATTGTTATCATGAATTATGTTCATCATAATGATTATAGAGTACCTTTAATAGCATTTATAAAGCACCTTTCTTTCATTTGATGTAAACTTAAAATCTGAATATCAATATGCGATATTACAAGTTGTAGAAATGATAGTCTATTCAATATAATCTTCAACTTTTGATTATTCTAGTCTTCCAGTTGCTGGATTTTATCAAATTAAACGACCTATGAAAGAAAATGCATCGTGTTTATGTGATTTGTATGTTTTGTTTGGTGTATATTTATTTACTGAAGGATTGTATTTTGATTCCCAAATGTAATGCTACTATATGTCTCACGGCTGTGGCATGGCGGATGTCACAGTTGGGGGGGGGGGGGGTGGGGGGTGTTACACCCACAAATGTAATAACGCCCACAAATGTAATAACACTTTACCCACAAATGTATAACACCCACAAATGTAATGAATTTGAAGGAATATTTTGTCGAATTTGTTCAAAACTAAAACCTTGTAATAAAGCATGGTATAGCGCGCAGTCTTTACTCCGGTTATTTCAAAAATTTAAAACATCTTCAAAACAAAGACCCCATAATCCTTTTCCTGTGGAATAACGTTGTTGTTGTTGTTGTTTTAGGCTTAAGGGCGTGTGTCATTCAATTATGAATATTTACGCCGTAGTCGAGCGTAGTCTTTTCTCCAGACCCGGTTATTCAAAAGTTAAAAAAAAAAAAAAAAAAAAAACTTTTAAACTAAGACCCCACTATCTCCCAAACTGAGACCCGGTAATAAAGCATGGGTTTAGAGCGTAGTTTTTCTTCCAGACCCGCTTATTTCAAAACTTTTTAAAAATCTCCAAAACTAAGACCCCATCATCTTATTCCTGTGGAAGAATATGAGTATTGAGCGTAGTCTTTCCTCCAGACCCGCATATTGCTCCGATTGTCTCATTTTCGCTCGTGTGAACATTGCCAGCACAAAACACTGACCTCTACCTCCTGGACGGATCATCGCCCATTCCCATTCACTATACGTTACGTACTAAAAGGCTGTATTGTCTGACCGTTCATGAATATTCATGTTTTTGCTAAACTCGTGTTTGCTTTTACTAAATGGAAAAATTACGGTGGGGGTTTGGATGAAATGGACATAATGAACATAGCAGAAGTGATAATTGATAATTCATGCTTCTTATCCTTCGTGTGCTTGACCTATAATCTTACAATCACTTGGCAGACTGAGTCCAAAGTTCGACTTGTTTCACATGTGTATTATAGGCAATGGTGAGCTTGTAACCTATTTTAAAAATTACGGTGGGTGAACTTTCAAAAGTCAATGAGACACTGTGTGCTATATATATGGACCATTTTAACTGATTCGTCAGTTCGTGTGACCGCCGACCAATCATTTATTTGTGACGTGTTGTATCCACATATGTAATAATGTAATTTATTTTTAAATGAAAAAAAAGAGGAATAAGATGGTGGGTCTTAGTTTCGAAGATTTTTGTTTTAATTTCTATTTCTTTTGAAATAACCGGGTCTGGAGGAAATACTACGCTCTATACCTATGCTTCATTACCAGGTCTTAATTTGAAAGATGGAGGGGTCTTAGTTTAAAAGGTTTTTGTTTTGTTTTGTTTCTTGTTTTTTTAACTTTTGAATAACCGTGTCTGGAGGAAAGACTACGCTCAATACTCATGTACTAATTGAATGACACACGTCCTTAAGACTACAACAACAACAACAACAACAGTTCTTCCACAGGAATAAGATGATGGGGTCTTAGTTTTGAAGATTTTTAAAAAAGTTTTGAAATAACCGGGTCTGGAAGAAAAACTACCCTCTAAACCCATGCTTTATTACCTGGTCTTAGTTTGGAAGATGGTGGGGTCTTAGTTTAATTTTTAAAAAAAAATACTTTTGAATAAACGGGTCTGGAGGAAAGACTACGCTCGATTCTCATGTTATTCCACAGGAAAAGGATAATGGGGTCTTAGTTTTGACGATTTTTTAAATTTTTGAAATAACCGGGTCTGGAGTAAAGACTGCGCACTATACCCATGCCTTATTACAGGGTTTCGACAAATTCGACAAATTCGACAAAATATCCCTTCAAATTTATTACATTTGTGGGTAAAGTCATTATTACATTTGTGGGTGATTCAAAATTATTACATTTGTGGGTAAAGTGGTTATTACATTTGTGGGTGAAATTATTACATTTGTGGGTAAAGTGTTATTACATTTGTGGGTAAAGTATTGTGGGTAAAGTGTTATTACATTTGTGGGCGTTATTACATTTGTGGGTGTAACAGGGGGCTTCTTTCTCTCTCTCTCTCTTCCCTTCTCTCTTCTCTCTCTCTCTCTCTCTCTCTCTCTCTCGCTTTCTCTCTTTCTTCCTCTTGCTTCCCTTCTCTCTTTCTCTCTCCATTTGTTTCTCTCTTTTTCTTTCTCGCTCCCTCTCTCTCTCTCTCTTTATCTCTCCTTATCTCTCTCTTTCTCTCTTCCTCCCCCTCTCTCTCTCTCTCTTTGCATTAATCTTTTTTTTTTTTTTTTTTTTTTTACTCTACTATGTAATTTATTCAATATCAATCCCAAATTAGCTTTCAGATCGCCACAATCACGAAAGACGTTTTTGCCCGCATTTTAACCTCGCCAGCAGAGACGGGCGGACACTAATTGATACATGACATATTACGCAATCCGAAAGTGGTTTCTAAAAGACATAAAATTGGGTTCTAAAATTGCTCTCGAGTTGATTTCGCGAAAATCTTAGCGATCATGTTATATCAACAAAACAAAGAAATAACAAAAATATCATCATCAACAACGAACAACAACAACAACAACAACAGAGAGACATACACACACGACAAACAAATTCTAAAGTGACAACATAAAATGTGTATTAAAATTGAATTTATTACAGTTAGTGAAAGGTGTGCACTTATTTAGTCACACCGCGAAACCGTTTCCAAACCGATTCCAAAGCAACCTATGTTTTGTTATTAGGGGGTAATATGTAATTTGGTTCGTGTGATGTTGGTCTTGTCGGTGTGACTGTATGGGGGTATTATACCTCAGTCATGCCGATAAAAAAACCGACTCCAAACTGATTCCAAAGCGACCTACTTGGGGCCGTTAGGGTAATACATCATTTGTTTAATAGGCCTGGGGGTGTTTCACAAAGCCTATTTTCAATGACCAAATGACAAAAGTCAGTGACAAATCTGCTGATGACCAATCAAAGCAAGGATTTCAGTAGCTTATAACAAAAACTGTCATTTGTCACTGATGACAAGTTTTGTGAAACACTCTCCTGGTGTCGGTTTTGTTCGTCTGAGACTGCGGTATTAGTTGGTGTAGAGGAGTAGGTTTGGAGAGAGAGACTTGACGTCACTAATCTTGTCGGTGGAAGCATTGTTGAGCAGGGCGCTTGAGATGGCGGACGGCGAAGCAGTGGGGGCATCTTGAAGCATCAGGGCGATCACACCTAAAGTAGGAGGGAGGAAGGGATAAAGGAACGATTAGATATGGAGGGAGAGAGGGAGAGAGACAGAGAGAGCGAGAGAGAGAGAGAGAGCGATACAAATAGAAATTGAGTGAGAGAGAGAGAGAGAGAGAGATAGGAGAGAGAGAGAGGAGAGGAGAGAGAGAGGAGAGGAGAGAGAGAGAGGTGTGTGTGTGTGTGTGTGTGTGTGTGTGTGTGGGGGGGGGGGGTTGTAAAATGCTGTTACGTTTTTTAAATCAATATATTCAATTGAGTCTTTTATATTGCTTAAATCATTATAGTGTAACATTTGAAGCCGAAATGAAACTACTATGAAAATAAGATTATGAAATAAACAAGTGTTTGGTGAGATTATGGCACCAAAATCATTACATTACGCCTATAAACCGTGTATAGATAAATGGTGTGGTAATATAAGCCCATCCCCCCCCCCCAAAAAAAAAAAACGTGTACGTGTAGTCTGCTGACACAGACTCAAACTTGACACTTAAGTCTTGAGATGAGCCCAGCTCTGGCTAAGTACAGGGCCTATAGGAGCACTTTATTAGACCGTGCATTCGTCATAGTCTCTTAGATCAGACACTCTATTACGCACTACGTCTGATAAGGGTTTGTGCCTGCAAACTATAGGCTGGGTTACATGTCTCTGCCACATCTAACGTTATTTTGTATGAATGTTATATTTTCATGTATTCCTTGTATTTTTGAATATCACATATTTGTTATGGCGTCCTAGTGGGCGTGCTTGGAAAGCAGTTTTTAAAACTGAACGTACCTACCCTCTATTTTAAATAAAACTTGAATAAATAAATAAATAAATAAGACAATAATCTACATTTTGATAAACTTAACCCGGATGAGGTGACTAGGTGCCCGGCAAATTTGATTCCTTGACATGCTCGAGCCGTCGAGCGCCATAATAGCAGTCGTGCTATCGGTAGGTCAATAGTGGGCCAATAGTGAGCCAGGAGTGTCAAGTGTGATATAAAGTGGTGATCATTATGGCTGTTTTATGCAAACAATTAAATGTATTGAAACCGGGGCCCGTTTCATAAAACTTGTTATCTATAACAAATGCTAAATTTCTATGACGAATTCGCGCTCAGCCAATCAGTTGCCATGATTTTGGTAGCTTATAACAGTACTTTGTAGCTTGTTATTGCTATCAAGTTTTATGAAACAGGGCCCAGAATCAATAATAAACTTGAATAGCTTACTGATTGGGTTGTAGTTGTTATCAAGAGGAAGGGACCTCTGGTCAATACGGTCAAGACCCCATGTGACGGCCTGAGTGCGGACAACACCATCCTCTTAAACAGTTACGAGGGGAAAGACGGACCAATCAATCAGTGATGTCATTTTGTATGTTAGAAGAAGAAAACAAAATTCAAAAACTTGTCCGGCACTACGTCAGAGTGGTATTGTCCATTCAACCAATTTGAAATTCCAATACGTATAGAGATTAGAATTTGAAGAAGAAAAAAAATCATTATTTTGTTATCCGATTTCGTTCAACCTTTCACCAATATGGTTCCCCGATTTTCTGCTTTTTTTTTAGAGTAGTTTGTAATTAGAAGTAAGAGTGGAGCGCCAATAGTTTCAGACAGGCACGTACGAAGGGGGGGGGGGGAGGGTGTATTTTGGTATTTTCTATGTGTGTATTTCATTATACAAGATTATGCAAGAATATCGCCTACGGATGAGGAAAACCTTTCAAAATGTCTGAGCTGTGATTTCAACCTCAGTGACTAATAACAAACCTATAGGTTTAATAAAAGATCACTCTTCTTTAAATGGCTCCCCCAAACATTCCACTTGCAATTACATTCGTCTCTGCTATTAGCTTCTTTTTATTGAGTTTTCTGGGTAAGCAATTAAGTGCCTCTAGTATACACATGTGATGACAATAATTTTGCTACCAGATATCCGATAATCCATATCTAATTGCACAGGTGTATTGTGAATACACTTTCTTTAGTAATACACAACCTGGTAGAAACTGTTGTACCTTGAAACGAAGCCTTTTTTATTTTTACAAAGCCGTTTTATAACTTAGGCTCTATAGTCTGTCTAGTAGCTAATTATGCAACTCTAAACTCTAGGTAAATTCTCTTGGACGGGGGTTTGCCGCTGAAGCCCCGAAACCCCTACCCATTGGGGGGGGGGGGGGGTCTCAAAGTAGAGCCCATATTTCGCAATTTCGAAAATTGGAATTTTGAAAAACGGACCCATGTTCAGGTATATTTTTTATTAAAAATGGGCCCCATGTTTAGGGATTTTCTGTGAAAAAGTGACCCATTAGAGTGGCACACCCCCGTATGTCTTAATATGTGAGTACCCCCCCCCGCGACATTGACCCTTCTGAGAGGGTCAATGTCGCTATTCATAAGGCCCGCTATTCATAAGGTCCGCTTTTCATAAGGTCCTTTATTCATAAGGACCGCTATTCATAAGGACCGCTTTTCATAATTTGAGAAAAGGGTCATTATTCATAAGGTTCATTATTCTTAAGGATCGCTATTCATAATCAGGGAAGAGGGTCGGTATTCATAATATGGGAAGAGGGTCGCTATTCATAATGCAAAATCGGGGTCGTTATTCGTAAGGGTCGCTATTCATAATAGGAGAAGAAGGTCGCTATTCATAATACGAAATGAGGGTCACTATTCATAATGCGTGATGAGGGTCTCTATTCATGAAGTTTATTATTCATAAGGGTCGCTATTCATAATAGGAGTAGAGGTTCGCTATTCATAATACGAGGAGAGGTTCGCTATTCATAATATGAAATGAGGGTCGCTATCCATAATAAGAATAGAGGGTCGCTATTCATAATACGAGAAGAGGTTCGCTATTCATAATATGAAATGAGGGTCGCTATCCATAATAGGAATAGAGGGTCGCTATTCATAATACGAAATGAGGGTCGCTATTCATAATAGGAGTAGAGGGTCGCTATCCATAATAGAAGTAGGGATTCGCTATTCATAATACGAAATGAGGGTCGCTATTCATTATATGAAATGAGGGTCGCTATTCATAATAGGGTCACTATTCATAATACGAGAAGAGGTTCGCTATTCATCATATGAAATGAGGGTCGCTATTCATGAAAGAAACTGGAGAAAGTAAATTCGTTGCTGAGAGTTTGGAAAATGAGGAACCTGACATACTATGGGAAAATAACAATTATAAAAACGCTTATTGCTTCCCAATTTGTATATATTGCGACATGTTTACCAATTCCACAAAAGTTTGTTGTCAACCTAAACAGATTAATTTATATCTTTCTTTGGGGATCAAAAAGGGAAAAAGTAAAAATAGCGGTTGTTACTCGTGCTGCAGAGGGTTGGGGTTTAAACATGGTAGATATCCAAACCAAATTCCAATCATTGCAATTATCTTGGTTTTCAAAATATATGAAAGGAGGTAAGTCGCAATGGAGAATACTTTTCAGATATTGGATCAGTTTTATTCAAGACATACCATTAATTTTGAAAGTAAACTGCTCAAGCAAAGACATGTTCTCGCTATGTAAGATGTATAAGTTACCAATATTCTATGCTAACTTACTCACATACTGGTGCGAATTAAGATATGTTCATTTCCTGAATGTAAGAGACATATGTAATGAAATTCTGTGGTATAACAGTTATATCAAACATGAACGAAATGTTTTATTTAAAAAAAAAAGAATGAAAACGGAGTCTGTAAAGTTAGTGATGTATTTGAAAACGTTCAATATCGTAGTTGAACCTTTAACGCATTTATATTCATGCCTTGATCTTTCCCTTCCACTTTCCTTATGTTTCCCCTATTTTATTATATCAGTTTGTTGATTGTGAATATATATATATATATTGTAATTAAACTCTATATGCAATGTTGTTAAAATGATATAAAGTAATAAAGTGCCTCGTATGAGGAAAAGAGAAAAAATTAAATAAAAGGAGTGGAGGGTCGCTATTCATAACAGAAGTAGAGATTCGCTATTCATAATACGAAACGACGGTCGCTATTCATAATAGGAATAGAGGGTCGCTATTCATAATAGGGTCACTATTCATAATACGAAATGAGGTACGCTATTCATAATAGGAGTAGAGGGTCGCTATTCATAATACAAAATGAGGGTCGCTATTCATAATAGGAGTAGAGGGTAGCTATTCATAATAGGAGTAGAGATTCGCTATTCATAATAGGAGTAGAGGTTCGCTATTCATAATACGAAGCGAGGGTCGCTATTCATAATAGGGTCACTATTCATAATACGAAATGAGGGTCGCTATTCATAATACGAAATGAGGGTAGCTATTCATAATACGGAATGTAGGTCGCTATTCATAATAGGAGTAGAGGGTCACTGTTCATAATAGAAGTAGAGATTCGCTATTCATAATACGAAATGAGGGTCGCTATTCATAATAGGAATAGAGGGTCGCTATTCATAATAGGAATAGAGGGTCGCTATACATAATAGGGTCACTATTCATAATTCGAAATGAGGTTCGCTATTCATAATACGAAATGAGGTTCGCTATTCATAATACGAAATGAGGGTCGCTATTCATAATATAGTATTAATGACTGCTTTGAGAGAAATAGTTGTTTTTATACGCTCAAGGGAAGGTTAGAATTGGGCTATTACCCGAGGCGTGCCGAGGGCAATAGCCCAATTGTAACCTTCCCGAGAGCGTATAAAAACAACTATTTCTCGAATATTAAAGCAGTCATTAATACTTTTATATGCCAAAAAAAAATAGACTAAAAAATAAAAAATAAAAATAAAAAAACTTTTGTCGAAGATGGGATTCGATCTCTTGCGTACAAAAGGTGATGTAACTAAAATCAGCGCCTTAAACCGCTCGGCCATCGCGCTCTGTCACCATATGTAGCAGTTTTCTCTAATATATATATTAAAATAGATTGAAAACGGCTTCGCGTGGTGGATGCTTCGCCGCTGCTCCATTAAACGGGCCCTCCTTTTACTTTTGCAATGCATATTGGCACGAACTTAGATCAAGATCTATCGGCAGATGTTTTTTTTTTTTTTTTTGGAAGTTTATTTTCGTCTTCATGTCAACAATGCAAGATAAAATTGTCGGTAAGATCGATCGAGATTCAATTGTATTGAAATTACCGACCAATTCTTCGCACACGTACGGTATCCTCGATCGCTCAGACCATTTTTTAACATGTAAACCTATGGGGTAACCATGGAGACTGACCTATTTTCCCGGTAACCATGGTTATTGGGATTTTAGAACTGTTTTAACCATGGTTACCGGGAATTTTACAGGAACAGTTAAAGTTTATGAATCAATCAGATGGCTGGATTTCTTAAGTGAGGTATATAATACGTAATGAAGGTCGCTATTCATAATAGGAGTAGAGATTCGCTATTCATAACACGAAATGAGGGTCGCTATTCATAATAGGAATAGAGGGTCGCTATTCATAATACGAAATGAGGTTCACTATTCATAATAAGAGTAGAGGGTCACTATTCATAATACGAAATGAGGGTCGCTATTCATAATATAGAGTTAGTGTCGCTATTCATAATACGGCCTATAGTGGGGGCTGTTAGGGATATTTTGGTGCAGATTCTTCTAAAAGCACCAAATTTGGCACAGAGGTAGATTATACCATACTATTACGATTTCTGCCGGACGCCAAGAAGGGCGCTCTCTGGGACTGCCATATTGGGCAAATCCAAAATGACCGCCTTCTGAGTTAAAGGTCAAGAGTAGTTCCAAAAGGAAAAGCGCTTGTATGATAATAGTTTATATATTTATAGGGTTTTGGGGGTCAGAGAATCTGATTATGATGTTCTTTCATTCATTTTAGGTCTCCTTGGGGCTGCCTTAATGGTCATATTGGTCAAATCCAAAACGGCCGCCATCTGAGTTACAGGTCAAGTGTAGTTATGAAAGGAAATGGGCCAGTATGATAAAAGTTTATATATTTCTGGGGTTTTCTGGGTCAGAGAATCTGATTATGATGTTCTTTCATCGATTTGAGGTCTCCTTGGGGCTGCCATACTGGTCATATTGATTAAATCCCAAATAGCCGCCATCTGATAGTTACAGGTCATGTGTAGTTTCGTAGGAAATGGGCTAGTAAAATAAAAGTTTATATATTGAGGGGGAATTCGGGGTCAGAGAATCTGATTATGATGTGCTTGTACCGATTTGAGGTCTCCTCGGGGCTGTCATGCTGGTCATATTGGCCAAATAAAAAAATGGCCGCCATCCGAGTTAAAGGTCAAGCGTAGTTTCAAAAGAAAAAAAGGACCAGTATGATAAAAGTTGAATTCATGGGGTTTCCGGGGTCGGATAATCTGATTATGATGTTATTTTATCAATAAGCGAGTTCGTAATTGCACACTCCGCATGCGCCAAAATCGGGAACGAACTTTTACAAAGGTCACATGAACATAAAGAGAGCTGAGAGAGGAACTGTAATTTGTTTGTGTGCTGGTCTTTCCTTTGTGAATGATCACATCTGACACATCAGTCACCGAAAATCATTTCTGAATGTCGAAATTGGTGCTTTATAATAAACTTTACTTGGAATAATAAATAATAATAATAGGCATTTCTATGGTCATCGGTAAAGTTTTATCGGCATTATTGTGATCCAAGTCCCCAGGGACTCGACCTTTATGTCTAGACGTTGCATAATGCAATTCGTATTGGTATTTTATTCCATCTCAGAGTGATTATAGACGTTATTTTTTATGGATAATAAAGATAAAGCTGTCCGGGTTTTTTAAATATAATGCTTCAAAACAAATCGAACAAGCTGTTTATTTATTTATTCATGGTCTGTTTCTACTGTTTATCTATTTTCATTGCCAACCCTCGTAAACGAATTTATTATGCATTTCACAGAGGAAGTTTGCATAGGAGAACTATATATATATATATTTATTGGGGTTATTTTGATTTCTAATGGATCCGTACAATATGGCACAGCTTTAGGGGCCTGGAAGAGCCCCTACCAGGGGTTCCGGGGCCGAGCCCAAGGATGCTCTCGAGTTTATTTGACTTTCAAGAGAAAGTGTCTCTAAGATATAGAGAGAGGTTATTTCTTAAATGAAGTGAAAGGACTCTCGAAAATAAAATAGCCCTTTCATTTCATTTTAGAAATAAACTCTAATCCATCCCTTGATATTTAAATTGCACTGCTCCTACTTTGTGCTTTGTTTACACTGTCCCTGATCTATAAAGGGTGCTTTCTCTATTTGATCATCAACAGAAGCAAAATGCTAGGCCACGAACTTTTCGAAACGTGACCAGATTCAAAGTATGCTTAAATGGGGGCATTGATGTTTGTAAAAAACAAACAGGATTAAGATCCCATGCAACGCTTCGAAATGTAAAGAAGAATGAGAAAAATAAAGTTGAGATTCGACCTTTATGTCTAGACGTTGCTTACTGCATTTCGTATTGTATTATCTCCCATCTGAGAGTGGTTATAGACGTTATTTATATGGATAATAAAGATAAAGTTGTTTCGGGTCTTTGAATATAATGCTTCAAAACAAATCGAACAAGCTGTTTATTTCTTTATTCATGGTCTGTTTCTACTGTTTATCTATTTTTCATACATAATGTATGTATGTATGTATGTATGTATAAACGTATGTATATACAAATTATTTATTGGGCTTATATTGCTTTCTAATTGATCCGTACACTATGGCACAGCTTTAGGGGCCTGGAAGAGCCCCTACCGGGGGTTCCGGGGCGGAGCCCCAGGATGCTCTCGAGTTTGTTTGACTTTTAAGAGAAAGTGTCTTTAAGATATAAAGAGAGGTTATATCTTAAATGAAGTGAAAGGACTCTTGAAAATAAAATAGCCCTTTCATTTCATTTTAGAAATAAACTCTAATCCATCCCTTGATATTTAAATTGCACTGCTCCTACTTTGTGCTTTGTTCACACTGTCCCTGATCTATAAAGGGTGCTTTCTCTATTTGATCATCAACAGAAGCAAAATGCTAGGCCACGAACTTTTCGAAGCGTGACCAGATTCAAAGTATGCTTAAATGTGGGCATTGATGTATGTAGAAAAAACAGGATTAAGATCCCATGCAACGCTTCGAAATGTAAAGAAGAATGAGAAAAATAAAGTTGAGATTCGACCTTTATGTCTAGACGTTGCTTACTGCATTTCGTATTGGTATTATCTCCCATCTGAGAGTGATTATAGACGTTATTTATATGGATAATAAAGATAAAGCTGTCCGGGTTTTTAAAGAGAATGCTTCAAAACAAATCGAACAAGCTGTTTATTTCTTTATTCATGGTCTGTTTCTACTGTTTATCTATTTTTTTAATACATATATGGATGTATGTATAAACATATGTATATACAAATTATTTATTGGGCTTATATTGCTTTCTAATTGATCCGTACACTATGGCACAGCTTTAGGGGCCTGGAAGAGCCCCTACCGGGGGTTCCGGGGCGGAGCCCCAGGATGCTCTCGAGTTTATTTGACTTTCAAGAGAAAGTGTCTCTAAGATATAAAGAGAGGTTATTTCTTAAATGAAGTGAAAGGACTCTTGAAAATAAAATAGCCCTTTCATTTCATTTTAGAAATAAACTCTAATCCATCCCTTGATATTTAAATTACACTGCTCCTACTTTGTGCTTTGATCACACTGTCCCTGATCTATAAAGGGTGCTTTCTCTTTTTGATCATCAACAGAAGCAAAATACTAGGCCACGAACTTTTCGAAGCGTGACCAGATTCAAAGTATGCTTAAATGTGGGCATTGATGTATGTAGAAAAAACAGGATTAAGATCCCATGCAACGCTTCGAAATGTAAAGAAGAATGAGAAAAATAAAGTTGAGATTCGACCTTTATGTCTAGACGTTGCTTACTGCATTTCGTATTGGTATTATCTCCCATCTGAGAGTGATTATAGACGTTATTTATATGGATAATAAAGATAAAGCTGTTTCGGGTCTTTGAATATAATGCTTCAAAACAAATCGAACAAGCTGTTTATTTCTTTATCCATGGTCTGTTTCTACTGTTTATCTATTTTCCTTGTCAATCCTCGAAAACGAATTTATTATGCATTTCACAGAGGAAAGTTTGCATGTTGATGAAACATATGGGCGCAGGCCAAGATTTATACCCACTAAAGTATGAATTTGGCGCATCTTTTCTCATCTTCCTCAACCAGGAAATGGACTTCATTTTAGCCTTAGGACAGGATGGTGACATAAAATTGATAAAAGTCTTAAAAGAACATCATAATCAGATTATCCGACTCCGGAAACCCCATGAATTTATCAACTTTTATCATACTGGTCTTTTTCCTTTTGGAACGACGATTGACCTTTAACTCGGATGGCGGCCATTTTTTATTTGGCCAATATGGCCAGCATGACAGCCCCTAGGAGACCTGTAATTGATACAGGTAGAATTGATGCAGCTAGAATTGATGCAGCTAGAATTGTCTCACGTAAACGTAAACGAGATCACATTACTCCCGTGTTATATGATTTACATTGGTTACCTGTAAGAGATAGAATCAGCTTTAAACTCTTAACAATTGCATATAAATGTAAACACAATGATACTCCCATGTATTTGCAAAATATTATTTCAAGTCATCTACCAACTCGCAATCTCCGTTCATCTTCAAAACATACATTCACACCTTTAGTCACATCCACCAAAACATATGGGCACCGTGCTTTCCAGTATGCCATACCAAAACTATGGAACAATCTTCCAGAGTCTCTAAAACGTTGTCCTTCACTACATCAGTTTAAATCCGACTTAAAAACATATCTGTTTCGATCATGCCAGTCTTAAATTTAAATTTATGTAGTAAACATGTGAATTTTGTAATTGATTTGATAATTGTAATTGCTCAAAGGTGAAAGCTCAATATTCTTCATGTCTTTTCTCTCTTCTCTCTCTCTTCTCTCGTATCTAAGCGCATAGAGACAATTTTGTAATATGCGCTATATAAGAATTGAACATTATTATTATTATTATTATTATACAAGCAACATCATAATCAGATTCTCTGACCCCGAAAACCCCCTTACTATATAACATTTTATCATACTAGCCCTTTTCCTTTTGGAACTACACCTGACCTTTTACTCAAAGGTGGCAGCCATTTTAGGTTTGACCAATATGACCAGCATGACATCCCCAAGTAAACCTCAAATTGGTAAAAGAACATGATATCCAGATTCTCTGACCCCGAAAACTCCATAAATACGTCGTTATTTTCCCACTTAAAGACATTTTCAAGTAGTATTATCTTAGTATTATCTTTCAAATTCCATTGGAATTGAACCTTTTTATTTTTTGGCCTGCAAATGGGACATAGCCTAGTAAGGATAAACGAGAAATAATCAAATCGATAATTATTGATTTTTTCTATAAATAATTTATCAAAATTCACACTTTTCATGATTAAACTGGAACAAAATTACTCTATATTAGTGCATCCACACAACAACATATTATTATCGATCTAACTTGGATGCTGGTGTAAAGAAATTCTTAGGGGGAAAATAGGAAATCTATATTATTGATATAGAGAAAATAATTAATGTTCACATGTTCTTTTTGAAATGTTTTGTTGTTGCACAAGTGGGTTAGGGTTGACGAAGGTCACGATGGTCAGACGAAGGGTGTGTCAATTGACAAGGCAAGGTCTTTATAGTATTGCCACATGCATACTACCTTTGAATGAGTTGTTGAACCAAATAGATTTTTTTTTCTTTCTTTTTTCTTCTAGTCACATAGTGAACTTATCGTATGACAAAGAGTATTACGATTTAATACGTGCTGTGTCTATCTGCAGAAAGGTGTTTGAATGTTAACAATATTATTACTCAAGAATAACAAGTGCTCATTAGGTATTTAAGGTGGTAGTCCCTTGACAAATATCATGCCTTCTTAATATAGACATTGATAGTTCGACGAATTAACTACAATACTGAACCTTCGAATAGGAGCACAGCACATTTCTGTTGTATCGTTATATAGAAAGATTTATATTGGTAAAAAAAAAATATATATCATACGCCTATTATCAAAATGGAGGTTATTCTTTAACAAAACTTAAAATTCGATCTGACTCGTACTTTCAAATCAGACAATGGAGCTGTTGTTGTTGTTTTTGTTTTTGTTTTTGTTTTTTTCTTTTTCTTTTTCTTCTGTAAATATACATATATATATATATATATATATATATTGATAGCATAACTTTGTTTATAAAGGTCGAGTAGAAGCTGTGACAATAAGTCGTTTTATGCCATTAACTCGGATACTGACAGGTTAAAGAAAAGAGGAATGGGTATGTTGGACATTGGCGGGTTTTTGCTTTGATTATTTTATTTCAAGGAAGGGGGAGGGGGTGAATTGTGGGCAGTCTTTGCTTGGGAAGGTCTTGCAAAGCTACTACTCAGGAAATAAATACTTTCTTGAGTAGTTTTTCTTTTAATTGTAAGGTTTAGGTTTTTTGTGTGTGTTTTTTTTTTGTGTGTGTTTTTTTTAATTTTTTTTTTAAGGGGATTTTTTGTTTATTGATTGTAATGTTGTATGTGTATGTATATTATGTTTGGGTATGCTGTTTGTGTGTGTTGGTGGGGTTACTCTCATTTTTTGCGGGAATCGCAGTCTCATAGGTAAATGTGTAAATTGTTCTCGTATCATGAGGTATCACTTGAAATAGATATATTACTTTGCTTCGTCGTCCTCCGCTAAATATTCAATGTTCAAATTTGATTACGAAAAGGGCAGAAATATTTTTAAAAATCAATGGATAATATAAGTACATCTTTTGTATGTAACTTTCTTTCTCTAAACGTTAAGGGAATTCGAGAAAAATTAAAGAGACAGAAAATATTGATGTGGTGTAAAGATAAACGGTCGGATATAGTGTTTTTACAGGAAACGTATAGCACCAAGGAAGTAGAAGACGAATGGAAGGTACTATAGAATGGTAGTTCGTATTTTAGTCATGGGACAAGTCATAGTAAAGGGGTTCTTATTTGATTCTAAACTAGATATTCAAGTCATTAATGCAATTGCAGATGATAACGGTAGGTTTATCATAATGGAGTGCATTATACAAGGGTTAAGGCTTACAATAGCCAATGTATATTTCCCAGTTCGTTCGAAGGAAATAGAACAAATTAATTTTTTACTCGAGTTTGAAAAAGCCCTTACAACGGTTAATAGAAAAAATAATCAGCTAATAATAGGAGGTGATTTCAACACGATCAGCAATTTTAACCTGAATTACATGGGAACTGTTAAACAAAAGGTTCTCTCAAAATTTGGTAGACTCTTTGAAACTTTTGTGGATAGATTAAATTTGATTGATATTTGGAGAGTACGAAATGGAATGAAAAAGCAATTTACGTATAGACAAATCAATCCTTTTATGCATTCAATTTCAATTCAATTCAATAAGGGTTTATTCGTATGATGTTCTGGCAGCCGAAGCTGAATTGCAGATCATTTGTACAAGGTAAAAACATCATTATATTTAAAATACACTGAGCATTATACATGTTGACATAAAATAAAATTAATGACATATAAAGGGATAAAAATACTGGACACATTTATACACATAATAGGCAACATCATTAAACATAAACATATACAAAAATATATGAAGCTTACTTTTTTGAATAATAATCGTTTAAGATACGAACAAAATAGGGAATAGAGCTGTTATTAAAGCGACTAGTTTTACAAATAAATTGAGAATATTTCTGTACATTTCGTAAATCAAATTTAACAATTCTTTGACTTGGTAGCCATAACGAACACAAATCATGCTTTTCTAATTTAATGGCGAAATCAAAACAAAGTTTATTCCTACGTTCTTCCAACGTTAACAAATTGCACAGTTCTAGAGCATGATTATATGTTTCATAATTAAGTCCCAAAATAATTCTACATGCCCGTTTTTGTATTCGTTCAATATTATCTGTTTGTATACGTGTTAGGTTGGAATGAAAAAGTGGTGCACAATACTCTAAAATGCAAAGTCGACTTGATTATTGGTTTGTATCCGAAAAACTAGATGAAATAATATCAAAATGCAATATAATATCATCTATAGCTCCTGATCATTCAGCTGTACAACTAAACTTTTTTTAATTTACCTTCGAATGATATCAAATTCAAGGGATCTTATTGGAAATTTAATAATAGTTTATGTAAAGATGAAAAGTTCATCGTGTTAATGAAAACCGCAATCATTGAACTGAAAGAGGACTATAGAACAGAAATAGAAAGTAAAAGAGTTCTATGGGATTTTTTGAAAATGAAAATAAACAGTTTTATCAGAAAATATTCGAAAGAAAAAGCAAAGCTCAGAAAAGAAAAAATTGGGAATCTAGAAATAGAAATACTCTCCCTTGAAGACGATCTTTTGAAAGCAGTAGATAATGAGAAGATTGCATCTTTAGAACTGAAACGAAGAGAATTAAAAGCATGCTATGATTATATTAATGAAGGACTTAAAATTCGTTCTAGAGCATCGTACTTTGAAAGAGGAGAAACAAATACTAATTACTTTACCCAATTAATGAAATCAAATAAGAGAAAAACAGTAATCAGAAAACTTATGATAAATGAAGAAAAAATAAGTTTTGATCAGAGAGATATAATTAAAGAAATACACAAGTTTTATAGCAAACTATATGCGCATTCCACGGTTGATTTCAATTGTAGTGATGCTTTTTTCACAGATCTACCCAAACTAAATCCAGACTCTATGGATATTTGTGAAGGGAAAGTTACAGAGAGGGAATGTATAGCAGTTTTAAAAGAAATGAAATTTAACAAAACACCAGGTAACGATGGTTTAAGTGTTGAATTTTATTCATTATTTTGGCCGGTAATAGGAGACGTAGTGGTCGATGCTTTGAATGAATCCTTTTGTGAGGGAGAACTCTCCCACTCACAAAAACAGGCAGTAATTACTTTAATTCATAAAGAAGGCAAAGATCCGTTACAAATTAAAAACTACAGACCCATTTCCTTACTTAATGTGGACTACAAGATTTTAACCAAAGCTCTTTCAACAAGACTTAAAAAAGTATTACCAGAAGTTATTTGGATTGATCAGGTGGGATATCTTAAGGGAAGAAATATAGGTGAAGCTATTCGGTTAATTGACGACATGATCTTTCATACAACTCAAAATAAAATACCTGCTTATTTGTTAGCGATAGATTTTGAAAAAGCGTTTGACTCGGTTTCACACATGTTTTTACAAAAGGTCTTAGTAGCCTTTGGTTTTGGACCGATATTTTGTAAATGGGTGAAAATAATTTATAATAAGGCTCAAAGTTGTGTTTTCAATGGACACGTATCATCTGGATATTTTTCTATTCAGAAAGGTGTAAGACAAGGTGATCCTTTGTCTGCATATTTATTTTTACTTTGCATTGAGATTCTTGCTCGCGCAATCCGCAGCGACTCGGCTATTCATGGGATTCCCTTTGATGATATTCACGTTAAACAAATTCTTTATGCAGATGACATGTCGTTGTTTGTTCAAGATATTGAATCTTTTAATAGACTAAACTCATTGTTTACTAGTTTTGCAGATATGTCTGGATTGAAGATGAATAGAGACAAAACCTTTGTATTATTGTTGGGTCCTAACGCGGATAAAGATGTAATAGTTCCATTTGGTAAGATAGTAAACATTGTAAAGATATTAGGGATACAGTTTACGTTAGACGTGGAAAGCCAGGAAAAAATCAATTACAAAGAAATCTTAAGTAAAATTAAAAAGCTGCTTATGTGGTGGAAACAAAGAGATTTGACTTTGATGGGGAAAATTCAACTAATTAAGACTTTTGTTCTATCAAAATTAGTATATGTATCATCACTCACACCTGTACCGCCGTGGGCATTCCGTGAAATTGAACTGTTAATATTTGATTTTTTATGGAATGGAAAAGATAAAATCAAACGGAGTACTATGTTTTTAGATTACGATAAGGGAGGTCTTAAATTGACAGATTTTCAATTATTTATTCGAACACAAAGAGTCATGTGGATGAAAAGACTTATAACAGGAGATTCAAATATGATTTGGAAACGTTATTTTAAATACCTGACTAGAAAATATGGCGGCCTATTGATTTTTTTCAGTAATGTATCGCCAGATTTACTTGCACTGTCATTACCAGATTTTTACCGTAGCATGCTGGAGGCTTGGCTGGGGACAAAAGCCTTTTTGCTTAAGAACGAAATTTCAAAAAGAAATCAAATTATTTACGAATAATAATAGATGTATCCGCATTCAGGGGCAAATATATTTCCATGAAGACTTATTTCTGAAAAATGTTTTTAAAATACATCATATTGTTGATAGGAAAGGTGAATTGAAATCTATCACAGAATTTAAGAAAATGGGTTTAAACAACATAGAAATAAATATAATAAAACAGTTATATGAAGGCATTCCATTCTCATGGAAAACTCTTTTGAATATATATGAACATCCATGTGAGGATACTGAATTAAGTTTAGAATTCATTATTAACGGAAACCCTCACTCTTTGCAAGGCATAACATCAAAATATATCTATAGTATATTGTTAAAAATGAGAACGGAAAAATCTTATGCTACATGCAACTTAGAACGTACATACAATATGGTCGAAAATGACACGAGAACAATTTTCCTAAGACCCCGAAAATCCACTCTAGACAGAAAGCTGAGGGAATTTCAATATAAAATGTTATATAATTTAATTTATACAAATAAGCATCTATACACTTTCAAACATGCAGTGAGCAATCTTTGCTCCTTTTGCAATAAACACGAAGAAACCTATGAGCATCTGTTTTTTACCTGTGAAAAGGTAGCAAATATTTGGAAGGACTGCGGTGACCTTTTTGCTTTATCAGCGTTAAAAAATCTACATTGGCAAGAAATTCATATCGGGATAAAAAGATCTAATGCGGGAGAAGAACAACTGTTAAATCACATTATTCTTTTAACAAAATATATGATTTTTAAATATAGTTCAACTAAAAATAGACCCCCAATTCCTCAAGAAATTAAAAAAAGAATTATAGAAAATAGGCAAGAAGAAAAGGAATTAGCGGGGGAGAGAGGCACTTTAACACTTCACTTCAAAAAATGGGACAACTTCCATAGTTAAGGACGGCGAGGCAAATACTTCTTTCTCAGACTCAGACATTTTTTTTTTTTAATTTTTTTTAAAAATATATTATTTGGTCTTAAGGAAAAGGAAGAGACAGGATTTCCAACAAATATGTAGATGTGAATGCTCGGGAAGGGAGGGGGGATTTGTTGAGCTTTGGAATGAAGGGGGGAGGGAGATATGTCAGTTTGTATGTGTGTCTGAGTATGTGAGCGTGTGTGGTGTGTCTGTCTGTCTGTAGGTAACTCTTTCATTTATAATATTCGTTCAGTATAATTCAATGTAAAAATTATGTACTGTGTATTAAACTATCTTAAGTATTTTTGAGAGATGTACAATTTTCTTTATATTTTGATATATGTAAATCAATGAAGCTGTATGTTTGTTTGTTATATATTTTGTACTGAATGAATACAATAAAACAATATTACAAAAAAAAAAAAAAAAAAAATTAGCGGATAATGAGGACATGACGTCACAGACTCACGAGTGAGTTAGCAATATGTCTAGTGATGTACAAAGTTTTTCATGTCATTAAAATTTCATAACTTTCTTATTAGTTATCCGATTTTGCTCAAACTTTTTTTCGATTGGTTTGTCTGATTTTTCTGCTTCTATTGAAAGAAAGTTATTTTTGGAGTGGACTTGCCCTTTAAGTATAATTGTCCAGACAAGTTTGCTTTTGTGTAGCAAATGCAGAGTTGCAATGTTCCCTTTTTTCACCACTGTTCACAATTCAAGCGCTTGCGCACGGAAATATTTTCATCGGGATGCCCTGTAGTTTTTTCGAAGGTTCATTATTCCGTGGTTACTATTATTCATAATTCCGAAATACTAATTTCCCATGCCAACGGATTCCTACTTTCGAACAATGAATGCATTATTCTGAAGGTGTCATTTCAGAAAACGATACAAGGTTCACTTTTGGAACCCCTATTCAATTCTTTCAAAATTACAAACCCTATTTCATTTTCGGAATAACGAACCTTTTGAAAGAATGACATGTAACCCCTCTTTCGTAATGTGGCTCAACTTTGACAGAATTGAATATTGAACAACAGGGCCCTGTATAGCTTAGCCATAGCTTAGCAATTGATCGTGTGGTTGATTTTGGCGATTTATTGCACATAGTGATCAATGTAATCAGTCGCAAAAATCACTGGTCCGGTCAATTACTAAGCTATAATAAGTTAGGATTCCGGGTCAAGATATCTTCAAAATAGGATTAAATGAATTTGAGGGATGGTTGAGTGGTTTTCCTAATCGTTGCACCAGGAAAATAATCTAGAAAAGAGAAGGAAATAACTTGCAAGAAGTGCAAGAAGATAACTAAAGATCACAGCCCTCGAAGAATCAAATACTATCTGCTGCTACAAAAAGTGGCATTTGTGTAAACATCTTTCAGAAATTTTGGGCAGAACTTGAAGCAACAAACAAATACAATTTGACTTTAGTGAATCTGTAATTTCTTTATTGATATGAGGAAGCCTCCTACGCAAACGCCAATTTCTAAAGACTCGCACAGTTAAATGTTCGCCCCCGGCGCCAAAAGAAAGTGTAATCGGTGGACGGATGAGCGCGCAGTCGACTGGGCGTGGCACTTTGTCATTGCGTTCCAATTGGTCCTTGTGCACCCCTATAAAGAGTGACCGGTCCTGATGAGTGGAGTAGTTTGTTAAGGTTTGTCGCTTGAAGAAATTACTCTTATGCTTCGCGCTGTGTCAGGAATAAGACATCAAGATGAAGTTTTACCTTGCTTTCGTGGTCGCCGTCATCGGCGTCGGAATGGTAGCCGCCGATGAGAATCTGAGTATGTAACGTTGTTTATCTTTACACCATTCCGTTGTCGTTATATAAAAATGCACATATTCATGTAGCTTGTAAAAATGCTTCGTTTTACCGTAGTTTAGTAATCGAACGGTACTGGACAATTCGTTCCATGTGTCAAAAATATCTGCCTAAATACTTTGGCTAGATTTGAGCAATTTTGCCAGGCATACACAATTCTAATGTATTCACTGCTGAAGAGATGGAAGGAAGTTATTCCTGGTTAGTTTTATTTCAGTTACCCTTTTTGCCATCCTACAGTTAAATAATTTTGGAATACCCATCTTGGATTTGTATGAGATTAATGAATTCCTGTGTGTGTGTGTGTGTGTGTGTGTGTGTGTGTGTGTGTGTGTGGTGTATCTAGCGTTCGAGTCTGACAGGTTTCGGGATAATCCGTATGCTTGGTATGCACTGAGAATCAAGAAAGGGAGAGCTTGGAGTCGCACATTGGGTTGCAGGTTATGGACTGCCTGACTTAAGCGTCTATGTTTGCGTATGCGTGTGAGTTTGTGTACGTGTGAGTTTTTTGTTGTTGTGTGTTTGTGCGAGTTGAAGTAAAGTCGTCTTACTCGCATGTAAATTTTTAACGTAAAATATACTGATTAAAACAAAAAGTCGTAAAGAAGTCTTACAGAAGTAAGATAAGATGCAAATTATGTAGATATTATGTCACCCACCATGTAATAATATATCTATTTCATTTGCCTCATGTGCTGATATTACGATAAAACAGACAACACATTTGATTGAATTTCAGAGAGTAAGCTGCAGATGGCTCTGAAATCAATGCTCAATGAAAGTAAGTATTTGCATCCGCCTGACGGCCTCTTTAAAAACATTTACATTGTCAACTTTTTTAATTACTTACATTATCACTAGGTCTACTTGAAATACCTTTTCAACTCTTTGTTATCGTGTAAGACAAGCTTGTATGTATTTTATTTTACACTCTTCGATTATTGAACTCGTGATTGAGTAAAAGAAAGGGATATACGACACTAATACAAAGTCAACTTTCCCAGAAAACTACATATAATCTTTACTTAGAACGAATGTTTTTGGCTTCTATTTCTCCTTTATTCTTTGTCCCACCACATAAAGGTTAACTCTGTCTTTTTATTTTATTCTCTTCGATTGATTCATTCTGGATTTATTAATGCGGGAAATTTAGGAACAGACAGGAAAACGCCATCCTAGAGACTTCTTGTTAATCGCAATAAAGGAAAATCCAACCTTTAATAGCAAATTGTTCTGAAACAAAGCGGAAAATCAGAAAAGCAGATTGCTGAAAGTTTAAACGAAATCGGGCAGACAATAACAACGTTATTTCTTTAAAAAGTTGTTATCACTATACGTATTGGGCAGGCATGTCAAATTGGCCGTGATGTAGGGACGGATAACTCTCCATTCTGCTTATTTTTTTTGGAGTACCTTGAATAAAATGCCATCTTTGCTATAATTTTGGTAGTATCCCAACTGAGACGGAGCTTATGAGAAAAACATAAATTAATGATATTTTCGTACATGACTAACGGGAGAGATGTTCATGACTATGTCACAATCTACTGCAAGGAACCGACGGCTTCTCTTAAAAGAACTTGGTAATGCGGATAAATACCTTACCGAAGGGCACTAGTGCATCGACTTGGTTTTGAACCAGGGACTTCCCGGTTACAAGACCAACCTACCACTGAGCCATCGAGCCTCCCTAATGTCATACAGCATGGGCAGGGAAATACGAGTAGGTAAGATCAGAGTTTGGCCAATGTGGCTTGACGCTTGGTCACAACATGGCATATACATGCATGTATTATATTTTTGTTGTGTGCTTGCCCCAAAACGCAATTTTCACCATATCGCCAAACTCGAACCGGGTTGGCCAAATTATACATCTAGATGGCTCTGGGTTAAATCGTCTTTTGTATTCTTACAGACGAGGAACTGCAAATGCAAAGTCGCGACACCAAGGGGCGATGCGACTTAGCCACCAACAGTTGCAACAACCATGGTACATGTACTGAAGGCGAAGATAGTAGGCGGACGTACTACTGCAGGTGTGAGACGCCATATCAAGTGGGCGGTCCAGATTCTTCTTGCTATCGTAAGTAGATTACATGTATATAAGGGCAAGTCAAAGCTTCACTCTTGCACATAAAGCTGGGGATTTTTTAAAACCTCTTTTCATGAAATATTGTGACAATATTCATTACAGATAAAGATTACATCTTCTCAGAATGTAAGATTTACGGAGATATAACATAATGCCGCAGTCATTTCATGAAAAGAGGCAAGACAACAATTATTCCACCTACCCAAGGGGTGCACAGGGGCACGTGCTCCCAACCAATTCAATAAAAAGAGAGAAATGAAGAAGAGGTCTCATGGCGCCGATTTTCTTGTTGTTGCTTGTCATAGAATGTTTTCGCCAAAACGACACACAAAAAAACCTAATGACCCTTTTTTTCTTGTCCCCCCCCCCCCCACATCATCCTTGCCAGATAATTCCGGATCTGCCATTCGTAACTTACTATTTACAATATAATCAACTTTTTTGTGATACCTTTCAGACAGCCTCTTTTGAAATTCAGTTTCATGACTCTTCTTTCTCTTCAAGTGTATAAATTAATCTCACACTATATACTCTTCCATACGTCTTTTTTATAAATATTACACACAGCCCGTACATACAACTCTTTTTCCGGGTGCAGCCAAGGAACCAACTACTGTGACGGACACGGCGGGTGTGAGAGTAGCGACGGAGGGTATTCCTGCATGTGCGGAAAAGACTATGAGGGGAACCCAAATGGTGGATGCTCACGTAAGTATAAAGCTGAACAATTATCAACACGATTAACAAGACTTTCGAATAATTAACCGTAGGCCTTGTTCTTAGATGCAGCGGTAAACTGCAGCGGTTAAAAAAATGAATAGGTAAATTTAAGGACGCTCAGGACCTTTGTTGCCCACAGTTGCCATTCATTTGCACGTTAAAAGAAGAGAAACCAGCGACTGTTTTTTTCCTCCAACGGTTTACGGAGTCAGGCCTGTAACTTGGATGTTAGTGAGTGTGGGGAAGGGCGGGATTTTTTGTTGCATTTTTCTGTTTGAAATCAAGTTTTAGGTACAATTTTGAAAAACAAAATCAGTGTTTTTTTTTTCGGTGGCCCTGTCCATCATCTGTTCAAGCGTACGAACATTACAATGGCGGAATAAGTAATGCGAACGTAATGTCTATCTATAGGATATACAATAGGCTATTAACATCGCCCTTGGGTTGATTTCTTGAGAGTCTTTGCGATCGTGTATTAGCAATAGTACATCATTTTAAATATTCCATAAGAAGAATTTTTTTTTTTAAGCTTTGGATTTTGGATCTTATAAAAAGATTGATTTAAAAATAAGCTACAATTCATAGCATAAGCCTGATTGATTAGAGTAGAGTCACATGCCAAAATGATTTAAATAAAAGCAGCTTTTCAACTAGCGCATGTGTCGATCAAGGTACGTTTAAAAAAGGCTTATGACGTGCTGATTCGTGCTGATTCGTGGTGATTCTTTACATCAATTCTAGCAGATAATTATTCTGATAAACAAATGGTTAGGTCGTCGTGATTCACTATTCGAATTAAAAAGGTATTTAACAATTGTAATAAAATCTCAGAAAACACCAAATGTTCACACTGCGAATCGACATGATATATGTACACGTATATCCGTAATACGTAGATACTATTACAAATGGTTGCATATCAATAATTTGTCATCCCTATTTAACAGAAATAGTCAATAATAATCAAGTCAATTTTTGCAAAATTTAACCAAACAACGATAATAAGGAGAATATCTCTGTGCCTTTCCACAGCCATAGCAAAACGTGCCACTGAAGTCGATGACGACGATTTCACTGAACGTAAAAAGGAAATCATGCGACAACTGGCCGAGTTCCTCCAAGAAGAATAAACCATAGCGTACTAAGAGAGATAGCTGTGGCACGAACGCGCCTGAAGCGGTCAAAGGTTATATCATGGTGCGTCGTTCCACTACGGAGAATGTGTGAGGCTCCGTGAAATGACTGGCCAATCACAAGCAACTTCCAGTTACATAACTATCTCTGTTTTGAGATGCCCGCTTTGGAATCAAGAGCATGTAGCTTGCTTAATTTTCGTTTTTTGCCCTCTTCTTCTTCTTCTCCTCCTCCTTGGATTACTTCTTTCATTTTCTTTACCTTACCTTTACATGATTGTTATCATGAATTATGTTCATCGTAATGATAGGGAGTACCTTTAATCGCATTTATAAAGCACCTTTCTTTCATTTGATGTAGACTTAAAATCTGAATATCAATATGCGGTATTATAAGTTGTAGAAATGATAGTCTATTCAATATAATCTTCAACTTTTGATTATTCTAGTCTTCCAGTTGCTGGATTTTATCAAATTAAACGACCTATGAAAGAAAATGCATCGTGTTTATGTGATTTGTATGTTTTGTTTGGTGTATATTTTATTTACTGAAGGATTGTATTTTGATTCCCAAATGTAATGCTATTATATGTCTCACGGCTGTGGCATGGCGGATGTCACAGTTGGGAGGGGGGGGGGGTGTTACACCCACAAATGTAATAACGCCCACAAATGTAATAACACTTTACCCACAAATGTAATAACACCCACAAATGTAATAACACTTTACCCACAAAATTTACCCACAAATGTAATGAATTTGAAGGAATATTTTGTCGAATATGTTCAAAACTAAAACCCTGTAATAAAGCATGGTATAGCGCGCAGTCTTTACTCCGGTTATTTAAAAATTTAAAACATCTTCAAAACAAAGACCCCATAATCCTTTTCCTGTGGAATAACGTTGTTGTTGTTGTTGTTTTAGGCTTAAGGGCGTGTGTCATTCAATTATGAATATTTACGACTTAGTCGAGCGTAGTCTTTCCTCCAGACCCGGTTATTCAAAAGTAAAAAAAAAAAAAAAAAAAAAAAACTTTTTAACTAAGACCCCACCATCTTCCAAACTGAGACCCGGTAATAAAGCATGGGTTTAGAGCGTAGTTTTTCTTCCAGACCCGGTTATTTCAAAACTTTTTAAAAATCTCCAAAACTAAGACCCCATCATCTTATTCCTGTGGAAGAATATGAGTATTGAGCGTAGTCTTTCCTCCAGACCCGCATATTGCTCCAATTGTCTCATTTTCGCTCGTGTGAACATTGCCAGCACAAAACACTGACCTCTACCTCCTGGACGGATCATCGCCCATTCCCATTCACTATACATTACGTACTAAAAGGCTGTATTGTCTGACCGTTCATGAATATTCATGTTTTTGCTAAACTCGGCAAAATGTTTGCTTTTACTAAATGGAAAAATTACGGTGGGGGGGTTGGATGAAATGGACATAATGAACATAGCAGAAGTGATAATTGATAATTCATGCTTCTTATCCTTCGTGTGCTTGACCTATAATCTTACAATCACTTGGCAGACTGAGTCCAAAGTTCGACTTGTTTCACATGTGTATTATAGGCAATGGTGAGCTTGTAACCTATTTTAAAAATTACGGTGGGTGAACTTTCAAAAGTCAATGAGACACTGTGTGCTATATATATGGACCATTTTAACTGATTCGTCAGTTCGTGTGACCGCCGACCAATCATTTATTTGTGACGTGTTGTATCCACATATGTAATAATGTAATTTATTTTTAAATGAAAAAAAAAAGAGGAATAAGATGGTGGGTCTTAGTTTCGAAGATTTTTGTTTAAATTTCTTTGAAATAACCGGGTCTGGAGGAAAGACTACGCTCTATACCTATGCTTTATTACCAGGTCTTAATTTGAAAGATGGAGGGGTCTTAGTTTAAAAGGTTTTTGTTTTTGTTTTGTTTTGTTTTGTTTTGTTTCTTGTTTTTTTAAACTTTTGAATAACCGTGTCTGGAGGAAAGACTACGCTTAATACTCATGTACTAATTGAATGACACACGTCCTTAAGACTAAAACAACAACAACAACAGTTCTTCCACAGGAATAAGATGATGGGGTCTTAGTTTTGAAGATTTTTTAAAAAGTTTTGAAATAACCGGGTCTGGAAGAAAAACTACGCTTTAAACCCATGCTTTATTACCTGGTCTTAGTTTGAAAGATGGTGGGGTCTTAGTTTATTTTTTTTTATTTTTTTTTTTTTTTTTTTTTACTTTTGAATAACCGGGTCTGGAGGGAAGACTACGCTCGATTCTCATGTTATTACACAGGAAAAGGATTATGGGGTCTTAGTTTTGAAGATTTTTTAAATTTTTGAAATAACCGGGTCTGGAGTAAAGACTGCGCGCTATACCCATGAATTATTAAAAAACTTGAATTCGGCGTAAATATTCACAATTGAATGACACACGCCCTTAAAACTAAAACAACAACAACAACAACAACAACGCCTTATTACAGGGTTTCGACAAATTCGACAAATTCGACAAAATATCCCTTCAAATTTATTACATTTGTGGGTAAAGTCATTATTACATTTGTGGGTGATTCAAAATTATTACATTTGTGGGTAAAGTGGTTACTACATTTGTGGGTGAAATTATTACATTTGTGGGTAAAGTGTTATTACATTTGTGGGTAAAGTATTATTACATTTGTGGGTAAAATGTTATTACATTTGTGGGCGTTATTACATGTGTGGGTGTAACAGGGGGCTTCTTTCTCTATCTCTCTCTTCCCTTCTCTCTTCTCTCTCTCTCTCTCCCTTCTCTCTTCTCTCTCTCTCTCTCTCTCTCTCTCTCTCTCTCGCTTTCTCTCTTTCTTCCTCTTGCTTCCTTTCTCTCTTTCTCTCTCCATTTGTTTCTCTCCTTTTCTTTCTCGCTCCCTCTCTCTCTCTCTCTCTCTTTATCTCTCTTTATCTCTCTCTTTCTCTCTCCCTCCCTCTCTCTCTCTCTTTGCATTAATCTTTTTTTTTTTTTTTTTTTTTTACTCTACTATGTAATTTATTCAATATCAATCTCAAATTAGCTTTCAGATCGCCACAATCACGAAAGACGTTTTTGCCCGCATTTTAACCTCGCCAGCAGAGATGGGCGGACACTAATTGATACATGACATATTACGCAATCCGAAAGTGGTTTCTAAAAGACATAAAATTGGGTTCTAAAATTGTTCTCGAGTTGATTTTGCGAAAATCTTAGCGATCATGTTATATCAACAAAACAAAGAAATAATAAAAATATCATCATCAACAACGAACAACAACAACAAAAACAGAGAGACATACACACACGACAAACAAATTCTAAAGTGACAACATAAAATGTGCATTAAAATTGAATTTATTACAGTTAGTGAAAGGTGTGCACTTATTTAGTCACACCGCGAAACCGTTTCCAAACCGATTCCAAAGCAACCTATGTTTGGTTATTAGGGGGTAATATGTAATTTGGTTCGTGTGATGTTGGTCTTGTCGGTGTGACTGTATGGGGTATTATACCTCAGTCATGCCGATAAAAACCGACTGCAAACTGATTCCAAAGCGACCTACTTGGGACCGTTAGGGTAATACATCATTTGTTTAATAGGCCTGGGGGTGTTTCACAAAGCCTATTTTCAATGACAAATGACAAAAGTCAGTGACAAATCTGCTGATGACCAATCAAAGCAAGGATTTCAGTAGCTTATAACAAAAACTGTCATTTGTCACTGATGACAAGTTTTGTGAAACACTCTCCTGGTGTCGGTTTTGTTCGTCTGAGACTGCGGTATTAGTTGGTGTAGAGGAGTAGGTTTGGAGAGAGAGACTTGACGTCGCTAATCTTGTCGGTGGAAGCATTGTTGAGCAGGGCACTGGAGATGGCGGACGGGGAAGCGGTGGGGGCATCTTGAAGCATCAGGGCGATCACACCTAAAGTAGGAGGGAGGAAGGGATAAAGGAACGATTAGATATGGAGGGAGAGAGGGAGAGAGACAGAGAGAACGAGAGAGAGAGAGAGCGATACAAATAGAAATTGAGTGAGAGAGAGAGAGAGATATAGGAGAGAGGAGAGGAGAGGGAGAGAGAGAGAGAGTTGTGTGTTTGTGTGTATGTGTGTGTGTGGGGGGGGGGGGGGGGGGGGGGGGAGGGGGTTGTAAAATGCCGTTACGTTTTTTAAATCAGTATGTTCCATTGAGTCTTTTCTGCTGCTTAAATTTAAGTAGGAACGAACTCATGCCATCATCCAGGGGTTCTTTTCCAGAGACATTCCAGAGGACATTTCGTTAATCTTATTTTTGAGAAGAAAAAAAAATCGCAGAAGCGAGTTACTTCTGCCCTTCTTCGGTTTTTTCTCCATTATACAGACCGTGTAACATTCCTAACCGTCACATCATCCCGGTATCCATCAATATGTCTTTCATCCCGCATTGCCCGGAAAAGAATTGGTATTATATCGAAAGTATACCGCAGGGAAAGTTCAGTTAGTTACCTGAGACGTGTGGGCAGGCCATGGAGGTACCGCTGATGGTATTGGTGGCATCGTCGGAGCGAATCCAGGTGGAGGTGATGTCTACACCGGGAGCCCAGATGTCCACGCAGGAGCCGTAGCAGGAGAAATAAGCACGGGCGTCATTGATGTCGGTGGCTCCAACGGTCACGGCCTGCATGGGGGATAAACAAAATAGGTGTATCGTGTATGTGCGTCATATGACGCGTTTTGACGCGTTTCAGACCAAGCTTTGTCTGAACCTTTGTCTGAAACGCATCGAAACGCGTCATATGACGCACATAAACCTAGGTTTGTCGACAAAACTCCTTTGTGAATTCGGGCCTATAGAGGTTTTGCACCGAAATGGGAATGCCGACCGTTCATTACTGTATAGGGTTGCGGTTTTGAAATTTTCAAACAAAACTATCTTGATAATCAAACAAGCGATTGGCTTGTAACAGTCATGGGATTCCTGACTGACCCAAAGGTTAATAATCACTATTGAAGCATGAGCTCAATCAATAATCTAGACCAAGGAACTGAATTTTTTACTCGCACAGTATTTTTAAAACACCAACAAGATTGCACTGCAAACGAGTACCTCAGTTCAACTCCTTAGCACTACATCCTCACTTTATATGAGTCCTGCTGAGTATCATCGTAGAAGTAGTTAACCCAATGCAACCTATATTTGGAAAATGGTTGAGCACTTAGAAACTTCGAGAACTTTAAATATGCCGAATACTCTGAAATTTCGTCTATACTTTGGCATCTTAAAGGCATGGTTTAACAATGTTAAATCTGAGATGCATGGCCCTACATGTTATCAGTGTCTGTGATATGGTGTAATATTGAAGCTCTAAAAAAATTGCGCTACAAAATGATCAAAAAGTGCCTCAAAAAAGTAAAGATCTTTTAGTGACCGGTTTTACCATACTCGTTTTCCTCAATAGACTGTAGTTATATGAAAGCTGTTAGGCAAACGCAAAATTTAGTTTCGATTTCCAATCATAAATATTATTCAGACGGGCGATCGGCTTGTAAAGTCATTGGGTTCCTGACTGACCTAAAGGTTAATAATTATCATTGAGGCATGAGCTAAATCCAAGATTTTGTTTCAGAATCTGAGACAAAGTTACCGGGTCCCTTTAAATTCTTACGTAGCCGGAGCGAGCTGGTGAGTAGTTGCAGGAGTTGTCGTCGCTGTTTCCAGCGGCTACAGAGACCACGAAGCCGTTGCGGTAGAGAGTTCGGACAGCCTGATCGATCAGGAGAGATCCACCGCCTCCAAGAGACATGGATACAACGGCCGGTTTGCTGCCGTATGTGGCAACGTAGTTCATACCTGTCAAATTAGATAATAATTATAATAGTAATAATGATAATAATGATGACAACGACGATGATGATGATGATGATAATAGTAATAATAATAATAATGGTAATGATAATAAGAATGATAATAATGAAAATGATAATACTCTCAAATAAAGATAGAGAGAACGTGGAATGTCAAAGCAGAGGTGACTCCAGTAAATATTGGACACACATGCATGGTGAAGAAGAAGAACGAAGGTCTCATCACCAAGAACTCCTTGAATCTACACGTCTACGACCCGCAGAACTCGCAGAAGGTAGCTCTGATAAGCACAACGAGACTCTAAAGTCCTACTGCACTACGTATAGCTACTTGCGCCCTCTATATATCAAACAATGCCTAATCGGTGTCTGTTGGTCCCCCATGATCCTCTTTTTCTTATGTTAATTGAGAGCTGATTTGATGAGATAACCACCTGTCAGTGACCTTGCAGGAAGGTCAACCCCGTCCAAACCAGTGCATACGGGCTTTAAAGGAAAACACTCGGACAGTAGAACGTTAGAATATGATATGAAGGTGCATTTAATAACACTTGGTGCTTTCTGTCAAAGCAATTGAAAGTGTTTTTGGAAAAAAGACGGACTTAATCTTTTTTGTGTGGAATGATAATATCAATAATAACAACAAAACCAACAACAACATTAATAATATAAACTGCCTGTAGAGGACTCTTTTCCAGAATTTTCATTAGGCTACAGATTACGGGGCTCACAACGCGTAAAGCCCCAGTCCCATATAAAGCCGGACCAGCACGGACGAGCACGGACCACTCCGGACCATCCCGGACCATGGTCTGGGGTGATCCGGGATGGTCCGGGATGTTTTGTTCAAAAAAGTGTGATGCTTTAAAAGCTACAGTCCCATATACGTCCCGGACCGTCCCGGACCATACCGGACCCCATCCGGGGTGATCCGGGATTCGGTCCGTGTTGACACCGTGTTGGCACCGGGGTGGTCCTGGATGGTCCTGGATGGTCCTGGATGGTCCTGGGCGGTCAATAACTCACTCCCGGACTGCCACGGATCAACACGGACCGCCCCGGCGCCACTACGGATGACCCCGGACCCAGCACGGTGGCTACACGGATCACCCCGGATCAAACTATTGTCCCGGACCGTCCCGGACCACCCCGGCAGTTTTTGACCGTCAAAAACATCCGGGGTCGACTCCCGGACCGCCCAGGACCATCCAGGACCGTCCAGGACCATCCAGGACCATCCAGGACCACCCCGGTGCCAACACGGTGTCAACACGGACCGAATCCCGGATCACCCCGGATGGGGTCCGGGATGGTCCGGGACGGTCCGGGACGTATATGGGACTGTAGCTTTAGGAATCGTTTACCTACCGGTTTAATATACCCATTTACCATAATCGGATGGAAAGTCTTTATAGTAAAGTCGTCTTTGTATTCAAATATTCTTGTCATCGAAATACAATCGAAGTTGATGCAGTCAAAGTTTACTCGGATTTGAAGGACGGAGCATCCACCTATTTTAATTTTCTTCGTGAATTAGTCAAATATTTATTTGAATTGAATTTCAGAAATGAATAAAATGTACAGATACCTTATCCTGTGAATGAAAGGGCGAGTCCACCCCATAAATAATTTACTTTCAATTGAAGCAAACAAAATCAGACAAACCGACCTGATTTTTCTGCTTCTTTGGGAAGTAAATTATTTTTGGAGTGGACTTGCACTTTAACGTTGTCACACCGGTGCACGCAAGGTGTTATTTCGATTGCGTTATATGATTGCGCTAAGCAAGCCTACGGTGAAAGCGATTGGCCTATATAACTAGTAATTCAAATCAGTATCTTCTCCTTTCATTTTTCATTCCATGTTATATCCGTGCCACCCTCACTTAATGCGCCAAAGACCGCGCAAGTTGTTGACGCAGTCTTGCGTTATCAAAATGACCCCTCGCGTGCATTCGGGATTTTGCAGTAGACGGACAACCAACAATATCGTTGGACCTTCAAAAACTTGTCACATATGAAAACGTTGTATCATCCGCTCAATCTGACTTGCGTGCATAGAACAAATAAGCATTTTCTCATGAAAAAGTGAAGTTTTCTAAAAATGTGCGTTTCTTTCCAGCATTGGGGCGCCCGGAAGTCACTCTGGTAACATTTCATAAAGTATAATATAAAAAGACCATATGCAAATTTTCTGTACTTTTGTCGGAAAAAATACATTCATCCAGCACAATGTCGTCTCTTTTTGAGTTGGAGAAGAGCAATTAGCGAGTTTCAATCACACTTTGGCCGCTCTCGCAAGCTCTCACTCGTTTCACTGTAGTCAAGCGACTTTGGGACAAGCGGTTAATGAAAATACTAATCGTTAGCTTTCTTCTGGTATTAAACTTGTTTTGATTAATTATGTCGGAATAAAGGAAACAAAAAGGCTTGACCAATAACTTATCAGCGTCTTTATTGACCTTTTGACCTTGATTTCCCTGATGCAAGCGCACTAATGACGTCATCCTCGCTAAATCGGTGTCTTTTATCGTAAAATGCTACACTTTCACAATGTTTATACATCTTTTTTAATTATTAGTAAGATATAACATATTTTGTCTGTTATTACTGCAGTTTTGGGTTTTATTTAATGAGTAATTTTAAAATAAGAGCCATTTTACTGTTTTAATTTACAGGATCGTACCATTAAAGTCGCAGGGTAGAAAGATGCATTTTTCCAACCGCGCCAAATTTAATTTTACGTTCCGACATTCTCTTAAATAGGTTCGTGTTGTTAAGAATCCACTGCTTTCTGCTCCATTAAACGTCCACATGCGGAGTCGTTTATCAACTAAATTATTCAAATTTATGGATGCTTCCTTCCTAGGTGTTTGTGTTGTTGAAGCATTTCATTCACCTGCTATCATTCTTTGTACTCCAATTGCCAGAACGCAAATTACATTTTGGTTTTATAGTTTCATCGGAGTCATTTATCAACTAAATTATTCAAATTTATGAATGCTTCCTCCCCAGGTGTTTGTGGTGTTTATGCATTTCATTCACCTTTTTTTATTCTTTGTACTCCAATTGTTAGAATACAAAATGCATTTTGGTTTTAAAGTTTCATGCAATCAGTAAGTCAATAAAAGAGTATGTTCTGCACAATAAAAACAAAGTGTGTCCCCACTGCACAATGTAATGTGTCCCCTCATTTTGTAATAGTTAATTTACCCATTCACATAATTAAACTACCTGCCCGATAAAGCCAGTGGCCCGTGACCCCTGTGCACTCAACACCGTGTGGGCGTCAGTTTGTGGTCAACTTCTTTTATGAGACAAATACAAGCAAACGTTTCCATATGAAGGCCCACGAGACAAATATGTTGATTATTTAGGCCTTCTGAAAGTTTGCCAGACCAACATTGCCGGTCTCGTGGACTGCCGGTCTTGTGGGTCGTCAGTCTCATGGGTTATCGGTTTAATGGACTGTACCTATGTGCATTTACCGTCAACGATGCTGCTGTAAGAGCCGGATCCAAGGCAGCTGAGAACACGGACGCCGAACAGGTTGGCGTTCTTGGCTACTCCGTATTCGTTACCTCCAACGGTGCCGGCACAGTGAGTTCCGTGTCCGTTACAGTCAACACCCTACGAATAAACCCCGAAAAACAAACAAAACCAAACAAACATAAAATGCAAAAAAAAATAAAGTAACACTGACAACAACATAGCAGGAAATGAATTGAGTATTTGCTTCACTTTATTGTTATTTTGCCCATTAATCTACAAGATTTCCAAAGTGTGAGGAAGGTATAAAGCAAGATATTCTTAGCATGATGTTCTGTTTTCCAGCACGACCAGGGCATCGCCATTTTAATGATAACGTGATGTACTATGCGAAGTAGTTTATCAAGTAAATATGTTCAAATGGCTGGATGCCTCCTTCCCACGTGTGTGTGGTGATGAAGAATTCCAGTCACCGGCTATTATTTTAGTTACGCAATAACTAGAACAAAAATTGCATAAACAATTTGCTGCTCTTTTGAGTTGAAGGTTTTGCATATTAAAACGAAATAGATTTTTCTACTGATATATTTCAGTATTTAAAAATAAATGAGTAACAATTTGTTCCCTTGTTTATATATTTTTTCACCAAATACAATTTTCACCTTCTCAGCTGTGATTGTGCCTCGTTGAACAGTAAAGGTTTAGTTATTGAACTAAAAAGTATTTCCAACTAGAGCCGGGTGTATGATACATGTACAAGTTCGCCTGGTACATGTACGTCACATTATCAAGAAAATTGTTGCGCCCATATCATGCTTAAAGGCATTGCATCATACCAAGTATATCTTCATTTATATATCTCTAATATACATTCTCGTGAGGAATATTTTACATCATTAGGCAGGAATAAATCTCATCTTTCAGCATACCTATACAAATTCTTTGGGGCGATGTTTCATTGAAAATTAATTATTGAAGGTCGCTTAACATCCGTTAGAATATCTAAACTCTTAGAATTATAATACCATGGGATAGGGTTAAAGGGTAGAGAAGATTTTAGCCCGTTCTTGTGAACGCTTGCATCTTGATTTCATGGCATTCTTGTTTCGAACAAAAGGTGTTGGTTCTCTTATGACCCTGAATGCGATTTTGATATATTCCTAAAATGTAATAGATAACTATATTAATCTCAATTAGAATTATTAAAAAAAAGGATAGAAATTTTACAAGTGATTAAAAAAGACATTGAAATTTCGTCTCCAAAATGTTATTAATGCAAAGACAATTAAAAATAATGAACCGGTGTAGCTAGGAACACGGGAGTACGTGCCCCCTCCCGATTGGAAAGAGGATAGGAGAGAGAGAAAGAGAGATATAGATAGAGAGAGAGAGAGTGAGAGAGAGAAAGAGAGAAGAGAGAGAGAGAGAGAGAGAAAGAGAGAGAGAGAGAGAGAGGGAGAGAAAGGGAGACTGAACTAAGGTGAAACAAAATTATAAAACGCCTTCTCCCAAACACAATCTCCTTTATTCTGTAGAATTTTTCTAACGCATTCCACCCACCCAATACTTTCCATGCCCCCGCCCCAATCGAAAGCAGCCCCCTCCCCTCAGAGACTTGACCCATGCTACGCCACTGTGTATAGAATAGGCCTATTAAAGGTAACTTACATCGCCATCGAGAGCATCGTAGAAGATGGAACCACGACCTCCGAAGTCGTTGTGGGTGTTCCAGATACCGGTGTCGACGACGTAGACGTTGACGTTGGATCCGTCGTCTGTTTTACGAGTAAAGATGTGACTTTGAATTAGTAAAGGGAAATTCACCAAAAACCATAATATTACTATGTAACTAAGTTTTAAGGACTTGCCCATGCTTTTTTAAGAATATCCACTTAGGTCAATGATGTTCTGTAACTGTTTATCATTTCCAGTTCTTCAATTTTTTTCTTAGGGCTTACGTAATACATTGTTTGATCTCGATTACTGAATTCATTTGCAGTTTGTACATGATTAAACTTAAAGGAAAATAAATAAAAACTAGAAATCGTATCCGATCGATTACTTAGAAATCATATCCAACTTATATATAAGTGTTGTCGTCTTCAAGCATGGTCTATGTTCCAAGTCACCAAACTGTTGATTACGAAGTACGGGGTACGTGTAGTCTGCTGGAACAGACTCGAACTTGACACTTAAACACAATTCCATAAAGTCTTGAGATGAGCCCAGTTCTGGTTGTGTCAGGAGCAGCTTAAGTACAGGGCCAAGACCGTGCATTTGTCACAGTCTCTTAGATCAGACACTCTATTACGCACTACGTTTGAGAAGGGTTTGTGCCTGCAAACTATATAATAGGCTAGGGTAGCCTACATGTTTCTGCTACATCTAACGTCCTTTGGCAAGACATTAAAGATAAACTTGAGTTCTGGTAATGCGATTGCACTGTGAAAGAAAAGGTGTGGAATGGATCCGAAAAGTTGATCATATAGCATGTAAGTAATGTTGTGTAATGCAAGGTTCTGGAGTAATCAAAATCATCATAAATTTGGCAGAGTCTTGGTAAAGTAACAATCACTTACACAGAAAGATGTATATGGGACAACACACATGGTGTCGGGGCTAGTACTACCCTGATTTCCTTATCTTTCTATGCTCATTACTCAGCCAGTATACATTTTCTTCCAAAGATGTTTTGCGCATGACGTTTATTTGTTATCTTGAACATTCAGTGTAAGTTTCGTTAGATTCTATGAGAATTCATTTTCTTTTTTTCCAGAACTCAAGTTTATCTTTAATCTACATTTGATAAACTTTACCCGGATGAGGTGACTAGGTGCCCGGCAAATTTGATTACTTGACATGCTCGAGCGCCATAATAGCAGTCGTGCTATCGGTGTGATACTGATATAGTAGTAGGGACCTATAGGAGTGTCAAGTGTGATATAAAGTGGTGAGCGCTATTCCCTCATCATTATGGTTATTTCATGCAAACAAATAAATGTATTGAAACTGGGGCCCGTTTCATAAAACTTGTTATCTATAACAAATGCTAAATTTCTATGACAAATTTGCTCTCAGCCAATCAGATGCCATGATTTGAGTAGCTTATAACAGTAGCTTGTAACAGTAGCTTGTAACAGTAGCTTATAACAGTAGCTTATAACAGTAGCTTGTAGCTTGTTATTGATATCAAATTTTATGAAACAAGGCCCTGGCAGAATCAACAATAAACTGGATAGCTTACTGCTTGGGTTGTAGTTGTTATCAAGAGGAAGGGACCTCTGGTCAATACGGTCAAGACCCCATGTGACGGCCTGAGTGCGGACAACACCATCCTCTTCAACTGTTACGATGTCGTCGAAGCGACGAACCTAGAGGGTAAAGACGGACCAATCAATCAGTGATGTCATTTTGTATGTTAGAAGAAGAAAACAAAAATCAAAAACTTGTCCGGCACTACGTCAGAGTAGTTTTGTCGATTCAACTAATTTGAAATTCCAATACGTATAGAGATTAGAATTTGAAGAAAAAAAATCATTATTTTGTTATCCGATTTCGTTCAACCTTGCACCATTATGGTTCTCCGATTTTCTGCTTTCTTTTTGAGTAGTTTGTAATTAGAAGTAAGAGTGGAGCGCCAATAGTGTCATATGAGACAGACATGAGCTTGCTTCCCCTGACATGAAATAAAGTGTTTATTTTTCATTCATACCCCTTTTTCCATTAATGGAGGTCGTCTTAAAGGGCTGGCGGGATCCCCAAAATGATATTCCCACGAAAAATTTTCATATCAGGAAATATTTCTTCTAACTCTTACCCACCCTCCTCCCTCTCATCCCAAATCCGAGAGCATATAGAAGGATTCCCGAAATCATGTTGATCCCGGAGGGGGGAAATCCCATCTCTTTCTGACCATCCTTGATCAAATCCTGAAATGTTGTACTTTTTGACGGAATGATTTACTTCAAATATGTTGAAAAAAGCATGGATAAAACAGTATCAAAACATCACAGGGACACCAACAATGGCCCGTATTTACTACAAATTTAAACATGACGCTCGGTTTAGGCTGTTTTTCAAATTATGGTTAAACAAAAAAAAGTTAGAATGAGTTCAAAGTTTTGCATTTGTTAAATTTGACTTTAGACACTGGATCGGGTTTAACGGAATTTGTTGAATATGGAGCAACGTATTCAAGATCATGATTAGGACGATTTACTCAAAGTAAAATATTGGATTATATCTGTGTTTTAAAAAAATTTACATTGAGGTGTGAATACTTACAAAGTCGACGGCTTCATCGCTGAGCTCCACAGAGAGAGCCCTGACGGCACTGAAGGTCTTGAGAACCTTGCCGAGTCTGAAGCGACGAGTATTCAGAGCCTTCTGAAGACGATCAGCAACCTGGCCAACATCGACCTCATCCTGCAGGCCGTGTCAAGGAAAACGTGGTAATGATGTCAAGGTAAATAATCCTCCAAAATGTGTATTATGATAGTTATTTCGTTTCAATTCTTTTCAATTTATCCATTTGCGTTGTTTAACGAGGTAAGTAGCACTGTCAAGTAAACGACATATTGTCATACTATTGTTTTTTAAATAATGATTGGATCAAGTATTGGAATTCCCTAATAACAAGATAAAATACATTTTAAAAAGCCGCGGTTTACCACCTCAAGCATTTCTGAATGACGTAGATCTAAACTGGTAAAACCAACATGGTACTTTGAGATAGTAATCTGGTTTTAGTTTTGATGAAACAGGTGTTCAATTTTCCACCAAGATTAAGATAATGTATTATTTCAATGGAGTTTAAGTCCATAACCAGTGCATACAAAATTGAAGAAGGAGGAGGAGAAGAAGAAGAAGATGAAGAAGGAGAGGATGAAGAAGAAGAAGAAAAAAGAAGATGATGATGATGATGAAGAAGAAGAAGAGAAAGGACCCGGAAAAGAAGAAATAAAAACCTCTTCAAAATCAAGAATTCCTTTTTACCTTGAGAGCAACGACATAGCGGTTTTGGATCTTCTCTGAAGCAGTATTGTACGAGGCAAGCCCGAAAGCTGAGACGGCCAGACAGGCCAAGAGGCAAATAGTGAAAGCACGCATATTCTGGTGAAAAAAAGATTTAAGAAAAATAATCTAGAAAGATGACTAACTATATGATTCAATAAATTCCTTATTTTATCGGTAGAACATTAAAACCGGCAGTGCCGATATCCACATGACCACAATAAATTCAAGGTCCGTTCACGTAAGCAGTATGACGACTTTATAACTCTTTATTTCAAATGATAGTAGGATGATCAGTGTAAACATGGATTTAGCTCCTTTCTTTGTCCTTTTCTGTTATTATTGATTCAAAGACATCAATCGAATAACAGTAGAATCAAGACAGAATAAGAGGAGAAAAAAGTATTATGAAACATTCAAAACGATAAAAAAGATTGAATATGTAGCAAATAACATGTATACATATAAAATAGAAAGCAGTTTTAAACATAAGTTATTACAAATCAAAACCTCACTTACGAAAATGTTGACACTTCATTTTTGCCCCTCGGTCCTCTATTTCTGTATTAGTACTTTTATAAGCGTTAAAGCATTGAAAATTGGGGGATATAGCCTGAAATTTACGAACGTATTTCAATAAATGAAACAAGTAGGTTACAAATGTATTGTCTTGATAACCAAATACTGTATCAACGTATTACTTTTTTAGTAGCGCATTTTGGAATGACACATCAAAAAGCATTGCTTTCGCGAAATTGTTTCCACATTAACAAATGTTTTGATAAACAATGAACATCCGAAATAATTGAAAAAGTGCCCTGCAATCAACAAAAAGCAAATTTCAGGTGTCTTGCATTGAATTTAGATTGCAAAAAAGGATGGTCGACGGGAATATAATTTTTGTGAAAAATTGAAAATAATTGCTAGATGTTTTAAATCTAATTAAAATGATGCAAGGCAATATCCCTTAAATATATACCAACAAGAATTGATACAATTGGAAATCCATAATTTAGATTAAAACTCTTAATATATTATAGATACGCAATAATTCACTCTTAAACAGTCACATACTACACCAACTGTTCATTTTTAAAGTAGAAATGTCACGTAAAATAAAAGTAAAACATAATCAAGAACTGTATAGGTACTTACAATGATCTGGTAATTTCGATCCGTTTATATTGACTGAAACTGGAACGATAATGTGAAATGACGAAATGTCCCGAAATTTATACTTTTGAGTTTTTAGGTTTAGGACATGTGGTCAATAGAATCCTTAAATAAATAAGATAGCATCCTTATATAAAAAACATTGTTTAGATTAGGATTCATTGACGCACATAGATATAAACCGCCGGAACCACTGAGGTGGTTATTTTGATGTAGGTCTAGATATCGGGTTTGGAATAAGAATCAGATGTTTAAATTCTCACCAAACTTAAGATGATTAATTATAAGGCTCTTAGCTAGGTTTATTGACTCCCTGTTTGTAAAATCTAGCTAGCGGGTGGTCATTCTATTATTTTCGTATTCACATAATCATATATGGACGAACTGTGCAAGTAAAACGATTATTGCAAGCGGGTATGTAATAAAAGAAATGTTTTTCTTTGTTTTCTAAGCAAGTTAAGGCTACAAACGTATATATGCAATGACTTGTTAGACCATATACACAAACATATATTTTGACGAAATTAGTTCACACAAAGTTTGCTTTATTTTCTTGGTTAACCCATGTTCTACGGGAACCGACTGTTGTCTCTATTAAGTCGAGGGTAAACAAGATAAATCAATGAGTAAATCGGTCAACTTTCTTTCTTAAGATGTATGTTGCAAGACTTGCATCATACCAAATATGTTTTAAAGGTACTACTGTATGTCCCATTTGCAGGCCAAAAATGCAAAGGTTACATTTCAACGGCATTTGAAAGATAATGCTAATTTAGAACTTCCCTCAAAGCGAAATGGCTTGAAAATGTCGTTAATGGGAAAATAACGAACATTAGTTGTCAAATCGAGTTTAGGGATTGCAATAATTGTAGTAATAGTCTGATTTCCAGACCCTTGTACTGAATGGTCGTACGTTTTGTGCTGCGCAAAGATTCAATCAGTTTAATTTTGGCCATGACAAGAAGTGGTTTATTGATGTAGACAGTCACTCAATAATATCTGACAGTGAAGTCTAGAAAGTAAACGGGTTTCCTTGCATAATTTGAATAATAGGACACTGCGAACATTTCAATTTCACAGATAGGACATACGTGACATATTCATAACTCCTGCAAAGTTCTCCAGAATTTGACGTTGGTTGCAAATGGGACATAGTACCTTTAAGGTTTTTGTTGCAAGACTTGCATCATAACAAATATGTTTAAAGGTAAAGTTGAGAATACCGGCCATGCGATTTCATTATTGAGAAAGAAACCGGAAGCAACTAGGAAAGGTTGATTATGTCTTACAAAAGAATATGTGTATATTGGGACGTTTTTGAATTATCAAAATGAAAGTGTTGACTAAACCAAGCTGAAAATCACAAGCACTGGTCACATAGATAGATGGGTGGACTAAACTCACTTATTGTCATATCATTTTAATACTTGCCGTTGGGTCTTCAACCAGTTCGTCTACTATGTAGCTACCCAATTAGTAGGCTATATTCCCATAAGGTTAACATCCAGCCCGTCTACTATCCTCATGGTCTAATAATTATTTCGTCTATTTTTCATTTGGTCTATTGACCATGTATTAGCTATTAGTCATTTGGTATAATTTACATATTTTTCTAATATCCAATTAGTCTACTATTTACTGTATATGGTCTATTGTTCATTAAATCGAATAACCAGTTAATCTAATTCCCAGTGTGTCTAATGCCCATTTCGTCTACCACCCATAAGGTCTGATATTAATATGATGATTATCATCATTTATGATTAAATAATTATTAGATCATAATAATGGAGAGTAAGCAAAAAGAGCAATAGACTAAATGGGTAGTAGACCAAATATTTAATCTATCTCTTGCCCTATTTCGAACATGAAGGCAAGTGGAGAGCAATTACTTTCGGGGATCGTTTATCTTATGATCATTTCTCTTCCAATAGTCCAAAGTAACAAAAAGTTCATTAAAAAAACCTTAACCTTTACTTTAAAGCCCCATTGCACTACTTACGCCCTCTACATAATCAACAATGCATAACCGGTGACCGTTGGTCCCCCATGATCCACGTTTTATTTTGTTAATTGAATGCTTATTTGATGAAATAACAATCTGACAGTGACCTTGCAGGGAGGTCTAATTCCTCCTGGCCAAACTAGTGCGGTGGGGCTTTAATGATACCTTTTTATATTGATAATGATTACATTGATGGACATGCGTACAAACAATATGATGGATCGAGGGGGGGGGGGGGGGTGGAGAAGCAGGCCATCTGCATTATAGATCTCGCATGTTAAAATCTGATTGCTTTACTAGTGGCGTAACGTAGATCTATATAGTCATTGAAGAGACACTGGAACCGAGGGGGGGGGGGGCACCAGTCTTCCTATGATGTCACCGAGAAGAGGGAGGGGCTGATGGGGTATCGTTGGACTGGTCCTATCACCTCCCCCTTTTCATTTTCATCCCCTCTCTTTCGTCATCACTTTCTCTTTCCCCCTTTTTACAGTTCTTTTTTTTTTGGGGGGGGGGGGGATACCCCCGGAGCTCAGCCTCTTTGTTCCACACCCTCTGAGAAGTAAGTACTCTCTAGGCAAGTGAATGGTCACTCTTGGCTTGAAAGAATAAAGGCGGTTGCAAAGACTTTCGAAAAAGCAACCTCTAGCGATTCAAGAGCCTTGTGTGTTTTCACCTTTTGAAATGGTGACATTATTATGATGAAATAATCATAGAATCTGAACGTTTTTTTTTTTATACAGGTAAAGCAATAGATTATAGAGATTGTCCTAAGTCCATTTCTTGAAAGCCTTTGTGATAAATACTGTTTTACTCATTGTTTTAGTTTCAGAGAAAAGATAAAACGTTGCAAAATATAGATCACCATGATATTCAACTAGAAACAAACCATTGTCTGTTTTAATGAGCATCTTTGTTCATTGTTTAAACAAAATATATCTCAACTGTTATCTTGGATATGTGGTTCTCAGAGACGCGTACACAAATCAACTTTGAGATAAACATAACAGTTTGCAGGAGTATTGTCAATATTGTCATTACTTCTTAGCAGTATTTTTTGATTGAATTACCTTCTTTAAAGGACCAAAATAAATAAAAGAATAATGCATTATGATTTTTGATTACCCTTTTCTACCTTGTATCTTTTTATCTTCATTCTTTTTTGTATATATTTTAAAATTCTAATCTCGGATTTGTTTACGTGTTAAATCATTTTCTTGTTCAAATTACAAATTTGATACATATACATCAAAATATTTTTAAAATACATCAAAATAAATGTAGTAAATGCTTAATTCCATCTTATTCATGTGTACAATAATTGCTTACTCCTTGTATTAAGTTTGTATGTAAACAAATAACATAATCATAATATGTCAATTCATATAGCGCATATTTATTTCAGGCTTTAGCCGAGCTACTATGATACGGCGAACATTGAGAAAACTTTAGATGTTATAAAGGCTGAATGTATTCAAGCAAAAAGTTACTATAATTCAATGTTAGAAAAGAAAAGAGAAAGTTGGTTTCCATTTTTAGCTAAATATTTAAGGCCTACCAGAAACATTTGTTTGGAAAGATATATTTCAGTTCAAATTTAATAAGATAAGAGACAATAATATCAAAAAAAAAAGAATTTCAAATCAATTCATAGGATATTACCCTCTTAAGATAATTTTTTTTTACATAGAATGTACCAACCAATCCAAAGAGGTTAATAAAATATTTCTAATCATTGAGATATTATTTGAAATACAAAGAAAAATATAAGAAATTAAGAAAGTAATAGAAATGTTATAATGATCATTTTAAGAAATTAATTTGATCTTGTATATAATTCATATGTTTCATTTTACTTGTTTTGTAAATAGTCTATATGTATTTTGAAATGGAATATTAAAGTCCCTCTGAAGAGGTAAAGAGGACAAAAAATGATACGGCGAACCAAGTATGCAAAGAAGGGAACCCATTTACTGCACCTGGGTCGAGAGTGGCAAATTTGAATGGCGATTTCTTGACAAGGTGAGCTACATTTGTTGAAGTTTAGCGACCGATTGGGCAAGGGTCTGCAATAGTTCGATCACCTCCCGAATAACAATAACTTGCAATTTTGCAGTGTAAAATTGCATTCTTTATGTAAAGTCCTGTTGCGACCAAATGACAAAATACTCCATCTTGCAGTTTTGAACTTTTCGCTTTAGAGCAACTTCGATCACACATGAAAAGCAAGGTCTCATCTTCATGCCTTGTGTATTTCTCTTGTCTTTTTCGTACTTGGGTTCGACAGGGTTAAATCATTACTTGAACAAATTTGATGATGATTTTAAAAATGTCTGGGGAGGAGAAATAACCCCTTGTGATATTTCATAAGGGGAGAAATTCCCCTTTTACTTCATTTTTCGGGGTAGTATCATTATATTAAAGGATTAAAGGTAAAGACCAGTTCTGGTCATGCGATTGCATTGTGAAAGAAACGTTGCGGAATCAATCAGAAAAGGTTGATCATCTAGCATATAAGTATTGGTGTGTACTGCAAGGTTCTGGAATCATCAAAATGATATGAAATGTGGCCCAGTCTTGGTAAAGTTACAAGCACTGTACACAGACAGATGTATATGGGACTACGCGACACGTGCGCGGTATCCATCCGGTCCAGATAGATATAATAATTTTCCAAATATATCAATTAGTAGGCGGTTTCCCGGCAAATTTGTATCATCACGTATTAGTCAAAACATATTATTTCACATGATTGGTAATAAGAGCTTCATTTAATTTTTGGAGAGGGGGCGTTTCCAAAACTGGTCTATAACTTTAAGATCATCACTATAACAACTAGAAATGATTGTTGAAATTGCGTCAAAGACATAAGTTATACGTTATAATGGTCAATTCAAATGTTTTCAAGTTATGATAAGTTTTATTTCATAAGTTCAGTTTTGATAAATTATAATGTTTTTTCAAGTAGAAATGACGTATATTACAATCACTCACAACATTCTTTACCTCTCCCCATTTCTATTTTCTGTCTCCTTCCTTATACTTTGCGCTCCACCCCACTCTCTGATTATGAATGCTATCCCCCTCTTTCATTTCCTCTTTACATACATGTACATCAAGTTCTAGCAATAGTACATCTTTGTCTGTCCGTCTCTCTATCTCTCCCCCTCTCTCTCTCGCTCTCTCTCTCTCTCTCTCTCAATTGCCTCTAATGATCGAAAACTATCCATTCAATTCTGCCCGTCCCATCGTTCAGCTTTGAAAGGAATCATCCGGGGTATCATAGGCGTATTATTAAAACGTCCTATCCGTAATCTCTTAAAACACACAGACTGGTATTCTTTAAAGTGTGATAATTGCAGTCCAGGTTTAAATCCCGACAAAGGAGGGCGTTGACAGGGGGGGGGGGTGTAGAGCTAAAGTTTTCTATGTTATATTGACGATGTTATTTGATATTTGTTTCATGTAAGCATTTTGTCATGTTTTCATTGAGCTATGGAAATAAAATTGTTTGAATTGAATTGAATTAAAATTAAAATTGAATCGAGTTAGTTCACTGATTTATCAAGCGCCAAGTGTCAACATTTACAATGTACATCCCAATTACCAACAATCTGTAACCTAGCTTTCACAACTTAAAATTCATTATATACATCTCTTTAGTATGTTGAATAAATCTAGTCATCCGATTGGTCGAAATTGGAGTCGTGATTTTAGCCATGCCCGCCTACCGGTCATTAGTTTTTTTTTAAAGATGCCCGCATGCCCCGGGTCCGCATAAATACATTTTGCTGAGATCTCCATTGGTTTACGTATACAAAGTTTCTTTGTGCGAGCGCGGATTCCATACAGTGCTTTTTGTCTGCAATTCCCGAATGATCGTACCATTCAGGTAACTTTCCAGCGAAGATTTACAGTGTCTCAGATTTTCTGTGATGTTTTAACCAGTCTTTACTCAAGAAAAGGATAATTAAAAGTAAGAATTCTTTGTAGATTTGTTTGTAAATTCAGTATATTAAAGATATTATCGACTGCTTTAATATTTGAAGCATAGCTTTTCCTATACTGGCTCTCGGGGACGCCCAGGTGCGCCGAGGGGTCATATCAGCATGTAACGTCCCCTTGAGCCTTTAGAAACAGCGATGCCTCTCATAGCAGTCAATATATCTATACTATAAAATCAATTTCTCATTTTCATTTCATTATAATAATGCATTAAATTCACTTATGATGTCTTCGTTACAGAATTACATTTTGTTGTTGAGCTCGACGATTGGTCTTCCATAAATCAGGGGACTAATTATTAATCTGTCTTTGCATGGGACTAACGTTCAACCATAGTCCACGTACATGAATATACGACTGCAAGCAATACGAGTACAAAGAAATGCATTTACCTCTAATATTCTGAGTTACATAATCACAATTGTATTCATTTTATTCTAGTTCATGTATTGCACTCATCACAAAAAGTCGTAATGTATAACATTTAGACGGTGAAGAGGAGTTGATTTGGTGAGAGGAAACCGATGTCGGTGACCAGTCCTGGTGTAGCGTTGCTCAGCATGGCATTTCCGAGGGTGCCTGGGTCAGTGTTGGGGTTGTTCTGGAGCATCAGGGCGGCGACACCTGCAGAAGAAAAGCGAAAGAAACGGTGGTAAGATTCGAAGAAATATTACTTTTTGGCAGTTTCCATGTCCAGTATGACATAATTCGCTGACACGTAGCGGACTAGGTCGAAAGACCACTATTGTGCGTACATAATATACAAGTCTGGCCCAGTATGACATAATTTGCTGACACGTAGCGGACTAGGTCGAAAGACCACTATTGTGCGTACATAATATACAAGTCTGGCACGCAGCGAAATCGGATTGAGACCTATAGCTGTCCTCATCAGACCGAAGTTGCAAAATAGCCCGCTATTTTAACTAGCCCAATCTCAAATAAGCCAGCTAAATTGCGTTTTCATCAGCCCGCAGTTGCAATGAGCGGGCTATTTGGTCGAGAAAATATCCCAGAAATGTTGGTCTTGTTTCTCAAATATCCCGCTATTTGGGAAATAACGGGCTAATTTGCGCCCGTCCGAGCTAGTTTGTGATGAGCATATCGGCCTGGTAAAGACGCAATTTCGAGCTTCGGGATAATATCTGAAAATAGCGGATTATTTGGTAAACTAGAGCCGATGAAGAAAGACCTATAAGAATTGTCGATCGTAAAAGTAAAGTCAACTCCGGTGATGAATAATATCTGTTTGATATCTAGTGAATACCCGAATGGTGCCACATTCCTCATAGGAAATCATGCCTATTTGTCCCTAATATTTAGTGGTGGAGGCCCGGGTGGAGGAAAGTACTTCCAAAATGTAATTCTCAAATGGTACGTCAAGGACTACTCTTGACTTATCGTTCTAGTTCTATTGATGGGTGACACCCACTCCCAAAAGAAAATATCGTCATCAAGTTTTTGATATGCCGTTGTGTGTATAAATTCTTTGACAGAAAAAAAAGAGGTAATGAGACCATGCTTTTCTTTTCTTCCTCCCATGCCCCCCCCCCCTGCCCTAGATCCGATACTGTTACTGTAAACCACGTTGTGAATAGACCTACCTGAGACGTGTGGACAGGCCATGGAGGTACCGCTGATGGTGTTGGTAGCACTGTCGGATCGGATCCAGGCGGAGGTGATGTCTACACCAGGAGCCCATATATTGACGCAGGAGCCGTAGCAAGAGAAGGAAGCACGAGCGTCCCTGTTGTCGGTGGCACCGACAGTCATGGCCTGAAAACGGAAAAATGAGTTTCGTTGTGTGATTCTGAATATACTAATGAATATTTGAATATTCATTAATATTTGGGGTGTTCTAACATTTTGCTCTTGCAACATTTCCGTCAAATGAACGATCTACAGTTGGATTTAGTGTTGTGATGGAATGTTTGAGGTCATGGTAAGGGTTAGGGTCAAGTTAGGATTCCGTCTACTGAGATCCGAGGTTAAAGGTAGGAATTCAGTCAGTGTATGGAATTAACCCGGAAGTAGTTGTCGTTGGAACATTCTATCATTAACATATTATTTTGTCATTAATAGTATGTCAAACAGTGATTCAATGTCAGTTTAACAACTGAGAAATAATATTCTAATACTTCGAATGACATCTCACTTTACAATAATTCTCCTGCAATCAATACCACAGTCACACTGCAACACCGACTTCCAGACCGATTCCAAACCGACTAATTTATTGTCAATTCATTGTAATGTACAGTTTGTTCGGTCTATTGTCGTATTATTAAGTGTGATACCTAAGTCATCAAACCGACTCTAGACTGATTCAAAATCTTTTTTTTTTGGCCGTGTGATCAATTTTGGTGTGATCTACAGTCGATCTCCTGTCAGTCTCGCTAGCGTGGCTGTGGCATATGGGAAAGGCCAAATACTCACGTAGCCGGAACGAGCTGGGGAGTAGTTGCAGGAGTTGTCGTTGCTGTTTCCAGCGGCCACGGAGACAAAGAATCCCCTGTTGAAGAGGCTCCTGACAGCGTTGTCGATGAGGGAGGATGCTCCACCTCCGAGAGACATGGATACAACCGCTGGTTTGCTGCCGTAGAGGGCGACGTAGTTCATACCTGGTAGAACGGATAGATACAATTAGATTGTCATTAAAATCATCACTACCGTCACTGTCTTCCTCCTCCTCCTCCTCCTTCTCCTTCTCCTCGATCCTTACCATCATCATAAACATAACCTTACTATTTTCCTGAATAATTGATGACGATCCAATCCTGCCAATGCAATTTCATTTAATTCCATTCAATTCGATTCGATTCCATTGATTTGACTAGATTGGAATGTCTTTGTTTAAGATTGTCTTACCGTCAACGATTCCGCTGAATGAGCCAGATCCAAGACAGTTGAGAACACGAACACCGAACAGGTTGGCGTTCTTCGCGACTCCGTATTGGATACCTCCTACGGTACCGGCGCAGTGAGTTCCGTGTCCGTTGCAGTCAGCGCCCTACGAACGATGAGGAAGATAGGAAATGGTAATAAAAGTTGGTATTGCCCTATTTTAAGGTACAATGTTGGAATGACGCTTTAAGATCAATGCTCGACCTTTTACCAGTATCATATAGAAATGCCCCCCCCCCTCCCTCAAACGCGAGGCTTATGTTTAGGACTCCATAAAAAGTAGATCAAAACATTGCAAATGGAATAATTGGATATTGGATAATTCACAGCGAATTTTGTAAACTTACATTGCCTCCGACAGCATCGTAAAATACGGCGCCACGACGGCCGAAGTCGTTGTGGGTTTGCCAAATACCGGTATCGACGACGTAGACGTTGACGTTAGATCCATCGTCTGTAAGAACAAATGGTTGAAAATGGTGTATTTAATACTTTCCAAAATTAAACTAAAGCAATTTTAATAGCCTTCAGCGTCACCTAGGGAAATGTAGGCACATGACAACGACGTATTACGTAAACTGAACATGATTTCCATAGGACTTGACACATGGTATCGCAATTGCCCCGAAGTTGATTTTTCGAAAATTTATATACTTGCGATCTTGTGTCATGAATTATGTTGTTCATAATAGTAATAAAACAATTTCAAGTAATTTAAAGAAAATCTTTAAACAAAACTTAAACCTAAACCTAACATAAACCTTATGGCAACCCTGAACATTACCCTAACTCTACATCCTTGACGAAATAAAGCAACGGTAAGAACAATGATGTAGTTCTTCATAAGACAGTGCCAGTGCCAGGTGATACAACATTACTCCGGCGAAATGTGCTCGGACTTTTTCGTCAATCAGGGTTTGTTTGTTCGTTTGTTTATTTATTTCAATACGGTGATAAAAAACCTGCTCAGCCCGCCCCCCCCCCCACTCAGTGTTATTTAGGGTACGCATATGCTCGTTCCCTCTTTTTGAAAGCACCCCCTATCTGAGGACTGCCAACATTTCCGAACCTCCCTTTCGCGGGCTTTTCGCGGGCTTTTCCTGCCTTGGAGACCCCCCTAAATCAGGAAAAATGCTAAATGTACCCCCCTAAATTCAGAATAATTTCTCAGTAGTCCAAAGAGATGAGAGAAAAAAAGAAAAAAACACCCCCTTTTTAAAGAAATCTCCGGGTGAAAAGGCAAGTACACACCTATTTTTTTTTACAATTCTCGGGCCGGACTTTGACATTTTTGCAACACGCATGCGGTCATTCCGACCCCTGAGTTGGGGGGGGGGGGGGGGGGACCGGGCTGCTCAGGCAGCCACAAGCCTGTTTTTCAGGAAGTCCTTATACACAAGAAGACAGGGGTGTTAGGGAAGTTAGTTTTTAGTTTTGTTTCGAACTTCATGTAGTTTTAAGGTAAGATATTGCCGGTGTCAAATGTTAGGAATTCGGTTAGTGTAGGAACTTGGCCGTGGAGCAACGGTAGCCGGAGCAATGGTCGCCAGAGAAATAGTCGCCGGAGCAATGGTCCCCGAAGTTAGTGTAAAATTTAGAACCCACCGGCAACGGAAAGAGATGAGGACTTACAGTTTGAGTTATAGTTGTTATTAAGAGGAAGGTTCCTCTGGTCGATACGGTCAAGACCCCAGGAAGCGACGGCCTGAGTGCGGACAACACCATCCTCTTCAACAGTTACGATGCCATCAAAGCGACGAACCTACGAACGAACAAAAATAAAAATCGTTAGTGGTACCAAGTTTATCCAGATGTATAGTGCAGGACGAGAACCATGAACACATTTTCAAGACAAAATGCCTTCTTTAAAACTGATTTGAGGTTTCATGAGACCTACAACCCCAAATATTGACGATCCACGAAACCGGCAGCCGGAGAGGCCGACAACCTATACGCTCTATACGAGGCAGAATAAAGCAGTCACGTGAACCTTCAGAAAAGTTGTCAGAAGTCCCGCAAGAGCGACATGTCCATATTCTGTCAGTCTCCTGAAATCTCATTAAGCGCGGGAAACTAACATCATTGGTCTCATAGGTCGCAGAAAATATGAACTATATAAATAAAGTGCATGATAGATAACTCTCATTAAAAACACGTACATCTGTCATGTTTAGGCTGATTTAGTTTGTGCTAAGATTTTCTTTCCATTTTACGTCGAAAAACTCCGGCATTTCGACTAACTTCATTCTGACTTCATTCTAACTCGTCATCTCTCTTAATCATGAGATTACAAGAGATGACGAGTATGATGACGATTGACGAGTGTACGAAAATGAAAACCTATGTGTAGGTGTAGGACTTAGTCACAGGTATCAAAATGTAAAGCTTTTGAAAGGTTTGAGTGACGGTCGAAAATTGCTTCATTAATTTCATGCTACATGCAACCAAGTATGTTGGCAGCATCCACTGTTAAAAATAAAAACAAGATCGTGATGGAGAGGAATAGTTATTGTCAAAGTGCGCGAATTCTTGACATTTTTTCCTGAATGCACTCGAGGTGGGAATACTTACGAAGTCAACGGCTTCCTCGCTGAGCTCAAGAGACAGAGCCCTGACGGCAGTGAAGGTCTTGAGAACCTTGCCAAGATGGAAGCGACGAGTGTTCAGAGCCTTCTGAAGACGATCAGCAATCTGGCCAACATCGACCTCGTCCTGGGTGTCGAAGAAAAAAAATGATATGATGAATACCGTGATGGTAAGAATCAACTGATCGATAAACCCTCAATGAATGAAGATTGAAGGAAAAGAAAAGATTATCTCATGTATTTGCGGGGGAGTGGGTATACTCTTGAATGGTCAAGATCTCTATTCTACAACATCTAATCCACAATGTTGGTAAAAGACACGAAAAATAAACCTTGTCCTTGCATGTGCCTAGAGCCTAGATTTGGTCGAGAGGTTACTTATTGTTTAGGCTATATTTTAACAAGTGGAACATAAAGACTCCCCAATTTAAAAAAAAGTGGATTATACACCAGTTTACAGTTGTATCAGTGCGCATGCGCAGACAGAGGTCAGAGGTTATTGCCCCAAAATTGGGGCCAATAACCTCTGACCTCTGGTATTTATGCGTAAATTAAGATTGCGCCCATGCAAATGATGATATGCGCGCACAACGCAGCGCGCAGGCAGTGATATCATCATAATTTGCATGGGCGCAATCTTAATTTACGCATAAATACATGACCTCTAGGTCATTGGCCTTGTTTAAAATGGCGCACACAACTGTAAACTGGTGTATTGTAGAGCTAAATTCCAAAAAATAATCTATCATACTGATTATATGATTATTATTATGATGATGATGATGTTGATACTAGTCGAGCATAATTATTCACTATAAAAGAGTTTTATTTTTCATTTTGAATACAAAGCATTGTTGACTTTAACCAAGCTTCCACGATAGGGCGCTTACGCGTTCAAGGCATTTTCTCCCACCCGTTACCCATTTTCTTTTTTCACCCGGGTTCAAAGCGGTAAAGGTAGATCAATGTCTTGTCACACAGAAGTCGCAACTGCAGCAACCGTAGTGGTTGAAGTTAAATTTGAATATCTAATGATCATATTAGAATATTGTTCTTTGGATTATGGTATCTCATTCGAATATTAAACACTTTTGTCCATAAATTTGGGATGATATTTTGTTACCTCTCCCCCCCCCCCCCCCCACTCAGTGTTATTTAGAGTACGCATATGCCTTTTTCAGCACCCCCCCCCCCCCACCTTTTCAGCAAAAGTCCGGTGTGTAAAGTCAATAGGGGTCGACCTTTTTCTTTTGATACGAAAGGACATTTTGGTAACACGCATGCGGTCCGTCCGTTCTCGGAGTGGGGGGGGGGGGGGGGGCCTCTTTTCAAGACGTGATTGTAAGAGTATGATTTATTCTGAGTAGATAAAGTGTACATCTTCTTAGAGCTTTATTGATCCATCTAAAGAGTCATAGAGATCGACCAATAAAGTTCTGAGAAGATATAAGAAAAATCCATATTGTCACAATCATGTCAAGAAAATAGGTAAGAAAAAACTACTCCAGCTTAATGGGCAACGGTGTATTTTCGACAAATGACTTGATTTTTAATACTTACGTTGAGAGCAACGAGATAGCGGTTTTGGATCTCCTCTGTAGCAGTGTTGTACGAGGCGATCCCGTAAGCTGAGACGGCCATACAGGCCAAGAGGCAGACAGTGAAAGCACGCATCTTCTAGTGAATAGTAATTTATAATAAAAAACAATGATATATATAAAATGACTTAGCATAAATAATTAAGGTAGCAACTGATTACTGTCACCAGTAACGGCTTCATGAACCGTGATGATTATTAAAAAATTGGTTTTAGATTTAAAAGGAAGAAAGAAAAAAAAATCCTTGCTACTGCCGTTGGGTTGGGACAGTGGTGTGACGTGATCGAATCCAAACATTGAGGGGACACGTAATGCAGTGATGGGGGGGGGGGGGGGGCGGGCACTGGTCTTACTTAAGAAAATTAAATGCGAATTTGCAAGGCTAGTGATGATAGGAAGAGGTTGCATATGTGGCTGGTGGTCAAGGCGTCTACTTTTTCAATGAGCTGAGTTGTCAGCTCCATGTCGTCTTGCCTCTGGTGAAGCCCCGGATGAAAGAAAATCTGAAGTATTTTTTAAAAATTATTCATTTATTTATTTATTACACATCTTTTAAAAGAAGGGTAGCCCAATCAGTAAATAAATACTGGTTTTCGTTGAGGCCCTTCATAACACAAAAAAGTATATACATTTTAACAAATAAAAATATAAATAAATATAGAAAATTACGATACGACTTAAAAAATAAAAAAAATTGCAAACCAGGTTATAAATAAACGGATTTGAACATAGAGAATAACGAAATGAGTAATATGTATATGATACAATATCTAAATGCAATCTGTTTTTTCGGCAACGTGTGCCCAACCTTTCATGAATTACTTTTTTTTTTGTTATAAGACTTTCCGATGGTGAAATAGATTTCTTTTCTCAAAGATTTCTTTGTTTTTATCAGCAGGTTTACACTGCACGAAACCCCAAAGACTAAAGAAAATTTAATATAACTATACTCGAAGCCTTAGATAGCAGTAGAAAGATATTAGCAAATTTGAAAGGAAGACAAAATACCATGCTTATGTCATACAACCTCGTGTAATGAGAAGAAAATTTTCATTGCAGCAAGAACAGCTCTAAACATGTCTACAAATTAAATCACAAACCATTGAAACGACTGAAATTATCGGAGAAATGACTTACTATGATCGAGGTCTGTCTATGCTGACTGAAACTCAAACTATGATTTTAAAAGATGCGATTTTTAAGGAAATTTATACTCCTTTTATCCCTTATCTTGAAGATATTTAGGTTATCTGTTTAGGGCATCATCCGTTTTTCAATAAACAGTTAATAAGCTTTTAATAAGCCTCCACAACAATTGATAAGATGATTTAAGATTTTCATCGGATTTCGGTTCTCAAACAGATGTAGTATATTCCATCAAGCTCTTTATATGACAATAGTAAATGAAAGATAAATAACAAATTCTGTACATGATAATAGTAAAGGAAACATACAAACAAAAAGGTATCTTGACTTTGGACAAACGTTGTAATGTAAATATTGTGGTATTATTTTTAGAAACTAAGACCGATAAGTGGCGTTGTTTATCCTAATCTTTTTAGTACAGAGCTGTAGCCAGAGCAGTCACTGCGTCCTGCGTGCGGGTGGGGAGGGGGGGGGGGTGGTATTCGGACAACATTTGAGTGCGCTTTGGCGATAGATAAGGATATGTATAATAAGAATAATATGCACTCTTAGATGTTAACATTATTAAAGGAAAGAAGACAAAAATCTGAATGTTTTTGACAATTTTTTGCTAGAGGTTTGAAGGGGAAAGGGGAAATATCTATCCCCATATAGATCATTTTCCTATGGCGCCCCATGTATAGCAAACCATTGATAGATTGATGTTCATTTATTTTCCTTATACATCATCATCATTAATAATTGAATGTTTGACATGGTCACATAAAATCGTAAAAATAAAGAGAAAAAAGGGATCGTCATTAGCAAAGCTTGACCTCAAGTCCTTGTCAAAAGCAAACAGGTTCACACGATGTATAAACATAATTATGTAACTCAACTTGCATTATGGAGTAGTATTATAGTAAAATTATTAATTTCAAACTTGACTGTAAAGATTAAATGTCCCCTGGAAAGAATTGCCCTTCATATAGCATCACAAAACAATTTTAATGCCTCTATCTGTAACATTAATATTTATGCATGGAAATTTACATGGACCTACTGTTCTTATTTTATAGCATGTATCCTTGTACCTTAAAATATGAATATTTCAGTTGCCAGGAATTTTATCAAGGTATTTGGTATCCACAGATTTTAAGGCCCGAATTCTCAAAGGAGGTTTGGTTAAAAACGCGTCGAAACGCGTCATATGACGCACATAAACCTTGGTTTGTCGACAAACCTCCTTTGTGAATTCGGGCCTAAATGTTTCCCTTGAAACTAGGGACTTTTAGATTTGCACATCGACATAATGGACTGCTACGTGTGACGTCCTTTTAAAGGACGTCACACGTAGCAGTCCACTTTGTCGACGTGAAAATCTAAAAGTCCTTATTATTTAAATGCAGCTCTCCCCTCGCCCTTTCCCCTCCTTACTCTCTCTCTCTCTCTCTCTCTCTCTCTCTCTCTCTCCCGTTCATCATTGTGTTGGTTAGCCGCTTTCCGCTGTGCATTGTTTATATAATTTGGAGATTTTGTATGAACATTTTTTATTTATAATACTGAGGACGTCAGCTAAAGCTGTGTTTATGACGAACCCTGTTTTTAAATAATGTATGATTTTACGCGATCATGCATGTTAAAAATTCTTATATTTGTGATGATGTAGGCCCTATATATGGAAAATAAATGAACATCAATCAGTCAATCAATCAATCATATAAATATAAAAAGAAACAGCTGAAAACTTTCGGCCAAACTTTCAGGCCACATGTACGTGTAGTACTTACAATTAACAACTAAATTATTCATACCTATTATCAGGTTTTATAATTTTTAAGGTATTTTGATTTGTTTACAATTAAAAGTAATTGACAACGACAAAATAACGTCATTAAGCCAGTCCACCTTTAGTTACCAAATTCAAAGACAAGAAACCTCAACATTTACAAGGGATATGGATAATTTAGTTGTTGAGTGTGTATACCTTTTTGTGTCAGTAGTGCATGTGGTTGTCAGCAAGTTAATATTAATTTTGAGCATTTCAAAACCTCACAGTGTTCTTCAATCATTTCAATTTAATCGCATTATCATGCAGCACTCAACTTTATCTTGATCTCTATTTCATTTCTGTCGAGTCAAATACGGCATTACAATTATCTTCTTTATTCAGCACCTGCTGTAAGTAAGGCCCATGAACAACATTTATTTACTTGTTACGTCATCACATTTGCACATGGCGTTCTGTCCCCGAGTGTCCTACGTCACTGTTGCCCATAAAGTTGGTCTATTTTTTGTTGTTACCTCTTTTCATAAAACGATGTTAACAATATGATTTATTCTTGATAGATAAAGTTCATCTCATATTTTTGGGGGATCAATCTAAAAAGTCACAAAGATTGATCGTTAAACTTCTGAGAATCGGATTGCACAATCATTATGTAAAGAGGTTAGAAGAAAAAATATATTCCAACTTAGTTGGCAACAGTGTAGTTAGCAGATTGTGAACCCTCAGTCTACACAAACCATTTAAAGATGTTTGCAGGTGCACTTCTATAATAAAGATAATAATGATATAGTAATACTAATACTACTTATAATACATGTAACAAAAACAATAATAATAACAACAATAATACTAATAATAATAATAATGATGATGATAATGATGATGATGTGAATAATAATAATAATAATAATAATAATAATAATAATAATAATAATAATTATAATAATGAAACTAAAGATCATAATAGAAATTATAACAATAATAAATTGTTATAATAATAATTATAACAGCAACAACAACAATGATAACATAGGGGAGGCGTTGGAGGCTTGATTAAAAAAAAAAAAGGCCTAGGGTCTACGTTAGAAAAGTAAGATCAGCGGACTCCCTGAAAATTCTGTTATTTTATTTATTATTGTAACTCATTTTCTTGTATTCATTGTTATTGTTATAATCCTTTATGTTCCTCGAAATGAAATGAAGTGAAAATGAAATGAACATGAACAAATGAAATTCAATTTACAATAACCAGACCGAGGTATCTAGATTTATGGCTCGAATGTTTTTTCGTTTTTTCTTGGGTTGGCCGAAATTGCGGTTACGAAGTGTCTCGATCTCTGCCAAATATTGACAACTTCCAAGCTGGCAATCTGCTGAAAAGTTAGCATAATACAGGCTAGTTTGTGAATAGGTAAGCTCAAATTTTCTTACGTATTTGTTATTAAGTTTGAATTAACTATTTTAGAAGTGCTTTGATATATATTTGGCCCAATGTCGATGTTTAGAAGGAAAAGGCGTTACCACTTCTTTAGAACGGTCCCATATCTAGGATATGATGTCATGTTTTGATGTTGATGAGTCTGTGGGGGAAAAAGCCAAACAAGTTAATAATTAAATATTTGAGAGGGTACGAATTGGGCATTAAATTGAAAATGAATAGGGTTCAGTAATCAAATATAGAAGTCAATGTTAGATCATGTGTGATGTGATAACCGATATGAACGAGCTGAAACTTTTTGTGCTTTTTTTTCTTTCACAAATTGACGAAACTAAAACAAGTAAAAAATGAAATAAACTAAAAATAAATATATCTGCTGTAGATTAGCCTTCCTGGCCCATGTACAATAGGGGCGCTGGTCCGAGAATGAGGATCATCCGCTTAAATGAGGATATTCTCAGTTTGCGGACGATCCTTATTCTCGAACCAGCGCCCCTTCTCATGATGTAGGCATACATGCCAACTGTTCAGATTAAAGAGGAACATTCCTCTTTTTGGGAGAAGATAATTATCATTTTAATGCAGGCCGTGTTCCTCTTCCTGTACAAATTTGTCTGTAGTATTGAATAGGAGAGTTAGGATTGTTCCTCTTTTTTTTGAAAATAGCATAATTTGTACAGATTTCTGATTTTCAAATGTTGGCATGTATGATTTGGGTCTATGAAGGATAGTTAAGTTCTTGTTTAAAGGTAAAGACCAGTATTGGAAACGCCCCAATTTCAAAAAATGAAATGGAAGCTCTCATTACCTATCATGTGAAAGAATATGTTTTGACTAATACATGATGATAAAAAATTTGCCGGGAAACCACCTAATAATTCATATATTTGGTAAATTTGTTTCTCTCATGGTCTGTGAGAGATATAGGGTAGTCCCATATACATCTTTCTGTGTATAGTGCTTGTAACTTTACGAAGAATGGGCCAAATTTCTTATCATTTTGATGATTCCAGAACCTTGCAGATGCTAGATGCTAGATGATCAACCTTTTCTGATCGATTCCACAACGTTTCTTTCACAATGCAATCGCATGACCATAACTGGTCTTTACCTTTAAGACCGTAAATGCCTTCAAAGTGCATGGTTTTTGCTCTTATTCTTATTCACTCCAATTATTCTCCTCCAATTTTCGACTCCATAATGTGTGAATTTAGATTGAATACGATCATACCAATTCAGCTCCACTTTCAAAAAAATATGGTGACCGTTAATTAATTAATTGATTAATAATAACAAGACACGGGCTAGCTGGTTGTGCATATTATAACCAACACGAAAAAGCCAATATATTGGCATTAGCTGGAAAAAACGTATAAGGCATTATATACCTCACTTAAGTAATCCAGCAATCTGATTGGTCGAAATTGCATTCATAAACTTTAACTGTTCCCGAAAATTCCCGGTAACCATGGTTAAAAAACAGTTCAAAATCCCAATAACCATGGTTATTGGGAAAATAGGTCAGTCTCCATGGTTACCCCATAGGTTTACATGTTAAAAAATGGTCTGAGCGATCGAGGATACCGTACGTGTGCGAAGAATTGGTCGGTAATTTCAATACAATTGAATCTCGATCGATCTCACCGACAATTTTATCTTGCATTGTTGACATGAAGACGAAAATAAACTTCCAAAAACAAAAAAAACAACATCTGCCGATAGATCTTGATCTAAGTTCGTGCCAATATGCATTGCAAAAGTAAAAGAAGGGCCCGTTTAATGGAGCAGCAGCGAAGCATCGACCACGCGAAGCCGTTTTCAATTCATTTTAATGTATATATTAAAGAAAACTACTGTACATGGTGACAGAGCGCGCTGGCCGAGTGGTTTGAGGCGCTGACTTTAGTTACATCACCTTTTGTACGCAAGAGATCGAATCCCATCTTCGACAAAAGTTTTTTTTTTTTTTTTTTTTCTTTCTTTTTTTTTGGCATATAAAAGTATTAATGACTGCTTTAATATTCGAGAAATAGTTGTTTTTATACGCTCTCGGGAAGGTTACAATTGGGCTATTCCCCTCGGCACGCCTCGGGAAATAGCACAATTCTAACCTTCCCTTGAGCGTATAAAAACAACTATTTCTCTCAAAGCAGTCATTAATACTATACTATCTCGTTTTTAAACGGCTGGTTCAAAATTAACAAATATTTGTGGGGCGATTATGATTTAACAAAGATGATTTTGTCATCTTAATTGTAAATTCTTTCAAATTTGACATTCAGTTTTTCATTATCTCACAAATAATTATTTTGAGTAACGCCCTCTGCAACAAAACTCAATTATTCCTTTAAGATAACCTTGTACACCAGATAGCTGTACTTGAGATACCTACATGTAGTCCGACCTACATTTAGGTAAATATATTCTCAAACTCATTTCAAAGGACCAAGATCGCTGACTACCTTGCCCTTGGTAGACATAGTTGAAAAATTCCACATGATCAATTCATGGTTACAATAAAGAATCTATCGATGGATTGAAGAAAAAAAAAAAAAAAATTTGTCATCCTAAATCTACATTGTAACAAAGAATTTTTTCTCTGGATATTTTGAATATTCTACATGTAGTATAGTTGCCTAAGCTGAAATAGCTCAGCAAATTGTATATCAAATACTTGAGACATTGAAACAGCCCCCCCCCCCCATAAAAAAGAAACCCTAAATGAAATATATTAAACATATTAGCCCTAAAGCCTTCAGCCATGGGGTATTTCTTTGACAATAGCACTGCATCATGCAACATTTTCCTCTTATGTTTTCCTTATTTAATGCATCAGTGGAATCTTTATTCTCAAGAAAGGTTCATATTATTTAACATTTTTTTAATTTGGAGATGCATTAATTATAAGAATATGGAAGATCATACTTGGAATTTTCAGGTCTATTAAATCATGAAGGCAAACTTTTATAGTTTTTTAAATTGACCATCTTAATTCTTTTTTTCAATTAGATTACCAACTGCAAAAATTGTGACAGATATTCTAAAATCAAGCTCAAGTTTCCAAATTTTGGTAATGTCGTTTTGCAGTTTCTGTACAAAATAAAAGACAACAAAACAACAACAAATAAACAAACAAACAAACAAAGCAATGAAACACATTATATAGAAATTCAGTCCCTACTGCAGAGTGTAAACAAAACAAATGCTTATTGTTTGATCCTACATATACTTTTGATATTGTGGACCCCTTTTTAATTTTTTTGTTTTGTTATGGACAAATACATTTTGATCAAATACCTTCTTCTTCTTCAAGATAATCTGCCTCCTTCACTGCTGAAGATTCTTGCAGATGTGTGAGACTGCATGTGTGTGGCGAAACTAATATATTCACTATTCAGATTTCTTTTTGGGCAAATATATATTGATCAAATAGACCTTCTTACTAACATATTCAGAAATTAGTCAAAACGTTGGTTGGGGGGGGGGGGGGGGGGGGAGGGGGGCTTCCCGTGACTGGAATTTGCATTAATCCTATTTACTTTTACATGTACATTGTATTTAAATAACTTAAATAACAACCTCAAATTTTCCATCCATCTCACATTTTTCCTATTGATTATCAGGTGAATGTAAATAGTTTATCACAATCGAGGCACTCGGGGTCCAAAGCATTCATGAATACATTTGAATGCATTTGTGTGAACTGATCCTTTGACTTAAAGCTACTGTATTCAATGAGCTCTTTTGGAATTTGATAGGTCGGTCCTTAAGTGCCTCAACAAAGGAATGAATTCATCCTAATGACATGTACATGTATGAAGACCACCAGTGCATGGATTCATCAACTTCTCAGTGTACATGTACATTATACTATTCTAGCCCCATAACAATTGCTAGTACCGCATGAAGTTCACTGGTTTTTACAGACATACATCACGTGTGTAGCATACTAGTTCCAGCAGTTTTATCACTTGTATATGTACATTGTACATGTACAAGATTGTCATAAGAGTGCAGTTTTGTATGAAATATGGCCACCCAGGAAGATGACCAGTGTGATGTTTATCAAAAAGATCTTTCTTTTCAATCGGCTTTGAACTATTCATGGGTAAATATGGAAGCCTGGGTATCGTTTCACAAAACTGTTACAGGTACAACTATGTTAATGTCCCATTGAAATGCACATATTTAGATTGATACACCTTTCAATGGTACTTATGGCAGTTTTGTGAAACATGCCCCCGTTCATGTACATGTTTTCATGACCATGGACCTGCCTGTTATAAGTAAGCAACCAGGATGACCCGTGGCCTGAAGTTCTACCCAATGGACTTGGTAATGAGGATTAATGGAAATGTTATGTGGTCGTTTTTGTTGGTATAAAATTAATAAAACAAAGGAAATCATAATACTTGCCAATTTTGGGACGTTGTAGCTCTGTCCTTTAAATTGTATTTTACTAAAACTTTCATTGAGTTTCATTTCTAATTTGTCTTATTTCATTATATATTTAACTCATTGCCTGGAGAGGTTTCCTCTTTCACCTCTGTATTAAAGCTGTTACATAACACACATTATCTCCACTTTTATCAACAGAGAGAAGGACAGAATATGGCTGAAAAGCCAGTCAAGATTGGTACTCGGGTAGAGATCATCGGAAAGGGATGGTTAGGAAAGGTAGCATTTGTCGGAACAACCACCTTTGCTACGTAAGTAAAACAAAAAATGTTACTTTTCTGTTTAAAAAAAAGAGAAGTTTTGTGATCACTATGCTGGCCTCAATGTAAATCTACAAGGTTTAAAATCATCATTGTTCTTTTTAAACATACAGGATAATGTTGTTACATACATGTATATTACATTTTAATACAAATTTTACCATTTCAAACTTTATTAATCCAATTCTCAATTTTGATATGAATAGTTGATTAAAACAAAAATACATATATTTTTACCCGAACTATTCAACAACAAAAATTCTTCAATTGTTTAGGGCTTTCAAAAACTAAATACATATTTTATTTAAAATTAAATGCTCCGTGGAGTATTTTTTGTCTTCCATTGCTCTGAATCTTGACGTAGCTAACAAAACCTTGTTTCTCATTCTTTATTAATTTCAATACAGTGGCAAATGGATTGGTGTTGCGCTGGATGAACCTAAGGGGAAGAACAATGGGACCGTCCAGGGCAAGAAGTATTTCACTTGCCCTGATAATCATGGAATCCTTATTCGACAGTCACAGGTGGGTGAACGGGATGAGAGACGGAGGGGAAGGATAATGGAAAGAAAAAGTAATTAAGTTCCATTGATCTTTATCAAACCGGGACTGCACTGCACTTGTAGCTACTTGCGCCCTCTATATAGCCAACAATGCCTAAGCGGTACTAGTTGATCTCCATGGTCCCCTTTTTCTTAGGTTAATTGAGAGCTGATTTGATGAGAAAACCACCTGCCAGTGACCACGCAGGGACGTCTAATCCCTCCTGGCAAAACTACATGTAGTACAGATAGGCTTGTAAATGGCTTCATTTTCTTTGCACTCTGAAGGTACATGTATTTTAGGTTTAAGTAGTAAGGGCTGTCTACCCTAAATGTGTTGCCCAAGTGATGCGTTAGTTGAATTGACTCACTGATTGAGCGTAACATTGAAAGACTGCATTCATTAAGACTATGAGATGCATACAAAACATCATGGTTTCCCTATCCAGTGCGTCCATCTCTGTAATCTCTGTCTGCAAAGTTATTTAAACATTGGAATAAACAAGTTTTCTTAAATTCAGATTTCATTTTCCCAATGATTTTAGCAACATAATGTGAACATACACATCGCAAAATTTATAATGTCATTTCTAGTGCAGAGTAATGTCTGAATCAAAGTCCAGTGGACAATTTTCACGTAGTGTAGCAATTCTTATATTCAAATTTTTAACAAGACTTCCCATGATACTGTATTAAACTAGCTGCCAACAATTCCTATTTTGGAGGAATGATTCCTATTTTTTTGCCTTCAAACTATTGTTTTGAACCTAGAATCCTCTCCTTTTCTGAAATATTCTGTGTGAAAAATATACAGAATAGACTGTATTCCTAATTTTGCATGATCATCTGCCATCTTGCTATTTACAGGTCAAGATTCTGGATGATGGAGACCGCACCCCATCGCCCGTGACTACACCAGCTCCAGCTAGCAGCATCCCTAAACCTTTCTCTGCTAAGGGCAAGGCTGATGTAAGTCGTCCTCTGGCTTTTTTGTTTGTTTTAACTGTGCAGTTTTCCTTCCCCTTTTCAAACTGCAATAAGCACCGTCCCATAGTTAGTTGTGCCTGTTTGTCCTTAAACATGTACCGTCCCCCTCCCTCTCCGCCTCCCTGAAACTTTCATGTGCAGTTTTAGTGATGTTTGTGTTACTTTTACGTGTAGATAGTGGACTGTTTGGGTGCTCTTTAAATACATATATTCTCCCCTATACTATTCAAATTGTGCCCAGGCAACTGTTATACTGTTGCCAATGTTTGCTGTGATGTTCAAAACCTATTCAACACCTGTTTGCTTTAAACTTTAAAACTGAATATTCTACTTCCTTCTCTATGCCAGTTTTATGTGTTATATACTTGTATTTTGCATGTTTCAAACTTTGATCTATTTCCTTTCACATAATATTTGCTCTCGACAGCTACGTACATGCCCTATCTTTTACTCTTTCTTTTTTCTTAAGATAGAGTCCTATATTTAGATCAACTTGTTCTTCGTGTGACTCTTTTTTTTTGTGCTACTATTATCGTGGGAATTTGATGAAATTCATGAAGTATGAATAGAACAGGAACTTTCCTTTACGATTATTTAAGGGTAAAAGCATCCCAAAATATCAGTTACAGGTTGATCCATAACTATCAATCAATATAACAAAATGGGCATGCGGTATATTTTCAGAATTTTTTACAAAATATTTGGCTACTTAAATACAGTAGGTTCATAAGTAACTATCTCATGACGTTGAAATTGCTGAATAGTTCTTGGATCATGAAAGGTACTCAAATCATTTTCAGAGTGCCTTAGCGTCAAAGCAGTCGAGAGCTGCATTGTACGCCAAAAGTTTGACAGAACGCAATTTAGAGAAACATGTGAGTTGGCATGTGTATGCAGGAGAATGAAACTGAGCATTGCATGTTTTCGTTTCACACAGAAAATATGTTTTTTTACATCAGATTTCATCTCTATTTAATTGACATTCATCATTCATCACACCAAATACATGTACATGTAGACCAACCCCAAATTGGACTTAATTCTGTGATTTTTCAAATTAAAGTTAACCAGAGCCAGTGTTGATCGTATTCAGATATGATGATTAAATACAAGAGAAGCAAATCTATTTGTCTCTAGTAGAGTATGACATTTGTATACATAATCAATTTAAGTTTTTATAGGCTGGATATGCAAGGAGTTATCAAAGGAGATATGCCATTAAATAATTGATTCAAGTACCTCATATGGTCTTTGTAATGAGATAATAAATAAGGAAAAAAGTGCAGAGAAACATATTGTGAATTAAGAGTATTCAGCTGAACATTTCTCATTCCACATATATAATAAACACACAATTCATACTTCACATTTCATTCACATTGAACCATTTTTTTTCAGAACCACGTTTACATTATTTTAGTTTTATACACCCCATTATACAAATCAAAGTATGTATGGAAGAAATGAACAGAATGCATGACTTGTCCTCTTGTCAATAAGTCCCAAGATCTGTATTATTTTGGACATTACATGTTCATTGTCCAAGGCAGTTATGGACATTATTCAGTCTTTTTTGTTGTTGTTGGTATGATATATTTGCCCACATTAATCATTGTTCATGATACATATAAAATTGTAAATGCATGCTTCAATCATGAACCGGGCATCAACAGTACTAGCCATTCATAAAGCAAACAAATTACGACTCCCTTTTCCATGAAAACATAAATAAGCTAGTGCATTTTGCTTTGAACTCTCTTTATTTTATATTTTACAGAGTAAGGGAAAGAAGAAACGTCGTCAAAAGGTGCACACTTTATTTACCATGTACATGTGCAACATTTTTGACATGTACATTATGTCACCAAAATGAAAAAAATAAAATACACTGTATGCTAGCTGTACATCACATTTGTATATATGGAAGTACCCTATGCCGTTGTGTTTTTTTTCTTAGAAACAGAAAAAAAATATGTAAACATGCCAGCAGGGTTAGGGTTTATATCAGTCCTGAAAATAATTTAATCGGGAAGGATTTCATTTTTTTATCTCTTGAAAAAGTACTCTCCTCAGCCCTCAAATTGTTCAGTCTTGTATGCTGTTCATGTACTTGTTTGTGTTTCCATTCAGTTGTATCTTGCATGGTTAATAGTTGATTCATGTCATGTTTCTCCTCATAGATATAGCAGTAGCTTTAGATATATGTGTGTGATTTTTCTTGTGTCTGCACAAACAAAAAAATACCCAACGTCACAATGTACAGGCCAATAGTGGCGGCAGAAAATCATCCATTCCATCCCTGATGCGCCGGGCCGGCGACATTCCTTCCTCGCCGCGAAGAGTGAGTTGTTCAAAGTGTTTACATTCCACTAACCCAGCTCTACTAACTAACGCGGCTCAAACTTCTTGCTTGTTCTGCACTATCACTGTTTTGGTGATACAGTCAAACCTGTCTACAAAGATCACCTGTCTTCAAAGACCACATTTTTTGTTTCCCTTGAAAATGTTTTCTCTGATACATGTACTAAAAGGAACCTGTCTACAAAGACCACTTTTTGTGTTTCCCTTGGGCGGTCGCTATAGACAGGTTTGACTGTACTGAAATTGCCTTATTATACAATGTAAATGTGATACACATACGTAGAGTATTTTATGATGAACTAGTTCTGCTCTTAGTACACTACATGTAAGTCGTTATACAGTATTATTATTATTATTATTATTATATTCATGTACGAAGATCACACTTTGAAGAAATTATATTTTATGCCAACTATGTAGTTTTACATGGATGAAGGTACAGTAGAATCCATAATTTGATGACAGAACTGCATTTGTCAGAGTGTTCATAATTATTTTTTTTACATATTTTTTTAAAAATTTGTTAAACTACATAGCAATATTGTTCAGTTTATTCTGTATTCATTCAGTACTTATTCAACACCTATATACCTAGTTTATCATACACGATTAATTTCTAATCTTTTAAATTCCTATGTCATTTATTTATTTTACAACTTATCATATTTGTTATAAATTGTGCTTAAACTTGTACATGTTCATGTAAGTTGCCATTATGTTTATTTACTCACTTGTTAAGATCACAATTTGTGCATTTAATGCCATATTGTTTTCATAATTTTTTTCTTTTACATATATTTCCTAACACATTAAAAAAAATGCAGGCTACAAATGCTTTACTGTATGGTATATTGCATAATAGGAACAGTACAATTGTAGAGATGTATATTGTACAGGTCTAAATTATAGCTCTTATAGTATGTAGTAGATTTATTGATCTTGTAAATTTTGGACAATACCTTTAGTTTATACACTTGTTAAGATCATCAGTCACAGGACATGATATGAACATTGAAATTGTGAACACACATAAAGTTACTCTTTCATTTTTTAAACAAGTTTTGAAAAATCAGTCCAAAAGCCCAAGCAAGATGATGGTATGGCCTATGGAATTTGTTTGATACATTATAATGAAGACCTTTGAGATTCCATTTTTCGAGATAATCAATACTTTCTACATCATATTCCAGTGCTAAATAGTACCATTTAATGTGTCATTCATTCCGGATCACATATTCAGAACTGAGTTTTCATTATCAAATCAGTATTTTGTATCCTCATATTTTACAGTAGCAGAATATATTGTCAGACAAGGGTAATATGTCTGATGTTAGAGGCCCTCCTTTGCTATAGCTGTATCTTTAATTCTTCTAAACACCCTGAAAATATGTAGGCAGATCATGATTTTAAGATCTAAAGCAAGAAGAAAAAGAAGTAAGAAAAACAAAAACGAGTTCCCGGATTTTAGAGAAAAAAACTCTGGCAAAAAATAAAAATGCACTAGAGATTAAAAGAGCACATCTTGCCTTGAAATCAGGCCACTGCTAGTTCAATAGAAGACCTTTCTAATGAAAACTGTTGACAAGAGATGAATATATGCTATATTTCTGTTAGATTTAAAATAATATCCAGTAACCACGCTATGCAAACAATTATGTGTTTCACTTCATTTACAATAGTGTATACTTTTTTATTCATCTGTTGCCAGTATACATCATTGTCTACATTGAATTAACAGGATTTTTCTTTTCATTTCCTTTTCATCAAAAGATTTTGCCACACAAGCTTTGTGTATGACAATTATTTAGTTTCTGTCATTTTAAAGACTAATTATCCCTCATTTCTGTAATATTAACACAATTTTAATGTTTTCTTCTTTTTCAATTATAGCTATTTTCTCTTCTGAATTTAAATTTTTTGAAAATTGTTTTTAATCATAGCATGATGAATTAAAACATGAATTAAATTATGCCAGTTCTTTCAACGGGTGAAGTTCAAATTGAGATTAAATGCTTAACATTCAATGCAACTACTAATAACGTATTCTTGAACAATGATTTAAAATTAAACTGATGGAATTGATAGTTGTCTTATTCAGGTTATGTCCCTTATGTTATCAAGTATTGTTTAGTGGAATTATTGAATTTTGAAGATACATGCATTGTAATTTTCAATTGATGTGAAAATATTATTTTATTAGACATATTGTCTGATTCAACCTCTATTAAGGCTATCTACTAAGAATTAAGATCATAAGTTGATATAAAATTTTGTTTTATTCAATGTTTTGTCTGACTCAAGCTCTAGAAGGGCTATCAGCTTGATACAGTAATGAGATGTACATGTAGATGTGTTCAGAAACGTATAGGACAAAATGGCTTAGACTTGTCCTTGTATTATTGATTGACGTTCATGCAAGTATTCTGGAACCATTTGCTTTTGCGTGTGTAAGTAAAGTTCTGAAAATTAATGTAACTCCATATATTGGATTTAATTTAGATTTAGGCTTACAGGTAATTGTTAAGAATGTGGCTGATATGAATCTTGTTTGTTCATTTTTTTAGAGTTCCTCCCCATCTGGCATTCAAGCCCCAAAATCCATCCAACGACCATCGACCAAGCAAGCCTCCAAGATCGGAAAGCCCCCGTCTACCTCCTCATCGGCTTCGTCCAACGCCCCTTCGCCCACGCCGACCTCGGCCGCTCAGGCCCCTGCTCCACCCGAGCTAGCAGCCTCCATGGGTAGCCAGGGAGATGGGGCGTCGTCAGAGGAGGCAGAGTTCCTCAAGATGGAGGTGAAGGACCTCCAGGAGAAGCTGGAGACGCTGAAGATGAAGAGGGCAGAGGACAGGGCCAAGCTGAAGGAGGGGGAGAAGATGAGGATTCAACTGCAGCAGGTGAGAAAGGGAGGGGGAAGGGGTTTGATGATGAGGAGGGGAGGGGGGGGGATGATAGGGATGAGAAACTGGAGACGCTGAAGATGAAGAGGGCAGAGGACAGGGTCAAGCTGAAGGAGGGGGAGAAGATGAGGATTCAACTGCAGCAGGTGAGAAAGGGAGGGGGAAGGGGTTTGATGATGAGGAGGGGAGGGGGGGGGATGATAGGGATGAGAAACTGGAGACGCTGAAGATGAAGAGGGCAGAGGACAGGGCCAAGCTGAAGGAGGGAGAGAAGATCATGAGGATTCAACTGCAGCAGGTGAGAAGAGAAGGGGGAAGGGTTTTAATGATGAGGAGGGGAATGATGGGGAGGGAGATATGGATGGGAGGACAATGTTAAAGAGGATTATTATTTTTATTATTATTCATAACTTATTCCTGTTTCTATGGTCTTTAGCTCCAAGAGTTCAAATCCAAGATGATCGAGGCCAAGGTGGACCTTGAACGCCAGCTCCAGGATGCCAAGACGGAGGCCAGGGAGGCCGTGGAGGAGAAGGAGCGCCACTCTGACGAGATGGCCGGTGTGGCAGAGACCATCGAGATGGCCACCCTGGACAAGGAGATGGCCGAGGAGAAGGCGGACACCCTGCAGCAGGAAGTGGACACCCTGAAAGAGCAGGTGGAGGAGTTGACCCTTGACCTTGAGCTGCTACGCAGTGAGATCGAAGAAGGAGGTGACTATTGTGTGTGCTTTTAATTAAGATAGTAATGATGTCAATGGTGATGTTGATGATGTTGATGACGTCAATTATGTTGATGATGATAGTGATGATGATGATGATTATGAAGTTCATGATGTTGATATCAATTATGATAATGATGATGATTTAGCTGATGGTGATGATGATGATGATGGTGATGATGATGATGATGATGATGATGATGACAATGATGATGAAGATAATGGTGATGATGATGAAGCTGATGGTGATGATGATGATGATGGAAAATTGTAATGTTGATGATCTTGAATAATGAATGGTGAATATATGTGTAATAATGAAAATAATGGTGGGTTATATGGCGAAATCATATCTATTTGAAGAGTGACCAAGACACATAAATGTCTTTCACATAAAGTTGGTTTGTAGCTGCATTGCAAGTGGAAAGGGAGCACTTCAGAGTCAATTAAACTGGTATACCGGTATGTCCTTTGGCAAGACATTGATCTACATTTACCACACTCAACTCAGGTGATGTAAATGGGTACCTGGCAGGAATTCATTCCTTGAAATGCTGGAGCGCTGTAATGGCAGCTAGGCTTAAGCCGGGGTAATAATAAATGCACCTCGGAATAGAATTTCTAGATACATGTAGATGGCGCTATAGAAATGCCTATTATTATTATTATTATTATACTTTCAAATGTGAAATAAATCAGATCATGACTTTTTACTTATCTGTTATCGTTTTTCTTCTATTTAAAATCAAGGAACGGAAGGAGCCTCTGCAAGCTACCAACTGAAGCAGCTTGAGCAGCAGAATAATCGTCTCAAGGAAGCTCTGGTCAAGTGAGTATTCTCTAAATGTCATTTCTATTCCAAAGGGTATTCTCAATTGTTTTTGTGCGTGTGCAGGTCTCACACTGGTGTATTCAGCGTCATCTATAACAATGTCGGAAGATATTAATGTATGTCTTGCAGTCTTTAAAATGAACTATTGACAAATCAGCTACACATGGGTACACACTTGTGTAGTTCTGCATGCTCTTCCCCTTGTGTTGGAGAAGATTAGCATGGAAACAGATACTCTATGCGACTGCGGAGAGACTCAGACAATGGACCACATCTTGCAATGCGGCAGAACTGGTTGCACAGATGAAGACTTGGCCCTGGTAAATGAGACGACCATCCCAGCCGTCGGGAGATGGAAGAACATAATTTAATTTAATTTAATTTAGGAACTTTACATTAATCTTCATCTAAGGAGACACGAAAGAACGAACAAGCATTGAAACAAAATAGAAGCTCAAAAATTGATTTAAATCTTGTGTAAATCCAAAATTGTATGGGATATAACATATTGATGTATTAATGATAAATCATTTTCATACAGATTGCGTGACCTGTCCAACACTGAGAAGCAGGAGCATCAGAGAGCACAGAAGGACAAGGAGAAGCTCTCTCAAGAACTCAAGGACATCAAGGCACAGAAAGACAGCACCAACAAAGCCCTCAAGGTATGGACACCATAGACAGTCCAAAGATAACATTGAGGACAAAGATGATGATGATGATGATGATGATGATGATGATGATAGAGGTGACAATGATTATGGTGATATGATGATGATGATGAAAGTAGTATGGCGGGAATTATGATAAAGGGCAAGAAGAAACTTATGCTAGAACTCAAGGAGAAACCATAGAAACCATAGACATTCCAAAGATGACATTGAGGACGAAGATGATGATGATGATATTGTGGATGGTGATAGTGATGATGGTGAAGATGATAATGATGATGTTAGTTTGTAGATTAATTCACTAGTGCTAGTCATCCTTCGAGCACACATACATAAAGAAGTTTATATAACATCAGAAATTGAGAGTTTACACATCAGCAAAAGTTCGATACAACTTTAATAGGGATCATTGATATCCTTTATAGGAATTTTTTTTTCAACGACGGTGTGCTTTTTATAGAAAAGTTTTAGCTGTGTCTGTATTTGTTGTATTGGATTTTATGTTTAGATAAGAATTTCAAAACATTCTACTTTGTATTTCCCCTTCCAGGATGCAGAAAACACTGTCATAGAACTGAAGGAACAGGTGAGTTTTTTCTTTCATCCTTAAGTGAAAAAGTTTGCTTTGATTGCCTTATTTATTTATGGTGACCATATCATAGGAATACTCCCCAGGGAATGGAGAAGGTGCACATTGTGCCTGAATGAATCAGATGACCGGGGTTATGGTATTCGTAAAGCACTTAGAGACGATATACCGTATTAAGCACTATACAAATCCAAATTGTTATTATTATCATTATGTTGATGAAGGGTATTTTCATTTGATGTTGAAAACACAATTTGAATACAAGTGAATTGCTTTAGAATGATTTTGTTTTCATAAGGATATTTATAGTATGCAACATAGAAGTGTACCTGTACTTTTCCTATCAAGGCCTTTGTATTAAACCCTTTATTGAGAAAGAGTTTATGTGTTCCAGCTTTGACTCGGGGGAATAAAAAGCTTTAGTAGTTTGATCATGTTTGAATGCACATTATGCGATATGTCATGTATGTGCTTCCATATAAGGAAATCATTATAAAGATGTTAATACATGTAGTGCTGTTGATGTTCAATTGCAACATTGTCTTCGAGAAATTATGGTCATGGTATTGGCTTACAAATATTCAAAATAATACAAGACAGTCTTTAACAAACACAAGAATAAAAGATCAAAAATCAAAGTAGCAACTTAGTGACCATCTTTACTATGACATCATGATGGAAAGACATCGTACATGATGTTGCTATGGAAATACATCATCTTGTCGTTCATGTAGGTTGATGCAGCTCTAGGAGCTGAGGAGATGGTAGAGAGTCTGACTGAGAAGAACCTGGAGATGGAGGAGAAGTTCCAGGAACTAGAGGCCACCATGGCTGATCTGGTGAGTAGCACTAGGACTTGGGGATGCAAGGCTACATGTAGTCTAGGAACTGATAATGTGGAGACAGCATTATTTTTTCCTCTTTCTTTTGTACAGAGAAGTTCTTGTGGGATTTTGTTTAAAAATGCGGCTCTTTGAAATGATTTCATAGAATCTGGCAAAAAGCCCCCCATATATGTGAACATTTCCAAGAAGTTCATGTATTATATTGATTGATATAGAAAGGAGGGGGGAACAAGATTTCTCTCATCGTTTGTTTGTTTTTAAGCTTCTAAAACTCCAACACCAGACTGACTATTGACTGCATACAGAACCTTGAGTGGCCAAGATTTGGTCAGTCTGGAGTCGGTTTAGTGGTGTGACTCACTGACTCTGGTATTACTTAAGAGGTCCATATGATAGATGATATCGAAAGTTTGTGAAAAATTATTTATAAAAAGTCTTATTTCAATGGTTGTTTTTGAAGAACTGTTTACCAACATAGCAGTTTAGATCAGGAGAGTGTTTCACAAATACTGGGATTGATTTTAAGTTGAACTTAACTATGGCAGGTTGTTCATGCCACTATTTTCTTTCACCATTTACAGGCATTGATCTCTCAAGGGACGTATCATGATCCCAAATCTACAGAATTTACATTCTTTGATACTGCATTATTGAAGGAAAAAATATATTCTAAAGATCATAATGATGAGAGCAACTAGTGGTATGAACAGCCAGCCATAGTTAAGTCCAACTTAAAGTCAATCTTAGTCTCTGTGAAACACTCCCCAGGTGTTTTATACTGTCATTCTAAAAGTCAATTAGCATCTTAACCAAATTAAAACAGTATTTACTTTGATTCAATATGATGGGAAGCAATGCGTGAAATGAACAAGGAGCTCCAGGAGAATGCCAGGAACATGGAGATGGAGCTGAAGGAGGAGCTAGATATCACTATAATAATAATAATATTTCGCTTATAAAGCGCTTAATACAATGTCTCTATGCACTTTACAGATATACTATTACCCCGGCCATCGGATTTAGGACTTGCCCGCACACTCCCTGGGGAGCATTCCAGCCAGGCGTTGCTTGACGCTAAAATATCCTAATATCCTTCTTTTCTTTCATTCTATGACAGGAAGCGATGAATGACATGAACGAAGAGCTCCAGGAGAACGCCAGGGAGACAGAGATGGAGCTGAGGGAGGAGCTAGACATGTCCAAGAGTCAGGTATCTCAATATCAAATCAAGATTAACCAGTTCCAGGAGAACACCCACGATCATCAGGAGACCATCGCCAAGTTCAGGCAGCTCACTGCATCCCTTCAGGTAAGATTTCTCATACCCCTGTTGGGATATGCTCTTGGTGTGTTCCTAGGCAATGATAAATATTGATATTCACAGGGGTACCATGTTTTAAGCTATTATCTGATGTTAGGCACCTGAAGTGAAACCTCTTTCTAGCTTATTTAGCCTTCTTTTTGTGCAGAATGTATTTAGCTTATGTATGTAGTTCTCTTGTCAGCCTTATTGATCAAAAGCTAATGGTGTCCCTGTTTCCTTAAAGGGATTAGGTAATTTTGCCTCAGATTCTTAAAAAAATCTGTGATTTAGCTCATGCTGCAATCACAATTATAAACCTTTAGGTCATACATGAATCCCATGACTTTTACAAGCCAATCGCCTGTCTGATTATCAAGAAATCTATGATTGGAATTAGAAATTTCAGAATAAGTTTTTTAAACGGTTTTTACAACACTACTGTCTATTGGGGAAAATGAATATGGTAAAACCGATCACTCAAAGATTTTTTCTTTTTTAAGGCACTTCATGATCATTTTGAAGTGCATTTTTTTGTTTGGACTTTAATATTACACCATATCACAGACGCTGATAACACGTAGGGCCATGCATCTCAAATTTAACATTGTTAAACGATGCCTTTAAAGTGTGCTCTGCAGTCTTCTGAAAAATACTTCCTTACTAGTATCTAAAGGTATTGTATTTCTTGATCATCAGTTCTATCTTTAATGTTAATGATGTTGTCCCAACAGGAGAAGAATCGTGAGCTCATGAACCAGACCCAGTCCAGTGAAACCGATGTCTCTCCGTCTGAGGTTCCGGCATATGACTTCACCACCAAGTTTGCTGAAGCAAAGGCACAGTCTAAGGTAGGAAGATAGAGCTGTACATCTTGATGACATTTGTTTCATTGATTTATTCAGCATCTGTTGTGATATAAGGATTCTAATCCAAGCAACAAATGCCAGACATGAATAGATATAGATGACATGTGCTTTGGAGTCAGATCGATGATCTGTACTTTGTCTTTTATTAAGAAAAAATATAAATGTCACTTATCTCACCTTCACAGGGTGTATCTCTGTTTGGTACTCTCCATCTCTTTTCCATTTGTCTATCTCTTTATCTTCAAATTTGCATCCATCTGTTATAGATAGGTTATGAGTACTAATACAGGTTTAATCCTGTCTATGAGTACCTGGAGTGGAAAAGAGTATTATACACCCATTTCCTATAAAGGTAACCGGGGGTCACTTTATATACCTAATGTGAATTAGAGCATTCAGTAGTCTATGGAATAAAGTAATAATCATTTGAGAACTTGTCTTTGAATTATTGTTTGTATTTTATGTAACTCTTATGTTCGATCCCTCATTATTTCTTCCTTCACCCAATGTCTATATCTTTCTCTCTATATATCTCCTTCTCTCCATCCTCTTTCTCTCCGTCTCTGTTACGCTTGCTTTATCTCCCTTTCACTCTCTCTCTCTCTCTCTATCTTTGTGTCTCTCTCCTACTCTTTCTCACTGCCTCTGCTTTTCTCTCTCTCTCTCCTGCTTTTTCTCTTTGCCTCTTTGCCTCTGCTTCTGCTTCTCTCCTTCTCTCTCTCTCTCTCGCTTTCCCTCTTCCTTTCTCCTCCCCTCTTCCTCTCTCCTCCCTCTCTCTCTGTCTCACCCTCTCTCTCTCTCTTTTATATGTCACAGACTATCGAGGTGGAGCTTCGTAAGCTGGAGGTGAATCAAGCCAATGAGCATATCCGTCTTCTCACATCCTTTATGCCAGACTCATTCCTACGCAGAGGAGGTTAGTATTATGCTCCTTCCATTTCATAGCATTATAACATTTTTGTTACAAGAGGTCCTTTTTTTTGCCCACTGAAATCTGTCATTTCAATTATACATTTAATGGACCATCCAAAAGGAGCCCCTTGAGTTTCTATTTGATTTAAAACTAAAGTTTCAGTATTCATGTTACTGTTTTGTTTAAATCTAGTAGAAACATAATTTCCCAGTTTAGGCAGTTACTGTTGTACGGTATGTCACTGAAACAGCTCCCGTAGAATTTTGTGGCAAAGTTGACTTTTGTGCATTTTTGGATTCATAGGGGTCCAAGCTATCAGAAATTGATGGGGTTCAAATTTTCCCGAAGACACCAAGTTTCCGTATTGCGCGTTATATAAGCCATTTTGGCGCCCAATATGGACCCCCCCAGGAAATGAAGGAGGGGTCTGAAAATTTGAACCCCCATTTTTGGCCAATTGGAACCCTTTTGAAGCCAAAACAGAAAGAATAAAAAAATCAACTATGGCACAAAAATCCTACAGGATTACATACCATACCGCACTAAGTACTCTATGGTGTAAATACCGATATATGATTAACCCTTTAGCCACTAAACCGTTCGAAACCGCCCGAAACCGCTGTTTTCGTCCGTTTTTTTTACAAAATCTCTAGTTGCTAATGGGTTTAGGTGGCTGCTATTAAACTGCCATTAGATATTTAGTTGTTTGATTAATGCATAGACAACTCATACATGTGTTCTGTCTTGCTGAGCACTTGGGAAGGAAGGAGAAAATAGATCTACTCTTGTGCTCAGAATAAGACAGTTCTGTTATTACCATACTTTAAAAATTAACATTTGTCCATGTCATGTGACTAATCATGTGACTTTTTCTCACTGTCAGGTGACCATGACTGTGTTCATGTGCTGATGCTGGTGTCTCGTATGCTGGCCAAGTCTAAGCTTCTCATCAACCATGTCAAAGACAAGGTAAGCTAGAGGGAGATAGTATGTCATGTGACTATATCTCACTGTGACCATGGCGGGGCTATTCTGTCTTGTGATATCATCTCATTATTAAATGACTAAGAATGCTTTCTTGTTTGATGCTATTAAACTGACATGCTAGCCAAAATTAAATATGTTGAATATTAAGTAAATTTTTAGTCTTTCTTTTGAATATGCATGCATTTTTTGATAAACAAACGCAATAATTAATGCGTATAATATAGTGATTGTAGTATCATAAATACAATTTTGTAATTGACAGAATGAATGTCCCTTTCCTGGAAACTTCTTTGAATTTTTTCCATTGATTCAATACTTTCCTCAAGTTTTTCTGCATTTCAAACTTGTTTATACCTTTTGATGTTTACTAGACCTTGTATACATCCTATCCAGAATATTGATGAAAATATTTTTCAAATTCAATTGAGATTAGAATTAAACAGTCTCTGTTGTGATGTTTGAATCCTTATGTACTCCTAGGCTGAAATACCAGAGACAGTAGACAGAGAGCAAGTTCTTCGTCATAACTTCGGGGAGCAGCTCTCCTTCTTCAACTCTCTCACGTTCATGATGCATAAGCTGAGAGCTATCCTCAACAAGTACAACACGTAAGTCATTTTTAGATTCAAGACAGTTCACCGTAATGGTTCTCCCCTACCTATCTGAACTCATTACAATCAGGTAACCATGCCGCTACTCCCTTTGTTCCTCTCAAGGCATCACGCTGCACCACCTGTCTCCAAAGATGCTCAGTAACCACACTTGGTGACAGAGCCTTTTATACTGCTGCTCCAAAATTGTGTAATAACCTACCAAGATTTATTCGCAACCAGCAATCTCTCAATACCTTCCAAAAATATCTCAAAATTCACCTCTTCTAACGACATAATTGTAAAGCGCATTTGAACATGTATACGCGAAATGTGCTATAATAATAATATTGGGTTCTTATATACCGCACGTATTGACCTTGCAAGGTCCTCAAGGCGCTCCAACATTACCCGGCTATGCTAGGCTGCCGATTTTGACGCTCACAGCATTTTAAGGAATTCCTTCCTACCGGTACCCATTAACACCTGGGTCGAGAGAGTGGCAAATGTATAAATATATCATTATCCAATCCAATCCAAAAGAAATTTGATATAGCGCCTTTTCCTTGCAGTTACAAAGCGCTGCACACATGCTCCACAATGTTTGGGCCACATGGGTTTTAGGAATGGTTGATTATTAGATTTCATTACTCGCTCTTTAGTTTAAAGCATGAATGATTTAAATAATGTAAGGTATTTTTTGTGATGATCAGGACCCCAGAGTTTTTGTGCTTCACGCTATAAAGCCCAGGACAGATTTTTTAAATTATACTTGGAAGCAAGACATTGCTTGCTATATATTGCAATAATGAAATGAATAACACACTTGATAATAGCATTGATTATTGTCATTATCAAACTTTCTTTTTCTTTTTCTTTCTTGTGTTTTGAAAAGGATTTTTATTTTTACTGCATATCATTCAAATCAAACAGTTCAAGTTTTTCCAAAGAATAAGATGTGATCAATAATAAACCGTATGTTTTGTTTTTTATATGATAGTTTTTTTTCCCTTTTAATTATTTGTTTCTCTCCCAGTGCTCTGAATACCTGCAGTGTGGAGCTCTTCTGCAAGATTGGAACCCTTTTCCCAGAGATAGCTCCCCATGAACGATGTGTGGATCACATGCTTGATCTCCTGAGAAAGGATCAGGTAAGTCACCACCCTCATCATCATGTTATGGCAGGAACACTCCGTAGGGATGGGAGATTTTACTCACTTGTGTGCAGGCTTGAAATCCATTGATGAGGGGCGATAAAACATTGGACATGTAATTGCATCGAAGTATGCCCGCCATGCACTCTGTACATCATACATTTAAAATATCACTAGCAGAGGTGTAGATATGCCGTTGTCAAGTAAACTCTTGACTGGAGTTGCAAAGGTCATGGATTCGATCCAAGGCACGGCACTTACGTCCATTACCCGAGGCATACAATCTACATTGCTTCTCTCCACCCAGGTGATAAAATGGGTACCCAGGAGGGTGCCAAGATCATTGTGGTTTGTTCAGCATTGTGAGCATCTTTAAATTGGCACTGGGCAGGAATGCTCCCCAGGGAGTGGAGAATGTCCGAATCCAATGACAGGGGTTATAATACAAAAGTACTTAAAGACACAGTTGTAGATGCAAGTGTTATTTGAATCCAGAAGATAATTATAGTCAAACCTGCTTTAGTGACCACCTGTTGTTTCCCTTAAAAATGGTTTCTCATTGAAACGTGTACTAGACCACCTGTTTACAAAGACCACCTGCTTTAAAGACCCCTTTTTTGTGTTTCCCTTGGTTGGTCGCTTTAGACAGGTTTGACTGTTTTTCTCTCATTATCATTCATCCTTTTGTTCTTGAACTGAACAAAAATGCTCACCCCAAACTCTTCCTCTCTCCACTCCAGCTTGATGAGAATGTCTCCATGGAGTCCCTGGAGCGAGCCATTGAGTACCTGGAGCACCTGTACAGTGTCCATCTGCTCCAGGAGGAGATCAACACCACCACCCTCATGGCCAACCACGTCTCTCTCATGTCCTCTGGATCAGACTGTGTCGCCCTCGAGGTCAAGAAGCTGCGAGTCCTCATGCAGGTCAGTTTGTTCGCTCATTCGTGTCTCCTTAGACCAAGATTAATAGTAGCTTGATCTTTGGAGTAGTTGCTACAACCAGCCGTGTCAGACACGTTGACCCGGGGTGCGAGATAGGACTCTTGTAGCGTGCCCCCACTAAACACAGTTATACAATATCAATTTATACAATAACAGATGATGATAATAATAATGATAATAATGGCTTCTTTTGTAGCGCACATGCCCACCACGTCCTGACGCTCCTGGTGCTGCCCGATTATTACCCTGGCTTTAGCAAGGCGGCAATTACTGCGCTCTAGCATTTCAAGGAATTAATTCCTGCTAGGTGTATAATAAGTATTGAAAGAACGTGTTAAACCCTTTATACCATGACGCTGTTAAAGTCCTCACTGAACTTTATCGAGATACTCGAACATGGGCATGCCCCTAGGGAGTTCCATGCTTTTAATGCGTTTGTTTGCCATGGTATAATTGTTCATTTATTTGATTTTTTCAGTCAGGAGGTTAAGGGTTTGAATTCCAACCTGGTATTTGATTTAAAAACAGTTTTTTAAATTAAAATAACAAACAGAATGCTAAGAAAGCATGTGTATGCTATAAGTAAGCAACCAGGGAACCAATAGCTTTAATTCCTCTCCGAGGGACTTGTTAAAAAAGTTTGATGTCTTACCAAAGGGCACTTTGACTTGGTTTCAAACCCTGGACCCCCCGGTGTCCATTGGCAAGATAATCTATATGTGCTACTTTCTATCTTGACATGCGCACTATAAAAGACCCTACTATTATTATAGGCGCTAGTGTAGTTTCGTATCCATTTTTTAAAGCAGTTTTTTAGCAGTTTAATATCGATTCTTAGCAAAGGAATTTAGCCCAATTTTTTACTAATTTTAATCATAATCATATAGATCTATACATGTAGATTCTAGGTCTATTGCATTTTCCACCTGAATTTGGATCACATCCGACATCGGGAAGCCCCTGTTTAGGGCTTCCATGTCGACGTCGTCGCTCAGTACCGTCTCCGCGCTATAGCTCTGCACCTCAAACTGAAGCTATCAGTCTAAAATTATGCAAACTTCGCGTATGCTTTATGGTATTACGCACATACACGATGGCATAAACTATATGAGAAGCTTGCATAATTTTAGACTGATAGCTTCAGTTTGAGTTGCAAAGCTAACGCGCGGAGACGGTACTGAGCGACAACGTCGACATCGAAGCCCTAAACGGAGGCTTCCTGATGTCGGATGTGATCCAAATGCGGGTGGAAAATGCAATATATGATTATAATTAAAATTAGTAAAAAATTTGGCTAAAATTCCTTTGCTGAGAATGGATATGGAACTGCTAAAAAAATGGATACAAAACTACACTAGAGCCTTATTATAATTATTGTTTCGTTGGTTCATTGTTTTTATAAAGCAAGAATCAGGGGATGAAGAGTAAGAGAAATGAAAAATGAAAACAAAAAGTGATTCTGGGGGTGATTGTTGCCAGAGTACATAAGGATATACAATTGATTGATAAGACAGATTCCTTTTTGTGTATTAGCTGAACTCTCTTCACTTTAATTGATATATGTCATCTTAAAGTTGTTTTTCTTATATATTTATTTTCAATTTGGTGCCTTTATGATCTGTTTTATGTTTGTAACATTAAAGCAGTTTTTTTACGCTAATGTGGGTTTTACCGTGATTAAATGAATTCAATAAAATTCAATCATGACACACATTATGTTTTACTAGTAAAATGTGTGATATACCCAGTTCAATGCAGGTATATTACGTTGTACATTATTTTCTTTTTTGCATCTTTCAAACAGGCCAATCAGGAGACGGCTGATTTCTCTATCCTAATGCGTGATATGGAGAGCACCAACACCGATCTCAAACAGTTTGCTAGAATGGTGAGTTATGTGTGTGCTTAATCATAAGCATTGCACCCTTTCGAAATTGAATATAAGGGGTCTACACTCAGTTTTTCATAGGGGTCCAGATTTATGGTTTGTGTGGGTAAGTTCCCTGTTTTTTTTTACACACTTCTATGGGTCTCATGACAAAAATCTTCATTATTTTCTCACTTCACAATTGTTTTAAATGTAAAATGACCAAGTTTATTTAGAAAAGTGTACACAAATTACCTGCACATGCCAGGTCGTACTTGTATGTGTATATGTATCAAATCACTAAATTTTTTTAGATTTGATTATTTAAGTATAAACTGATGAAAGCTCAAATTCTCTAAAGGAATGATGTAATTTTTGTCTGTTATGTTTATTCCTGCTCTATGATTTACCAATGTAAATTTTAATTCATTTAACCCCTGAAAACCAACAAACTATGCTTGTTAGTACCATCCCTCTCTGTTTATATCTGTCCTTTGGCAAGACATTAATCTACATTTGCCACTCCATACCCAGGAGAAAAATGAGGACCTGGTAGGATGATAAAAGCCTTTGTGTTTAACTGCCACATGCCGTCACAGTGACCATATGGTAGGAATATTACCCAGGGAGAAGGGATGATGCAAATTGTGCGTGAATGAATCCGATAACCAGGGTAATAATATCTGTCAAGCGCTAGAGACGGCATTTCGTATTAAGCGCTATATAAATCCAGATTTTTATTTGTTTTTTTCTGTCCAGATCCGTCGACGTCTGCCAAGCCAAGCATTGGAATCTACCATGGATGGCCCCAGTCCTGGACCTACTTCCATATCCTATGGAGTCGATGTATGTCATGCTTTAATAATTCATTCCATTCAATTAATAACATGTACATATCCTCCTGTGATCCTATTTTGTTCATGAATTTAGTATTGAAATCTGTGATTTTATTAAACTGAACACAACATGCCTTTGTATCACATGAATATATTGTGAATGCTAATATTCTTTTGTGTACATTTATAATGCAATGATAGTTTGTTGTAATGATATTTTATATACCCCACTATGATAAAATTTTTGATCTCTCTCTTAAGCTGGGCTGGGGCAACAGGGAACCCAAACAGTGTGTTTTTATAATGATATTTACTTAATTTTTGCTGGTATAGAGGTATTTGAACGATTTTGCTGATCTGGCTCTGCTCTTTTACACTATTAATTTTTGGGGTGTTATTTTTTAAAATCATAGTCACATGATTAACGAATGGCACCAACCAGTTTAGCCTCATTTTATTTGAAATGGAGGTGCGTTTCGAATTGTACTAACAGCCTTCTGTGCTTGAAATATGTATTAAAAATAACAATAATCCTTATTTCTTTGCCAAGAAACTATTCCATATGAGCTGATTTAAATTTTCATTTCTGGATTACAGGTTCAGAATTCTCTGTATGAGAGTGCCGATCACATGAGGATGGTGGTAACGGCTTTGAAGGACCTTGGACACCATGCTATGAAGCATGCCAGCTCTCTTGCAGGTAAGGTCTTACTGACACTGTCCCTCCCACAATATTTGAATGGCTTAGGTATAAACTGATGTGCAGGATGCTATAAAGTGTGTGGTGATGCCTTAAGAGATCTGGTTGTGACTGGTTGTAACTGGTTATTACCAGCTGGTACTGGTTATTAATGATAGGTGATTGGTTGTATCTGCCTTGAAAAGACCTCGGACACCATGCTATGAAGCATGTCAGCTCTCTTGCAGGTAAAGTCTTACTTACACTGTCTCTCCCACAATATTTAAATGGCTTAGGTATAAACTGATGTGCAGGATGCTATGGAGTGTGTGGTGATGCCATGAGAGATCTGGTTGTGACTGGTTGTAACTGGTTGTTTCTGTTTGTTACCAGCTGGTACTGGTTATTACTGATTGGTGATTGGTTGTATCAGCCTTGAAAGGACCTCAGACAACATAGTATGAAGCATGTCAGCTCTCTTGCAGGTGAGGCTGCACTCTGTCTATCCAACAGTGTTTGGTTTGCTTGGGCGATTGATATGTGTGTAATTTAATCTGCTGATAACCAATCAGAAGCAAGGATTTCACTAGCTTATAACAAAAGCTGTAATTTGTCACTGATGACATGTTTTTATGAAATGGGGCCTAGGTCTTCACTGGTTTAGTCACTGGTAGTACATTTATGGAACCCGCCACATTTAGTCTTGTATGATGTTTGAATGTCTTTGGTGATTGATTGCTAAGACATGTGGGATGTGTGGGATGTGTATTGAGATCTTTGTAGAACTACTTGTATATAAAGGGCAAAAGAGAGTACCTGTAACTGATTGTAAATCAACTATTTAGTGCTTTAATAATAAATATGGTCAGTCTCACAATTTGTGTAATCTCCTATTACAGTTATGTATATGTCTTGCTCTGCAAGAGCCACAGGAAATTTGATTAAGAGAACAAAATTGTATGTAAGATGTCTTAAAATTCAGTCTGTATTTTGCAAGTGCTGTAAAAGGTGTTTGTGTGAAATCAAATATACATGCGACATGATCCTACAATAGAGGGGGAACTTGTAAGTCCCTTGATAGAGTGTGAGGTAAATGCATAGATTTTGTTATTTTTGTACACAAAATGCAGTGATGTAATTTCAAATGACATGGGAAGAAAAGAAAAATATTTTAGTCTGATATTACTGGAAATATGCTGTACCTTGTGTATGAGAATGGGAAATATATTTCAAGTATATTGTATACCAACAGTGTGCATGAATAATTACTAAAGATACATGTGTGAAGAAAAATATACTTGCATGGAACAATGAAAGACAAATTAAGTAAGAGAACTTGAACTTGATTGTGCACAGACGAGGCAGTGAAGAACAAAGACAAGTCAGATGAAGAGAAGGCCAAAGGTCGGATAAGTAGCCAATCAGAGCACTCTTTGCATCATGGAATGTTGGCATGCATACCTAATTAACCAATTACCTTTCACCTACCATACGGTTGCAAGACACATGCTCTGGCGACTCTTGCTCTGTTGTCAATATCCTACAAATTTCAGATTAAAGGTATAGAACAGTTTTGGAAATGCCCCCCTCTCCAAAAATTAAATGGAAGCTCTTATTACCAATCATGTGAAAGAATATGTTTTGACTAATATGTGATGAAACAAATTTTGCCGGGAAACCGCATACTAATATTTATCCAGCCTGGATAGATATTGCGAATACACTTCAACATTTTGGGCGTATGTTTCTGCTTTTTTGTTGAAGTATTGCCATCTAAACCTCTGAAGGCAATATTTAAACAATATTGAATGGATATTTTGTACCTAAAACCCTTGAACCGCAACTTTACCACGGCCGGTCTATATCTTTAAATTCCCCAAACCCTAATTGTTACCTTCTATCTGTGATTAAATAGTCCGGAGCAAGGGTCGCCAGAGCAAAGGTCAGGTCAACCTGCCATACAGACACCAGAGCCACTAACACTAACTTTACTCTCTACTTTTATTTTCTCTTTCTTGAAAATTGCATATACTGGTGGTTTAGGCCCAGCTGTTTGACATTAATAAATATTACAGTGGGCAATTAAATTCAATAATTTATTTTCAAAGGGCATGAAAACCTTTTCTGGAGTTGTTTTTTCTTCATTCTTTAGTGTGTAAGATGCTAGGACCGGTGGTCATAACAAATTTCTGTCTGATAGGAAGTTTTAGTTTTTAAATTTCCCCTGATTTTATTTTTTACCTTTGAATGAAACTGAAAATTTGAGGTTATATTTAAACATAACTATTTAAACAAATATATATAAATACACTGCAATAGCATAGTATTATTTTATGAACCTAGATACACATTTTTTGGCTTGCTGCAGTTAATTTGCATTTTGTTATTGTAGTTATACTATTTGATATACATGAAAGTTAGAAATTATGTCAGAAATATTTTCCTAATATGTTTTCATTATTTCTTGATAGTACAGTATGTACACATAATCATTGTCAATTGAATGATAATCATACCACAATGGGTTTTAATGTGTTTATATAAAACAAGATGACTTGTAGCGCATAACAATATTAAGCTAAATCAAACAGTCCAATATTATCTTGATTTAGTCTTTATGGGGGAATGATTATTAGTTATTTACTATTAGAGTTACTACTAGCACACATCACATGCCAACAAATTATAACTAGTCTAGCCAAAGAGCTAACTGTCATTTGTGCAAAATTCATATGGAAAAGATGTATCTAACTGGGGAAATAACAGAATCAGTTTAGTTGCTCAAGACTGGAATTACCATCATGTATATGGTGTCGGTAGATAAAACTATGAATTTTGTAGAGGAGTTTTTCCTTCTTTTTTTACTACTTAGCTCTTGGTTTATAAATTTGACCAGGATGCACAAAAGTCTCTCAAATTAGATGAAATTATCTAAACAACCTGACTTTGCTCAACTCTATTAGTTGAAAAGATTACAATAACTCATACATGTAAAAGTAAATAAGTAATACTATAAGCAAAAGACTTGTGGATGTAAAATTTAATGTTTAGAAGAACTTGAGGTATTATTTTCCTTTCATGTGTGCCAATTTTGGTCTAATTTTTAGGTATTCTCAGGTGGCTCTGGAAACTAATACTTAGAATACATTAGATAGCATGCCAAATGATTCCCTGAACATATACTATTTACAGTGGATATCCATCACAGCCAGCCAAGACATACTGTAATACCCTCTCAGAAAAGAATGCTGCTTCTGCAGTTTGGTTACTTTTTTGCACCCCCCCCCCCCTCCCCCTCAAAAAAAGTATGGAGAAAATTGGATTTAAAGATGATTGATGTCTTTTTAATGAATCTAGCATTGACTGTAATACTATTATTATTATTATTATCTAATTCAGCAAAACAAAGTGTATACCGGTACAAAAGAATTACATAGAAGAACAAATCATACAAAACAAAGGATGCAAATCATAAAAAACTAAAACATCATTATCGTGATTCCCATGAACATTTACAAGTTGCCAAAATTTCAGCTTAAGGATGGCATGGCAAACATTTTGAATATCCACTGTACTTAGAAGTTAGTGTTATTGTCTTAGATCCCAAAATTAAAGTGAGAAATAAGTGTGTGGTGTGTAATTGCCAGAAATTTATGATTACTAATATTCTCTGTATTCATACCTTCTAAAATTCTGGTACCCTATTTCAAACAATTTCAAAATTACTGCCCCAAATTTGTGACTTTCAGTTATTATACATCTCAGAAATGATGCTGACACCTATCATTGTATTACAAAACAAATTGGGAGCTCAAATTGCAATTTTTAAAATCCACTTTGTAAATTAATGACACTGCATTTGAAATACTATCTACTGCCCATTACCAGGACTGGTAATTGCTGCATTATGGCTCATATAAAAAGGCATTTAGGGCTACTCAATGAGAAATTTTAGATTTTTAAATTGTCAGCTGCCAGAAATATCAATGAAAATATATTGATACTTTATAGATTATATTTGTTAGTTAAAGTACATGTCTAATTGATTGATTAGATTATTTCTGTTCAATACAAGCATAAACATGATACTTATCAATTCAATAATTAACAGACCGATTTAATACATTTATGACATTTAATCAGAAAGTGATTTATGACAGTAATTGTCTTGAATATTAAATGTATTGAGCTGGGTTTCTGCATGTACATGTAGGAAGTATTCATTTTGTAAATTCAAATATGATATCAAATATCATATTTCTTTTTGATATTAGACATACATGTATGCCTTATTTCTCACTTTATTTTGTTACTGGGTTTCAAAATGTAATGATACTAGCCATAAAACCCTTTCCCTCCCCCATTTCTGATTAAGTAATGCTGTCTGTTGTACGTTCTGAATGCAATGTATATACATGTATATTATAAGAGCATGTTATATATTGGTAAGATGAACGTAGGCCATGATGACTGCTGGATGTGTGTTAGACTGCCAGTGAATGTATCATTTGTTAATATTTAATGGTATATTTATTCAAAATCTGTCTTGCAGCCTAGGCTGAATTGTACAATTTGTTTACAAATATGAATAAAATGCACATGACAATAAATAACAATACATTACCATAATAATAATAATAATAATAGGCATTTCTACAGCGCCGTCTATCCAGATAATTCTATTCCGAAGTGTAATTATTATTACCCGGCTTAGCCTAGATGCCGTTTATACAGCGCTCCAGCATTTCAAGGAATTAATTCCTGCCAGTATAGTATAAGGAATTAAAGAACGATACACGATTTGACATGGTAAATGTGTATCATAATTAACATTATGAAATAGATCCCAAAGTATAATTTTCCCTCCAAAGGAAAAGAAAGATGAAAAGCAAAGGTAGTAGATAGTAGAGAAGAGAAAGGAAAAGGAATAATAGAAGTTAAAAAAAGAGAAGGGAGGGGCTGCATGTAGAGGGCTTTAAAAGTTCCAAGTTTGTCATGTGTATATCTTTAGCAAGAAAATTTGATATTTGAATGTTCAGGATTGATCCTGCAAGTAATATGAGATTGTATTTGAGAAATCTGTTCAATTATTAGAGGGATAATTTATAATGTAGGCCTACTCTTTTTCTCTCTTTATTAAAATACCAATTTACAGTACATCACGAGTAAAAACAAAAAATGATGTCAGGTATTATGCAGATAGTGCTCTTGCAACCTGTCAAATATTTTTTTTTCTTTAACTAACATCTAACTCTCACATAACCCTCGATGTTCACCTGTACATGCATGCAGAGCTATCTATACAGAGAGTTTGGAAAACTAGGTTTCAGTTGGATTCAATATGGCACATATTCTTTTGTTTTGTGCTCGGCCTTCAAAGCAGTATTTACCATCTTGTGCCCAACTGGAATCGCGGTGGCCAAACTCTCTATAGATGGCGCTGCATGTACAGTGTATAATAGTGGATGTAGAGAATATGTAATGGGGAAAATGCCGTTCATTATTGTATACATTAGCAAAAATCTTAGACGGCATTAGTCTGCACATGCAAATATCTATCGCAGGTGTATATTTATGAATTCTACAATGTATATGGAATATTCCTGTGCCATATTATTTGTAATTGGTATTAAAGCTGTAGTGGCACCTTGTGGTGTCGGCTTGTAATTTATTGGTTGTTACATCCAACCGCTGCCACCATGCAATCGAGGAGGCACTTGAGAATTACAAGTAACATCATGGTGCTATAAGAAAATGTTAGGGCGGTGTTTCACAAAGATTCTAAGTCGAACTTAACTCTAAGTTGGACTTAAAAATTATGGAGAGCCATTTGTAGCCTTAAAATAAATATATTCAAAAGCAAAAGTTTTAAGTATTTTACACTTTTCATAAATTCCCCATCAAGAACATGAAATCTCCCATGATAATTGAAAATATCAATGATTTAAATCAACATTTTATGCCTTTTAAAATAACTTTTACAAAATATTTTCAAAGATGCTAATGGCTTTCCATAATTGTTAAGTTCAACTTAGAGATAAGTTCAAATTAGGATCTTTGTGAAACATCCCCCTGGTGTACATTGGTGTTCAGCTTTGGGCATACACATGTATTTTATGCAGCTTTATTTGCAATAATCATTATTATGCACAATTAAATGCTCCGGTTGGTTTGTACATTTTATACATAATTTAAAAATTCACAATGTTTTACTATATTTATACTTTATATTTGGCGATGTAGAGAATATCTGCCACTTCTCATGTCCAACCAAATTAGTAGGAAATGTAAATATAATATGGTAATATATTGGGGTAGTGAAGTGTGGCGGCTAGGGGGGGGGGGGGGGGGGAAGGGAGGAGGAGAATAAGGAACAAGCAAATAAAAATCAGTCAGTCAGTCCTCATACATTTTATTTCTGTCCCTGCATGTTGAATTTGCAGTATTTTGTTCAGTTTTTATTTGGAATGGTTTGAGCTTGCCATGCATGTTTTATGTCCAGGATTGAGTTAGTTTTGTTTTGTTGTTGTCAGGCATGTTCTGCTTGACATGATATTTATATAATTTGGCAATCTGAAAACTTTTTTATTTATGAAACAGTTCTTGAATCAATGATTCCATAATCCATGCTAAATGTTAAGTCGCAATATTCTTTTGTTTTTGTCCTATGCAGTGATTTTGTTTTTTACTTTACTTTTTAATTCATTTTTTATTTTGCTGCTCCAGAAAGTTAGGCCGAAACTGAATGTTAGGGATTTCATACATAAATTAATATTGAATATAACAAATTGGTAATATAGGAATAATGAAATTATCATTATTTCATTAAAGGGGAGAACATTGTGTATCATCAACAAATTATTGCATTTTTTGTTCAAACACGTACCAAACAAAAAATGGATTTCACTGTTGATCATTAACTGTTGATCATTAACTGTTGGTATTGCTGATATGAAGCATCCTGAGAAAAATGTTGTGGTGATCGGAAACCAACTTTTGGCTAGAGATTTTGCATGGCCCAGGCATATCTAGGCCAAGTTGTGGTTCACTGAATGTAATATTCCCCATGCTATCCACCCCCAGGCCAACGCGCTCGGTAAAAGGGATGGAGGATGAAATTAGAGTGATCAAAAAACAAGATCCCCGTCTCTCTCTTGGCGATGCATTTATGCGTGATTTGTAGCACTTGTTCATTCCGCGGCACACTTCTGGGAGTTGGGTTTCAACACCCCTCCAGACTGTCATGGTTTCACCCAGCTGCAGTCCTTGTCCGGACACTGTAAAAGAGTTATGATGGACTAGATCATTCTGTTTATGGGGTTTACAGGATATGCTTGGGGAGGGACTTGCTATTAATGTTATTGACCTGCATCTTCTCTCAAGTGCTCTCTCTCTCTCTCTCTCTCTCTCTCTCTCTCCTCTCTCTATCTCTCTCTCTCTCTATCTCTCACTCTCTCTCTTACTCTCTTTTTCAGTTTTGTGTCTGTGATGTGAGAGAGGCCTCTCTATTTTACGCCCAGACACTCAAAGGAATTGAAATATTTAAGGCATTGTGTTAACTCTGAATACTACCTTTTATATTGTCTCAGGCTCTCACGGCTGACCTCTGTTTTATTTTTGATTGCTCATAAATGTTTTGTTTTTGGCTGAATAAACATATTACATATAATCTCTTTTTTTTAAAAGAAAATTTTAACTTATAGGTACTAGATATGACAAATATCATGAAAAAAAAACTGCAAGTGATGTTGCAAGTTTATTCAGTCCACAACATAATAGTCAGTCCACAACTTTATAGTCATTTAGTGGTACACATATCTCTTAATTGAGACCATAATTTATCAAGTCATTTACCTAAATATATTAATAGATCATTTTTGAGAAATTGTAATTTCTGCAAAATATTCAATGTCAGGCCTTATAGATATATACTCATCAGCTACAGATTATTGCCTAAGTTATCTTCAGGTAGTCATTGATGGATTTCATTTAAGCAAGATTTGAAATGTGAAACATATCACACAATTAAGTCTTAATTTTATGATCAAGAACCAAGTTATTCCGGTGGAAACACGGTGTTCAGCTTTAAACAGTCCTCACACCAGATATAATCATGAATATTAATGTAAGATTCACATGGTCATGCCTGGTGGTGATGGATGGGAGGACCTTATAAGTAATTCATAGCCTTTAGTCAAATAAATGAGGCCACGGTGAGGGGAATAATATGTTGGCTTTTCAGGTTGATGCTCCTATGGTTTTGATTTTCCTTAAACCACCCCTTTAGCTTGAAATGGATTAGTCCATTTTTACATCTTACACCTGCGAATCAACTGTTTTTATTGGTTTTTTCATTTCCTGTCGAGGTGTAATTATAGTGTTTGCCCCCCAAAATATAAAACGATACTTCAACTTAAAAGTATACAAGCAAGGTTTGAAATACACTCAGTACTTGTTTAATTTGTATAGATTCTTCAATCTTAAATGAAACAAAATCTTTTTGAATGGATAATTCAAATATTGACCCTATCACATTCAGGATGAAACTAGATAAACATGAATTTATACATGAAAAGGTAAATTTTAGGTAGTTATTGGTTATATTGGTATATTTTCAATGAAAAGGTATATTTTTATCAGAAAATTTAAGACGAGCATATGGGAACTGTTGCAGGGAAACAGGAAACGATGTTGTGATTATGACTGGCCCTTCTTAACTTTGTGACAAGTCTGAAGAATAATAGAAGAGGCAACGGTGTTAAGTTTCACCGCCGCCCGATCAGTCCCGCTAGCAGGCTGCCTGGCCCAGCAAAAACAACCGCACAACATCACCATATTTCTCAGATGAGAAATCGAGAAATGGAAATTTTGAAAAGGATCGAGGTATCGATGGAGGGATAGGCTGATAGAGAGAGTGGGAGAGAGAAGGGGAGATGAAGATGAAAACAAAATAGAGAGGAGAGCAAAGCATAGGGTTACAGGTTGATAGAGAAAGGGATAGTTAGATGGGGAAGAATGACAGTAGGGCAATGGTTGAAAGGCATCTTTCCATTGAAAGAAGGACAAAGAAGGAGAAGAGACGGAGAGAGAGTGAGAGAAAGATGGAAGTTTACAAAGAAGACATTAACTTAAACTAAGCAATAAGCAAAATAAAAGAGAGACTACCATGAGAGAAAAGTAGGCATAATGTTATCATTGCTGTTGGAAAAGAAAAAGGGGAAAAGAAAATAGGGGCAAGGGTTTCATGAGGGGCATTATTCTTTGAGAGAGAGAGAGAGAGAGAGAGAGAGATGGAGATGGAGAGGGAGAAGGAGAGAGAGAGAGAGAAAGAGATGGAGATGGAGAGAGGGAAAGAGAGAGAGAAAGAGATGGAGAGAGAAAGAGAAAGAGAGTGAGATAGAAAGAGAATGATGGGGGGGGGGGGGGGGGGGGGGAGGGGCATTATTCCTCTCTGTGTCCTTGCCCGCCTGGGTTTGTTGCACTGGAGGAGCTGGCGGTCGGCAGCGTCACTCGATGTCACGCCGCGCACATCCTCGTTCTTTGAACTCGGCCAGAGTGCAATTGCCGGACATTGGTACGGGCAATCGGTAACGAACCCCGGTATCTGCGGCGAGGACAGTTCAGTGTTCTGTGCTGGGTGTCAGTGCCCAGTCAGAGAGATGAGCGCACTCTTCCGTGATTTCACATCCTCCATGGTGGCCTGTTGCTCAATACTTAGGATTTAAAGCCTCCTTATGAATTAACACATTTAGGTTCCAGACTGTGACTGTGGGGGATGTGAGAAGGGGTGTAGTAAGTGATTGAGAAAGAAGGGGTGGTGGCTTGCCTTCTACCAGGGGAGAAGGATGGGGGGGGGGGGGGGAGGGGGTTATTTGAAGTGATGGTGCAGTCTTCTTCCATATGATTTCAATCTCTCAGTACATGTATTTTTCATTCAAGCCTGCTTTTGAGATCATCTATAGCACACCTGGGTTTTATGGAAGGAAGGTGTATTCGTAAGGGGGTGGCATTGTGAGGCAGGGGAAGAAGGGGGGGGGGGGGGGGGAGTCAGAGGTGGGACAGATTTTTTGCAAATTAATGGGACTTCAATGAGATTAGCTTATGACTTCTCTATTCCAACCCTATCACCAGATTATGATTTTTTTTTCTTTAAATGACATGCAGGCAATCAACAATTTTCTATGAAAAGTGGGGAGGGTTATTAATTACAATCATATTTTGAAACATCTTCCTTTTTCTTAAAGTCTCCCCATATTCATAGTTTAAGGGTTTGAAATAACCTATCATGCCCCTCCCTCCCACTTTAATAATTGAGAGCATGTCAATGGACTTTGGAGTAGTCTGCATGGTTTGTATCATCTGTTGAGAGCCAGAAGGGTGTAAACTCTACGTAAAAGTATAGAAGTGAATGCCCTTATGATTCTCAGCTGACGATATCATCTCAGGACCGATCTAGTTTAATGAGGAAATTGGATCGTGGGCTTGTGTCCTTGGGTGCAATTTTGGGAGTTTCTGAAGCAGCCCTCCAACAGTTAGGCAACTAACTTGCGGTAATCACCCCCTCGTGTTATGGCTCCGCCAGGCATTCTCTTTTCCTTTTAACCATATCTTGTCCCTGCAGGTTGAGTTTCAATTCACACCCCTCTCTTAAGAATGGGACAGCCCATACAGAGCAGTACATCACAGTTGTTTGACTTGCAATATGCATGAAGTAGTTTTTATTCTACTAAAGAAGGGAAATTAATAGTTATATTCCATACTTAATTAACTAATTTGTCTGCTAGACTGCTGCACTGTAGATACTTGTAGTAAATATATATATATATATATATATATATATATATATATATTTTTTATACCTCATTAAAAGATCTAAAGCTACTAAAGAAGAAAAAAAAAGTAGTATGCACTTTTCTGTTTATGTTATATATATATTTTTTAAAGCGATGTACATGTAGCTCACATTAATTAATTTATTATTATTACAGTACATTTATAAATTCAATGGTAATTACAATTTCAAATGATTTGAGAAACTAATTATGCAAATGTACCTTTGAGCCACTATTCATGTAAATGTTCACACTATCTAGATGAACTTTTTGACAAAAAAGCATTATTAAATTAAACTCTGCAAGTAGAATGTATTTTGAATAATGCTAGGGTATCAGTATTGTATCTTACTTTTTATTTCAAAATGAAACAGCTGGCAATCAGAATGTATGCACTCTGGTGATTTGATGGAAATAGAATACTGCATATCAAACTAACAACCACTATAATTGCATTCATGACTATCAAAGCAAGGGCAATATTTTACACCTGCATATCATGCAACATCTGATAGTAATTTACGGTTTGATTATGATTACTATTTGATTATTATTACTATTGATATTACTAGACCATTTTTGTAGTGTAAATAAATTTAATGCACAAATCTTTGTTAAGTGCCATGTTGCAAATTATGGCTTGTCCTACCTCACAACACGTAATAATTGCAATTTGTATTCTGATGTTTGAAATACAATTATTTGTAACAGGAGAATGCAATAATTTGCAACAAGGTACAAAGATTTGTGCATTAAATTGAATCACATTACGAAAATGAACTGTTTCATGACATGGTTTAAATCTGATAAGCTTCCAAATTATGTCATATTTTTCTTTCTTATATTATAGCCTTCTAGTATAGCATTATTTAGTTAACTACACCTAACAGATGCTAGCTGCAAGTACTATTTAAGGGGGTTTGCTAATTATACATGTTAATAACTGCCGTTATATATATTTGCACACACTTCTATCAGATACTCTTTTGAGTGAAATGGTAATGTTCCTTTCATGGGCAATTCAGCATAATAATAAGAAATACAGCAATTGATGTCAGTAAGTTCCAACCATGAGTTGGAAGACTTTATCTCTTTAAAAAAAAAAAGTTCATAAAAAAAAAGATACTGTAATGAACTTTACGAAATTAAAATTGTACCCCCACTTTGGACTTTTCTCAACTTTAATTTGCTCTTTCTTTTTTCTCTTCCCTTCTCTCTCTGATCCCCCTATCCCCTCTCTCTTTCTATCTTTCTTTCTCTCTCTCTCTTCCTTCTCCATCCCTTTTTCTCTCTCCTTTCTATTCCCCTCTTTCTATCTCTCTCTCTCACTCTCTCTCACACACACTCTCTCTCTCTTCCTTCCCCTTCCTCTTTCTCTCTTCCTTCCCCTTCCTCTTTCTCTCTTCCCTTTCTCTCTCTCTCTCTCTCTCCCTCTCTTTCTAATTACCAGCACTCTCTTTCTATGTCCCTTTTTAAAAACACTTCTAAGATACTTGTTTTGTTAATGCTAAGCATACATGGTACATCATATATTTATACATTCAGGCAGAAAGGAGATCAAGATTTAACAGGCTTTTCTTTTCTTTTTTCCCCCGGCTGGATGGTGAAATGCTCATAGGATAAGAAAATTTTATTCACATAATAAAAAACCAGTTGGCTTGTATGTTTTTTTTAAAATTCCTTTTATTTTCATAAATGCAATTCTTCGGCAGAGGTGCCAGAGGCACTATTGTAAATATTGCATCCACTTTGAAATATGTCACTGCTTTTCACTGGGTTTATGATTCCTTCTGGTTATCAAGACTTTTCATCTTTGTAATAATATCTGCTATGAATCATTTTATACCCTAGATACTGAAGGTATACCAGTGAAGAAGCTGGAACAGCTAGCCGATAGGTCCTCAGAACTTGCCTTTGGAAAGGCCGACAAGGGACCCTACCAGAGCTTCAGGTACTTTACTATACTAAGAGATTGGTTTGTTTGTTTTACCTGACTGCTATTAAAGAAAGCATGTGTGCGCTTGTAAGTAAGCAACCAGGGGACAAACGGCTTTAGGTCCTCTCTGAGAGACTCGGTAATGAGGATTAATGCCTTTAATACCAAAGTGCACTAGGGTATGGACTTGGGGTGCGTTTATTGACCAAATTTCTGGCTAGAATCAGGTTTCTCAAACGTCTTTCAGGCAAATTTAGAAGGTGATAAACGCAAAGCCTTTTTTAAAGGTCTTTAGATATGGGCATATCTAAAGAGGCAAAAAGGTGTGTTTTGAATGTGACATACAGCCAGAATCACGTTTCTGAGAGATGATAAACGCAAAGCTGTTTTGAACCCCACATACAAATCGGACCACCCAGGTTAATTTCCGGTTTGGAGGCTAGCGCGCGTCATGTGTTGTGAACATGTACAAGCATGTGTGTGTAGTTGACCTCCGAGAAACTGTCTGCTTCCCGGGTCAAAACAGCTAAGCAGACACAAGGCCTTTATTTTGAATCGTGAAGAGGCGATAAATGTGCCATCCCGCAAATCACTTTCGTATAGTGGGGTTCGATAGTGGGGTATGATAGTGGGGTACGAAATGTACATATCTAGTGGCAAGACCCAATAAACGCACCCTTGGTTTCAAACCCAGGAACTCCCGGTTACGAGACCACTGCTCTACAACTGAGCCATCACACCCTCATGGTGAGAGATACATGTAGTCTGGATTCTGACACTGGAAACAATCTAACAGAGACTTATTGATTTAAAAGAAAATAATGAAAATGTATCAATTTAGAAATGTGCTATCATCAATGTAGTTGATTACAATTATTGGATTTATTCATCTTTCTGAAGGGAATCAACGAAATGTAGGAAATACTTCTTTTTGCTGTTCTTAATTCTACTGCATAAATGTCACATAGGTTCCAATCCTAATGGAATTTTTAAAGTATTAGATGATAAATTGTGTTACTGAGTAATATATAAAACCATTGAGCCGACTTTCATGTATTATGTGTCTTGAAATTATCCACCATGAATTCCATTGTGTTTTTCATGTAAAGAAGGTACTTCATATTTTTCATTGACCGGTCATTTTCTTGTCTTTGTTTTTATGGTTTTCATTATTTATATTATAACAAATTAGATGATGGAAAAAGAAAATTGGAATTAGTCTCATTAAGAGATTGAGCTTTATCCTGTAAATTAATTTTATTGTAAAATCGTTTTTTAACTATAAAACAAATTCTTCTCATACTGTAGGTCTTGCTTTTTGTTGCCTTTCTACAATATAAGAGTGCACTTCCACGTTATGTGCTCTACAAATTTCTCATGTTTCATGTGTAAGAAATGGTATGGAATTATGACCATAATTTCTTGTTTTTTTTGTGTTCTTAGGGAACGCTTGGTAAAAGCCATGGTGATCCTGAACAAGATCAGCACCGCCATGCAGGAGGGAGAGTATGATGCTAACATGCCACAAGACAAGGTAGGCATGGTGGTGGCTGTGGTCATGGTATAATTGGATAATTGTCATGGGGATTTCATTGATAGTGGTGGTTATTTTACCTCACAGCTAAGAAAGCAATAAATGCTTGTAAATAAGCAACCAAAAGACCGACGGCTTTAGGTCCTCTCTGAGGGACCTGGTAATGAGGATAAATGCCTTACCAAAGGGCACTAGTGCATCCCCTTGGTTTCGAACTCGGGTCACTGGATTACGAGACCACTGCTCTTCTGACTGAGCTATCGCGCCTGATGATGATGATGATGGTATCAGGGATTATGGCAATCACATTACAAGATGTTGATGTTATTCTGTTAAATGATGACAGTGCTGATGATTTGGGAAGATGTTGAAGATTGCAGTGATAATGATTATATTAATGATGATAATGATGAATGATGACAACATCAACTATGTTAAATCATGATAGAAGGTTGAATTTGCCCATGTTTTAAATGCTGATAACTGTAATAATTAATTATATATAATATACAAATATGTCATATAGGATGATACTCCACATATTATGGATTCTAAAGTATGCAAGTCTTAAAGAGAGTTGGTAGTCCGTTTCCATGTGCAGTGGGTCATAATTTGCTGACACCAGACTTGGTGGAAATACCATTAATAGGTTTACAAAAAGTCTGCACACAGCAAACCAGTAGTACCATCTAGAAATATACCATAGTTTCTGGAAGAGTCTTCAGGTGAGGGAAGTGTATTAAGATAATATTTTTCCATATACCGGTACTGGTAGGGCGATTTTGGGAAAAATTGCAGGGCATTACGTAAGGCCCATTGGTCGTAGAACTTACAGCACCTGTTAATAGTGGGTAAACACCCAAGTGGTTTGGAATTTAGTACTATGCGTCATTAGTATGGTAGATGTAAAACCTAACAAAAATCAGCCAGTACATATCTTTATCTTCATCGTCTTGTACCCAGGTCCAAGTCCCAGTTGAACGACGTGCATTGAAAGTGAAATCCGAGATCTGTGATGCTGAGGGACTTGGTCACAAGCTGGAGAGCAAGGAAAGCGAGATGAAAGAAATGAAACGACAACTCAAACAAAAGGTATGCATGCTTCATTTTATTAATAAATGTATGTTGATTCTATCCTCTGGCTTACCCCGTCCCCCAACTATCTACCCTCCCCCCCCCCCCCCCAAAAAAAAAAAAAAAAGAAAAAAAAGAAAAAAAGATCACCCATACAATTGCCAAATACTTTATCAATATCATAAGAGGAAAAATGCTGACCTTAATATTGATGATGATGATGATTAATGAGTAGCATTAATCTATTTTTCCATCCAACAATGTATGTGTAGATGAAAAGAAATAAAAGAAATTGGTGTTGATATATAAAAATGACATTGATGATTATGATTGGTGATCGTGATTATCATGATTATCAGAATGAATATATATTCACTTTTATCAATACATGATAATGAGTTTGAGTTGAGAATGAAGATGTTGATTTTCTGTATCCCCTTCTACCCCCCTCACCCGACAGCAAGATGAAGTGAGTACCAGCCAGGTGCGTCTGGGACTGGTTGAGAAGAAGCTAGAGAACGCAAGCCGTGATGCCGAGGACAAGGTCCGGAAGGTGGATCAGAAGCTCGCCGCAGCTCAAGAACAGTCCAAGAAGAAAGAGAAGTAAGATTGATGGATGATTCATTTGAGGCAGGGTTTTGAATAGATGAACGCTTAATGGCAGTGCGTAGGTATTTGTGAATAATTGAAGAAGAATTACCAACTTGCCTATAATCCCCAGCTCATGAAAGAAAAGTAAGATTGATTTATTTATTTAAACCACGGTTTTGAATAGATGAACGCGTAATGATAGTGTGTATCGGGTAGGTGTTTGTGATTTATTGAAGAAGAATTACCAACTCGCCATATCCCCAGCTCCAGAAAGATATAAGATTGATTAATTCATTCGAAGCAGGGTTTTGAATAGCAGAACACAAAGTGATAGTTCATAGTTTTTTTGTGATTGATTGAAGACGAATAACTAGCGTGCCTCATCCCTGTCTCCTTGTCCCCACACATTGCTGGAAAAATGTCTTCAACCTGTTCAAATTAACAAATTTACGGAAATAAGATGCCTTTAAAAGCTTGATTTCAGGTACACTCTATGGTGTGCTTGTTCTCGAGAACTGAGATCCTATGACATAGACTTTAATTGACCAAAACTGTAAAATTTATGGTTAAGGCCTAGACTAAGACATTAAAAAAGCCTCGAGAACAAGACTGACCTTGCTCCTTCACCACTCTTTGTGAGTGTGAAAGTAGAGAAATGAACCACCTATGTTCCTTGTAACATTTGCAAAGCCCACTCCTGCAGTCAGTTTTGCTGAGATTCACAAATATGTAATTTTTTTTGTTTTTTGTTTTGGTCATTTTGATGCTGAGATTTTGAGGCTACCTTAGACCACATTCAGGAGGGACATTGATTTTCTTGAGCACATGCAAGAAAGACAAATAAACGATCACATGTTTTCTTTTATGAAGGGATTTTGAGGCTACTGTACCTTAGGCGACATGCAAACATTATTCATGAAAGGATGAAGAGAGAGAGAGAGGGGGGGGGGGGGGGGGGGGAGGGGGGAGCTGAACATGATAAATAATTTATTTTGTGTTTTCTTTTCTTTCCCATGCAGAGAGTTTGAGGCTACCTTAGACCATATGCAGGTAGACATTGATTCCCTGGAGCAAGAGAAGAGTGAGCTGAAGCAGAGACTGACTAACCTATCCAAGAAGACATTGTTAGACAGCATCACCAGGACCTCACCACAGTCTGGCATCGCTGCTGCTATGTCAGGAGGAACTGGACAAGGTATGAACTCTCAGTTGTCTATTTTCCTCCTCTGTATTCCTTCCCTGTTGTGTGCCTGTCACATATTAATGGCATTTTATATCAAGCTTGACAAAAATTATCTCAAGCAGTTTAGAAATTCAATAGTACATAGTTCAGTCAATTTGACATCCTTTTCAATTGTTTCTTAATTTCAATCATTTTATTTAAAGGTTATATAACAGATTAGTAAAAAATAATGTGTGCGTCATGACAAAGTGTAGTTGGCAATTGATAATTGTAGGTGTACTATATTTTCATTCATCTAATAATATAACTGTAATAGTATATTTGTAAAGCGCTTAAAGACATTGTAGATGTATCAAGCACTATATAAAAGCAGAATATTATATTATTATTAATTAGAAAAAATTGAATGATTAATTGCAACTTGTCATGGCTCTTCTTTCATTTTAAGTTACTAATAGACCAGTTTACTAACATATTCAAATTTATGAATGTTTCTTTCCTGGGGTCCTAGTGAAGAGTTATTCTATTGACCTGTAATACTAATGAATGAATTACAATACTTAGAATACAGTACTTTGAATATATGCATAAATTTGAATATATTAGTAAACCAGTCTATTGATGGTGTATTAAAGTTACATGTAAATTTGTAAAGTTAAAAACTGGAATGGTTTGTTTTCTTTGTACAGGTACAGGTTCACCTACCAGTCCTTCTGCAGGTCCAAGCATTGGAGGTCAGGTCGTGATCAAAGATTCACCCATGTTACTACAACAGGTAAGCTTTAGCTGATGTGGACTGAACTGGACTTAACTGGACTGAACTGATTGACTAAAGCCCAGCGCACTAAACAATCTGACTGCAATTCGATTTCGGAAGAATTTATGATAGCATCTTATATTCACATTTCAAATCTTGTTGACAAAGGATCTGATTAAATAATATAAATAATATAGATAATAATTAAATAATAAAATCTAAATTTCAAGAGATTTCAGGCTCCCTTGGAGGGGGAAAAGCTTAATCGGCCCAGGATCGTAGTGACATCTGGCTAGTAGTGCAATTGTCTACGAGTTGAAGCTGGTTCGGCTTTTATTCTGATTAGAAGGGTTAAATGCACTGAAATTCTGGTTGTTAATATTCTAACCATTATTTAGAACCTAAATCAGAAGGAAAGGGGTTGTTTAGATTTCCTAATCGCCCTTTCTACGAAAATTGGATCGCACAAGAATTGTATAGTGTGCGCCGGGCTTAACTGAACTGCAATGACCTGACCTGACTGAACTAAATTTTTCTGAAGTGTCTAAACTTTACTGAAATTAACTTTACTGAACTGAACGGAAGTAACTGAACTGACTGAATTGAACTGAACTGATCTCTACTCCAATGAATTATGGAAGCTGCAAATTTAAGATCACATGATTTAATCAATTTAATTTGTTGAAGGGTTGAACGAACCAACTCTTCTTTGTAGATTTGAACAGAATAAAAAGATTACAGAGCATCATAAATCCATCTCTGTGTACGGGTGGTGGTTATTTTACCTGACTGCAAAGAAAGCATAAGTGCTTGTTAGTAAGCATCCAGAGGACCGACCATTTTAGGTGCTCTCTGAGAGATCACAGGTGACTTTGATGTAACAGTTATGTTGACATTTGAATACAATTCTCATTAGTTATTATTGATATGAAACGATATATCATTCATATGTTTCTCAGCTGGATACCCTCCGCTATGCCCTGAGACACGTCAAGCATGAGAACAGCCGGCTGAGAGCTCAGAAAATGAAGGTATTGTTTGTATTGTTATTTTCAATATCCTCCCATCATTATATGTCAGTCTGAATCAATGAAGGTGAAGTGTAGAACATTCTATTCTACAGGGACCAATAACAAGAAATTGTTGTATTCTGCAAGTTTAAAATTCCATGCCATGCTGGTGTATTTTATTCATAGAATAGGATTTTAATGTTGTCTATAATGTAATTTTGCAACTTCCTTAGCTTTCAAAATTTTGTGACTCTCTTATTCAATGAACAATTTATTTCACACTCAGCAATTTTGGCAAATTTGTCCTCTGTTGACCCGTAATTTGGAGGTGCGCTGAAAATGAGGTTTTAATTTGCTTTTGTGCAATAATGAAAGGGTAAATACCTTTTAATTCTTTTATATTTGTATTCTACATTCATTCAGTTTTCCATTTATATCAAGTTGTATTTTCTTCGGATAGGGTCTTTAATGTTTTTCTTTCGATCATCACACCTTTGATTGGAATGAGTAGATCATCTGTAAACGAACTCTCTTTATTTCATTGACTATTCTGTCTAGACAATCATGGATGAGCTGCCTCCTCTGAATGTCCCCAAGAAGCCTGTTGGTATCGTCAGTCCTACAGGCTTTGTCAAGCTGGAGACAGAGGCTACACCCGAGAAGGATGAGGACACCAGCAAACTACCCAACAAGGATGTCGCTTACCTCACCAGGAACACTCGCAAAATCATTCAGGTCTGTAGATTTGCTTTCCAAATTCCTAAGGCTATTGAATAATTTTTTAAAATATTTGTATAGATAGGTAACATTTATATGTACAGTTAAGAACTTAATTATTCATACCCTTAACAATTTTGTAATCTAGGTGTGCAAAAAAATTTGGTTTGTCCAACTTTAAGTTTCTTGAGAATGTGAAGTATTAAAGCTAAAAATATTCAACATGTACTTTCTTCTCTGTGACATAATCTTATAACAGAAAAAAACTTATACCTGTATTCAATTATGACATCATTAATAACTTACTTCCAATTTGTCACTTCATTTCTGTCTTGACACTTTGCAGGATTTGCACAACCTTGCAGCCTGCCCTCGTGTGGTTGACATCAGCCATCGTAAACCCGGCACCGTGCCAGCTCTGGAGAAGGCCACACCCAAACACCAGATGGTGGACAGGAGCTGTCGCATCCAGGACATCAGCAAGAATCTCACTCAGGTACCCTTGATCATCGGCTCTTATTTTGCAGTTTTATTTGTTATCACACATTTCAGGTGTTTCCATGACCATTTTACCCCTCAGTATAGCCCAATTCACACATTTACAACCTTAAAACTTTTTTTTTTGATAGCAAAATAAGATCACAGCAAATAGACCGGTTTACTAACAATCTAACATATTCAAATTTCATGCATAGTTTTTAAACAAAGGTTGTTCTTGACAATATGATAGCTTGTCAGAGGCTAATCGCCCGACATAGCAACACGTAATGTACGCAGACTGGATTCCAAGTATTGAAGTTCATTCATTACTAACAGGTTAATGGAATAACTTGTCACTAGGTCCCCAGGAAAGAAACATCCATAAATGTTAATATGTTGGTAAACTGGTCTATTCATGCCCCAAATCTGTATAGCCTACAGATGGAAGAGTACTAGTATGCATTGGGCCTTTGTTGTGGTCGGCTACGTTTTATTTATTGTTTATCCCTACTTGCCTTACAATCATAACACATTAAATTATGTTTTTTAGATGTTTTACCTTGTTGGGTGAACAAGGCTCAAGTCTCATGTTCCACTCTGTACATGTAGTTCGGTACCCTTACCCCTTGCCACATACCCAGATGGGCATATCTATTCTAATGAAGGGTTACTAACATTCTGAAATGTGGGATGGAAGTCGTACAAGAGTAGGGGAAGAAGGGGGTCATCATTTGCATGGAAATTCAATTCAGTGTCTGACTTTAGATGTTAGAGATTAAAATCTCTGTGAAATGTCTTTCAATAGCTGGTACCCCCGATTATGTTTGATTACCTTGTAGATTAAACTGTTAATGTAGATACATCCACATCTCATTTAACCTGTTTCCTGCTCTTTATTTCGGCTGAAAATATAAGTACAGAAACTAGCTAAGCCTGATACTCTTTACACATGGATGTTGTAACTTCCTTCTTCTTATCTTCTCTCTCTCTCTTCTTATCTTCCTATTACTGTCTTTACCTGTGTTTACCTTTGTTGTTGCGAATGTATGTACTATGTTTTTATATAAAATAAGTTTGTGTCTTGTTTATGCTAAGTATTTATTTGGGGCTCATTCTCATCAAGCCAATTTTGGCTTTCATGATTCCCCACTTCCTTTTAACTTATGTTGCTAATGAACAAATATGTGTATATCTTGATGTTTTTTAAAACAGTGAAATAAATAAATGAAATGAAATGATATATCCACATGTCTTTCAAACTGTTTTTGTGCTCTGTATTTTAGCTGAAAATTGAAATGCAGAAGTTGCTGTCATCGCAGAAGCCTGGAGCGCATGTAACCTCCGCTTTCAATCAGTTCACTTCAACTGAATATTCCAAGGTAGGTTTTCAATTTTATAGATTGAAGAATGAGTTACGTTTATGGAACTCCAAATTTGTAGGCAATAGAATTGAGCACACAGCTTCAACTTAAAGGAAACCAAAACCTTCACACTAAGTTACTTTTATTGTAAAGTTTAAAAGATTTGAATAAAATCAGTGAAAATTTGAACAAAATCGGGCAAGGAATAAGGAAGTAAGAGCTTTTTGAAATGACTAGTCACTAGAGGGCGGTATTCAATTTGATGACATCATCTGTGAACAACTCTCCATGCCTTTTGTACATAAAATTTCACAATTTTTTTGTTTTCTTCGTATTTATTTGTGTTCTTGATCCGACTTCATAACATGTGAAGTAGAATATCATTTTGCATTCTATATCTTGATTTCGGGGGAGTACATTATCTCAATCACAAGAAAGAAGGAAAAACATGAAATTTGATGTACAAAAGGCATGGAGAGTTGTCCACAGATGATGTCATCAAATTAAATACCGCCCTCTAGTGACTAGTCATTTAAAAAAGCTCTTACTTCCTTATTCCTTGCCCGATTTTGTTCAAATTTTCAATTATATTTTTCAAATATCTTAAACTTTACAATAAAAGTAACTTAGTATGAAGGTTTTGGTTTCCTTTAATGAGAAAAAAAAAATGTTGAATTTGTATGCCAATGTATATGAACAACTGAGTCAATTGCCCTATTACATCTAGATTTAGTTAAAAAAATGTGTATTCCAGTACCTAGTACAACAGTATGAGTGATACAACTGTATGTAGTACTTTAGAATAAATTTCTAGGTTATTAGATACTGAACATTAATCATCAATTACATTATCCCACTTTGGTGACCCAACGTTTTACTCCTGGATTTATTACGGTAGGTCAAAGATATAGGGTCACGTTAGGGTTCAGTTTAGGATTAGGGTTGGGTTTAGTTTGATCCAGGGTTTGAGGATGGGAATTTGATTATTGTAGGAAATTGAATATGGAGCAGACTGGAATGTACATTTACATGTATGTTGTACAATCATGTGCATGTCAGTCCTTGCCATAAAACTTTAAACTGATCTGGCAAAATATGAATAAGTAATATGTATATGTACAGTCAAACCTGTCTTTAATGGCCACTTCTCCATAATGGCCAAGTATTTCATCTCCCTTGAGAAAGAGATGTGTGTTGTAGAACCTGTCTAGAAAGGCCAGTTGTCTACAGAGGCAACTTTTTCTGTTTCAATTGAGTGGCCTTTATAGACAGGTACCTTTATAATACAATCATTGATGATGATCTCTTTCCCTCTTTTCTGCTTCAGGTTCAAGAGGAGCAAGGCCAAGCGACCAGCCTAGGCCGAGTCTACATCCCTCTACCATCCGGGCAGCAATCCGCATCTTATTCTCTCAATCTACAACCCCATCAGCTCAAACAGCTGTATGCCAGGGTTATAGCAACATAGAGCGTGTAGTCCCACAAGCCACTTATAATGTGATGTTCGTGCATTTATGTGTAGTCCCACAAACTGTCTATTGTGTTAAATTATATATATATTCTCTCAATTTACAACCCCACTAGCTCCAGCAGCTGTATGCTAGGGTTATAGCGATATAGAGAATGTAGTCCAACAAGCTACTTAAAATGTGATGTTACGTGTATGTATGTGTAGTTCCACAAACTGTCCCTCATGTGATCATCCCTAGAAAAATGTTTGAAAGATTAACAGCTTTTTATTTAAGGTGTCGGGGTAGCGACCCATCTTCTTAATATCTTATGCCCTCAATCTTAATCTACAACCATATCAGGTGAAACAGCTGTATGCCAGGGTCATTATGGAGTACATATGTAGTCCCATGGGCTACTTATAATGTTATATTACATAGGTCCCACAGACTACCTTTCATGTTATATTGATTACATGTAGTCCCACACAATAGCTATCATGTTGTCCCTTGTGATCATCCATCTCAAAATCTTTGAAAGATAGCCAGTTTAGTCCTATTTAGATTAGAAATATTTATTTAAGAGGACAGGGCAGCATTCAACTTTTTATGCTCTCATTCCAGTATCATGTCAGCTGAAGTAGCAAGTAGCTATACATGCCAGCATCAGCAACATAAAGCAAACATTAAATGCATATTTAGTCAACATGTTGTGTTTATGTAGTCCCAGTGACTGGCACATTCGTTAGTTTTTTAGATAAATCCTCTCACAAACAGACATTAAAATTGTCATGCTGAATAACTTCAATTAGGTGTATGTATGTCATGTAAAATTAAGAGCTTTCTGTGTATGTGGTCAAATATTTCTAAGCTTTTTGGAGTGCAGATGCATAGCTATAATGAAGTATGTGCATTATAAATGTCCAATTGTTATTATGTAATCTTGTAGAATAAATTACAATTATAAACAGTAATATATTGTTGAACCGATCAAATGATTACATTTGGTCAGATTTTAGTTGTGCAGCACTCAGTTTGTTTATGCCCTCTACACATGATAGCTTTCTAACAGTATCTGACCAGTCCTTTATTAGTATTTGTTAAGGTGAATATAATCGAGGAACAATAATTCAGTGGAAGGAAGACATTTTTCTTTTGGAACGATGCAATTCTTTTTTTTATTCAAAAGGAATGTAAGGAATGTGATAGTTCTCCATCATTCCTGGGGGAAAAATAGTTGAAAATTACCCCTGTTTTATGGTAAATGATAACACCTGAAATGTGTGATAAAAAATGAAACCGTAAAATACGAGATAAACCCTTTACTGGGAGGTTCTTGGCCTTATCAAGAAAAAAATTCTCACAATGCAAGGATATAAAAATCTTAAAGTGAAATCTATGAATAGGTGTTCCCAATAATAAAAAGCTCTCTTAATCAGATATAATTTTGAATGAATAGATATTCCCAGTGATATCTGATGGGGAGAGCTTTAGATACTGTTAAAGGTCACATAATATTCTTTCTATAGAGCTTCAGTGAATAGGTATTCCCAAGAGTTTGTGAAAACCTCTGAAAATCTTGAGGCAGCAAAATATGCTTTACAATTTGTTTAATATTTAAAACAACCTACTATTTGTAAGATTTATTGGAAACTTGTAAGGTGAGCAAAATTCTAGTGTTACCTGTCATCAGATCATTGATCATTATTTGACAATGTATTCCTCTATTTGCATTCAGTAATGGTATTTATGTACTGAACATACCGTACTGTATTATTACATGTATTATTTGATCCTGAATTGTAAGCCTTTTGGGAGAGAGCTTTAATCTTTGTTTTTGGCAATTTCCCCAGATAACCCTATTTGAAAGCTTAGCAAATTATTCCAGCTGATATTATTTCTGATTTAATCCATGTGGTTTTTATCAAGTCCTGTAGTACCGGTACTTGTTTACAAGTATTTGAAGTGTGCAATATGGCAATCCTACTATATACAGGACAATTAAACTACGTGTATGATGTTGGAAGAATATTATTCATGTTTTTGTATCTTGCTTATTTTCCTAGTTAGAATTTTGTCAATATACATGCAGCTAATTCTGCTTTCTTCTGGGTGATGAGAATCATCATAGTCGGAGGTGATCGATCTGATACCAACTTTATTTAGAGTAGCTATAGACATACAGGTTCATGTAGCTTGCTATGGCTATCTTGCACAAGTATTATAATCTTATCTTTTCATCTCACACTAAGATCTTTGGTGTTGCTTATTGAGGGCTTAGAATCAAATAAAAAAAATTAAATTCTCAGAAATAAAACAAGAAATTCTTTTTTTTGATAGCTATAATCCATTTTCAACAGTAATTCTAGATACCAGTAATTCGAACTAATATGTCATAATTATTTTAAGATAAAAAAAAACATTTAAATAACCTTCTTGCCACTAAAGTGAATTGTTGAGCTCGACTGGTAGGATTGATTATTTGCTATGTGAATGGTTATTTAAAGGCTTAACACCTGTATAAAGGCAAGTAATTTAATTAGAATGTGTACCAGAAGATTGTATGAATTCTTATAAAAGATTGCATGCTTGTTTGCTTGATTGATGGAAAACAGCTGTCACCAGTATTTGAAGAATAAATGCTATTCCCTGCAGCTTAAACTGACTAAGAGTATCTTGTGTTTATGTACATGTATTGCGGTATAATATTCAATATTCTTGATGAATCACCATAAAGATTACATTTGACATTTTCAATTGAAACTATAAGTGTTTTATGAGTGTAGTATAAGCAATACTTTTCAAGGTGGAGAAACTGAATTGCAGGTATATTTTTATAAGGTTATACCATGAAATTATTTCAAATTGTTTTAAAAAGATTTACAAGGTTTAATTATAAAAAATTTGCCTAAAATCGATCCATTTGTTCATAAATCATAAACTCCTGTACACACATACAGCAACTTGTGCAAGGTCAAATTAACTGCTTTTGACAGAGAACTGTAACTCTCTGTTTAGCAAAGGCGTGAATCCGATGACTGGGGTAATAATATATCTGTAAAGTGCTTTGAGAGGGCCTTCAGTCCTGAAAAGCGCTATATAAGAACTAGCTATTAGTATTATTATTATTAACAGCAGCACTGTATTGGTGACAAATATTTTCAATATGTGTCATTTCCTTATCCTTCTGCATTTTAATAATTTTACAGAGAGAAAAAATACATTATATCTTGCATACTCTATATTTTACAGAACAACACAATGAAATACAGAGGCATATTTCAAATGCAGTATCACTCAAGCTTTTTATTTGCCAAAAGCTTTAATAGATGAATGTACAGAGCAAAAACAAATTATATAGGTAAAAAAAGTAGCTTGACAAAGGTATAAAAGATGATACACAAGCTTCTCCTATAATGGTTAATAACAACCAGGGCCTCCCTTTATAATCAAATTTGTCACCTACAAATGCCAAATTCTGTAACAAATTTGCTCATGGTCAATCCAATGTAATAATTTCAGTATCTGATATCAAATAACGTAACTTGTCGATGATTAGACATTTTATGAAAAGAGGCCTAGCTGATAGATTGCATTGCTTTGCTCGATGTAGGAATAAGATTCAGATCAGCGAGACCCAAAACTTACACAACAAATCGTACACAACAAATCGTAATTGCTCCCCCTGTAAAATGGACATAAGTGTACCAGCATGTATTGCCAATTTTAATGTCCTTTGAAGTGACGAAATTGCAACAGTAGGCCTCGGAGAGAAGCATCCGTAAATGTCAATAAATTGAGGCAACTGCTTAACTACTGACGACATACAAGTACTTTTACATTTAACAATTCGAATGACAAGTAATTAAACGTTTCTACAAGTGCATCAATTACACAAGACAAAATTGTACATCTGTAGTGATTACCCTTTGAATTATTTTTCATTTAATTAAAGCAACAAACAATTACATGACTAATTGAATAATGAATAATTTCATTGAGGGACAGAGAAGATGGAGTGTTTCCAAGTCTACCAGTAGGATGAACCAAATCAACATCCAACAAACGACCTATGTAGCTATTTCCATACACCCAAATATAAATGCAATGTCATCAATATAACAAGCTATACTAACAAATACTGGAGCGCTGTATAAACGGCAGCTAGGCTAAAGCCGGGGTAATAATAAATGCGCCTCGGAATAGAATTATCTAGATAGACGGCACTATAGAAATGCCTATTATTATTTATTATATTACCCATCTTGTTTCAACACACAAAATAGCTAAAATTTCAATTTGTCAAAATCTATGCCGACTTTTTTTTTTGGGGGGGGGGGGGGAAGGTGTATTATCTTTTTAGAGAACCTTTGATAATATGCTATCCAAAATATATTTTGAGTTGTGCCTCATCTCATATTTCAAACACTTTTAACTTTCTTATAATTGGTCTGACTAATGTCAACTCTCGCCATTCTATTTCACGGATTTTTCCGCTTTCATGCAAATGAAATTATTACAAGGGTTAACAGCCCTTTAAATCAATCTAAATCTGGAATGTGTCAATATTCAGAAGACGTAATCATGCAATTACCTTCATGTGTAAGGCATATAATATAAATACATAATTTCAATAATTAAAGTACCATTACAGTATAATGGTGCAATAAAAAACAAAGCTACACAAAGCTTCTAATGTACACAAAACTTGATATACTGTGACTATTATAAACACTAGCTAACTGTAAATAAATAGATAAAATATGTTATTACCTGTACCGGTAATAATTTTTCTATAATCTGGTATATACCACTGCAGTAATCTTTATTTGATTCATGGCATGCATCTACAGGCAGGCTATACGCAATTACTGTATATGCAGCACAACATGTATATAATACATGTATATATGTTCATCTCACTTTATAATTTCAACTTAAGGAATATAATTATCTTTACAAAAGATGAAAAGTGGATATTTATTTTATTCACCCTATTTCTTTAAATATATTTTTTGAAATATAAATATTAAATTGTATCCTTCCTAAAACATGAGACAGTCCTTGATGAATATATTTACATAATTTTATTTGGAAATAATTGGTGGGCCGATGAAAGAAATTAAATTGGTTTCAAAATACCAAGATGATGATGATGACGATGATAACACATACAAATATGAAATGGAATATAAAATAATAAGAACTATAAGAACTAAACATAATCTGAAACATAAAAAAAAAACTAAGAGTCACCAAAAAAAATCAAAGGCAAATCTAAAGTAATCATGAAAATATTTTAAAAAGCTGCATTACAATACTATAATAAATGTCAAAAGAGTGGGCTAAAGCTTATTTTGGAAAGGAGAGAATAATCATCTTTCAAGAGGCAAGAAATTAAAGTTTTTTCTGAATATTGATGGATCTCTCTCCTTATCTGCTCTCAAATTCTTGACAATGTTCCCTCCTCACCTGAAATCCTCCATAAAGGTAGAACCATTCAAACATAGTTCAAAGATAATATCTATTCTGAAACCATATGCATTCCTCCAGCTCTCACTGTCACTGATCAATAACTTGTATAAATAGTGTATTTTAAATTGAACGCTGACCAAGGGATGACATCTTGAAGCACTTTCTTTCCAGTCGAAAATATGCTACATACACATGCCAACTATTTCAATTATTATCATACATGTTGCTTAAAGGCCCACTGCACTACTTGTAGCTACTTGCGCCCTCTATATAACAAACAATGCCTAATCGGTTACCATTGGTCCCCCATGATCCTCTTTTTCTTATGTTAACGGAGAGCTGAGCTGATGAGATAACCACCTGTCCAGTGACCTTGCAGGGCAGTCTAATCCCTCCTGTAAACTACGGCAGATAAGCTTTAAACAACAACAACAACAGCAATGTATTGAGGGGTTTATATTACAGCATCTGAACATAAGAGTCATAAATAGGATAGGCATGCAAGCTGAGTCATTCCTGGAAAAATGAGTGACAGGAATATAGTGTCATTGGTCACATATCTATACCTGACTAAATGCCGTACATTTGAAATCTAACGAGTCCATTAAAACTGAGCGGGATGAAATCCCCATCATAACTATCTGCACGTAAGCAGTTGGACATAGGTGCAAGTATGCACATTTAAGTTGGCTGAGGTACTGTGCCTTGTCAAAATACCAAATACACCAAACTTTTAAAAATGAAGCAAATTGCAATTCAAATTTTCTGAGCCATATAAATTACATTGCTCATGGAGATGGAGGTATAATATGGTAGACATTGTACAGGGAATGTTACATTTACATGATTTATACACTTTTCATTTTATTAGTCATTTTATTAGTCATATCCAACACACATCGGCTTCAACGTTCATGACTATAATTTGCACTTGGCACTTAATTTATATCATTTCCTCCTATCTCCCATTCCCTGTTCACCAACCCCTGACCCTCACTACTATCATTGCACATATATTAGGGTCTGCTCAGTTAAGACTATTCAATTTCATGTCCCTCTGATCTCACTGATCTCTACGTAGAGATCAGTGTCTGATCTCCTCCAAGTAAGGAGGTAGTCTATATCCAGACTCTATGAAACCCATTCTCATAGCGACAGGGAAAACAAACTCTCTTCCTTACACCATCAAGTGGAATCCACATTGAATATTTAGAAAAAAAAGAAAAAAACATTGGAAATATCCGGCAGCAGGTGTTGACTAGGACCACAAGGACAAATAACGAATGATTGATTGTATAACCCTACATACCACATCCTTCCTGCGATTGTACACAAAAGCCCTGCACATGCAATATAATCATGTGAGCTAGTTGATAAGAAACGATGACGCGGCACGATACTTTCCATCAATTTTGCCTAGCTCCAACCTCTAGATCTGAAACATGCATTGATTAGCTAATCAAGGTGATTGTGGTTTGTGCGATAGAAATACATGCCCACATTAACCCACTGACTCCTGAATTCATTCATTCCCATAGGCTTAATGCAGTAGCCACCCGGTTCCTGTAGGCGCAAAGAGTTAAAACACAGAAGCGAATAGTTAGAACAGTCATTTTTGGCAATGTTTTTTTTATAAATATCTTGTTCCTACATGTAAACTGATCCTTCCATTGGGTGTATCATTTAAACAGGTTGTATCCATGACAATCAGAAGGTGGGGGGGGGGGGGGGGGGGGGGTAAATTTTCACCAAAAAATTGTTTTTACAAGGAATGTGACATGGAATATCCTGCTAGCTCTTTTCAGGATCTCTCTACAAGAGAAGGGGGGGGGGGGGGGGGGTTGATTGGAGCAAAACAAAAAATTCATGGACAAATTTAAAAGTGATTCCAGGAATCTTAATTGCTGACCATCTGAAGCTACAAAATGAGTGCCACTGGACTCCCCCTTCCCCTAATTATTAGCCTTTGAAAATCATTTGTCATGCTTCTCTCTCAATATGGGGAGAAGGGCATGGAGCACCCCCCCCCCCCCCCTCCTTTCCCCATTTGCCTATAACTCAATAAAGTTATCATCATTCTGTCAGGACTAAAATGGATTTGTACTGAAGCTCTGATATAGTTGGGTTGCTATTAATCGGTCATCTGGTTTAGTACACACAATGTACATAAGATTAAATCTTGTTACCACTACAATAAGCACCGACATGGCCAATATGCACAGCAGCTGAATGCATGCATGGCAGCAACATATGACATCATAAAAAATTGCCATTATCAGCTCAAAATCAATTGAACCCCAGGGTAAAGTTCAATGTCAAAGCTTCAGCCTAAATATTTTAAACAAATCTCATTTCAAATTAACCTTTTAATATACAATACTACCCCCATTAGGCCAGAGCAGAGGTGCCTGAAGGCCTAGTCTAATCAGCAAAAAATCTAACCAAATATTTGTTGTTAGATATAAAAAGTTATACTTGTTGGTTGCTGCTACGCTGTGCTCTGTTTGACCAAAGAGCCATGTCCAATTGGCACACTTTCAACCAAATACATATAACAGGTTACAAAGAATCATAGAGACATACATCCTACAAGAAACTTCTTTTACCAATGTTTGTTGGAAATATGTACAGGGAATATGTTTTTAAGTGTAAATTTATTTTTTGCAGTATTTCATGTGGGATGAAATCTACATCCTGAATAATATGAGGTACACATGATTTCAATTGATTTTACAATTTTCAAGGATTTCCCATTATTCTGGGTATATAGGCTTATCTGCAAACTAACTGCAAAGTATTAGAGCAGCCAATAAATTGTGCCTAAAAACACAAAGGCTACAGTGTACATATACGTAAGATATATTGAACATACATTGTACGATGAGATTAATCGCAGAAACAAAACTGTTCTCATTTCCCGGTCTTGCTCTTGGGAGGCGCGATAGCTCAGTTGGTAGAGCAGTGGTCTCGTAATCCAATGACCCGGGTTCGTAATCTAGTCGATGCGCTATGCCCTTTGGTAAGGCATTAATCCTCATTACCAGGTCCCTCGGAGAGGACCTAAAGCCACCGGCCTTCTGGTTGCTTACTTACAAGCATTTACAAGCATTTATGCTTTCTTAGCAGTCAGGTAAAATAACCACCAATAACCAACTTTGTCTTTAATTATTATCCCAGTACGTGTATGTGGACAGAATTGAGCAATAGCTCCAAAATATAAAGTACAATCTTGAAGACATTAATGAAGCTGGAATGTTTGGGCACATTTTATATATAATGGGTCAGAAAGAAAGCACAATATTATAAAAAAGGCACATAGTTTAAAAAGTTATAAAGAGTTTGAGACTGATTGTCATTTGAAATGCAGCAAATGATATAGCACAAAAAAAGGAAGAAATTAACGTTATTATATACCTATTGCAACCCCAAACCTAACCCTACACTTTTGACAAAATAAAGCCTGGTGAAAAAGTCAGATCATGGCCCCAAATTATTCAGATTACTGTTATTTAGGCACATTAATTTTTCATAACTCTTTCCACTATGTCTTGAATCAGACATAATTTATTTTATATGATGCAAACTTGAAGACTTGCAGGAGGTAGAGGGTAAAAATTGTGTAGGGCTTACATGTAAAATCTTATTATGAAAACACGTGAAAACATGAAATTATGATAACATAGATGACATCATCTATGTGCATATAAAACAGCCCTGGACAATTAGGAGTGCAAAGTACAAAAGGACTTGTCAATATTTATGTACATTAGTTCCAGTTAAAACAATGAATAGCTGTCAAGTCATAACACGTAGTTTCTGTATATAACGCTACAGAGAAGAAAGTCATATATCCTTTTACAGTGTCAGGTTTTCAATCCTATCAAGCACATCAACGGAAGTTCTCTTTGGAATGTTCCCATCATCCTTGACCGTTGGCTTGGGCGTGGCGCGGAGCTCAACATCCCTGATGATGCGCTCAGCCTCGCGCTGACCCGACAGCATTGCACCATGGGTAGTGGAGTAGAAGGTACGATGGGTCGCCTCTCCGGCAAAGCAGATCTACATTTGGAGGAAAAAAACAAAACAAAGGGCTGGTATTCATACATATGTAAGCTGAGCTTACTAAATTAAATCCAGGTTTCAATAGGTAGATTTAATCCACTAATTGCTTATGGCCGCACAAGTGTCAACTTCCTCATCCCATAATGTTATCATGATTCGGTAACTGGGGGGGGGGGGGGACTACATGTAGCTCACCCACTTCCTTCCTGCACTCTTGTTCCATCCCCAATTATTTGTAAATGTAAAGAATATATATTTCTATCATATTAATTCATTCTTCTACCAGTTTTAGAACTCAATTAGAACATTAAAAATTGTTAACATATATATAGTTGGAGTACCAACATTACAAATTCCTACGAATGCTTGTTATGGGCGATTCATTTACAGAAATCATCAAATTAATGAGTATCATACTGCGCCATTTGATATCTACAGCTGGAGGTACCAGCAGTTGTAAGCATATATTGTACATGTGAGGAAGAAAAAGTGTGTAGAAACCCAATTTTAATTATATAACAAACAAAAAATCAACTACACTGTGTGCAAACTTGACAATCACTGTCAAAATATAAACTGTAAATTATCTTTAAAAGACTATGACATTTATTTTGATTGAAAGCATGGTAGATACATTGTTAGTAGTAAATAAAAAGCCCTGCATTCACAAGTGACATCATACCTGAATTTTAACAGGCAGCTATTAAAAACATGTACTCAGTAGATGTCAGAGCTTCAAGATTGGGAATTGCTACCAGTACATTTGTGATATTTTCAGGCAATAAAAATGTAGGCCTCGATCTGCTTACTTCTGATCTGAGTAAAACGGATACTATACAACCATGAATGTGAATGATGCTCTCCATGAATAATTTCATATTTATGTGATGTAATGTAATATCACGTAATCAGTACCAGATAATTTACATAACATGGTATGCTGCCTCATGCCATGGTTAAAAGTGATTGAATTGGGAATTGTAGAGGTTGTTTTAGAGTTGCATTGTCAACAGCTGTGGTGTATAGGGAGAGTCCCAAACAAGGCAATCAGCATGGTTCCCTGACACAGATGTAATTACATATCACATAACCTCATTGAAAACAAATTAATAAAGCATGATCGACAATACATGTTAAGGTTACAGGATAAATAATATCTTACAAGTATTCTCCAGGTTTTATTATGTCAAAGATATACACTGTAGGGTTGTGGTTTTGGGGTGGTGGTTTTGGGGTGGTGGTTTTGGGGTTGTGGTTAGGTTTGGGGTAAGGGCTTGGTATGGTGCTCGGTCTAGGGCTAAAGGTTAGTGTTCGGTAAGGCGCAGAGCAATCGTCGCCAGAGTCATACATTCTTCCAATTCTCTTTCATTATTTTTGTGCATCCCTCTGCCTATTTTGTTATATAATGGCGTTTATTGTAAATATGAATGTAAATCAAATTGGATATCACATTGTATTTTAGTAGAATTTAACTCTCTATTTTCATGTAGTATGATGTATATTTCATGTTATTCAGGTCTTGAGCAGCAAAGTGGTTTTTTAATAAATACCTTTCAATTCAATACAAATCAACTTTCTTTTAACTGTTCATTCAAAAAAATAAAAAATCTTAAGAGAAACAAATCTATTTCTGGACTCATTATGACTATTATGAGGTATAGCGTAGAGGTATCAAGTTTGTTTGATAGTTCTTTCAAATCAACTTACAGCAGGTTGATCAAGGCCATTCTTTCCAGGAACATACACAGGTTCAGCCAAAGCATCGATATCAGCACCACAGGACCCGGCTGCAACATAGGAGTACGACCCCCTCACATAGGGGTTGCTGTGCCATTGTGTCTTGTGGACTTGTTCAGGAACCGGTATGGTGGGGTTTTTCAGGAACTCCCGTAGAACCCCTATAGAAAAGAGAAAACACCAATGGATAATTCTGTAAAATGCATCCCATATTATTAATCATAGGGAACATACATGTATGTATTTCACAGAATCACCAAAGTACATGTAGGTTCAGGAATACATGTATGATCGCTTAAAGAGAAAATCAATTCACAAATACCCTTGAAAAGGGCATACACCTGTATGTGTCCTCTTTCTAGAAGAACAGTCTTCTAACATAATATATGGTAGTCAGGGGCAGATCCAGGATTTTCTAAAAGGGGGGGGGGGGGGGGGGGGGCGTAAAATGTATGAAATTGCGATTTCAATAGGAACACTGTTATTTTGCTCTGGTTGTAATGTTATGAACCCGGCCCCCCACACTCAAAGGTCGGAATGACCGCATGCGTGTGGCCAAAATGTCCGGTAAAGGGGTATTTTTCGTGCGACAAAGTCCGGCCCGAGAATTGTAAAAAAGGGGTGTATTTGACTTTCCACCCTGTGATTTCTTTAAAAAGGGGGTGTTTTTCTTTTTTTTCTCTCATCTCTTTGGACTCCTGAGAAATTATTCCGAATTTAGGGGGGTACATTGAGCATTTTTCCTGATTTAGGGGGGTCTCCAAGGCAGGAAAAGCCCGCGAAAGGGGGGTTTGGAAATGTTGGCAGTCCTCAGATAGGGGGTGCTTTTAAAAAGAGGGTACGAGCATATGCGTACCCTAAATAACACTGAGTGGGGGGGCCGGGGTTATGAACCAGAGCAAAATAACAGTGATTTCCTATTGAAATAATTGAGATGGTCATATCTCAGCCAATACGCAGCATATATATTCAATTACTTTATGACATTTGGACATTATTTTTAATGCTCTTTCAAAAAAATAAAGTTCAAATTTGGAAAATCTAAAAAAAGATTTTTTATGGCATCACACTTTACATCTCTATACTACAGATTATGGAAAAATAATTCAAATTTTGACAACATTTTCTCACCTGTCAGAGTCTTGGCTATGGTGTCATTATCCAGAGTCTCAATGTACTCAGCTGATCGACCATACATCCATACCATCAACAGCTTGGGCTTATCTTGGATGCTGTGAATAGCGTAAAAGTGTTTGTACCATTCCTTCTGTTAAAGTCAAAGTACATCAAAAGAAAATGGAAAATCAACATTACACCACAAAAATTGGTACTGAATTGAAAAAGGCACTTGACAAGAACAAGGTATGATAATGCGCCAATGGCAGTCTGTACTGTACTGGAAAAAGAAGAAGAAGAAGAAGCACATTTAATTCTAAAAATGTTATACCTCTACACCTAGAGCATTATCAGCATATTGGGAGGGAGAGTGAGGTGACAAAGTTTGGTCATTTTTTTTTTCAAGGGAGGGGATGGGGGGGGGGGGGGGGGGGGGGGGGGTGACACCCTGTATCCTGAAAGTCAACTTGTTCGTAAAGTATTAAAGTATACAGATCTTTATGTGTATTATATGTAATACTTCTTTTTGATAAAGTTTGGTGCATGAGTTAGACGGGGTAAACTTAATCAAACTTGTGGGACCATTTTTCAGGGGCTCTGGGGGCTAAAACATGATGTCCACAGTAAGGCTGACAATCTCTTGAACATTGAATTTCGATGGTCTAATTAACTTGAAGGGGTCAAAACTTATGACCTTAGTGGGGGTGACTACAGAGTTATCAGTGAATAATCAAATTTAATAGCTGGTATATGTGTATATATCAATGACAAATCCTTTAGATATATGTTAAAGTCCTTTAACACATTGCTACTTTTGTAATCAAATCATTTCCCCCCTCCATATCACTAATTTTGTGTTTCATTTAATGGAGTTAGTTTTAAATAGTTGGGGTAGGTTTATTCTAACATGTTTTTGCTGTTGTTGATTTTTTCTTCTTCTTGATGTTTTAACAAAAACATTTATTTTATTGATTTTTTATAATTTTCAACGAAAGTCTTTGGATTGGCCTTCGTTATCGATAGATTATTCTTACATGTAGTTTATCTTAAATTATCATTAGTTACTTGTATAAATTATAGAACTTAGCAATTAATTTATCTATCATATTATTCATTGGGTCAACAGGACCAATGTGGAAAGTAGTTTTTTGTACCTGATGATTAATGCTACCCTGTAAAATATATAACTACAAGTAATTATAAATAAATAAATAAAGCTCTTAGGCTATACATTTAATAAATTTTGGAAAGTATAAAGGATTTCTATCGTTTAAAGCCCATCTGTACTAGTGTACAGGAGGGATTAGACCACCCTGCAAGGTCACTGGACAGGTGATTATCTCATCAAATTAGCTCTTAATTAACATAAGAAGAAGAGGATCATGGGGGACCAATATGGTAATCGATTATGCATTGTTTGTTATATAGAGGGCGCAAGTAGCTATAAGTAGTGCAGTGGGGCTTTAAGTTTCACCTCTTTGAACTCATCCACCAGGACATCTCTGGGCTTGGCATCCCACACCAGGTAGATGCCTCCCCAGTTCTCCGCCCAGAAAGGCGTCTTATATTCCAGCCAGATCTTCCCCGCAGTACCGAACCCCATGCGCGAGATCAGGTCCAGTTTGGGGGTCGGAAGTGGGGGACAGAACATGGTGCGGGCGTTCTCCTTGAGGTAACCAAGTGAGGTGGTGTTGATCACGTAGTCCGCCTCAAACTTGTCTCCATCTGTGCAGGTTATGGTGATCGGCTTACCTTTTGAATTATCTGAGTAATACAAAGACAAATGTCAAGTTACTGTTACAACGCGAAAAAGTTCACAGGGGTTGTCTCAAAGCATTGTGCTTTTGAAACACATCCAATCATTTGTTTTGATTTAGTCTTTGTTATGAAGCTAAAAAAAAATATTTAAAAAAGCTAAGTACATGTACCTCTGATATTAATGAATCATTAAACCACAGAAGTGTACTAGTGTTCATTGCTGTCAATAGTGGAACAAAAACATAATGTATTTCCTGTATACACCAGTTGACACATTTTGGAAATACGTTTGTCACCTTCAGCCAAGCTTTTAAAAAGTTTGGTGACTTTTGTTTCGCTAATAAAGTTTGTTGACCTTCAATAAATCTTTTCTACAATGCTTCATGAAGAACAATGAGCTGTATTTTCCAATATAACAAACTAATACAAAAAAATAACATCCACCAAGGTTATTTAATCACTGATAAAAGGTCAACTGATTGTTTGAGTTGACTAGGATATCAATACTCCAATGTTGTTCTGATTTTATCTTCATAAAGAGCAAACTTCCTAAAACTGCAATGCAATTTCCCCCAACATAATGTATACCTGCTGCAAGACAAAGATCCCAAATTCACATGCCAGATTTTTCTTCACATGAAATCAGCCAGATTTTGGTCTATACATACTGTACATGGAAGCTTTCAATTGATATTTTGACAATTGATCATACAATGTAAATTGCAAATATATTTATTTGCTGAATCCTGAAGAGAAAAATATAGTTAAATATAATTCTAGATGATGAATTCTCAAAATATATATTTTTTGAATATACCGTACATGTAAATATACATGTATGTATACATACAATGTGTATTACATGTAGCTCTTGAAAACTCTGTAAGCTAGCACTATAATGAAATAAAATCAAAGAAAATACATGATCTCACTTATTAAAGGGATCCGGTAACTTTGTCTCAGATTCTGAAACAAAATTCTGGATTTAGCTCATGATGCAATGATAATTATAAACCTTTAGGTCAGTCAGGAACCCCATGACTTTTACAAGCCGATCGCCTGTCTGATTATCAAGATATTTATGATTGGAATTACAAATTTTGAAAACCGTTCGCCTGACGGTTTTCATAACACTACAGTCTATTGGGGAAAACGAGTATGGTAAAACCGGTCACTCCAAGATTTTTACTTTTTTGAGGCACTTCTTGATCATTTTGAAGCGCAATTTTTTTAGGGCTTCAATATTACACCATATCACAGACACGGTAACATGTAGAACCGTGTATCTCAGATTTAACATTGTTAAACGATCCTTTTAAACTAGGAAATTAAAAAGATATAATTAAATGTACACATTGTACAGGCATGAATTTCACTATGACTCAGACTCTTTTGTACTTTACAAATGAATGTGGTCGCACTAATGATTTCCCAATTCAGATAAATGTGAATCAGACCATGATAATAACAACATTATTTGGTATGAAAGAAGAGTCACACATCTGGGTGTGACTGGCACTAGAAAATTCACCTTTCCTTCTAAAAAGTCAAAATAAAATAGTTGAAAATAGTGAGAAAAGACTATGTTGTTCTGGGTGTACAAAATATGAAAGGTATATATAGGCAACTTCCATTGGAAAGGGGGATGGGGTGCATTTCCATTCACCAAAATATTTGATGTGTGCATCAAAATTAGCTAACCTTTAGCCCTCGTGCTTGAACTGTATTTCAAAGAAACTGGATAAAATTGATCGCAAGACATTTGAGGAATCCACTCAAGGGCAATTTTAACACTTGTTGTCCCAGAGAAAACATTTTTTAAATATTATGTGATGCTTTACTTTGAAATGTTCGCATATTTTTTCAATACATTAATGATAGACAAGGTTATCGAAATTGCCTTAGGTTGAATTAAATCTTTGTGATTGTGTTAAAGATGTTCATGCATTTGTATATAGTTGTTTGTGAAGTAGGGAACTTGGCAATCACTACATAACACTGAGCCAACAGGTACTACGCTCCTGTGCATACGTTCGTGTGCAGCCCTCTATATACCCACGCATGAGCAACTTTAATGCAAAAGATAGTGGTTTGGAATCCACAAAATTATTTAAAAATCTTGTTTTATTCCTAAAAATGCACTCCAGACAATTTAACATACATGTTCATATACTTAATTTTTGTTTTACCCTTCTTTGCTTGTTAGTAAGCTAATACAGATTTAAAAAGAAATACATGTCGCTTTGATACATGTTACCATACATTTGTATTACTGAACAGTCAATTTACATGTAAGTTTGGTTTGCATCTGTGAAATGTAGTTTTTGAACTTTCTGTTATTACTCAACTTTAACCTATTGCCTATGGGTGCTACGTGGGTTCCTGTATTAACCTTTGGGAAACATGAGAATGTGGTATTCTAAGGGTTAAGTGATCTCACCTTCTTTGACGTGGTTCCAGGCAACCTGCTGCACTGGCTTGCTGAAGACCAGACTCTCAGGAGGGATGTTCTTCAGGAATGTCTCCACAAACTGGTTGTAGCCGTCAGCAAACGTGACATTGCCCAGGATCTCCTTGTACTCTCCAAAGTCTGCAGCATGAGATCATTAAGGTGGCTGCAGGCACTGTAGCAGCATTCGTTGATCACCTGAAGTCTGAAGACATTCGCCTTGATCTCCTTCTCCTGAGGGCTACCGACGGACAGGGCAAAGTACTTTCAAAGTAACGCTTCATGAACGCCCCCACGGTCTTGCGCCGCACCCCTTACGTTCCTCCTTGTACATCCTGCCTGGGTCTTGAGGAGGATGGTGTCGTAGAGCTCATGGACCTCGGAGAAGAGACTCTTCGGGACTTGTTTGCCGTTGCGTTGATTGATGTTGAAGGTGCGGTGGCCCCGGTTACAGCTGTTGAGCTTCAGCTGTGTGCTGACTGCTGGGCGCGCTGGTATACAGGGTTACCCTCACATCCATGGATGTACTGGGCACCGCCTTCTACTAAACCGTCAGCTGGAATAAAAAAAAGAACATTGTAGTTTATAGTAGCTACATCTCCTACATCTATTTTTTTTAACAAGAGAATGTGTAATTACTTCATCAAAGAAAACAATAACTTACAGCAATGCAATTGGAGAAATTTAAGAAAGTCAACAACACTTGAAAATAGTGCCATTTGGTTCAGATCCAAGCGCTAGCTACGCATAACAGGTCAGAACAACCAACAAGAAGGAGTAGCAATGAAGAAGAAGAAGACAAAGAAGAACTAAAATAAGGGTCTAGTTTTTGAAAGCTAAAAAAAGGCTTGGGAAAATTGAATAGCTGCCCTTGAAAATACCATATAGGGTCTACAAATTACATGATCACATTAACAATGTACATCATCACAAAAGAAATCTATATCATCCTTTTTCTTTCTTTCTTTTTGGTTTTAGTTTTACGGAGAACAAATTTCATGCTAATTTTTAATGCTGTCTTTAATTTATCGGAAACAAAATTACAAAGGTAAAATGAATCAGAACTCTGTGTGATTGTAACAGTATTATTTCTCACCAAACTGCAAAGTAACAGCGCGTCCACCAGGTCTATCCATCGCTTCTAAAACAGTCACTTCGATGTCAACATCCTCGCTCTCCTTGCTGCGTAACATCAGGGCTTCAGCAGCACTCAGCCCCGCCAGCCCTGCGCCGATGATACATACTCGTATGGACGTTCGGGACAGACGAAGATAGCTGCGTTTTCTTCAATAGGCTGTGCAATTTCGCGAACTGACAGCCGAGGCTTGGGTATCCTCTCCAATTCTTCCATATTTCAATAAGCCTAGAAGTCACTTCTCAATTACTTTCATTGGTGTGGACCGCTGAGCGGTACAAGATCTATGGTAAAGTGACAGATTTTCAGAAGGACTTATAGTAATTGAGAAATGTCACAGTTACAGGCGACAGTCCGGCGACAGTCACGGTAAACATTGCCGCACATACGATCAGCTGTCTCGAACCGCTTTGTTTACAACACTGCGGTGCGTTTGACAGGAAGTTGCGCAATCAAAATTCGCGTTCTCCAGTACTGAAAATACGCATTTTTAGTCCTGTGGCCTAATTCAGCGTTTGTATGGCGCAATCAGTAAATTTAGACAGTTATCGACAACAACTTTTTTTTTTAAAGTTTTTTTTATTTATTTTTATTTAGATCTATTAAAACATAAAAATCAACCACAATTTGAAAAATCGCACCCCCCCTCTTGAGCGCCAGGGGAGGGGGGCCCATCTCCAAAAATAAATAGAAGGGGGGGGGGGGGGGGGGACTCCAATTGTGTGCTCCATTGTGCGTCTGTTGAGGTCGGAATTGTAAACACTCCTCGTTTATCCAGACTACTTGCAAAAAGTATATAATGCAACTTCTTCTTCTTCTCTTCTTCTTCTTCTTCTTCTTCTTCTTCTTTAGTTCCCTTTCTTCTTTGTGTCTCTGTCTTCTTCTTCATCTTCCTTCTCTTCTTCTTTTCTTCTTCTTCTTCTTCTTCTCTTCTTCTTTCCTCTTCTTCCTTTCTTCCTTTTCTTCTATTTCTTTCATTTTCCCTTCTTCTCTTCTTCTCCTTTTTCTTCTTCTCCTCCTCCTCCTTCTTCTTTTTATTATGATTGTTTTGTTATTATTTTTGTCACTGTTATTATTATTATTACTAATGAAATCATGATCGCCACCATTATTATCGTTAATAATGATTAATGAAAGAATTGGACCACTTGTTTATAGCGAAATAAGTCACTGGAGAGCCGCTAGGAGAGTCGCGAGATATCCATAATGTAAAACAGTTTATACAATTAATTATGTTTCATAAAATATCAGGGGTATTGACAAGAGACTAGTAATTGGGGAATTCCCACTTCATGCTCCATTTTCGGATTACTTATTGACGTAGTTCACTTGATCGTTGTACTCGTTTAGGCAGTCACTAGAAACAGATTGTCGAGCCAGGCCATGGCATGTAACCTTAAGTTTACAATCCTTACTTTCTTTGATTTGGGAGTATATTAACTGAGGTAAGATTATGCTCTTTTTCCAGGTTACAATACGGAGGGACAAGAAGGAGGGAGAGAGAGAGAGAGAGAGAGAGAGAGAGAGAGAGAGAGAGAAAAAGAGCTAAGAGCGATGGGAGAGAAATAGAGAGAGATACAATGTACGTGTATAGGGGTAGTCTATATTTCTTCTTCAATCATATCTATTTCCACCTCCCTTACACACACTGGCGTACTGATGGGGGGGGGGGGCGGGGGGAGTTGCACCCAAATAAAATTCAAACGTGGATTATTTCTAATTCGATACCAGTGATATACAAATGTGCTGAAATGATTGATTTTCCGTTACACACACCCCACACAGGTCGCGCCACTCCCGGGTAAATACACCCAGTGAATGTACTAGCTGTCTCGGTTTGGCGCTGAGGGGTGTGTTATTTTCTTAGGTATTTGGATGGGCGCGACACGAAAACAGTCCAGTCAGTGGTAGCAGGCGCGTAGCCACGGGGGGGGCCACGGGGGGGGGGGGGGGGGGCACGTGCCCCCCTAAAATTTCCAGGATCGGTTGAAATTTTGTAGACCCTTTTTTTGACCTCGATCGATTACATGTATGTGCCCCCCCAAACATCAAACTCTGGCTACGCGCCTGAGTGGTAGAGAGAGAAAAATTGAGAGAGAGAGAGAGAGAGAGAGAGAGAGAGGAAAAAAGGGGGGGGGGGGGGGGCTCGTCAATTTGAGAAAGTGGGGGTAGAGAGGTGGTAGACAGATAACATGAGAACAGGGGGGCGTTTCATGAAACAATTAGTCGGTGGGTTTCACTGACTAATATCGTGTTCACCGACAATTTAGTCAGCGCTGACTAAATTTGACCAATCACAGTCCTAGAAAATAGTCGGTGACAAAAGAATTGTCGGTGAACATGACATTAGTCGGTGAAAACCACCGACTAATTGTTCATAAAAACACCCCAGGTTCATTGATTTTAGTGCACCGTTGGGAACACTGGATCTTGACGAATGATATGGGGGAAATCATCACTTCGGGTTGTTTGAAATTCATAGGTGTGGTTTTGCTGGTGAAATTGCACACAATACAGCTATGGAAAAGGAACTGCAGGCAGATTTTCTCCTATTTATTTCAAATGAAAATAACCTTGAATATTAAACCAACCGCAATGAAAATAAAAGATTTCATTTCTGTCATATTTGTCAAGGTATCACATAATGATATAATCTCTCTCTCTCTCTCTCTCTTCTGTCACCCGCTCTATTTTAATCTTGTCCTCCTATTTCCCCCTTTCGTTTTAAGAATATCCCCCCCCCCCGCATTCCTGTCACAATTTTCAATACCTCTGTCCCAGACTCTAATTTCTCTTCTCCTGTCTATCGCTCATGCCCCCAGCAGCCTGATTTTCCCTCTCTCAGAAATGACTATATAGACCTTCTAGAGGCCTAGACGATCTAGGTATTGGACCAAATGGTATTAAAACCCTCCCCTTGTGAAAATCGAAATAACCACAAAAATTAAGACATATATCTAGGGGGAGGGTCCCAACACGATGTAGTTTATAATTATTTTCATCTCCAAAGGGGGGGGGGGGGGGATTGGTGGCCATTTTGACCGAATCTTCGAGTAAATCGGGGGTAGTCCAATTATTATAGCCCGAAGAGGGTCTCTTCCTTTCGATATATTAATATACATGTATACATGTAATCCCTTTCAAGTATTCCTACTACAAGTCATGTATCATCTTTCCTAATCAATAATCTATTTTCATTCAGGTAGTGATGGCGGAAGTAGTTTTGAGTGATGGCCTTCTGATTGCCCTTTCCAAGCAAATCAATATAGCGATTTATCCAATCAACCATTTTGCCGTCGCTGGGCTTCGATTCCGCCGCCGCCAGCGGAGCGGAGCAGCTGGCAAATCTGAAACAGCATCCGCATGCAAAATACGAGCATCTTCTACAGGAGTTTGTTGTCCGTCACGGCCGGGGGGAGAAAGCTGCTAAATATCTCATCTATTGCTTCGGAAAGAAGAGGTTCCTTGTCGACATTCTTGAAGAAGGTGCGTCTGAAACTTTCTCTCTTTCAGAATTTTGGCGAAAACTTTTAGTCACTACTTTCTCAGCCACCAACATATTGCAAACTTAGGTAACACTGCGGTAGTGAGGTGATTGACAATCATATTAAAATGTTCACGGTAATCAATATAATGTTTGAATTATATTATAATATTATAGCTCAACTTTCTATATATTTTTGAAATTTTTATATCAATAAATTGTAATCAATATGCTAATATTTAATGATAGCTATGACGGCGGCGATGACAATGATTACGATGATGATGATAAAAATAATGATTGAAATCATTTTGCATACCAAATTGTTGTTCTGATGTTTTATGAATATAAACTGAAGTATATTACATTTACCTCTCAGGGATTGCAGCCCTGTTGATCAATTGGCATGCAATCTATTAGCCATTCATCATTAAATGATCAATAGGTATATTCATAATGGATACATCATCTTCATTATTCTTGATATATACGCAGCCATCAAAAAACAAAAACGCCCCGAAACTGTCTAGACTTGGACAAGAGCCTAAACCTACAGAGGGACAGGGGCAGACTGGGACTGAAATTCGCCCCTTAAATGCTGGTGCGAGTGCCCGGAACAAATCATTTGGGAAATCTGTAGCAGGTGAAATTTAATCACGAGATTTTATTTCTTTAATTTCAGCAAGTTTGGTTTGGTTTCATGTGTTAAATATATGTCATTGAAAATAGATAAATACATAATGAATAAAAATGCAAATTAAGAAAATGAAAATAAAGGAAAAAAATATGCAATGTAATTAGTAGTAATTAGTCCTAAGTGGTGATACCAGCAATACTTTTTCCAAGTTTGTATCAATACCTGCCCTCTCCCACAAAAAAAAGAAGAATACCCTCTCAATAACACCAAATAACGATTTTGACAGCACATCCTATTAGGAAAAGTTGAATTTGCTTGCTTTTTTCTTTCACCGACTATAATTTATATGTGATTTATTGACTTGCAAGTTTTTATTTTTGACTGCAGGTCTTAGCTGCTTGGTTGTAGCTCTCGTGTCTATTGTGGTGGCTTGCAATTGGAATAATATATTCCCTGGTAAGCTGATATTATTATAACACTACAATTCCTCTTGTTTTGATTAATCTTGTCATGGGTAAAGGACATACGTCCTTGAGAAAGATTTATCTGTGCTCCTTCCCCACCAAGGTGTTACATGGGTACCCAGTAGCAGTGGCGGATCCATGAGGGGGGGGGCAACTCTGGGAAAAAACGGTAAAAACACGTTAGTGTTACCTTTATTTGGAGACGAGCCCCTCCCCTGGTGCTCAAGGGGGGGGGGGGGTCACGATTTGTAAATTTCGAGGGAAAAAAAATAATTATTGCTCAATGACCCCCCCCCCCCCCCCCCCCCCCCCCCCCCCCCACTGAGCGAAGTATCGGCCGGCGCGATTTGCAACTTTCCGGGGGCCAAACAAAAATATTGCTCCTTACCCCCCCCCCCCCCCCCCCCCGGAGACACTAGTACCATAGCGATGAAGTTGCAATATAAAATGAAATCTTTATCATTAATTTGTGTGTATTTATTACAGAATACATAGCAGAAAACTTCAGCCTTGAAGACTGTCAAGACACATTACGGAGACACTATAAGACACATCTATTTAAAATTCAAATCAAGCCGTGGGATCACAACCATGACGTGGACCTAGAGAAGCTTTACACGACCGTCAGCCTCTACAAAGTAGACAAGAATAATATTCCAGACAACCCTTTACAGAAGTTAACTTTAAACGGATCAGCCAACGATATATTCCAGACTAAAGTTCGTGGATCGTTGCCAGAAAGAATTGTGTTGTTTGGGGAGGCTGGCAGGGGAAAAACTACAGCTATAGCGAAAATGGCGTACGATTGGGCCAATAAAAAGAAGACTCCCCTTTAAAGAACGTGAAGTTGCTTTTTGTCTTCAAGATGAGAAACATGAATGCCAAGACAGGAATAGCCGAAGCCATTGCTCCGTTGTTGGAGAAGAAATACAAGAAGTATAAAAAAGAGCTCGAAGATTATATTGATTCACATGGGAAGGATATTGTCATGCTCTTCGACGGTTATGATGAATTTAGTGGAAAGATACGTTGCAGGGAAAACGTAGGTGACGTCATTGATATATTGTGTCAGAAGAGTTGTAGTCAATGTCGGGTCTTGGTAACGTCTCGCCCCGTAAGAAGAGAAGACTTCTATGGCATAAATGTATACTACGCTAGTATGGTAATAGAAGGATATTCTCAACAGCACGCCACAGATTTCATCGACAAATTCTTTCTTTCCAATGAAACAAAAGGAACCGAGCTGAAGAAGCATTTGGAAGAAGACATCGTTACAAACGAAATGATCGCCACGCCCCTTTTCTGTACTATGGTGTGTTATTTGTGGAATGAAGGACATATTTATGGTAAATTCACCCGAACAAAATTGTTTGACGAAATCATGGAGTTCTCGAGGACACACCTGAATGCCAAGGATGAGCGAGATAGAGAGATCAAGCAAGATCTACTCAACGACATAGTTGTTTCGGTCGGGCTAGTTGCCTTTACGAAATTAAGCGACAAGAATGATCTGAATCCTCTGCTGTTCAAAGAAGACAATTTTAGTGAAGTTCATGATGATAAAGTAAACATAAGCTATTCACTTGGTCTGTTAACAAAGAACATGAAGACGGAGAGTGACATCATCATCTACATTGAATTCTTCCACAAGTTAGCGCAGGAGTATTCAGCAGGAAGATATCTCGCAAGTGGCCTCGATAAAGGAAGAGTCAGCACCATTGGCTTTGCAGAAGTAGTCTTTGACCTAAAAGAGATCTTCCAGTTTGCATCAGGGACATCGGTTTTCGCGTGCCAAAAGATTTTGGCATCTCTCATTGATCAAAATTCCAGTGCCAGTTTCTCCAACAGGGATTACCTTTACCATCCCATCATCTTAGATTTCATCAGCGAGGGCGAAACTTGTGCAGAGAATTCTGAAACGTACTTGACACGTTTTTTTAAAGATGGAAAACTTCAACTGCGACAAGTTACAGCATCGACTGTGGTTGGATTTGAGAAACTGCCAGAATTTGTTAAGAAGAAGGTAATATAATAAAGAGGGGAGGAGGGAAGGAGAGAGACACAAGTAGAGGGGGGAATGGGAGGAGAGGGAAAGAAGGGATCAAACGGGGAGATAAAAGGAGAGAGATGGGGGAGAAGGGAAGAGTGAAGGGAAAGAAGAGAATGGGTGCGGATCAAAAGTTTATCATGGCCTAGCATGGTCGGCGTTGTCCAAGTTTCTAAATTGAACGAAATAAATACAAAACTCGCATGAAAAAGTCATTGAGTATTGTAATTTCGAAGAAAACTATTCCAATTTCTAAAAAAAAAAAGAGAGTGAATTTTCACTCTATTTTCACTTTCTTGGGAGTGACGTCAGGGCTCTCTTGTTAAAGGCCCGGTCACACAGCCTTTCGCGTCTGTATCGCGGGTAAAATTTCGCGATTTTTTTTTTTGCCCGCGGTTGCCCGTGGTGGAAAATGTGCAAAATTGGCTTACCCGCGGTTTACCCGTGGTATGCCCGCGGAACAGACGCCGGCGACTGTTCCGCGTCCTTATCGCGGGGTGAAGCGCGGCGGTACCGCGGCCTACCACGCTTACACGCGGTACACACGCTAATGCACGTGATAACAACGCGGTACAGACGCGGAACAAACGTGCTATGACCGTGCTCCACCCGCGATTACCCGCTAAAATTTCGCGTCCAATTCCGCGTGTAACCACGTCTTAACCGCGGCCGTAGCACGTCCTAGCACGTTCGTTCCGGGTCTGTACCGCGTCTTTACCGCGTGTGTACCACGCGTACCACGTGTACCGCCCGCGATTACCCGCGGTCTAAATTTTTGGGCAGCCCAAAACTTTTTCGCGCGGCCAACCGCGTGTGAATTTCTTACCGCGTGTAACGACGGGTAAAGTACGGCTGTATCGCGTCTTTATCGCGACCTCAAAGCGTCCAACAGCGTCTGCTTCACGGGCAGAAATTTTTGGCCGTGATTCGGCCGCGATACGCCCGTGGAGGGCTGTGTGACCGGGCCTTAAAGGAGTGAATATCAATTGATTTTCGAGTGCTCTTTAAGAAGAAAAGAGTGAATGTTCACTCTATTTTCAATACATCTTTACTCTCCAGAGGAATGACATCAGTGATCACTCAATTTTTTTAGAGAGGTGGTAGTATCGATATTTGAAAGTTCTCATGATAAGAACTGTTATAAGAATTACATTGTTATTTCTGCGAATAATGTCGTGTTCGACAATGTCATTATATTGCAACTATTTTGATATCTTTAAGAAAGATAACTGGGAATTTGTGGACAGTGTTCTATACGGAAGACACAATCAAAGTTTATCTTGAGATAACAACTGCCTTTTTTGTTGAAGAAATGACACTGTATTTTTACACGTTAAAGTTTGGAATTGGGAAACAGACTATTTACAGCAGTACATAGAAATTCTTTAAAAATGTTTCCAACCATTATACAAAAATCCGGTCAGGATATGCTCAAGGAAACTTATGAATAACATTTTCACTGTTACCATTGTTATGTAGATCACAACCATTGACATCTCTGGAACGACCGATTCTCCAGACTTATTTGTGAGACTATGGAACAGCATGCATACTTGTATCCACCTCACACATTTGGAGATGTATCGCCATGTTCCACCGGCCATCTCGCCTCAGATGGAGCCCCTGTACTCTGTCAACAGCTTCACCACTGCTCTACAGCCACCTGCAGATGACTACGCGCAAATCATGATGTTCCTTCCGAACATCAGGGAGCTCATCATATACTGCGATGTAAGACTTGGTGTCGCACAATTTGCTTGATGTTATATGCATAGTTTCGTATCATTCATTCATCATTGATATAATACAAATAACATAAACCGAAAGTTTTTGTAGTTTGCTCAGCATTGTGAGCATCTGTAAAATGGCGCCGGGCTGGAATGCTCCCTATGGAGTGGAGAATGTGCATACTATTTCAATGTTGATTATTCAACAGTCAAGGTCGTCCTTCTGTATTGAAGTGTGATTGATTGGCAGGAAAACCCTTTGGTATGCAGTATCATAATCCATCTGCATTGAATCTCTTTTCAGAACTTTGGAGATCTGTCAGAATTTGCCCTTATGACTGATGTTTTGGGAAGCTATGGGATCAATTTAATACTTCGTCCCTACTTAGTCGGCTAGTTCTCCCCATCCCTGCCGACATCGGGTTTAATCTGAAGCACCTCACATCGATCCGTGTTTTTGAGACTGACCATGTGATATCAGTAAGCAGCCTCGCACATGTTTTAACCTTTCTGCCAAAGGTTAGGGAGCTGATTATTCAAGAGAAAGTAAGTAGCGCTTTAAATATACATGTATCTGCTCACAATGATTTGGGTAGGGAGGGGGGGGGGGGGGGGGGGGGGCTGACAAAATGATAACTCTAACAGTTGCTCCTCCCCCATCAAATAATACTGGATCTGCCGTAGCATCATAGATCTATATTGTCTCTATAAAATAAATTTCTTATCATACATGTTTTAAACACTAGATCGATATAAACCCTGTATACTATTCAGACAACTAAATCTTTATTGTACGTGATTATTGTCATTATTATTTTTAAATTTAGTATCATTAATGTTCTTCCTATTAATAATCATCATTATTTTTATTAGTAGTATTTAGTATTACTAATAGTAGTCGTAATATTATTATCTTTATTTTCACTATCATCATCAACACCATCATCATCATTATCATTATAGTTCTTATTACTATATCACATTACTATCATTATTGTTATCATTAATATCAAGTTGAATCCGATGATATATTAATATGGATATTGCGTGTTTTAGGGGGATTAGGTTTAGGGCCTATGGTTCCTTGGACCAAGTGGACAAATCTTCTTCGTCACCCCAGTCACTGTTTCTTGTTTGTTCGATTGTTTCTTTGTTGTCTGTTTGATTTACAGGAACTTGTTGAACTTGACAACAACACTGAAGCCTTCTGTGAGCTGTGGAAAAACCTCCATACCTCACCAGATCTCAACCAGCTTCTTCTTCCTATACCGGCGTACCGAAGGATCCCGTGTGACTTAGAGCCACTTCGATCGGTCCAGATCTTCGAAACAAAATCATCTTCCATCCACCTCCCCATCATCTTGATCAACCTGCCGAAGTTACAAAAGCTTCTTTTACACTCCGATGTAAGTGGGCTTTAACTTTGCAAATTAAGTTTGTTTCTTGTTTAAATGGTTCTACCTCAAATATGACTATGGGCTATCCATTTATTTCATGACACATAATTATAATTTTGGTAGTGCTTGTTATCTTTATGTTCTTGTATGGCATTGTTATTACATGATATAGAAACAGTTATTTTTTTTGACATGCGTTTCTCTATCAAAGAAACAGAGGCCATTAAACACTTTCATACATTTTGTTTAACGTATTTTCCCTGAAAGCGCCACTTCCTAACCGGATGCGTCACTTTTGCCCCCGTCTTCGAAACTATTTTTCCAGAAGAGAACCGCACATGAAAATAAATTAAACATGATATACGCTCTCTAAGAATAAGAAGGCATCTACATTCAGGGATATAGAGCGATAGAAATAGGGTGGGATCGACACCTCCCCATTCTTAAGAGTATAATTGTCGTTAAAAATTACCATTTTAGAGCATGTGGCGGCAAATTACCAAAGAAAAACTGACCTTATTTTTTCTATTTTTGAAATTAAGATTTTTGGCGAACGTGTCAACAAATTGGATTCAATACCTGCGTCTGTAAATGCTCTTGTTCACTTTTCCTGTCATTTAGATACCTGGATATCCAGAGGTGGACGTCAAAAGGGCACATAAGTTTTTTGTCGACTTTTGGAATGTCCTCCATCATCTCCGTGAGCTGTGTCATTTAAAAATGAATGCTCCTAAATCCATTCCTGCGTTACATCTAGAGCCCCTCCGATCTGTGCAGACCTTCCAGACAAAAATCAAATCTCAAATGGACGTCTTTCCAAAACTGCTTTCCCAGTTACCAAATATTTCAGAACTTGACGTATTTGCCACAAACAACTATGACAGGAAGATAGCAGAGGATACTTACTACGATAAGGTCGTTTCGGTCATAATTAAGGGATTGGTGAAGAAAGTTGTCCAACTGAAAGTTCTCAATATGACATTTGACCCAAGAAGGGACGCAAGCAAGTCTGTGTCACGTGACACTGTTAAAACTTTATCCTAATGTTGAAGACGAGTAGCATGATGCGGCAACTCGAAATCATCAGTTTTAACTACTGTGTGTTCAACGAATCCGACTTGATAGAAATCATCACATCCATCAGAGAATTTACGTCTATTATGCTTTTGAGGTGAGTTTATAATAGGGTATTCACATTCAATACCCATTTTTGTACAGAATTACATATTTTATTGGATTGATATTTTTCTCAAATACGTAAAATCTGATTTTCAAATGTAATCAAATTTTTTGATTATGCGTACATGTCCCTTTAGTATTGGTTGATTTATTACAGTGTATATGCTTACATTATGAATGGACGTAATTATAAATAGTTTGAACCTAATCAAAACGAGTTCATTATTAGGATTCCCATTTCAATTATATTTTAAGTGTTACCTAAGTGAGGTATAATGTATTTTTCGCCTGTTTAAAACTATCACTCAAGAAAATATCCGTCCTCAGTCATGTACTCAGAAAGTATTTAAGCAACGAAGTCGATATCTTATAAGTTTCGATGTAAATATTTGTGTAACTTAATTATAGAACATAATACATTCCTGTCCTTCTTTTCCTTCCTTCTATTTCTATTCTAATCAGGATTGATTGTAGTTTGGATTATGAAGGAGAGCTTTCTCGTTTCGCCATCCAGCGATATCAAACACAAGACGAGAATCAAGACCCTAATCAGAGCAAACATAGCGGGTCGCTAATGCTGACATTAATCTACAGGGATCCAGAGGTAATTTCTGATAGTGTTTGGGAAGATAGAAGGACAAAAATAAAAGAGAAGAGAAAGATCTATTTCGTGAAATGTGTTCCTTTTTCCTATGTCAAACTAAATGACTTTTCTATCATTGTTTAATAATGTGACATGTAAATTATAAATTCGATGTAATTGGATATTTAAATGAATTTAATCATGTTAGGACGGGATGGAAATAAGCCATATTTTACCTTAGACCATAGCTCTATCCCTCCTTCTCTACTCCCTTACTTTCTCAGTTTCTATTATTACTAGTAGTAGTATAATAGTATTAGGCTATTCTGAATTATTCATGACTTTTGATACTGGTCTTTCTTTTTCAGACAAATGTAAAGACTGAGGAAACTTTCGTTTTACCCCGTTCGTAGTAACCAACAGAAGCGGTATAGGAGAGAATTTTTGTTTACAGAAGATTCGAGTTTGCTCATTCTGTCAGGTCTGTAGAGAGACCAAAAAAAATCAATCTGTTTCGTTCCGGGATGATGTTCTGCTGAGACAACGTCTGACTTCATAATGTCTCCTTGGAGGAGCGCATCAAAACATGATCGAAAGACGCCTTCAAGCAGACGGATTTTTCTGTCCAATTCTTTAGATTTTTCTGCTTTGGTCCTACTTGCTAAAGTGTGTGCAATTCGGTAGACCTAAGATGCTTAACCACTCATCTGTAACCGAAGGTCCAGTAAATCGAAAATTCTTAATTAGATGGATGAAGCTATATATAGTCTCATGAAAATTAATTTTGACTCGTTGTCAAAAGATTTACCACGAGACCAAAATCGTCGCTGTTATATATGTTTTGATTGTTTGTTTGTTAGTTGTTGTTGTTGTTGTTGTTTTTTTTTTGGGGGGGGGGGGGGGTGGCTAGGGTGGTGAGCTCCCCTCTAGAATACTGTCTTAAAACTCCAACTGGTTATCGGGTTAGCCCGTGAGACCGTCTTGGTTCTCGATAGCCTTTAGTCTGTTTGGTCTACGCCTTGTAGACCCAGGAACCTTTACTCTAGCTATTCATCATTCGGCAACTTAGAATGTCCCGGACTGAAGCCTGCATTGTCATGATTGTGTATACAGTACAGTATGGTTCCTCTGTGGCCCTAGACGAGAGAAAAGACAAACTCTCTCATGCAGGGCCTATTTTTTTCCTACTAATATCAGGTTGGTTTTATTCACCTTCCTTTCGCAATTCTAGATTTGGGAATCACTAAAGACTAAATGCATGATGATGCTTCAGAAATGTTGTACATGCGCGCAAAAGGTGCCGAAAGCCTATCCTGTTTAGTTACGATAAATCTTACTTGCACTAATATATTGATCAGTACTAAATTTTGATAATTCGAAATGCAATTTTGATATGATCTGTATATTATTAACAATATATGTATTCAGAATGTATTCAAATATCATTAAACAACGACCTGCATGTGTATGGTTCGGTTATCTGACATGTTATTCAAGGATCACTGCTATTAATTTACATACTTTAGGATTCTGTTCATTGCCAAACGATGCAACAATTAATTCGAATTCTTGTATTCATAATTTAATTGATTCCTTTACAGTAGTTTCTTAGATTAAATGTTTATATCACTTGTATATATATTTCTTTAGTAGAACTTACCAATCATCATGATAATTTAGTTTTTAATCGTTATAGTTGTAAGTTTTGTGTATGTTTTCATCATATTTGTATTAGTTTTAAGCTGTAAATATTGCCTATCATCTGCCAAAACACACATAAACACGTTTTGCATTTTGTCACATGCACTGAGTTTAGTACTTCTTGTGTACTACAGTTGCAACTAAACGTATAATTTTATTTTTTCTGAAAATGTTACCATTTAATAACATTTTTCATTGTTCATACAATGCCTTATCATTCGGTATTAAGCTGGATAATAAAACAAGGACAAATTCCTGTATTTATTACATTTGAATTGCGATAAGTCAGATAATTTGGGAGTTCTGAGTGTTTTTAACATTACGGATGGGTAGATGTAGAAGTGATTAACTGTATTATTAAAAAAAAAAAACATTAATAAATAATCGTAATCCTTCTTCGATATGTTGATATTTGGAGGGCGCTCGGCCGGCGTCTTTTTTTGCCGAGCGGCCATTTCGGAGAAAAGGCCCTCCTCCTTTTTATTAATCTCCTTTCTATTAATCAAAAAGAAAGGACGCTAAATATGTATTTTGGGGGCCTAAGATACTGTCAGTGCTAAACGTACGGTTATGCTACGAAAAGAACAAAATGAAGAGAAAATATAGAAACGTATTGAAGTTTTCATATTACTGAAATGCAACAATAAAGAATCTACTCCCTCCAAAGCAATACAAATTAAATCAAAATGTATTCAAGCTTGCTAACCATATTAAACTAAACGTGCTAACCCTATTGATAAATAATGGAGCCTTGGCTAGCTTTTCATGGTTTACTCACTTTATTAATCGTGTTTTTCAATTCCTTGCAGTAAATTTAAAGTGTATCAATCACTAAAGCATACATTACTTTATGTAAGCGGTTTCAAAGGCTTTAACTGTATTCAAAATAAAAGCTTCCAATTTTACAAAGAGATATTGCAATTTTCCTACATTCTAAGTGAGAAGAAAACCATTTTGAGTGAACTAGTTAATACCCCCTCCCACTTTTCAAGTACCCTTTTTTTTTTTTACATAGGAAAGGTTCGTCCTCTTACTCCAAAAAGGTTCTTAAAAGGTGCCGTTCAACATTCCTATAAGAGCCTCTTACCACCGCTGATACGAGCCCTCTGAATTCACCTAGGATAATTGCCCCCCCCCCCGTTCAAATCTGACAGGTGTCCATTTTATATTAACAAGTGTCCGTTTTTTGTAATAAATGCCCCTTCCCCTTCTGATAAGTGCCCCCTTAATTTATTTTAACACGTGCCCCCTTTTTTCATCCTAATAAGTGCCCTTTTTTCTTCTGAAAAATGCCCCTTCTGACACCTCTGTTAGATTCCTCTATTAAAATCTCAAAGGTGCCCATTTTAGTGCCCTTATTCATTCTCACAAGTGCCCCTAGTTATCTCGGGTGAGTGCCTCTTATCTGTCCAAGTACAAAAAGTGCCCATTTAGGCCAAGAGCATTAGGTCAAAATAGGCTTAAACCTGGACATTTTCCATAACAAGCTCATTTTTTCAGGATAGCTCAGGGAGTATGTCTAAAATAACATACTAAAAGCCCTCATGAATCCTCCTTGAGCGTTTTCCGCAATCCAAGATGGCGTCCAAAATGGCCGCCATTTCCCGAATTTCTTATAACTTTGCAACTAGGTAACTCAAATACAAAATTTAAATGTCTAAATATATGTTTTTAAGCATAAGGAACTCATTAAAATACATATTGATAAATTTTGAAACACACAAGTAGCTATAAACCACTTTAGCCCATCCCGAAATCCAAAATGGCGCCCAAAATTGCCGCCATTTCCTGAATTTCTTATAACTGTGCAACTAGATAACCCAAATGCCAAATTTAAATGTCTAAATATATGTTTTTCATCATAAGGAACTCAACCAAATACTTAATAACAAATTTTAAAACACACAAGTAGCAGTAAAACCACTAGAGCCCTTCCCAAAATCCAAAATGGCACCCCAAATGGCCACCATTTCCAATTTTATCTCATTGTATTAAAGTACATACGTTATGAATACAATCAAATGTCTATACTAGAAAAGCACCATTGAAATACATATCAGTGCAAATAAACCTTTCATTAAATAATTAAATACTTCTTATACTTTTTTTTTTTTAAACAATTTTGTTTTATTTCTCCAGATGTGTAATACAAACCATGACATACAATTGAATAAAATAAACGTGTTCAATATTGATGCTTTTACATAAACATAATTAAACACAAACTTATTTGAAGTATAATATAACTTAGCAACAAAATAAACGTATAAAGTACCTAAACATAATATGTCAATTGTAAATGTTATTTACTTATATATTACAAAAAAAAACAAATCTGGAGATAATTTTACTGAAACAATCCTGCCCCCTCCCTGCCCCCTCCATCACACAGACATACTCACCCTCTATCACACAAACATACTCACCCACTCACACACATACTCACCCACCCACCCACCCACCCCCCCCACACACACACACAGTACTCACTCAGTAGATGTCTGCCAACATTCTCAACTTAAGAAAATATACTAAATAAGTTATCCAGGCCGCAAAATCGAGTTACGCTTTTAACAAGCTCACGGTGGAGAAGAAAGCAAATCTTAATTAATCTTAAGCTGCTCCCACTTTAAGAAATGTGATCCTAGCTTTCCCATTTTAATTGCTATTTTCTTTTCCTCATCCCTATACTTAAAAATGCTTTTTTTCATCTTTTCTAAAGTTAGTACTCGCCCCCCCGATCTTGACATAAATGTAACATACTTCACCATGAAAATGATAGTATTACACATTTTTATTCTATATGAACTACCTACCAACCCAACAAATATATCTCGCCATTCTAAATCTTTAATTTCATCTAACTCAAAAAGTTGTATTAAAGCCTGCCATAACCTTTGAACGCTCCCACAAGATAAAAATAAATGTTTGTATGTTTCTATTTCCTGCTTACAAAACGAACATAAATTATCACCAACAAAACCAAATCTATGAAGATGCTCATTAGTGTATATGGCTCCATGCAATAATTTAAATTGAAATTCACGTTGTTTTCTAATGAGTATAGTAATTCTTGGTCTAACAAATATTTCTTTTAATTCTTTATCTATAAAATCATAATTATTTTGCCCATCCCTTACCTGCAAATCATACGTTCGTTGCAGTGCTTTGATGAAATAATCATAGATTGTTCTTGAACCCACATCCACAAACTGTATTTTTTTACTAGAAATATGGAAATAAGTATTAAAGCTTATCAAATCAACCTCGAGGAATTCTATTAACCCTGAATCATCCTTCCATAACCTGGGTATCGCATCATAAATATCAATAATCATAAGCAAATTATTACCTTTCATACCGAGGTTCATAAAATATTTAACAGGCTTAACATGACCTTTCTCAACCAAATGATTCAGTTGAACAATCCCTCTTTCAAACAAGTATCTATCAAATATACTTTTTCCATTTATACATATATTCTGATTATTAAAAATAATTGGATTAATATAACCCTCCAAATATCTTAAATTACTTGTCTCTTGCCATGCTTGCAACATTTCCATATAGTATGGTGGAATATCTAAAACGAGTTTAATCTTGTTTAAATCATAATCACATAAAAAAAATAAAATCTACCACCCACAAACTGTAAGCAATGATCAAAAAACAATTTCCATCCCAAACTTTTCTCTCCATATAAAAGACGTTTTATCCACATTATGCGCTGTATTTTAACGGACATTTCAAAATTAATCATTCTTAATCCTCCAAAGTCATAATCCTGATACATTATTGCCCGTTTAATTCTATCTTTCCCCCTCCATATGAATTCAAATGAAATTTTTGCAACTTCTTTATATACCCAATGAGGGACAATAACGAGAGATGAAATATAATTTAATTTTGAAAGCGCATAAGTTTTTAGCAAATGTATTTTACCCATAATAGTTAAATCTCTTTGTTTCCACCATACAAGCAATTTTTTTATTTTACTTAGAATTTCTTTATAATTCAAATCATCTTTTAATCTTCGATCTAATGAATAACTAACCCCTAAAATATGTATTTCCTTAACCAAATTTCCAAATAAAGGCCCATCAGGTTTGTTTTCATCCTCACCCATCCACATAAAATGTGTCTTTGTTTTATTCACTTTAAGACCACTAATTTTTTCAAATGATTCAAAAATATATTGCAACCTTCTAACCGAATCAATATCCTTCAAAAATATTGTCATATCATCTGCATATAACACTTGCCTAATTTCAGATTTTCCAAATGTAATCCCTTTAATACCGTTGTCCCTCCTTACTGCATGCGCCAAAATTTCGATGGCAACCAAAAACAAATATGGCGATAATGGATCCCCTTGCCTTACTCCCCTTTCTATTTCAAAATACCCCGTGGAGTGACCACCGTTCATAACACAACTACTTATCCCTTTATACAATAATTTTACCCAAGAGCAAAATGAATCTCCAAAACCGAACAATTTCAATATTTGAAATAAATATCTATGAGATACAGAGTCGAAAGCTTTCTCAAAATCCACTGCACACAAAAACCCTTTCCCTTGTTCCCCATAATGCATAGAATAAAATAACATGTCATCTATCAATCGTACAGCTTCCCCAATATTTCTATCTTTTATATATCCAACTTGATCATGATGAATTATTTCATTTAAAACCTCTTTCATTCTTTTTGCTAGAACTTTAGATACAATTTTATAATCTACATTCAAAAGCGTGATGGGTCGATAATTTTTTATATGGAGAGTATCTTTCGCTTCCTTCTCAATTAAGGTAATTACCCCTTGTTTTTGAGATGCCGTTAATTCCCCCCTTTCGTATGTTTCATTCAATACTTCTACTAACAAATCACCCAAAGCTGGCCAAAAAGTATAATAAAATTCAACTGTTAACCCATCATTTCCCGGGGTTTTATTCAATTTCATTTCTTTTAAAACTTTCAAGCATTCATCTTTAGTTAATTTACCTTCACAGATATCCCTATTGTCTTCATTTAACTTTGAAATATCATTAAAAAAGAAAGGGTCGTTTTGATTTATATCAGCCCTTAAAGAATATAAATCTTTATAAAATAGTTTAATTTCCTTTAAAATTTCCTCCTCATCTCTAGTAGTTTCCCCATTTTCTTTGTACACCTCCCTAATTACACTTTTCCTTTTATTCGATTTTAACAACTGTTCAAAATATTGCGTATTGTTTTCTCCATCTTCAAACCAAGGTGCTCTTGATCTTATTTTAATGCCCTGTCGAGAAAAATCATACAATTTATTTAGTTTATCCCTTTTCTCCTCAATACAATCAACAATATATTTAGTGGGTCCCACTACCAGTTCGCCTTCTAAATCCTTGATTTGTTTCTCTAACAGTTCTATTTCAACCCTCCTTGCTTTTGCCTTTTTCCGCGAGTATGTTATAATAAATTCTCTAATTTTCATCTTTAAAAAATCCCAAAATACTAATTTATTCAAAATCTGTAATGACCATTCAGCTTTTAATTCCTGTATTTCCTTATTCATCTCTTCAACAAAATCTTTATCCATACATAAACTACTGTTAAATTTCCAATATGATTTCCCAAAAACAAACATATCAACAAGATCATTAAATTCTAGCCTAACGCCAGAATGATCTGGCGTAATAGATGTCAAAATCTCACACGTACCCACCAATTTTTCAACACTACAAGGTATAAACCAATAATCTAAACGGCTTTGCACCACCGGCCAATTTTGTCGAAAAGTAAATTGCTTTACATTCGGATTTTTTTTCCTCCATATATCTTCTAAATCGTATTTATTTAAAAATTCCTTAATCCAATCAATAACCCGAGATTTCATCGGTGTTTTTGACCCCACATAATCTAATTTTCCATCCAATATACTATTGAAATCACCTCCTAATAAAACTAAATAGTCCCGATCACACTGATCAAAAATACTTTCATCTAACTTCTTCAAAAATTCAATTTGTAAAGTTTCTTTATCTCTCGTTGGAAAATAAACATTAACCAATAGCATTTTAACCCTTTGTATTTCACCTTTAAAAATAATGTATCTCCCCTCTTCATCTACTTTAATTTTTTTTCTTCAAAATCTAAATGATTAGAAAATAAAATAAGAACCCCTCTACTATGGTTTGACCCATGACTAAAAAACATTGGCCCTCCCCAATCTTGTTTCCACCGCTCTTCTATCTCTACTGTACTATATGTTTCTTGTAAGAAAATTATACTATTCTTTTTAGTTTTGCACCATTCAAAAATATTCACTCTTTTTAACCTATCTCTTATTCCTCTAACATTTAATGTCATGAAAGATAATTTCACTGCCATGTTATTTTATGTGTAATTGTATCCAAAACCTTACATCGATAAACTCCAAAGAAACTTCCACACAATCTATTTCCACCGTGAGCAAATGTATAGAAAAAACTATCTGCAGCCAAACAAACATGCATACTTATCGTCGAATTATATAAAAAATGCAAACAGAATCCACCCCGTACCACACAACCCAACGCATTCATACACACAAGCATATTCACTACACACACAACACCCCCACACAAAACAACCCAAATCTGCTCTTCGGTGTACGTAAACATCCGAGAGCAAGAGCCTCCCCCTTTCCCTGTCAATTTAACTAGACCAATGACAGAATAAACCAATGAACATTTCTTCTTGCACAAGTCGATGAGAAATACGTTGTATTGTTATATAACCGTAATCTAATTTAAAAAAAAAAAAATACAAAGAGCTTTTAACCCTTAACAAATGCCTTGAATTGTATTACGGAACCCGCTCGTCATAACTAAGTTAAATGATTTTCCTAAAATGCATTACAGTGAATTGACCGGCCCGCGTACCTAATCACAATACGCACCTTCTAATTAAAAATAAAAACACGATCCCAATAAACCAAATTCCCCCAAACGACACCAGTTCGGCAACCTAATAAACTGTTCGTGCAAACCGAACCCATCATGCTATCATTTACCAAGTTCTATAATTTGCATAATAAGCCTCACCCATGAATGAATAGGCTCACACACCTGATCGTTTTGTATGCACTCCGTAAAAAAAAAAACTCCTAAAGGGCGTTCCCGACAACTCGAAAGAACACCAAACGTCAGCCCGACATAATGATAGGCAAGCATGCATACCGGATCCCAACACGTTCCTCCCTCTCAAAACATCACACCACCACCTGGCTTTAAAAAAAAATAGTTTTGGCTGGGTGAACATATCGGACCATTATCCAGATACTCGAATTGTTTTCACTTTACAGAAAAAGTTTTAAATATGTATCAGTCATTTACTAAGATATGTGAATTTACATAGAATGCGTTATCGAAATAAAGCTCATTGTAATATAAAAAAAAGCCGTCGTTACCCAGATACTATGGCATTGTATAAAGGCGTTGCAATATACATCGTGAAAGAAAGCGGACGTTCAAAAGAGTTTATGGAAAGTACCTTGCAATAAAGCTCATTGTAATACCAAGAGCCGTGTTACCCAGATATTATGTTTTGCATAAATAGGCGTTACCACAAAGTACTTGAATATCGTGAAAGAGAACAATCCCCAACAGACCAGCAAGGTTTATGGAAAGTACCTTGCAATAAAGCTCATTATAATACCAAGAGCCGTGTTACCCAAATATTACGTTTTGCATATATAGGCGTTACCTTATACATAAAGTATACACACCAACCCACACACACATGCACACATATGGCTGCTTCCATCATCCTTAACGACATCAGACTGACAATGTGCAACCGTGAAGACTATTCAACGTCAGATGCCCGGGTTAGATGGAACTAAAAATGGAGACACATTAGTACCAATGTCGCAAAGGCAAAAGTCACACGGTTTCAAACAGGAAATGCACCTCAATAGCACATGCCATATCATCTCTGCTAGTAGACCAGGTCATTTCTGTTGCCAATATTGTTGGAATAGCTGTGTATAAACACCGGAAGTGTGGCTCACATGAACAGATCAACATCTTGAGCAACATGAGCTTTGTCCTTCATGGAGTGGTGTCATGAAAGTGGCAATGCAGAATGACCAGTACGAGAATTGAAAATCTGCCCTTCATATATTTAGACCCCTCCAATCCGAGTACCATCTACACGGCACTATACTTTGCACATTCACAATGTGAAAAACATAACTTAAGAATATATGCAGTAACATTTGACCAGCTCTCGTACATCAAGGCAGCAGAGATTGTAGCTCCTTCTCAAGACCTAGGAAAAGTAATCGACCGTCTTAGTGGATTTCACCTCCTCATGTCTTATCTCGGCAGCATATAGGCCACGTCATGGGCGGAAGTGTGCTTGCAGAGCTATGGGAGACAGTGTACGCCAAAGGGTCTGTCATACGCAATCTGGTCATGCATTTTCCCCTTCTCTTCGTGCTCACATTCTTACTTCAGTTGCCCTCATTTGTATGTTGATGGGTAAACCTGGCATCTTAGACAGCATAGATAAGGACCACTTAGCAAATCTGTATGGTGCACTCCTCAACCAGGACACGAAGGTGACTGATGTACCTGAGAAGGAGTGTGTCAAACAGTTAAAGTCAGATCAATTCACAACTCATTGACCGGGCAGCAGGACAAAGTAGGATAGGGAAACTTTGGTTGCAGTATATCCGACAATTATGTGTCTCTTCTGCAATGTTTCATTCCAGCTGAAAGGACAGGAGACTGGAAGCTCCATCTCAGCTGTGTGAGGGAAATGATACAACATTTCCATGCTGCAGGACATCTTCCCTATGTCAAATCTGCCAGGTTTTATTTACAACAGATGGAAGCTCTAGAGCAAACCATGCCAGGAAATGAATATACACAATTCGCAGAAAAGGGATACTTCACCATCCGCCGTGTTGATTCATTCTGTGGTGGAAACTTCTCTGATCAAACTATTGAAAAGTTCCTGATGCGGCAGCTGAAAATATTTAGAGAAATGACTCGTTGACGTGGAATCACAGACAGTACATTGGCTAAGTGGGTTCATGCACTTCCTCGCTGTGTTCCTACACCGGTACATCAGAGCAGCATAAAGACACACAGCAAAGTACCAGGTCAAGAGACAATGAAGATAGATGTATCTTTGTTGGATGGCTGCAGGCACATCACCATTTGCTGGATATGAAACTAATTAATTGCTTGGTCTCCTTGTCAACTGGCATCGTCTCTGGTTCATCTGTTAATTGTGATTAACCTGTACAAATCGGCCTAGTAGCGGAATCCGAAACGAATGCATGGTAGGAAGTTTACAGATATCAAGCTACGTACACCGTAAGGACAAGGTGAAGACCATTGGTGCCAAGAGTAAGAGAGTGAAAATCAGGGGACAAAGCACATATAAAGTCGACCCAACGCTATTGTTCAACAGAAGCGCATGTGTCCTGAAAAACAACACTGAGATGGAATCGTTCTTTGCACCAGGCACTTTCCCTTTCAAAGGTGGGGTGATGCGGAAGCCAACAAAGAGTTCTCTGGGTCTTCTGCTGAATTCGTTCACCAAGCAATCCAACCTGCCAGAAATGGTCTCTTTGTTTAAGATGGTGGTCGTCTACTGCAATCAGTTGTTTGGCCACAAATGTCAACCTATGCTGAATTTGTTCGGTCATATATTTCATACACCCTAAAGCATTATGGAGCTCATTTGACGGTGGTTTTTGATGGATATGGAAGTGCAACTTAAATATTTTCACGCCGTGTACGGTTCCAAAAAGCTAGTGTAGATTGCCCTCTGAAAGGAGAATCTTAAAAATAGCAGAACGGTTTTAAAAAACTGTTTTTTTTTTTATTTTTCTTTGAAAGTCACATGAAGTTTATTTGAAAAGAGTGTTCATGTGTTTCTGATTATATCAATTTCATTATTTTGACAAACATACTGTAGGTCGATTCATTTTCTATAAAGAAAACCAGTTATATCGAAACACAGGTGAAATCAATGTCTTTGAGGGGTTGTGGAGCATCTGTAAAAGGGAGGGGGCACCAGCATCAAGGACACTCGAAAGACGCACAGGGGAAAAAACCTACAAAGTGTAAACACAAAGCAGGACAAACTACATTTTGAGACATTGAAACCGCCACATTCTAGCTATTTAAGATCATCTCAGTCATTGTTTCTATCTATACGTGAATCTGGATGTAGGTATAGTGCTTCCACGTCATTCTTTCTCGGTGTGTGTAATGATCTTACGATTCATGTCATGCAACTCTCTAGCGAGCTTTGCAGTCGTCAAGAGAAAATTCTGTTTAAAAAAGTATGCATACAATTTGTTAAACAAGGTCATTTAAAAGCAAGATCATTCACACCCTAAGACTAATTCTTCTGGGCCCTATTTTCTTTGGACTTGTTATCAATTACAAGTGCCATAATGCTGTATCAAAAATTTTCACAGCCAATTGACAAAGGCAGGGATTTCCGTAGCATATACTATTATCAGATATTCTACTTTGTCACTGACAAGCCTTTTTATGAAACAGGGACGCAATGGAAGCCTGTTGTTATTCACATTCACGCCATTTTATTTACAAAGTGCAACGGTGCCTATCAATTGTCATATTCTTTTCTTCTCGCTTGGCATTCCTTTGCACTTTGTGCGTGCATAATGTGAGTTGTATTTGGAACTGAACGTGCATATCACTGCCAAACTCGCAGTAGTTTGAAGTTGAACGATATGCAACTCGGCGCCATTTTGATTGCGTCTGAAGCACAAATTAGGAGTGGATATTGATGAATTAATCATCTTCCGACAGAGTTTCCATTATCAAAGGAGTCTCTACGTTGTCAACGTTCTTTTGGAATTGACATTACAAAGGTTAGAAAAACAGCTGGCGTCTAGCTCGGGTGAGATTGTATTGTGTATCGCTTTGATAGAGTATGAAAAATGTGGGATTTTAAACACGGAAATGAGTTATAAAAGTAAAAGAGAAGAAACGAGTGTGAAACGAGTGGGCCGGGCTGTGGGGGAGAGGTGGCCTTTTTAAAGGGCATTGATGGTAGTGGTAAAGGGGTGGATGGGGGGGGGGGGGGTGTCTTTAGCTGGGAGCTCCAATGTGCTACAATTACAAGCAATGCTAGCTATTTTCTTTTGGGTGGGGGTGTAAAGAACCAAGGAACACAAAATAAAAGGGAACATGCCGACTAAAAGGGGAAGATCAAACTTTGCATACTACCAACGCACTTTGATAAATAGCACTTATTTTTGAGAGGGAGCGTTGCGACCGAGCAAGGAAGTTTGTATTCTGTAGTTGGGAAGAAAAATATTACCAAGCAGACCAATTTAAGTTCCTTTCTCCATCCTCTTAATAGGTTTAGTCAGCATTATGAATCGTTAATTTAGATACTTTTGGCCCGGCCCCCCCACTCAGGTTTCAAAATGACCGCATGCGTGTTGCCAAAATGTCCTTTTCGTAACAAAAGAAAAAGGTCGAGCCGTATTGACTTTACACACCGGACTTTTGCTGAAAAGGGGGGGGGGGGTGCGGAAAAAGGCTCGTATACAAAAGAAAAAGGTCGAGCCGTATTGACTTTACACACCGGACTTCTGCTGAAAAGGGGGGGGGGGTCGGTTGGAACACGCATATGCGTACCCTAAATAACACTGAGTGGGGGGGGGGCCGGGACTTTTGGGCGATTTCTAAATTTCTGAGGGGAGGGGGGGGGGGACTTTTTACAGATTTTCTGATGAGATACTTCCTCATTCCTTTTGACCACCCGACCCTCAGTGAGGCACTATTGTAAATTATTGACATTTTCATTGCTGTTGTTGTTGTTGCTGTTACAGTACTTTTTGTAGTATAGGGTAGGCTCTACTGAAATTTGTATTTCACACAATCAAGCCTCTTCCTGGGTATTGCATTCATAATGAATCACAATACTAACAATACAGTACTGTGGTTTACAGGTTGTTATATTGTGCCCATATTGTTCGAGGGAGCAAAGGGACCGAGGAAGAAGACGTTAACTTTTTTAATACTATGCACTCAAAATGCTTACAGCAAAGCTATCGTATATACACAATGTAGAAGGGCCTGTATACTGAAAACGCGTTGAGGGTACGAGTGTGGGAGAAAGTGCTGTTGAGACTAGAGAGGGGGGTAGAGAGATAACATGAGAACGAACAAAGAAGAATAGTTTCAATGATTTTAGTGCAACCTTTAGGAACGCTGGATCTTGACGAAAGACTATATGAGATGGGGGAAATCCCCTTCTGGCCCTTTGACATTCCCTAACTGTGTTTTTGCTCAAAGCTATATATTTACACAATAATACAGCTATGGAAAAGGAACCACAGGCATATTTTCTTTTATTTATTTCATATAAATGTAATTTGAATGTTGAAACCACACAATTAAAATACATGCACTCATTTCTGTAATAGTTGTGCATGGTATCTCATAATGATCTCTGTCTGTCTGTCTCTCTCTTTCTGTCATCTGCTCTCTTTCGAATCTCGTCTTTCTATCTCCCCCTCTAATTTTATGTGTATCTCTCGTATACCTGTCATAATTTTGAATACCTCAGTCCCAATCTCTAATTTCACTGCTCCTCTTAATCGCTCATATCCCGTGCATCCCATTATTTCCTTTTCAGAAATGACTATCTACTCTCCCCTTGAAGAACTGGTTGTGGGACCAAATGACAATAAACCTTCTCCCTTATGTAATGCCAAATAACAACAAAAACTCAGACTCATCTAGGGGGACGGGTCCCCAAAACAATATTTTTTAGAATTCTTTTCATCTTCAAAAGATGTATAGTGATATTGATATATTACATGTATACATGTAATAACTTTCAAATATTTCCTTATCATTTTTTTTCTCGTTCAGCTAGTATGGAGGAGGTAGTTCTGAGTGATGACCTTGTGATTGCCCTTTCCGAGCAAATTGATATACCACTTTATCCAATCAGCCATTTTGCCGTCGACCTGGGCTTCAATTCCGCCAGCGGCAGCGTAGCGGCAGAGCTGGCAATTCACAAACAGCATCCGCAGGGGAAATACGAGCATCTTCTAAACAAGTTTGTCGCCACTCACGGTCGGGGGGAGGAAGCTGCTCAATATCTCATCTATATATTCAAAGATAAAAAGAAGATGCTCCTTGTCAACTTTCTTGAAAAAGGTGCGTCTGAAACTTTCTCTCTCTCTCTTATAATTTTGGTCATCCAGTAATGGCGAAAATTTTTAGTCACCACTTTTTCCGCCATCAACACAATACACATTTTCATGACAGTTCGGTAGTGAGGTGATTGAAAATTATATTAAAATGTTTATGGTAATTAATATAATGCTCTAATCAAATTACAATATTATAGCTCAACTTTGTATATAATTTTGAAATTTGTATGATATCAATAAATTGTAATGCAAATGCTAATGATATTTTAAATATATCTTTGACGGTGGCGATGATAATTACGACGATGGCGATAAAAATGATGATGGAAATAATTTTGCATATCAAATTGTTGTTTCGATGTTTTATGAATATAAATTTCAGTATACAGCTACCTCTCATGGTTTGTAGCCATTCATCAATGTATGATAAATTAGGCATATTTATAATGGATACTCATGTTAATTATTCTTGATACGCAGCTATCGAAAAACATAATGCGCTGAACCAGTCTGGACGTAGACAAGAGCCTGGACCTGCAGAGGGACAGGGGCACACTGGGCCTCAAAGTCGCCCCTTAAATGCTGGTGTGAGTGCCCGGAACAAATCATTTTGGAAATATGTAGCAGGTGAAATTTTCTTCCGAAATTTATTTTCTATAATTACATGTGTTCAATATCATTGAAAATAGATAAATAAATAAATAAGTGAATAAATAAATGAATGCAAATTTGAAAAATGAAAATAAAAAAGTGCAATGTAACTAGTCCTAAGTGGTGATACCACTTATTCCAAGTACTTGTCAACACCTGCCTTCTCCCACCAAAAAAAAAAAAAACAAAAAAAAACCGGCTTCTCTCAATAACACCAAAGAAAGATTTTGACAGCACATCTATATTTGTATAAGCTAAATTTTCTAGATTTGTTTTCCTTTTACTGAGTATAATGTGATTTATTCATGTATACTTCTTTCTTTTATATTGCAGGTCTGAGCTCGGTTGTAGCTCTCTTGGCTATTGCGGTAGCTTGTTATATTATACTCCATGGTAAGTTGATATCAGTATAACTCTACAGTTCCTCTTTCTGCGATTGATCAAGGTGCCTTAGTCTTGTCATGGGCTCGATGCCCGATAAAAGACATACGTCCTTGGAAAAAATTATCTATGCTCCTCTCCACCGAGGTGTTAAATGGGTACCCACTAGTCCACTGTGATTGGATCACGTGTGTAACTCTACCTGCGTTGGTCTAGCGACTGAAATGACTGAAATGCTCCCAATTCGTCCGAGTGGAGTGGAGAGTGTGCGCTGTAAAGCTTCGCTGCATTGCCAGTGCAACTTTATGGTTTAAATTTTTTGTTCGCGTGTTTTTCTTTTTCTTCTCATGTTTTTCTTTTTTTCTCACAGAACCGCGAAAATGTGCATCGTCACCGTGTCGAAACGGAGGCACTTGTCATGAGCTCGACGAGGACATCTGTAGTTGTAGAACTGGTTTAATAATCGTCTGTCAGTTTAGATATTCGAACTATTCAGCAATATTTTGCTACATATATGTTGCGTGTTTTTCTTCTCACAGAACCGGGAAAATGTGCATCGTCACCCTGTCAAAATGGAGGCACTTGTCTTGAGCATCACGGGGCGTACTCATGTACATGCAGAACTGGCTATGGAGGCAGCAACTGTGTGACAGGTGGGCCTATGTTCATTCCCTCTAGTATATATATACCATCGGGATATTTTAAAATACCCTAAATAATGCTACATTCCCGTCGTGCTCTTCCCTCCTTTTAACCATCCTGAAGACAATTATAGACTATAAAGACATGCCAGCTGGTAAGAACTAATGAAAAGAATGAGGTTATGTTAAAGATAACTTAATACATTTCTACGACCATTAACATCAAATTAATATGACTGTTTCGTGTTGAGAAAGAAATTAAATACACTTTGGACAAAACCGATGCAGTTGCATTTAAAAATGAAATATTTATGACTATTTGTGTATACTTATTCCAGAATTCATAGCAAAAACCTTAAACCTTAAAAGAGTGTCAAGACACATTACGGAGACACTGTGAGAAGGCTAGCGCAACTATCGGGTTCAATGACGTCCTTCAGTTAAGAAATTTGGCCAAATCAAGAATATTTTGCTATATTTTTTTGTTCGCGTGCTTTTCTTTTTCTTCTCACAGAACTGGTGAAATGTGCATCGTCACCCTGTCAAAATGGAGGCACTTGTCATGAGCATCACGGGGCGTACTCCTGTACATGCAGAAATGGTTATGGAGGCAGCAACTGCGGAACAGGTAGTCCTATATGCAGGGTTTATTCCCTGTAGCGTGACATTAAAAATAGTAAAAACACTAATTACTCCCCTTATTTCAACGATTCTGAAGAATTTATTTGGTATAGAGACATACTAACCGCTAAGAACTCTTGAAGAGAATACAATTATGTTGAAAACAACTTACTTCATTTCTACGACCATTAAAAAGTATGACTGTTACATGTACACGTTTTTTTTAAATGCTCTTAGGACAATAGCAATGACGTTGCAATTAAAAATGAAATATTTATCATTAGTTTGTGTGTATTTATTCCAGAATACATTGCAGAAAACTTCAGCCTTGAAGAGTGCCAAGACACATTACGGGAACACTACGAAAATCATCTCTTTAACATTCACACTAAGCCGTGGGATCCAAAACATGACATGGACCTAGAGAAGCTCTACACGACCGTCAGCATCTACAAGGAAGACAATAATAATATTCCGGACAAACCCTTACAGATATCAACCTTAAATGGATCAGTCAACGATATATTCCAGACTGAAGTTCGTGGATCGTTGCCAAAAAGAATTGTGTTGTTTGGGGAGGCTGGCCGGGGAAAAACTACAGCTGTAGCGAAATTAACTTATGATTGGGCCAATAAAAAAGAAGACTCCCCTTTAAAGAATGTGAAGTTGCTCTTTGTCTTCAAGATGAGAAACCTGAATGCCAAGACAGTAATAACCGAAGCCATTGTTCCGTTGCTGGGGAAGAAATACAAAAAGTATCAAAAACAGCTCGAAGAATATATCGATTCCCATGAGAAGGATATTGTCATGCTGTTCGACGGTTATGATGAATTCAGTGGAGAGCTTCATTGCGGGAAAAACGTAGGTAGCGTCATTGATATATTGTGTCAGGAGAGATGTAGGCGATGTCGGGTCTTGGTAACGTCTCGCCCCGTAAGGGAAGAAGACTTCAATTCGAGAAATGTAAAATACTCCAAGATGTTAATAGAAGGATATTCTCAACAGCATGCCACAGATTTCATCGACAAATTCTTTTTTTCTAATGAAACAAAAGGAACAGAACTGAAGAAATATTTGAGAGAAGACATTGTTATTAACGAAATGATCGCCACGCCCCTTTTTTGCACTATGGTGTGTTATTTGTGGAATGATGGCTATATTCATGGAAACTTCACCCGAACAAAATTATTTCATGATATCATGGAGTTTTTGAGGACACACATGAATGCTAAGTATAAGCGAGAGATTAAGCGAGACCTGCTCAACGACACAGTTGTTTCAGTCGGGAAAGTTGCCTTAAGAAAATTGAGCAACAAGAATGATCTGAGTCCATTGGTGTTAAGTGAAGACGATTTTAGTGAAGTTCATGATGATATATTAAACATCAGCTACTCGCTTGGTCTGTTAACAAAGAACATGAAGACGGATAGTGACACCCTCATCCACATTGAATTCTTCCACAAGTTAGCGCAGGAATATTCAGCAGGAAGATATCTGGCACTTGGCATCGATGAAGGAAGAATCAGCACCACTGGCATTTCAAAGATAATCTATAACCTAAAAGAGATCTTTCAATTTGCATCAGGGACATCGGTTTTGGCTTGCCGAAAGATTTTGGCATCTCTCAGCATTGAACAAGCTTCCAGGTTTAGTATCTCCAACAGGGCTGAACTATACCATCCCGTCATCTTAAATTTCATCGGCGAGGCAGGAACTTGTGCAGAGGATTCTGAAATGCATTTGACACGTGTTTTTAAAGACGGACATCTTGGACTGCGACAAGTTACAGCATCAACAGTGGCTGGATTCGAGAAACTATCAGGATCTGTTAAGGAAATGGTAATAGCATAGAGAAGGAGAATAGGGGAAGGATATATACGCAAGTAGAGGGGGGAATGGGAGGAGAGGGAAAGAAGGTATAAGACGAGGAGATAAAGTGAGAGAGAGATAGGGGAGCAGGGGAAGAGTGAAGGGACAGAAAAGAATGGGTGCGAATCAATAGTTTGTCATAGTCTAGCATGGCCGGCATTGTCCACCCTTCTAAAGTGAATGAAATAAATACTCCTTACTCTTATAAAAACATCATCAAATATTATAATGTCTGAGGAAACTATTCAATACCCCTATGATTAGTATGCGGTAGTATCAATATTTGAACGCTCTCATAAGAACTGTTATATCTTTTATAAACAAAATAATAGAAAATTATATTTCTACGAATAATGTCGTGTTTGGCATTGCTATATATTATATTGCTATATTTATACCTGGAAGAATAATAATCGTTTTTTCTTGGGGGGGGGGGATTGGAAGTGTTCTATTCAGAAGACACAATGAAACTTTAACTTAGATAACAACTGCCCTTTTTTGTTCAAGAAATGACACTGTATTTCTGCACATTCGGCAACTTATTGTTTCCAGTAGTACATAGAAATTCTTTGAAAACAAATTCCAACCATTAGGAAAATCCGGTCTGGTTTCCATTTTACTCAACGCGCTCAAGGAAACTTATGAATACAATTTTCACTGTTACGATTGTTATGCGTTGTAGATCACATCCATTGGCATCTATGATGCGAACGATTCTGCGGACTTATTTGTGAGACTATGGAACGCCATGAATACTTCACCCTTTCTCAGTAGCCTATTTCTCCCCATCCCTGCCGACATCGGGTTTAATCTGAAGCACCTCACGTCGATCCGTGTTTTTGAGACTTACCACGTGATATCAATGAGCAGCCTCGCACATGTTTTAACCTTCCTACCAAGGGTTAGGGAGCTGATTATTCAAGATATAGTAAGTCACGGTTTAAATAGCTCTGCTCACAATGAATTATGTTAGTGGGGGTAGGAGGGATGGAATGGGGCTGAACATATAATAATCTTTTTGCTTCCTATTGTTGTTAAAACTTGCATCAAAATATCTTGGATCTTTCATAGCATCATACACTGTTGGTCATAATGGTGGAATAATTATTTTTATCCCAATTTATTGAATCATTTTGACAATGATTTATTCCTAATAGATCTAGATAATAGTATACATTCTCAGATGTTATTGAATGACAATTGGGGAGTGTTTGTTTTGCGTGACTGCTAAAGCACGTGAGTGATACAATGCTAATCAACTAGAGGACTTACGTCATTAAGTCTTAACTAACAATAACTAACAATAACTAAGAACAACAAAAAAGGTACGTGAAATTATCCATAAACATGTTCGTTTAGTTGCTGAAAATGGAGTACCAGCATAGACGTAGACGAAAATAGATCTTGTTGTCAGGGTGTCTGATCGCGCACCCGATGTTGTGTGCTATATTCTTCCCATAGAGATTACACGCAATGCAGTCTCTATGCGGTGTACGTGCATTGCGCGACCATGCAAACAAAGTCAAGTTTTTTTTTCAATTCAAGATTCAAACCTTTATCTGTTGTGATCCTGAAGGTGATACTCAATAAGTGAGGTGTCATATGAAAGCGCAGGTTCTTCTCTCTATTCCCCACAGGGCCGGCCCACCCCCAAAATTGTAAAAATATCTTGCTTAGACTAGAATCTAGATCTAGTCTACTCTCAAAGATACACTCATAAAAAAAACAACCGTGCAGATAAACTAGAGAAAGGCCAAGGTGGTGTCATTAGTTGACTCTTTTGTTTTCGGCATATAAAAGTATTAATGACTGCTTTAATATTCGAGAAATAGTTGTTTTTATACGCTCTCGGGAAGGTTACAATTGGGCTATTGCCCTCGGCACGCCTCGGGGCAATAGCCCAATTGTAACCTTCCCGAGAGCGTATAAAAACAACTATTTCTCTCAAAGCAGTCATTAATACTATACTGTAACTGATATGTATTTTACTTTCTTTCTTGAATTACTTGCCGACAATTATACAACTTCCACACAACTGCGCCAGGAGTGTCATTTTTGACAGACATGGCGCATTATAAATGTTCACTATTATTATTATTATTATTATTGGCTAAGCAATGGCCTCGTTACTGTGAGCCCCCAGGATCAAAACCGTGTCGATGTGCTATATTAGTGCCCTTTTATGACGCACTAATCCCCGTTATTGTCAGTTATGACTTAAGGACGTAGGTCCCCTAGTTGATTAGCATAGTAGCACACAAATGCTTTAGCAGTCACGCAAAAACAAACACTCCCAAATTGTGATTCAATAAAATCTGAGAATGTATACTATTTATCTAGATCTATTAGGAATAAATCATTGTCAAAATCATTCAATGAATTGGGGTAAAAATAATTATTCCACCATTATGACCAACAGTGTAGATCCCTGTTGTCTCTATACTTTATATTGCTTATCATTCATGTTGTAAGCGTTACATAAACCCTGTATACTTTTTAAAAAGATGTATTCATTAATGTACCTGATTATTAGTATCATTACCACTGATGATAATAATAATAATAATAATAATAATAATAATAATAATAATAATAAAAATAATAACAAATACAACAAAATGTATTAGTATTATTATCATTATTATTATCATAATAATCATTATCATTATTTTCTTCATTGTTATTTGTTGAGTCAGTATTATCATTGTTCTTCTTATTTTTATTTTTATTATTATTATTACTATTATTATTATTATTATTATTGTTATTATTATTATCATTAGTTGTAGTAGTAGTAGTAGTAGTAGTAGTGGTAGTAGTAGTAGCAGTAGTAGTAATAGAAGTCATAATATTAGTAATAGTATGTATTTTTGTTTATTATTATCATCATCAACACCATTATCATTATCGTTATCATTATTGTTCTTAATACTATCACTATTACTACTTTTAATACTATTGATATTATCATTTTGAATCTGGTGATATACGAAGGCCTATTGAGGGTTAGATTTAGGGCTTATTATTCCTTGGACCAAGTGGACTCGGGTCAAATTTTACGTGTATAACAATAAGTTCAAAACTTATCTGTCAACCTAGTCCCTGTTACTTGTTTGTTGTTGGTTTGTTTCACAGGAACTTGTTGAACTGGACAACAACGCTGAAGCCTTCTGTGAGCTGTGGAAAAACCTCCATACCTCACCAGACCTCAACGAGCTTTTTCTTCCAATACCGACGTGCCATATCATGTGTGACTTAGAGCCACTTCGATCGGTCCAGATTTTGGAAACAATGTCATCTTCCATTAACCTCCCCTTCGTCTTGATCAACCTGCCAAATTTACAAAAGCTTCTTTTAAACTCTGATGTAAGTAGGCTTACATTTAAAGAACGCATACCACGTTTAACAAATTTTTATGTCGTACTCTTCAACTTTGAATTTCAATGTCAGTATAATGTATTGTGTTTGCTTCTTGTGTAAAGGGTTCAGCCTAAAATACTGGTATATTATTTTATTTCCTGCCACATCATGGTAATTGTTTGTTAGTGTTTGTGTCTTTATATTCTTTTATTGAATTGAATTTTATGTTTTAGAGACAGTTATTTACTATGGCATGCATTTCTCTATTCTAGGAAAAGTGGTCATTAAACACTGTCATACATTTTGTTTAACGTATTTGCCCTAAACACGCTACTTCCTAACCAGAGGCATCATTTTTGCCCTCGTCTTCGAAACTCCTTTCCAGAAGCGAACCGCATATGGAAATAAATTATACATGATATAAGCTCTCTTAGAATAGGCATCCATATTCAGGGATATCGATCGATAATAATAGGGTTGGGTCGACACCTCCCCATTCATACGAGTCTAATTGTCGTGAAAATTCCCTTTTTAGAGCATGTTCCGGCAAATTACAACAACGAAAACTGACCATATATTGTCTATGTTAGGAACTAAGCTTCTTGGCGAACATTACTTGTCAACGAATTGAGTCCGATACCTCCGTATCAACATGCTCTATTGTTCACTTTTCAATATCATTTAGATACTTGGATATCCACAGGTGGACGCCAAAGGCGCACATAAGTTCTTTGGCTACTTTTTGAATGCCCTCCATAATCTCCGTGAGCTGCGTCATTTACGAATGTATGTTCCTGAGACATTTCCTGCGTTACATCTAGAGCCCCTCCGATCCGTGCAGACCTTTCAGACAAAACTCGAATCTCATGTGGAAATATTTCCTTTACTGCTTTCCCGGTTACCAAATATTTCAGAACTTTACGTAGTTGCCATGAACAATTATGACAGTGAGATAGCAGAGGATACCTACTACGATAAGGTCATTTCGGCCATCATTGACGGAGTGGTGAAGAATGGTGTCCAATTGGAAGTTCTCAATATGACCTTCTTTGACCCGAGAAGGGAAGACAGCAAGTCTGTGTCACGTGACACTGTTGAAAACTTTATCCGAATGTTGAAGACGGGTGGCATGATGCGACAACTCGAAATCATTAGTTTTAACTACTGTGTGTTTAAAGAGTCAGACTTGATAGAAATCATCACAGCCATCAGAGAATTTACGTCTATTATGCTTTTGAGGTGAGTTTATAATAGGGTATTCACAGTCAATACCCATATTTGTACAGAATTTTATATCTTATTGGATTGATATTTTCTCATATATGTAAAATAGGATTTTCAAATATAATCAAATTTTAAGATTATGCGTACATATCCCTTTAGCTTTGGTTGATTTACTACAGTATATGCCTACATTATGAATGGACGTAATCATAAATGGTTTGAACCTAATCAAAACGAGTTCATTATCAGGATTTCCATTTCCATTACATTTTGACGTAAGCGAGGTAAAATGTATTTTTCGTCTGTTTAAAACTTTCACTTAAGAAAATGTCCGTCCTCAGTCATGTTACTCAGAAAGTATTTAAGCAACGATGTCGATATCGTATAAGATTCGATTTATACTTTGTGTAACTTATAGAACATAATCCTTTCTGTCCTTATTTTCCTTTCTTCTATTTCTATTCTTATTAGGATTGATTGTAGTTTGGATTCTGAAGGAGAGCTTACTCGTTTCGCCACCGAACGAGACCAGCCAAAGGAAAATAAGCAAGGCCCCAATCAGAGCAAACAAAGCGGGTCACTGATGCTGACTTTATTCTACAGGGATCCAGAGGTAATTTTTGACAGTGTTTGGGAAAATAGAATGACAAAAACAAAAGAGAAGATAAAGATCTATTTCGTGAAATGTTTTCCCTTTTCCTATGTCAAACTGAATGACTTTTCTATCACTGTTTAATAAAGTGACATGTAAATTATGAATTCGATGTAATTGGATATTTGAATGTAATTAATCATGGTACGATGGGATCGGAATAAGCCAGATTTTACCTTAGACCATAGCTTCATCCCTCCTTCTCTTCTCCCTTACTTTCTCAATTTCTATTATCACCAGTAGTAGTATAGTAGTATTAGGCTATTATGAATTATTCATAACTTTTGATACTGGTTTTTCTTTTTCAGACAAATTTAAAGACTGAGGAAACTTTCGTTCTGCCCCGTTCGCAGTACCCAACAGAAGCGGTATAGGATAGAATGTTTGTAAAAAGAAGATTTGAGTTTGCTCATTCTGTCAGGGTCTGTAGAGAGTATAAAACATAAGTATATTTCGTTCCGGGATGATGTTCTGCTGAAACTACCTATGACTTAAAGGTATAGACTAGTTTTTGGAAACGCCACCTCTCAAAAATGAAATGGAAGCTCAAATTATTACCAATCATGTGAAAGAATATGTTTTGATTAATACGTGATAATACAAATTTTGCTGGGAAACCGCCTACTAATTGATATATTTGGTAAATGATTATATCTATCCGGACCGGTGTCGCGTAGTCCCATATACATCTTTCTGTGTACACTGCTTGTAACTTTACCAAGACTTGGCCAAATTTCTTATCAGTTTGATGATTCCAGAACCTTGCAGTACACACCAATACTTATATGCTAGATGATGAACCTTTTCTGATCGATTCCACAACGTTTCTTTCACAATGCAATCGCATGACCAGAACTGGTCTTTACCTTTAACCGAATCCGCCTCCTTGGAGGAGCACGTCAAAACATGTTTAAAAGATTCTTTCAATCAGACGGATTTTGTCTGTCCAATTCTATAGATTTCTCTGCTTTGGACTGCTTTGGACCTAATTGCTAACCACGGATCTGTAACCGAAGGTCCAGTAAACCGAAGATGGGTGAAGCTATATACGGTCACATGAAAATTAATTCTGACTCGTCAAAAGATTTACCCTCGAGACCAAAATCGAGGCTCTTATAACCGACTTTTTTTGTTGGAGGGGGGGGGGGGGGTAGGGTGTTGAGCTCCCCTCCAAAATAATGTCTTAAAACTCCAACTGGTTATTTGGTAGCTCGTGAGACTTGAGTCTTGGTTCTCGATAGCCTTTATTATGAATAGTCTACGACCTTGTAGACCCAAGAACCTTTACCCTAGCCAGTCAACATTCGATGTCCCGGACTGAAGCCTGCATTGTCATGATTGTGTATACAGTAGAGTATGGTTCCACTGTGGCCCTAGACGAGAGTGAAGACAAAATCTTTCATGCAGGGCCGATTTCTCTACTAATCTCAGATTGGCTTTATTCAACTTCCTTTTGCAATGCTAGACTTGGAAATCACCCACGACTAAATGTATGATGATGTTTCAGAAATGTTGCGGACTGTACATAGTCGCATAAGGTGCTGAAAGCCTGTACTGTTTAGTTACGATAAATCTTACTTGAACTAATGTATTGATCTGTACTAAATTTTGATAATTCACAATGCAGTTTTGATAAGATCTGTATATTATGAACAATATATGTATTCAGAATGTATTCAAATATCATTAAACAACGACCTGCATGTGTATGGTTCGTATATCTGACATGTTATTCAAGGATCACTACTATAAATTTACATACTTTAGGATTCTGTTCATTGCCAAACGATGCAACAATAAATTCGCTTTCTTGTATTCATAATTTAATTGATTCCTTTGCAGTAGTTTCTTAGATTAAATGTTTATTTCACTTGTAGGCCTATATATATTTCTTTAGTAGAACTTACCAATCACAATTTAGTTTTTAATCGTTATATTTGTAAGTTTTGTGTATGTTTACATCATATTTGTATTAGTTTTAAGCTGTAAATATTGCTTATCATCTGCCAAAACACACACAAACACGTTTTGCATTTTGTCACATGCACTGAGTTTAGTACTCCTTGTGTACTACAGTTGCAACTAAATGTATAATTTCATTTTTTTCTGAAAATGTTACCATTTAATAACATTTTCATTATTCATACAATTTCTTTACAATCATTCGGTATTAAAATGGATAATAAAACAAGGACAAATTCCTGTATTTATGAGTTTTGAATTGCGATAAGCCAGATAATTTGGGAGGTCTGAGGATTTGTTAACATTACGAATGGGTAGATGTAAAAGTGATTAACTGTATTATTAAAAAAACACATTGATAAATAATCGTACTCTTCTTCGATATGACGATTTTTGGAGGCCGCTCGGCCGGCGTCTTTTTTTTGCCGAGCGGCCATTTCGGATAAAAGGCCCTCCTCCTTCCTATTGATCTCCTTTCTATTAATCAAAAAGGAAGGACGCTAAATATGTATTTTTGGGGCCTAAGATACTGTCAGTGCTAAACGTACGGTTATGCTACGAAAAGAAAAAAAATAAAGAGAAACTATAGAAATGTATTGAAGTTTTCATATTTCTGAAATACAACAATAAAGAATCTACTCCCTCCAAAGCAATACAAATTAAATCAAAATGTATCCAAGCTTGCTAACCATTTAAACCTAAACGTGCTAACCCTGTTGATAAATAATGGAGGCTTAGCTAGCTTTTCATGGTTTACTCACGGTATTGATTGTGTTTTTCAATTCCTTCAATCACTAAAGCATAATTATTTTGCTCTATGTTAGAGGTTTCACGTGGCTTTTTACTGTATTAAAAATAAAAGCTTCACATTTTACACAGAGATATTCAATTTCAATTTCAATTTATTCAGCCAATCATTAAAAACAATTTACAATGACACTGGTACTCGAATAATAATTATAACATGATGACAGGCTATGGACCCCTGAGAAGCAGAGCTTGTAAATGGGGCCAATTAACATAGAATTAAATACAAATATGATACAAGCATGCTATAACAAGCAAAACGAAAAAAGAGATACATGTATAATCATACTTATTACAAAACAATTACAAATATCTTGCAAACACACACAGCCATACTCACACAAACACACACACACACACACACACGCGCGCAATGCAATGTACTTTAAAGCATATCATAAGAGAGAGAGAAAGAGAGAGAAGAAGAGAGTAGACTTTTTAAAAGAAGAAGGAAGAAGAGGAAACACATGAAAAATGCGAAATATGAGATCAAAACTTATAGTCCTATCCAGTTTTACAAATTAATAAATAGTTCCCTTTTGCACAAAACTTTAAACCTAGACAAAGTTGAACTTGATCTTATATCCTCGTTTAAATCATTCCATTTGCTTATTCCCACATTTCTAAATGATTTCAGTGCATGGGTTGTACGTACATGGGGGTTTGTGCAATAACATGTTTTGCCTTGTGTTATGTGAATGAACGGATGAATTACTAATAAACATGTTTTGAAAAATGTGTGGAAGATTACCAGTGTGGAAATAATACATAAATATACAAGTATTAAGTGATATTAGTTCTTGGACAGGAAGAACCTTCATTCTGCTAAGTTACAAAGTTACATTTTTAATGTGGGTCTTCCAGTCCAGGAACTCGTCTATAGTAACACCAATAAAGGATAGTGAATGTACACGTTGAAGGACTATTTTGTTAACAGAAATGTCATTAATGTCTCCGGGAACTCTCCTGTTCCTTGAACGAAATATGATGTAGTTTGTTTTCTCTTGATTGAGAAGTAATTTATTACTCTGAAACCATACAAGCAATTTACTTAATTCTTCATTAAGAATCAGCGCAATCAGTCTGTGTGCATTTCTATGGGATATGACAACTACGGTGTCATCTGCGAATAATGAAAACCGAAAGATACTAGAACTGTTGACAACATCATTAACATACAGCAAGAACAGGAGAGGTCCCAGTACAGACCCTTGCGGTACCCCACATGATAGTTCTTTGAAGTTAGACTCGAGACCATCGACCACCACATATTGCTTTCTACCCATCAAATATGATCTGAACCAGTTTAAGGCTACTCCTCTTACGCCATAATAAAACAATTTATCAAGAAGAATGTCATGGTCGATGGTGTCGAATGCTTTTCAAAGATCCATAAATAGCCCTAAACAAAAATTACCATTATCTAATGCATTTATTACATAATCTGACATATTCAAGACACCATGAGCGGTCGAATGACCTTTCTTAAATCCAAATTGTTCATTAATTAATATCTCATATTTGGTAAGAAAACTATACAATCTATTATACATTATTCTCTCCAACAATTTGGAAAATATAGGTAAAATTGCAAGCGGTCTATAATTATCTATATATTTTTTTTTTACAGTTTTTCTTATATAACGGCACTACTTTTGCTATTTTTAAAGCATCTGGAAACACACCAGTGGTTAATGATTTTTTGAATATGTCATACAATGGTTCCACACAACAAAAGATTGCTCCTTTCACTTCCCGAGGGGATATGTCATCACAACCACTTGCTTTAGATGGATTAAACGAAGCCAAAATCTTTGTTAATTCATAAACGGTAGTGGCTTTAAACATATGGAGGCAATATGTTGTGAACTGAGATATTTTTCATAATTCTTATGTAAACATGGAATCGAATTTGATACTTTTTTTTACCTATACTGGCAAAATATGAATTGAATTCCTCAACAATCTGTTCACGCGAAGAATACTTATTTTTACCAGAGAACATTTCACATGGTATAACATTTTGCTTCTTACTACCAAGTATACTATTAATTTAATTCCAGGTCTTTTTTATATTTCCTTTACATTTCTGAAAGATATCATACAAATATTGTTTTTAGTACTTCTTATAACAGATATTAGTTTATTTTTAAACACAGTATATTTCATTAAGGAATTCTGATTTGGTTTGTGTAGATAAGCCTTATAAAGACGATTCTTCTTTTTTACAGAATTAAATATACCGTTTGTAATCCATGGTTTACGGAGTTTATACTTAGTTTTGTTTTTATTTACTAAAGGGAAACAATCATTATACAAAGTGGTAAATTCCTTTGCAAAGTAATCATAACTAGCATTTGCATCACAATTTTTTATAAATGGCAGACCAATCGATCTTACTTGTTACTTGTAGAGATAATCCCGATGGCAGCTATCATACAGCTAAACTGGGATGTCCGTGCAACGTGCTGGCATAGTGACAGTGCATGAAGTAATTCAAAACAGTGAATGATGTCTATTATTTACAATAAAACGGTGGACGTGCAAGTAAAAACCGAGACGTGGAGTCTACAGTAGCTTGGACCCAACAGGAGGAGGCAACGCTCTGATGATAGGTAGAGCAGCCTCCTGGAAGATGGTCACTGTTGGAGATGTTACTGCAGCAGCTGATAGGTGGTTCCACGTCCAGATGGTGCGAGGATACAAGGAGTACTTAAAGCTATCAATGGAAGCTGGGGGAAGCGGGGGGATCTGTAATAATCTTGTTTTTAATTTGTGCATTCTACCATCAGTGATCAATATCCTTTTAACTTTAACATTGTTATTTACTATGTGCTCTTGTTCTTTTGTCTTTATTTTAATCAAAGAGTATATTGGGAAGTGATCCGATAAATCAGTATATAACAAACCAGATTCAATATTTTCATGTAAAGAATTCAGGAAGATATTGTCAATTAGAGTACAAGATGTTGAAGTAATTCGTGTAGGTTTGGAAATAATTGGATACATGTTATATGTGAACATGGTTTCCAAAAACTCATTTGTCTCATTATGCGAGTAATAATCAAGAAAATTAATATTGTAATCACCCATCAGATATACTTTTTTTTTCCTGTTTAAATACATCCAAACTTGTCTTAAGTTTATCATTGAATGATGATATTTCAGTATTAGGTGGTCTGTAGACACATCCAATTATCCTAGATTTATTTTTTGTTTCCTTTATTTCAATAAAAATTACTTCAGTCTCTGGTGAACAGAAAGACATATCTTTACGGACGTAGTCAATACCATTTTTCACTTAAATAGCAACTCCTCCTCCAATTCTGTTAAGTCTGCAAATCTGTACTAAAGAATAATTACCTATATTATACAAGTCTAATGGTGAACTGCTGTTTAACCACGTTTCGGAAATGCCGATAATATCAAAATTGTAATGAAGTGATGACAAAAATATTTGTAAATCATCAAAATGTTTACATAAGCTTCTTATATTTAAATGGATCATATAAAAATAGTCATGTTGCATTGTACACTTATTCTGAAATTTTTCTGGGAACACATAATCACTTTCACCTAGTAGGCCAAGAGCATTAGGTCAAAATAGGCTTAAACCTGGAAATTTTTGGTAACAAGCTGATTTTTTCAGGATAGCTCCAGGAATATGTTTAGAATAACATACTAAAAGTCCTCGTATATCCTCCTTGAGCGTTTTCCGTAATCCAAGATGGCGTCCAAAATGGCCGCCATTTCCTGATTTTCTTATATCTTTGCAACTAGATAACCCAAATACAAAATTTAAATGTCTAAATGTATGTTTTTTAGCATAAAGAACTCAATAAAATACTTGTTGATAAGTTTTGAAACACACAAGTAGCTATAAACCACTTTAGCCCTTCCCGAAATCCAAAATGGCGCCCAAAATTGCTGCCATTTCCTGAATTTCTTATAACTGTGCATCTAGATAACCCAAATACCAAATTTAAATGTCTAAATATATGTTTTTCAGCATAAGCAACACAACCAAATACTTATCAATAAATTTTGAAACACACAAGTGGCAGTAAAACCAATTGAGCCCTTTCCGAAATTCAAAATGGCGTCCAAAATGGCCATTATTTCGAATTTATCTCACTGTATTAAAGTAGGTGCGTTATGAATACAATCAAATGTCTATACTAGAAAAGCACTATTGTAATACATATCAGTACAAATAAACCTTTCGTTAAATAATTAAATATTTCTTATACATAACGTATACACACCCACCCACACACGCATGCACAAATATGGCTGCTTTCATCAGACTGACAGTGTGCAAACCGTGAAGAGTACTCAACGTCAGATGGAACTGAAAATGAAGACACATTAGTACCAATTACTGTCGCAAAGGCAAAAGTCACAAGGTTTCAAACAGGACATGCACCTCAATAGCCCATTCCATGTCATCTCTGCTAGTAGACCAGGTCATTTCTGCTAGTAGACCAGGTCATTTCTGTCGCCAATATTGTTGGAATGGCTTCGTATAAACACCGGAAGTGTGGCTCACGTGAACAGATAGACATCTTGAGCTGAGCAACATGAGCTTTGTCCTTCATGGATTGGTTTCATGAAAGTGGCCATGCAGAGTGACCATTACGAGAATTGAAACTCTGCCCATCATAAATTTAGACTCCTCTAATCCGAGTACCATCTACACGGCACTATACTTTGCACAGTCACAATGTGAAAAACATATAACTTAAGAATATGTGCTTTAACATTTAACCAGCCCTCGTACATCAAGGCAGCAGAGATTGTAGCTTCTTCTCAAGACCTAGGAAAAGTAATCGTCCGTTTTCGTGGATTTCACCTCCTCATGTCATATCTCGGCATCATATAGTCCACGTCATGGGCAGAAGTATGCTTGTAGAGCTATGGGAAACGCCAAAGGGTCTGTCATACATATGCAATCTGGTCATGCATTTTCCCCTTCTCTTCGTGCTCACATTCTTACTTCAGCTGCCCTCAATGGCGTGTTGATGGGTAAACCTGGCGTCTTTGACATCATAGATAAGGACCACTTAGCGAATCTGTATGGTGCACTCCTCAACCAGGACAAGAAGGTGACTGTTGGACCTGAGAAGAGTGTGCCAAACAGTTAAAGTCAGATCATTTCACAACTCATTGAACGGGCAGCAGGACACAGTAGGACAGGGAAACTTTGGTTGCAGTAAATCCGACATTTATGTGTCTCTTCTGCAATGTTTCGTTCCAGCTGAAAGGACAGGGACTGGAAGCTCCATCTCAGCTGTGTAAGGGAAATGATACAACATTTCCATACTGCAGGACATCTTCCCTAGTTCAAATATGCCAGGTTGTTTTTTACAACAGATGGAAGCTCTAGAGCAAACCATGCCAGGAAATGAATTCGCAGAAATGGGATATTTTACCATCCGCCGTGTGGATTCATTCTGGGGTGGAAACTTCTCTGATCAGACCATTGAAAAGTTCCTGATGCGGCAGCTGAAAACATCTAGAGAAATGACTCGTGGACGTGGAATCACAGACAGTACATTGGCTATTAAAGTGGGTTCATGTACTTCCTCACTGTGTTCCTACCTGTGATGAACTGAAACAGTTCACCGGAGTACACACTGGTACACCAGAGCAGCATAAAGACATACAGCAAAGTACCAGGTCAAGAGACAATAAAGAAAGATGTTTCTTTGTTGGATGGCTGCAGGCACATCACCATTTGCTTGATACGAAACTAATTGCCTGGTCTCCTTGTCAACTGGCATCTTCGTTGGCTTATCTGTTAATTGTGATTAACCTGTACAAATCGGCCTAGTAGCGGCATCCGAAACGAATGCATGGTAGGAAGTTTACAGAATTCAAGTTACGTACATCGTAAGGACAAGGTTAATACCATTGGTGCCAATAGTAAGAGAGTGAAAATCAGGGGACAAAGCACATAAGTCAACCCAACACTACTGTTCAACAGAATAACATGTGTCCTGAATAACAACACTGAGATGGAATCGGTCTTTGCTTATGAACATATTCCCACGCACTTTCCCTTTCAAATGTGGGGTGCTGCGGAAGCCAACAAAGAGTTCTCTGGGTCTCCTGCTGAATTCGTTCTCCAAGCAATCCAACGTGCCAGAAATGGTCTCTTTGTTTTGAAGATGGCCGTGGTCGCCTACTGCACCCTTAAGCATTATGGAGCTCATTTGACGGTGGTGTTCGATGGATATGGAAGTGCAACTTCGACAAAGGTAGCTGAGCAGAGACGAATAGCCCAAAGATGTACCTCTTTATTTGATGATAATATATTATATGCCAACAAGCACAACCAAAAACAGCTTGCCTACAGCAACAATAAGATGAGACTTATACAAACTCTACGTGACAAAATACATACCGGTATCAAGCAGGCAGAAGCGGATGCCACTAACCTGATTGTCTCTACAGCACAAGCAGTAGCAGAGTCAGAACAGGTGCCCGTTGGTAAGGACACAGATTTACTGGTCATGCTACTTGCTCCGGCAACCACTTCCACAGATATGCACATGCTATGCCGCAGAATCCTGTCACGGTCTTCAACATTCATGAAATTCAGCATGCCATTGGGGACACTAGAAATTGCCTGATGTTTCTTTAAGCTGTGACAGGGTGTGATACGGTCTCTGCAATCTACCATCAGGGCAGTCGTAAAACTTTCAATATGGTCCACAAGAAACTTGACTATGGCTTGCTTGATATATTCGCAGTGGAAGCACCCATGACGAGGTAAAAAAAGAGGCGGGAAAGCCTTTATGGGGCCAGCAGTTCTTGATGACTACCGTCACACTGCATACAATAATAAACGGGCAATTGGTCGCAGTTCTCTGAGTTCATCCTTTCAGTTAAAAAGTCGACTTCCAACTAGTGCTGCAGCAAAGCAACATCCATACCGCACCTCTTACAGTCATTATGTATAAAAAGCTTTAGCGACCTAGGTACTAATGTGTCTACATTTTCAGTTCCATCTATTAAATGTTGAGTACTCTTCACGGTTGCACACTGTCAGTCTGATATCGTTGAGGATGATTGAAGCAGCCATATGTGGGTGTGTGTGTACTTTATGCATAAGAGGTATTTTTTAATTAAAAGATTGTTGTACTGATATGTATTTCAATGGTGCTTTTCTAGTCTAGACATTTGATTATATTCATTACGTATCTACTTACAATGAGAAAATTTGGAAATAATGGCCATTTTGGATTTCCGGTAGGGCTCAAGTGGTTTTACTGCCACTTGTGTGTTTCAAAATTTGTTAATAACTATTTGGTTGAGTTCCTTATGCTGAAAAACATATATTTAGACATTTAAATTTGGTATTTGGGTAATCTAGTTGCAAAGTTATAAGAAATAGAGGAAATGGCAGCAATTTTGGGCGCCATTTTGGATTTCGAAAAGGGCTAAAAGTGGTTTATAGCTACTTGTGTGTTTAAGAATTTATCAACATGTATTTTATTGAGTTCCTTATGCTAAAAAACATATATTTAGACATTTAAATTTTGTATTTGGGTTATCTAGTTGCAGAGCAATAAGAAATTCAGGACATGGCGGCCATTTTGGACGCCATCTTGGATTGCGGAAAACGCTCAAGGAGGATTTATGAGGACTTTTAGTATGTTAATCTAGACATATTCCTGGAGCTATCCTGAAAAAATCAGCTTGTTACCAAAAATTTCCATGTTAAAACTAATGCTCTTGGCCTATAGATGCATAATCATTTACAGTATCATCAAGGAGACCTTTTAGTTGCACATTGTTCATATTGAAAGGATTTGTGTTCATTCTTTGAAGTTTCTCCATATTTAAACTTTGATTCAATCGGAAACAAAGCAATACAAAGACCAATAATATTCAGTGTCATTATCATAATGATTAAAAGGGAATACATCAGATAAGCATTTTGTACAAATGAACCGCATAGAAGATGAGGACTTATGTTTACTGCATTGCTTGCAATTCTCACTCATCTGTCACACACAATACACACACAGAACAACAAATAAAAATTATACGCACTACAAATGGTTAAATGGGAGAATATCAAAAACTACCAAAAACTGTCTATCGTAAAAAAAAACAAGAGAAGATTAGGATCGTGGGTTCGTTGAAATATAACGGTCGCCATCAACTCCATATAAAAATCTAGTATAGGCTGCACAGTATACTGTCATGAAGTTGATATTGTGTAAGTCACATGATGCGTTACTAACGTCCGCTGGCATACGTTGAACCAGTCGGAGAAATACATACAAACATACATATTGGTATTTATTTAGCGCCTTTACATGAACATGCTCAAGGCGCTTTACATTTTAAAATACAAACATAATAATTATATACTCTCCAAGTGCATTACACTCTAAATGACAATTACAAAGAAAACAAATGAGTTTTTAAATGTTTCTTAAATAATGCGACTGAGGTGCAAGAACGAATGCTTAAAGGGAGACTATTCCAAATAGTGGGACCAGAACAAATTATATTTTGTTGACCCTTCTTCGAATTGATGCGGGGGATTTGCAGAAGAAGGGGGTCTGACCTTGAACGTAATGGATATCTTGATTGCTGGATGGGACAAAACAGACTAGAAATATAGGATGGGATAAGGTTATACATGGATTTATAAACAAATAGTGAAACTCTATACATTATTCTCTTATGAACAGGTAACCAGTGTAGTTGTTTTAACAAGGGAGACACATGATCATATTTTCTTGTATTTGAAATAATACGGGCTGCACGATTCTGGATTCGTTGAAATCTATCGATATCAGAAACATTTATATTAATCAAGAGGGAATTGGCATTATCAAGACGGCTTAAAACAAGAGAGCGAATAGCATGATGGCATGCCTCATCAGTTAGCATCCTTCTGACCCTAGATATGTTATACAAATGAAAATTTAAAGACTTACATAGTGAAGTAACCTGTTGAGACATGGTTAAAGAAGAGTCAAGAACAACACCTAGAGTTCTGACTGATTCAGAGGGCTCAACAAAAGCATCGCCAAGTAACAAATGAACATGATCAGGTAAATAATGTCTAAGTCTAGAAAAAATAATTAAAAGAGACTCTGTTTTTTGTTCATTCATGATTAATTTGTTCTTTATCATCCATACATTAACTTCACTAACACATTTCTTTATCAATAATATTGCATTCTGGAGACTACTTGAAGATTTGGGGTTAAATGAATAATACAACTGAACATCATCAGCATATAGATGAAATTCAACACCGTTATTCCTCAAGATATCACCAAGTGGTCTCAAGTACATCGTAAATAATAGAGGCCCCAATACGGAACCTTGATGAACACCATATTTCAAACTAAGTTTATGAGACAATTGATTACAAATGGATACTGCAAATGATCGACCCTCTAAGTATGATTTAAACCAGTCAAGTACGGTACCAGACAAAAAGAAATCTGAGTGCAAGCGACGCAACAACACTGAATGATCAATGGTATCGAAGGCAGACTTCAAGTCAAGCATGACCATTATTACACCTTCTCTCTTATCAATTGCTAAGAGAAGATCATGCTTGACTCGGAGTAATGCCGACTCTGTACTATGATTTGCTTTATATGCAGATTGTAACACTTCATGCAGATCACAACGGTCCAGATGTTTAACTAACTGTTTCGATACAATAGTCTCGAGCACTTTAGAAAGAAATGCAAGATTAGACACAGGTCTATAGTTTGCCAAAACGAGAGAGTCCAAAGTTGATTTCTTGAGACAGGGTGATATAATAGCTTCTTTAAACTTGTCAGGGAACACACCACTCCTCAAAGATGAATTAATTAATGAAACAAATGGGGAAACCAATACTTCAATATTTTCCTTAACAAGCCACGTTGGCATTGGGTCCAGGGAACAAAGTTTATTCGCTGATTTAGAAATAATCATTTTAATATCTGATGGAGAGACTTCAACAAACGTGGAGAAACCAGTCTCACATTGATGTTTATCCATGGACCTAATACTTCACGCGGTCAGGTGACCAGAGCATGTTGAGGATCGGAATGACGCGACGTTGATTGGTGAATGATCCGTGGCTCATTATTCATTTATCGGAAGAAGAATGAGTTGACTCGGTCCGGTGATCGGAGGATTGGACGAATCACAAAAAATTTTGAAAGTAGCTCATGGGTAATCAAAATGCCTGTGGACATCAATAGCGGGGCACAATCGGTTGTTCTCCATACAAAACCGGCTCATTAAGTGGACTTGTGTTTTATTATTATCAAATACCTCAGTCATTCAGCTTATCTCTTAGTTTCTAGAGGTCGTCTTTGTTTGCGAGAACGACCTTTTTGTCTTTATCAGTTTGGCAATGATGCGGCCATCTTGTGTCCAGACCACTTTTACATGATCTTTGAAGTCAGTTTTTACTTTCCAAAATAACTCACTTCGATGCCTGGTGAGACTTTCGTGAATGAACACGGGGTTCTTTCGCATTTGCGGAGAAGTGTTCGGGCATGGTATACTTTATCACGGCAGTTGTAGTTGGTAAATTTGGCAATAATACCCCTTTGCTTGCCATCTTTCATATGACCAAGTCTATGACTTCTGTCTAGGTCCTTACAATCAATCTCAATTTTCATTTTCTCTTTGCATAGCTTGACGATATTGCAATTTTAGTACATTCTAAGTGAGAAGTAAAGCTAGTTAATGCCCTCCCACTTTTCAAGTACCCCAAAATGTCCCCTTTTACATAGAAAAGGTGCCTCCTCTTACTTTAGATAAGTGCCCTTTTTAAATTTCTAATAGGTGCCCGTTCAACATTCTTATTAGAGCCTCTTACCACCGCTGAAACGTGCCCCCTGAATTCACCTAGGACAATTGCCCCTATTCAAATCTGACAGGTGTCCATTTTACATGTACATTACTAGTAATCGTTTCTTTTGTTATAAGTGGCCCTTCCCCTACTGATAAGTACCCCTTTGCATCTCTGCTGAGTGACACTTTCCCCTCTGATAAGGGCCCTCTTAATTTATTTTGCAAGTGCCCACTTTTTCTTCCTTATAAGTGCCTTTTTTCTTCTAAAAAACGCCTCCTTTTTCTTCTTTTTTAATAAAAGCCACTTCCCCTTCACCTAAATACCCCTTCCGACACCTCTGATAGATGCCTCTATTAAAATATCAAAGGTGACCATTTCCCTTTGTAATAAGTGCCCCTATTCATTCTCACAAGGCCCCTAGTTATCTCAGGTGAGTGCCTCTTTCCAAGTACCAGAAATCCCCATTACCATCTCTGATAAGTGACCATGTATGATTACCTCTTTTAAAATCTGAGAGATGTCCCTTATATTATGACGAATGCCTCTTTTCCTTTTTTCCTATTTTCATTCTTTAGGTGCCCCTTTTCATCTCCGTTGATTCCCCTAATTAAAGTTGAGACATACCCCTTTAACATTGTAATAAGTGCCCCCTTCTCATCTTTAAAAGGTTCCCCATTTATTTTGACACATGCCCCTTATCCCTGCTAATCAGTGCCATTTTCCTCTGTAATAAGTGCCCTTATTCTGTTCTCATAAGTGCCTTTCTTCATTTCTGGTGTGTGCCCCTTATCTGTTGCGAGAAGTGCCCCATATTCTCCTCTGATAATTTTCGATTTTACTTTGAGATGTGCTCTTTTTCTTATCTAAAAAGTGTCCTGTTCCCTTAGGATATGTGCCCCTTTTCATTTAACCATACAATGTGCTCCTAATTTAAAACAACTAGGGGCAACTTGTTTTCTAATTTTACCCAAACCTCACTCGCATTTTAGATTGATGTAATTACGTTTGTTATAAAAAAAATGTTTCAATCATAGATTGTGCTAAAATCCACAACACATTTTATTTTTTCCTTATAAGATGTAAATTTTCGCACTGCTACCTCGCACATTATAAAAATTATACTGCCTCGCTTCGCTCGCTCGCAAAAAAAATTAGACCATCACACCCAACTGCAAAGTTTGGTAATCAGTATCGTGGACCATGTATAGAGAGAAACAATAATTGAAATCATCCCTGATAATATTATCACAACGGAGGGGCATATACCAATGTCTAAAAATTGTATATTTTTGCTTTGAGATTTCCCTATGTAGGTGCCCCTTTTACAGTAAGTCCTCCCCCAACCACTTTGAAAGACGCCTTACCGCCCTAGTCTCTGTATAAGAATTTCCCAACTGTCTACTGGTTTCAACTCCAGATTCAGCAGATTTTGGTCCTCAGGTAATACTATTAGTATAGATATGATAACTGCTATGGGATAGATAGCAAGATATAACTTCCCCGAGAGCCTATAAAGAATATGCCTCGAATATTAATATATCTTTTATAAACCGAATTTCGCTGGAAAATTGACCGAATATTACAATCATTTGGGAATCGCAGACAAAACGCACTGTATGGTATCCGCACTCGCACAAACTAACTGTTAGCACGTAAACCAATGGGGATCTCATCAAAATCTTATTATTTTCCCGCTACCCGGAATCTTTAAGGAATCTCACTCATGAACTAATTACGGGAATGGCTAAAATCACGACTCCAATTTCGACCAATCAGAAGGCTAGACTTCTAAAGAAAGATGTATAAATAGTATTATCCTTCCGAAATTTCCGCAATAAACCTGAGGGATGGACCATCCACTCGATTCATTAAATATTTTTCAAGCCGTGTACGGTTCCAACAAGTTTGTAGATTGCCCTCTAAAAGAAGAATCGTAAAAATAGCTGAATGGTTTGAAAAAAACTGTGTTTTTTCTTTGAAAGTCACATGAAGCTTATTTTAAAAGAGTGTTCATGTGTTTCTGATTATATCAATTTAATTATTTTATCAAACTTACTGTAGATCGGTTCATTTTCTATAAAGAAAACCAGCTAACAAGGAAATCCTGGTAAAAATAAATGTATCTCAGGGGTGTTGGAGCATCTTTAAAAGGATGGGGCACCAGCATGAGAGACATTTTTAGACACACAGGGGAAAACCTACACAGTGTAAACACAAAGCAGGACAAACTAAATTTTGAGACATTGAAACTCCCACATTCTAGCTATCTAAGATAATCCCAGTCATTGTTTCTATCTTTACATGAATCTGGATGTAGGTATAGTGCTTCCACGTCATACTTTCTCGGTGTGTGTTATGCTCTTACGATTCATTACCATGTCGGGAAACTCTCTAGCGAGCTTTGCAGTCGTCAAGATAAACTTTTGTTAAAAAAAGTATGTATACAATTTGTTAAACAAGTACAATAGAAAGTAAGATCATTCGCAGATGATTGTTCTGGGCCCTATTTTCATTAGACTTGTTATCAATTACAAGTGCCAAAATGCTGTATCAAACTTCTTCACAGTCAATTGACAAATGCAAGGATTTCCGTAGCATATACTATTATCAGATATTCTACTTTGTCACTGATAATACTCTTAATGAAACGGACTTAATGGAAGCCTGCTGTTATTCACATGCACGCCATTTTATTTACACAGTGCAACGGTGCCTATCAATTGTCATATTCTTTTCTTCTCGCTTGTCATTCTTTTGCACTGTGTGCGTGCATAATGTGAGATGTATTTGAAACTGAACATGTATATCACTGCCAAATGCGTATAGTAGTTTGAAGTTGAACGATATGCAACTCAGCTCCACCTTGCGTCTGAAGCACAAATTAGGAGTGGATATTGATGAATTAATCATCTTCCGACAGAGTTTTCATTATCAAGCGAGTCTCTACGTTGTCAACGTTCTTTTGGAATTTACATTACAAAGGTTAGAATAACAGCTGACGTCTAGCTTGGGTGAGATTGTATTGTGTGTTGCTTTGATGGAGTATGACAAATTTTGGATTTTTAAACACTGAAGTGACATAAAAATGCAAATGAGAAGAAACGAGTGTATGTGGGTAGACTATGTAGTTTAATGTGTGTCTAAAGCCCTGTCTTAATAGAACTTTTTCAATCTCACCCGAGCGATATGTGGATAAGAAACAGTTGGGGTCTGATCGTAAAACACGGGGTGATCATGAGCTAATTTAACCAGCCATCCACAAAAACCTCACTCGGGTAGGTTACCATAACAACCGCACCTCCCCGATCAGCTGGCGTGCGCTGTGTACGTTAGCGCGTTGTCCCGGTAACGTGTGCCCGGCCGCGAATTTTTTTTTCCCAAACAGGTTTACCTATGAGAGTAAAATCCTGCCTCCTGATTGGTTCAGAGGTATACGCGTCATGAATATTCACGAGCTGAGTTCACAGCACTGTGGCTGAGCTGCAGTACCTAGTATATGTATTACGTATGCGCGTGGACTTCAGTTTTGCTGTCCATTTAGGTGTACAAAATGTATGTGAGCTAGCTGTGGTGCGAGGGGATTTTTATTGGGGGAAGGGGGGGGGGGTCTGTTTGTTTGTGAACATTTCTGGTTATTCTGGTGCTTGGTTTATATAGTTTTACACTGCGGACTTTTTTTCTCAAAGAGTTCACTTACAGTACACACACTAATATTCCAATTTCACACATAGGCTATACATACAAAGTTACAAACACTATCTTTCTCTCTCTCTCTCTCTATAAACACAGACCCACCCTCATGTATTTACAAACACATAAGCAACAAATGCACACACTAGCTGTCAAGAATACACAATAGACACACACAAGGGGTATGAATTATCTTATCAGGATGGTCCGACATAAGTTGGATGTGGGTCAAAGCCACTGTGTTGCTCTGAGCATGATATCTTGACAAACATTTAATATTATCACCCGTAACTGAAACCAACACACAATTAATATCACGGTATTAGTCTCTTTTTTGTTCCACCAAGCTAATTTTTGCACGTTGCACAAATGCACTTCTCAACACGAAATATTTCACTAAATTTTTCACTCAAAATTAATTCAGCAATGCTCACTTTTAATCACTTCACTTATATCTTATTTAACATTGAATACAATGCAGTTGCATGGGTTGTTCTTTTATTTTGTTAACTCGGCAGATCGGGCCACGGTCATGTTCAAGCATTTACGCTTAAGACATGTGGTCTCCTGCTTTTTCCTTTTGTATGAAACTTTTATTTTAACTAGAAACAAATTTTGTCAAACTTACATGTTATTCATTATATTTATTTGTATGTTTCTTTGTAGTGATATGAAAAAGTGGAAATAAAACAAAACAAACAAACATATCAGTGGTTCTGGTTCCTTTGTGACAGATGAACCTGGCCAAAGAAAACAAAGGACATAAAGTAATATTATACAGGCTCTACACAAGTCATGTCAAAGACAAGCTTTTCCATGCATGCAGTGTATAGCCTACGTACTATATAGCTGCGCTGCATCAACGAACTCAAACTTGGATTTCGATGAGCTGCATGAGCAGCTTCGCCTTGTGTCACGCGCATGCGTAATACTACTAGTATCTTTCAGCTCAGTCATGAATATTCATGATGCGTATACCTCTGAACCAATCAGGAGGCAGGATTTTACTCTCATAGGTAAACCTGTTTGGGAAAAAAAAATTCGCTGCCCGGCCGCGTATTTTTTATGTACACGGCAGCGAGGGGGAAAAGCTCGATTAGAGTCTAGTCTGTAGTGCCTGTATATATGACTTGTGTTGTCGATGTACTAGCTGTGTTGTTGGTACGTGGCCGAGGGCACGGTTCACGCTCTCTGTGCCATGGTGTCGCATATAATATCATACTGCCGTCACTGTTTATTGCTTAAGACATATATTTTGTTTTCTTGTTTTCCTTTTGATGTCTTTCATAGTTTCCTTCTCTAGATCTACAATTCCTTTTAAAATACACTGCACTGCGCTGCTAGGTACTCGTACTCCGATTCGGTCTAGTATAGACTGTTCGCGAGCGGTTTCATTGGAATTCCCAGGACCTAAATCCAATTGAAACCAGTTGAAATCTCCAACTGGATTCAATTGGTTTCAACTGGTTTCAATTGGTTACAATTGGTTTTAATTGGAATACAAAATTTCTAGTTGAAACCAATTGCCGAACTGGAAAATATCGTTATGGGGTATCATTTCCAATACAAACCAAGAAAAAGTGCAACTGGAACCAGTAAGATAATTTTTCCAGTTTCTCAATTGGTTCCATGCAGTTAGAAGTCATTTCCAGTTACCCAACTGGTTCCAGTTAGAAGTTCAACTGGAAACATTAAGATAATTTTCCTGTTACTCAATTCCAGTTAGAAGTCATTTCCAGTTACCCAACTGGTTCCAGTTAGAATTCATTTCCAGTTTATAGAAGTCATTTCCAGTTACCCAACTGGAAGTCATTTCCAGTTACCCAACTGGTTCCAGTTAGGTGTTCAACTGGAACCAGCAAGATAATTTTCCAGTTACCCAACTGGTTCCAGTTAGAATTCATTTCGAGTTAGAAGTCATTTCCAGTTACCCAACTGGTTCCAGTTAGAATTCATTTCCAGTTACCCAACTGGTTCCAGTTGGAATTCATTTCCAGTTACCCAATTGGTTCCAGTTAGAAGTCATTTCCAGTTACCCAATTGGTTCCAGTTAGAAGTCATTTCCAGTTACCCAACTGGTTCCAGTTAGGTGTTCAACTGGAACCAGCAAGATAATTTTCCAGTTACCCAACTGGTTTCAGCTAGAATTCATTTCCAGTTAGAAGTCATTTCCAGTTACCCAACTGGTTCCAGTTAGAATTCATTTCCAGTTTATACAAGTCATTTTCAGTTACCCAACTGGTTCTAGTTGGAATTCATTTCCAGTTACCCAACTGGTTCCAGTTAGAAGTTCAACTGGAAACATTAAGATAATTTTCCTGTTACTCAATTCCAGTTGGAAGTCATTTCCAGTTACCCAACTGGTTCCAGTTAGAATTCATTTCCAGTTACCCAACTGGTTCCAGTTAGGTGTTCAACTGGAACCAGCAAGATAATTTTCCAGTTACCCAACTGGTTCCAGTTAGAATTCATTTCCAGTTAGAAGTCATTTCCAGTTATACCCAACTGGTTCCAGTTAGAATTCATTTCCAGTTTATAGAAGTCATTTCCAGTTACCCAACTGGTTCCAGTTGGAATTCATTTCCAGTTACCCAATTGGTTCCAGTTAGAAGTCATCTCCAGTTACCCAATTAGTTCCAGTTAGAAGTCATTTCCAGGGCTCGGTGTAAAAATGTCAGAGGTAAAAATGTCAGAGGTAAAAATGTCAGAGGAAAAAATGTCAGAGGAAAAAATGTCAGAGGTAAAAATGTCAGAGGTAAAAATGTCAGAGGTAAAAATGTCAGAGGTAAAAATGTCAGAGGTAAAAATGTCAGAGGCAAAAATGTCAGAGGAAAAAATGTCAGAGGAAAAAATGTCAGAGGTAAAAATGTCAGAGGTAAAAATGTCAGAGGTAAAAATGTCAGAGGTAAAAATGTCAGAGGTAAAAATGTCAGAGGTAAAAATGTCAGAGGTAAAAATGTCAGAGGTAAAAATGTCAGAGGTAAAAATGTCAGCGGTAAAAATTTCATTAATTTCAGCGCTGCCTTATTTTCTTCTTTCTGTAACTTTTATTTACCTTACTGCCCGGAATTGGGACCTTTTGCCCAAATATTGCCGAGCGGAGACGGGGGGAGGGGGTGCATCCTTCGTAATGACCCGGCTGCCTCCCCCTCATATGCCTTTGTCTAAGCAAATGATACTGGTACACTGAGCAAACTTCTGGGAAAAAAGAATGTCTAAAATCGAGTAGTTTGGCCATGAACAATTATAGGCCGAGGTGTGGCTCGATGGTGTAATCACTAAATAAAAAGAAAAGTCATCTTAGCCTCCCCCCCCAAAAAAAAAAAAAGAAAGAAGAAGATAACATATCACGCCGTGAGTCCTCCGCCCCCCCCCCCCGCCCCCCCTTCACCGTCCCTTCTGAAGATTGATGGACATTTTAAAATGTGGCAATGACTACTATAAAATGTAATTTCCTACAAATGAATATTTCCAACAATTTCACTTTTTTGTGTGCTTGATACTTTGATACCTTGATACAAAGCAGAAAGCCGCCCATGTACCAAATGCTAACCGCACCATCACATTCCAGAGAAGCGCGCTCTTGCAAAGAGTTGATCGTCGATCACTATTGCGGTATAAATAGTCTGGGAGAACATCAATAAGCAGCTTGATACTCTGATACAAAGCAGAAAGCCGCCAATGTTACATCAAATGCTAACCGCACCATCATATTCCAGATAAGCGCGCGCTCTGCAGAGGTTCTGTTTAAGCTACATCGTTCTATAATTATTTGATGTGAGAGATCAAACACTGAAATTGACAAATATTTATTCATGAGTAACATATCAGAAACATAGTTTTACTGTACACATTTATAGCATCATGATCAAGGGCGTCAATCAGAGTTAGAGCATGGGGGGGGGGGGACACAATTACATGTCACCTTTACAGTTACTTTCAAAATTATACCACGTTATGTTGCTACACACACACTCTTTCTCTAGTTATTCTGTTTCACGGCATGTAATTTCATGTGTGACCGGTGCATTCATTGCCTTTTTTTAAATTTTTTTATCTTTGACGTTTCAATACATTTTGAGAGAAAGAAGACGATTCGTTGTATACCGTTCTCGACTCTTAATCCTTGTTTGAATTCAGTTCCCCCCCCCACCCTCCCGCGCGGAAGCTTTGACGTTACATTAAATTATTAAAGAACTTCTTTTCTGACAAAACATGGGGGGTACATTTCTCCACCTGAACATTCGTGGGGAGGGGGGACGTGTCCCCCCGTCCCCCCGTCCCCCCCCCCCAGGATTGACGCCCCTGATCATGATACTGCTTGTATACATGGTAATATTGTTTGAAGGATATTTGGTGCAGGATTTATACAAGGTGTGCTGGCATACACTGTATACGACAGTTTCCAGCAGGTACATATTCGTACAAGTCTACACATTAAACAAAATGCATCATGAATTTTGCAGAACAAAAACGGTTGAAGTTGAGGTACTTATACTGTATTTCTCCCACGTTTCTTAATCGTAATTTTTAAATATAAAGTTGCAGTGTTATAGTCGAAACTCGAAAGCACATGACAAAATACCTGGGTAGATATGTCTCAACGTTTACCACTTGTAGGCCTACTATCTGACAATATTTAACATTGTTAAACTTTTGTAATAAAGTATCGATGAGGGGGACAAAGCATCCGTGTCTTTTTATTAACGTTTTCTTGTCATAACAGTGCTGGGATGGACATGAAGATGGGTCTAATTACTGAATTTGTGGCATTTCTGTGCGATCTTTATAACTGATTCCCTGTTGTATCTCATTCAATCTTAATATTCTATGTATATTTTATGGCCTACTTCCTCAAAACCAAATAAACATTAAAACATCAACCAATATAAAATATCGAAAAATGATAGAAATTAATATATGCAAACCTGATCACAAAATATAAGTTTCAAATTTATTTTCCACATTGTATTATCCTCAGGACATGTACGAAGTACAATACACAGTCATTTATAAAATATAAGAGACAAACCCAGTAGCTTACATCTTGACATTTTGTGTGATAAAGTGCCGAGATATAATGATGGCACCAATTTTTCCCCCTACATTTTCTTTGTATCTCTGACATTTTTACCTTTAACATTTTTTCCTCTGACATTTTTACCTCTGACATTTTTACCTATGACATTTTTACATATGACATTTTTTCCTCTGACATTTTTACCCCTGATATTTTTACCTCTGACATTTTTACCTCTGACATTTTTACCTCTGACATTTTTACCTCTGACATTTTTACCTCTGACATTTTTTCCTCTGACATTTTTACCCCTGACACTTTTACCTCTGACATTTTTACCTCTGACATTTTTACCTCTGACATTTTTACCTCTGACATTTTTACCTCTGACATTTTTTCCTCTGACATTTTTACCTGGCACCATTTCCAGTTACCCAACTGGTTCCAGTTAGGTGTTCAACTGGAACCAGCAAGATAATTTTCCAGTTACCCAACTGGTTTCAGTTAGAATTAATTTCCAGTTAGAAGTCATTTCCAGTTACCCAACTGGTTCCAGTTAGAATTCATTTCCAGTTTATACAAGTCATTTTCAGTTACCCAACTGGTTCTAGTTGGAATTCATTTCCAGTTACCCAGTCGGTTCCAGTTGGAAGTCATTTCCAGTTACCCAACTGGTTCCAGTTAGGTGTTATCTTATAACTAATTAAGTTTATGTCAACTGTAAGTTTCAATTGGACTCAATTGAAACGAAACCAATTGAAACCAGTTGAAACCAATTGAAACAAGTTAAAGCCAACTGGTTTCAATAGGGAAATTGGAACAACTGGTTCCAGTTGCCTAATTGGTTTCAACTGGTTTCAATTGGAACCAGTTGGCAATTGGTTTCAACTGGTTTCAATTGGAACCAGTTGGCAACTGCATGGTTTCATTTGGAACCAGTTGTTCCAATTTCCCTATTCAAACCAGTTGGCAATTACTGGTTGGCAATTGGTTTCAATTGGTTTTGCTCCAATAGGTTTCAACTGGATTTTGGTCCTGGGAATCGAGAAATACCTGCCGTGTAAATAAAAAATACGCTTCTCGGCCCGCGCACATTTTTTTTTACACAACTGTTTAGCCAGCTCAGTCAAATATACTGTGCAAACGACTAGAGACAGAGTCTAACATTACCCTTAGCACTTAGCAGTATTTTTGGATTGCTGGAGCGATGTACATGCATGTGTAGCCCTATACATACACGCTATGTCTTTGTTTCTCGTTACATCTATCCTCTTTTCTTTCGTTATGTATTTTTTTGTTTCTCCTTCAATCTATATCCTCTTCTCTTTCCTCATCCCAGAAGGAAAAACCAGTTGCAACTGGGCCAGTTGAACCAGACCAGTTAAATTCTAACTGAACCATGGTTAGAATTGGGCCAGTTGAAATCCAACTGGACGAGTTAGAATTCAACTGGTCAGATTCTAACTGATACAGTTAGAATTCAACTGGCCCATTTCAATTTCCAGGGTTACCAGTTGGATTTAACTGGTTTGACTGGACCATTCAACTACCAATTGAAAACTTAATTAGTAATTAAAGGCATAATTAAGTAGCACTTGTACTAATTAATTTTGCCAATTGGCAACAACCCAGTATAACTAGACCGTCTGCTATTTCCAATGTAAAGGCATTGGTAATAAGTAGACTTGTTAACTAACTATTTTGAATATACTTGTATTTTATCGAATCTATTGTGGTTCATAGTTAATGTTTTTCCTAATTCATGTTTAATCAAATGTTATTTACACGAAGTAATGAAATGTCCTAATAATTGGCAATTGGTATTTGTAGTATCTTCGAAATGAATTGCACCTTACTAAATCATCAGTAATAAAGAAATATGCTGTAAATTCAGATAAATTGTATTGAAACATAGATGTGCACGCAACCCGTATACATTATGCAAATTAGCTGGTGTCAACTGGAAATATGCACACGGACCAGTTAGAATTTGACCAGTTGAATTCTAACTGGTCCAGTTGGAATTCAACTGGTCACATTCTAACTGGTCCAGTTGGAATTCAACTGGTCAGATTTTAACTGGTCCAGTTGAAATTCAACTGGTGAAATTCTAACTGGTCCAGTTGGAATTCAACTGGTCAAATTCTAACTGGTCCAGTTGGAATTCAACTGGTCGAGTTCTAACTGGTCCAGTTGGAATTAACAGACCAGTTATCAACTGTAAATATGCCCACGGACCAGTTATCAACTGGTGCAACTGGAAATATGCCCACAGACCAGTTATCAACTGGCGCAACTGGAAACATGCCATGCACAGACCAGTTATCAACTGGTGCAACTGGAAGTATGCAAACAGCTAGACCTCATTATAAGGACTGGTTCCAGTTAAATGAAATGCAGTCACATATCTGCTTGATGTGCATCATGGACCAGTTACAATCAACTGGAACCAGTTGAATTTAACTGGTTCCAGTTGAATCTAACTGAGTCCAGTTGAAGTTAACTGGAACCAGTTGGAAATTTCAACTGGTGGTAATAACCAGTTTTCCTTCTGGGATGTATTTCTTTGTTTTTTCTTCAATCTATCCTTCAGTTCTCCTGATCGTTATGAAGGCCTATTTCTTTTGTTCTCCTTTATTCTTTCCTCTTCTCTTTCGTTTTATGTATTTCGTTTCTCCTTCAATCTATCCTTTTTTTCCTTCGTCATCTATTTGTTTTTCCTATAGGCTTCTTTGTATTTCTGTGTTACTTCGTTAAATTACTGTATATATATATATATATACCCGAATCTATAATCCTCTTAGCTCTTCCGTTTATAGATATTTCTATGTTCTTCCTTTGACTTATCCTCTTCTCTTTCCTTATGTATTTCCTTGTTTTTCCTTCTCCTTCTCCATATCCTCTCTATACTGTCCTCGTTTTCCCTTTTCTATCATCTTCCCTTCATGGGTGTATGTGCTTACACATGTACTGCACTAGTGCGCTGACAACTCTCAGCGTGTCACACACAAAACAATTTATCCCGAAACTCTATAACGAAACGTCGTATAAAGAAACATCGTATAAATTTCAGAGTGTCCTCACACAAGAAACGTCGTATAAATAATCATCGTATAAATTCCAGGATGTCCACACACAGAAGAAAGTAATCTTGAAACTCTACAGCGAAATGTCGTATAGGTGCGCAGTTTGCTACTGCGGTCATGAAATGGAAGCGGAAATGAGAGGTCAGGTCTCCTTTCGCGCGAGGTCACGTTAAGCCCCGCCCGGTTAGTTACACTATAGTTACGTCCACACACAACACCTTCCGTGATTAGGCGTGATTAGGCGTGATTCTTTATTGAGTTCTAGTTCGAAACGATGCCCAAACCCACGTTTCGTAAGACTACGTACGTTTCGTTATATACGACGTATCGTTAGTAAGCGTCCACACACACAATTTCGTCATATAATTGCGAAACGGTATAACTATCGCAAAACGGTATAGCTATATAATCACGCCTATAATCACGGAAAATGTTGTGTGTGGACAGGGGGTTAGACTCTTCCACCAGAGCACTTCTAGGAATTCTTTCGCGAAAGTGGCTGAACAGTTGTGTAAAAAAAAATATGCGCGCCCGCGGCCCTGCGTAATGAACATTCATGAAATAATAGGAATCTGGGCTCGCCATGGTACGAAAAAATAAGACGCGGCAATCAGTGCGCGATTGTTGTTGAAGTGAATGCGCACACTCAGATATTAGTTGTTGTGCTTACCTAATTTTAGCTTTTTAAATTTGGGATTTATTATCCCCTCGCCGACGAAGTCGGAGGCGATATAGATACGCTGCCGTCCGTGTGTGCGTGCGTGCGTCCGGAACAAATTTGGTTTCCGATCGATAACTTTGGTAATGTTTGAGGGATTTTAATCAAATTTGATATGAAGGTTCATTGTATCAAACCACAGCCTAAGTTTAATTTCCGAGTATGTAGGTCAAAGCTCATAGCTCATTAAATATGCGAATCTGGTTTCCGATCCATAACTGTAGTATTGTTTGACGGATTTTACTGAAATTTGATACGAAGGTTCATGGTATCAAAACACAGCCTAAGTTCGATTTTGGAGTGGAAAGAGAAACGCTGCCGTCCGTGCGTGCGTCCGTAACAAATTTGGTTTCCGATCAATAACTTCAGTAATGTTTGACGGATTTTAATGAAATGTGATATGAAGGTACATGATATCAAAATACAGGCTAAGTTCGATTTTGGAGTACGTAGGTCAAAGGTCAAAGGTCATAACTCATTAAATATGCGAAAAAATATACATCTGGTTTCCGATCGATAACTTAAGTAATGTTTGACGGATTTTAATGAAACTTGATATGAAGGTTCATGGCATCAAAACACAGCCTAAGTTCGATTTCGGAATATGTAGGTCAAAGGTGAAAGGTCATAGCTTATTAAATATGCAAAAACACCTAATTATATATGTGAAAATGTGATTAACTTCCTTGCCTAGTAATATAATAGTATTCTGCAATGGAGGTAACTTGTTCTGATAAGCCATTTCTGATAAGCCATTCTTCCTACGTCCTCTTCCTTTACACTCCTCTCTTTTTTGGCCGGCGTTTATTGGGGGACCACCCCACCGCCCCCTGGCTACGCGCCTGCTGTCAGATTATGTTGATACCTTGTCCGCCCCGGAAGCTCAGGGGTTTAAGGTTTTAATTTACGGTCATATTAGCATTCAGGGGTCCGCCTTAGCGCCCTAGACGGGGTCCAGGGGGCAGAGCCCCGGAAGATCAGGAGTTTAGGCATTTAATTACGGTCAGATGGGCATTATTTGATACCTAATTGCAGGTCACTAATTGGCTTGGGGTTCAGGGGGCGGAGCCCCGGAATCTCAAGGGTTTTAGGCACTCAATTACGGTCAGATGAGTATCGAGGGGCTCGCCTAAGGGCTCTTGGTTGGGTCCAGGGGGTAGAGCCCCAGAAGCTCAGGGGTTTTAGGCGTTTAAGTACGGTCAGATGAGCATTTTTGATACCTTATTATTTGTGACACTAGCAGGACACTATTTGGCGTGGGGTCCAGGGGGCAGAGCCCCCAGAAGCTCAGGTTTTTTAGGCGTTTAATTACGGTCAGATGAGCATTTTTGATACCTTATTATTTGTGACACTAGCAGGACACTATTTGGCTTGGGGTCCAGGGGGCAGAGCCCCCAGAAATCAGGGGTTTTAGGCATTAAATGACCGTCATATGAGCATCTAAGGGCCCGCCTTAGGGCCCTAGGTGGAATCCAGGGGGCAGAGCCCATAGGATTTTAGGCATTAATTTTAATCATGGTCAGATGAGCATATTTTGATACCCCATTATAATGTGACACTGGCAGTTAACTATTTTTTCTTTCTCGCTCTCTTTCTTTCTATTTCCATGGGGGAAGGGCTCGAGGATCCCGATCCCCGCCGTTCCGCGGGCCCTGATATGTAGGCATCTCAAGAAGCATTTTCTTGCCTGGCTGTAAATTTAGGAATTTGTCATTTTCCAACAAACGCATGAAGTGAGGAAAATTATCTCATTTCAGCATTATTTGTTAACCACCGTTATGGATTTATAAATAAACCACGTTTGAATTCTATTTCTCCAACCCCCCTCCCCTATCAGTATGCCAGTGCCCCCCCCCCCCCCCCTCCGATCTACACCTTGTTGGCGGGAAAATTGCAACTGATATCCCTTACCTTTCTTCATTCTCTTTTTGTTCCTTTCCCTTTCTCTCCTCTTTCACTTTCCATTCCCTTCCTTATCTCTCTTTTAGGTTTGCTGGGGGGGGGGGGGGGGGGGGGGAGGCTAGGGTCTTCCCCCCTCGATCCACAACTTGTTGGCGGGAAAATTGCAACTGATATCCCCCTTCTTTTCTTTTCTTCTTCCTATTTTGTCCTTCCCTTTATCTCCTCTTTATCTTTTTTCTTTCCCTTTCCTTCCTTTTTTTTAAATTCTTTTATTGGGGGGGGGGGGGGAGGCAAGTCCTCCCCCCGATCTCCTTCTTCCCTCTTTTCTTTTCTTCTTCCTCTTCTTTTTTCTCCCTTTCTCTCCTCTTTGCCTTCTTTTCCTTCTCTCTCTCTCTCCTTTTTTTTTTTTTTTTTTGCGGGGGGGGGGGGGGGGCCAAGGCACGCTCGGCCCCCCCTGGATCCGCGCCTGGGGGTAGCAGTGTGTTTGGTTGGATGGGGTTATTTGTTTTATGTTACCACTGATTTCATCTTTTTCTTCATCAATCGTACAAACTATGTAATGAAAACGTTTTGAATCATGCCTAGATGAAAAACAACTGTATCATATTTCTAAGTTTGATTTGTATTGTTTGGAATTAATTTTTGTTTAAGTATTACAACAAATGAGAACGAACAAAGAAGAATGGTTTCAATAATTTTAGTGGATACACTGGACCTTGACGAAAGACTATGAGATGGGGGAAATCCCCCTCTGCCTCTGGCCCTTTAAAATTCTTTATATACCCCAGTTAAGAAATCCAACCATCTGATTGGTCGAAATTGCAGTCGTGGTTTTAGCCATTCCTGTAAATAAACGAAAAATGCCAAACCAATAGTTCTAGAGTAAATCGGTAAAATCCCGGCAAAATTCCAGTTACCGGGAAAATAGTTCAACCTTGCTGAAATACCCATTGGTTAACGTGTTAAAATCTGGTTTGAGCGAGCGTGGATACCATATATTGTGTGCGTGCGAATTGGTTGCTAGACTTAAATCTAGATCTAGGCCTATGTCGATCGACTACTACTAAATCCGGCCTAGATTCTACTTATAGTTTCCAAACAAGGCAAAAATGGCTGAAGAAACTCTTTCCTGATTTCACCTTCTTGATGATGATCAATTGCAAGACTTGATAATTGATAATTGAAATTGAAATTGAAATTGAAATTGATTAATTCTGCTGACAGCAAGAACACCAAAAGGGTAGGCCTACGTGAAATTTTCCAATACCCTACCATATTGTTAGTCTTATTATTAGCCGTAGATCTAGGTCTAGATATAGATTGTGATTTTATTGTTTGCGATAACGGTGAAGATTGTATAATGCAAGTGTTTGAATTCATTTGGTGGATGAAAAATTGTGCGTCATTGCAGCGCTGAATTTTGGTGTGTTTGTCGCTTATTTGTGACAAATTAAGAGAGCTTTCCTGATAATATTTCATGCAAAATTTCTGATTCTTGTCCTTACCTTTGACTTGTTACTTTTGTCTGTTATAGCCATTTAATAGATGAATTACTTGAATTCTGAGCACATTTTAGTAACACAAAAAGTCCAGCCCGTTTATAGTCCCACACACGTATTTGTATGTACCCTGTGCCCTCTCTTACACTGCTTAGTCTGCTGTCAAAGACCCTATTAGTCTAGATATTTTAATCAACAAACTAGAAAAACGCCAAGGTGGTTTCATAAGTTGACTCATTTTTCAGTATATAAAATTAATAATGACTGCTTTAATTTTCGAGACATTGAGCCGAGGACAATAGCTCGATTGTAACCTCCCCTTGAGCGTATCATATAAAAACTAGAAATGCAATCGTGTCACAACGATGTGCGTGCAATGACGCCGTGTTTCTACGTGTCGAACGAAAGAGCTTCTCTCGGACTATCCAGAGCAATTTGTACGAAGTCTTTAGCTTCTGTAATATTGGAGACAGGTAGGGCGAAAGAAAGGCCTCAATAGTGACCTTCATGGGATGGTAGTGACTATGCCTACGAAGTTTGAAAGAAATTGGGATAGGGGAAAGAACGTAGAAAGGGCTCGCAAGCACTGCGTGCAAAAACAAATGGGATTAGTTGCATGTTCGTCAAATCAATCAAGATCGTTCTAGGGGTCAAAAGCGTGAACCCGATTTGCCCCATAGACAATGCGTGTAATGCATGGGCGGAAAACGTACAGGATCTGTATTATGACCGGAGTTAAATTGTTTTTTCTCTCTCTCTTTATGTCTCTTTATGGGCCGTATCTGGTATCATTGGAAAGAAAATTTCATGGTTGTTATTGTAAACTACTCTCTTTTTTTCTATGATAATCCTATCGAAACATGTGATGTAAAATAGATTTAAAGGACAAAATGGCGTCTTAAATGGCCCCTTGACTACTTTCAAAAATCCGGCCACGAGGTGCCCTGCGTATTGCATCTCGGAATGTCATTGCAAATTTTCAACGAAAAAAAAGGATGTTTAGGGGGCGAAAAGTAGTCTGAAAAAATGACGTCATCGCCGATAAGTGTTATAATCGGGCGGAATTCGTATAGTGACCCTTGTTCAAAAGCGATTTACTCACAATTTTCTGTGTAAACATATACCATACTTGGTATCATTCGAAAGGGCACTTCATTGCGGTCAGTTTGACACCATTGTTATCTGCGCGCAATGTATTGCACGCATTAAACGCGCTATTACGTAATGCATAGTAAATTCATCATTTTTGGCGATTACTTTGCGCTGACATATTCGAATTTTACCAAACTTAGTAAACAGTTGTCACGTATATGGATACATATGTCTGCCAAGTTTCATTGATCTAGGTATAAAGATCGCCATTTTAGAGCAAGTTGAATTTATTTCGGAATTTTCTTGAAAATGGCGAATTTGGAGGGCAATTTTCTCAAATTTGGTCAGTGATAGGGTATATAATTTTGTATATGGCTGGAAAGGGCATATCTTCAAGTACCTAAATCCAAAAAAGGGTACGGGTTTGCTAAGCCATTATGGAGATACGGCCACAGAGAGAAAGCCAATTCCCAGAACTTTAGAGGGCGCTATTTATGTTGTGCAAAGCCATTGGAGCGTGAAATTTAGCATGGCTATGTGCAATTATGAGATAAAGATACTGTGAGATTTAAATACAAAACGGAATTTATATGAGAAAGTTATGGCAGTTTTAGATTATTTAGGGGTCCATTTTTCAAGAACTTGAGAGATTTTTGACGGAGTCGGTTTTAGATTTGAATTTCGAGTATGAAGATGGCATTTTGAAGGTCAAGTCATCTGTCGCAGATGAAAGAACATCTCTCAGACTATCTAGAGGAATTTGTTAGAAGTTTGTAGGATCTAGGATAGTGGAGATAGGAAGGAAGATATAAAGGCCTTAAAATGGACCAGAAACGGACAAAATGGCGCCTGGACGGTCATGCATGAGTGATTTCCAAAATCGAAGAATGTAGTGACCTTGATGAGATGGTAGAGACTATGCCTATGAAATTTGAAAGGAAAAGGACATGAGGAAAGCACCTAACTAGGAATCACAAACACTACGTGCAAAACGAATGCGATTTCCTGACGATAAGGATAAGGAAAACACGGATAAGTATATCAATGGGGCAGAATGTGAACGAAAACAAGGCAATGACGAAGGTCGTCATTGCAAATATTAATGGGGCAGAATGTGAACGAAAACAAGGCAATGACGAAGGTCGTCATTGCAACAAGTATGTCTCTCAAAGCAGTCATTATTACGATATTAACTGCGCTTTTGCTCTAAGGTGGTGGTGGTGGTTAATTTACCTGACTGCTAAGAAAGCATAAATGCTTGTAAGTAAGCAACAGGCGGCCTACGGCTTTAGGTCCTCTCCAAGGGACCTGGTAATGAGGATTAATGCCTTGCCAAAGGGCTCTAGCGCATCGCCTTGGTTCCGAACCCGGGTCACCGGATTACGAGACCGTTGCTCTACCGACTGAGCTATCGCACTCAATACAGCTAAAGAAAAAGAACTGCAAGAAAGTTTTCTCTTATTTATTTCAAATAAAAATAACTTGAAAATTGAAACCACCGCAATGAAAATAGAAGCATTCATTTTTGTACTATTTTTTTCATGGTATCTCATAATGATATTAGCTCTCTATCTCCCCCCTCTCTCTCTCTCTCTCTCTCTCCCTATCTCCTCTTCTCTTTCTGCTATTTGCTCTAATTAAGATCTCGTCTTTCTTTCTCCCCTTCTCGTTTTATGTGTATCCCCTGTATTCCTGTCATAATTTGAAATACCTCTGTCTCAATCTCTAATATCTCTTCTCTCGATATCGCTCATGCATCAAGCAGCCCGTTCCCCCTCTCGGAAACGAGTACTAGTTCACCCCCTAGATGATCTACACACATTCAGACTCAACTAGGGGGAGGGGAGTAAGGGAGGGGGGGGGGTTCTAAAATAGTTTATAATTATTTTCATTTACAAAAGGGAGGCGCTGGTGACCATTTTGGCCCAACCTTCAAGTAGATCCAGGGGTAGACCAATCAAAACCTGAAGGGGGTCCCTTTATTATGATATATTATACATGTCTACATAAAATATCTTTCAAGTATTTACTAATATTAGCTTTCCTAATCAATTCTATTTTCCTTCAGGTAGTGATGGCGGAAGAAGTTCTGAGTGATGCCCTTTTGAATGCACTTTCCAAGAAAATTGATTTAGCACTTTATCCAGCCAACGATTTTGCCGTCGACCTGGGCTTCGATTTCGCCGTCGCCAGCGCAGCGGAGCAGTATTCATATCAGACACTGAATCCGCAGGGGAAATACGAGCATCTTCTAAAGAACGTTGTCGCCACTAACGGTCGGGGGGAGGAAGCTGCTCAATATCTCATCGATAAATTCAAAGTTAAACAGAAGATGCTCCTTGTCAACTTTCTTGAAAAAGGTGCGTCTGAAACTCTCTCTCGCTCACTCTCTCAGAATGTTGGTCATCCAGTAATGGCGAAAACCTTAGTCACCACTCTTTCTGCCATCAAAACAATACAAATTTCGGTGACAGTACGGTAGTGAGGTGATTGACAATCATATTACATTGTTCATGGTAATTAATATAATGCTGGAATTATTATAATACTAGACTTTAATTCGTCACAAAGACGAATAAGGTGGTCTGTCTAAGTCTTATGATAGATTTGAGAATGGGAGAAGTTATATAGACATGTAAACAATGATGATGATGATGATGATGATCTTGATAGTAATGGTGATGACGATGATGACGATGATAATGATAATGTTGATGATGACGATGATGATGTTGATAATCATGATCATGATCATGATGATATTGATGATGATGATGATCATGCTGACATCTGATTTAAAAAATGAGGGAGATGTAGATAGCATATAGTTTCAGCTACATTATACTCAAAAATCAACAAAAAACAAGCGGAAATAACGGCGATATTGCTCGCAAAAGACAGGAATGTAGAATCCAGATTTGAGAAAAAGTCATCTCCCACAAGGATAACATGCAAAAAGTAATGGATCAAGTGATAATAGGGTAATAATAAAGTAAATATGGTTGTTTATTACATTATTTGCGATTCTACGTGTTTTAATATTCAAAGGAGATGGTACAGTGAAAGGTCAAAAAGAAAAAAAAAAGTGAAGAAAAAAAATTGTTGGAGACGCCCGGACTCGAACCAGGGACCTCGAGGTCGGAAGTCAAGTACGTTACCGATATACCAAAAAATTTCACATAGAGATTACACGTAAAGGGAAATAAGAATTCTCAAATCCCACTTTGTAAGTGAAATATGAGCATGATCTCGGCATCTGATCGAAAAATAAAGGGCACACTTGTGATAGCTTATTGTCTCAGCTACAACATACTCAAAGCTCAGCGTAAACAAAGATAAAACGACGGAGATATTGCTCGCAAAAGACGAGAATGTAGAATCCAGTTTTGAGAAAAAGTCATGTCCCATAGAGAATACACGCAAAATGTGAAAAATTGACATGCCTCCTTTAATCTTAAAAATACGCCATGATGCTTTTGTCAAAATGAAATATCGTGTAGACTGCATTTGTAGAGAAGATTCTCAGGTAGAACATATCAAAATTTGAAAGAAAGTTGATCAACATTTACAGAGATACAATCAATTTTCCAAAAATCTGCTGACGTCATAATATGAAAATTAAAATTTTGAGTTTGGAGGCCATTATGATGACGTCATGAGTTAATTGAGGGTCAAATGAGACATGAAATCATATTTCCAACTCATGCTTTTTCCAACCATGATATAAAAGTTGGGGTCAATTGACTCTCTGAAGAGCTTTTTTGATTTTTAAAATGGGATGTTTTTGATCAAATTTGCATTATATTGCCCATAGCAGCCCGCGCGGATTTTGAACTTTGACGCGCGCTCACGGCCTTATAAAAGGTCAAGAGTGACTGAAATTAATGTAAATTGTCATTTACGGTAAGAGGAATCTAAATCATGCAAACAATTTGAATTTGACCTTTTCCGCGCGTTATGAGCGCGCGCAACGCGCGCGGTGACACTTACGGACGGAAAATTTTGAAATGCTTAAAATGACCTGATTCGTACTCTCCTCTAATAGTTAAGTGATTTTGAGCATTTTTAAATTTTGACGCGCGCGTACGTGCGCGTCATGACCTTTATGTGACCTTTGATGACATGACCTGTTGACCCTTGACCTGAAATATATGTGATATGAATATGAATGACCTTTGCTTATGCATCATGAAGATATGATGGATAACGTGATTTCACAAAATGGCGCCTGGATGACGTCACGATGACGTGATGACCTTGAAAAGGTTCCTGTCACGTCTCATCACAATGACCTATGACTGTGCCAAAATTGAATGAAATTGACGAAATTGAACTTGAGTTATCCTAGGCACAAAAAAGTGTAGGAAATAAATAAAAATAAAGAATAATAATAATAACTAGACTTGAATTCGTCACGAAGACGAATAAGGTGGTCTGTGATAGATTTGAGAATGGGAGAAGTTATATAGACATGTAAACAATGATGATGATGATGATGATGATCTTGATAGTAATGGTGATGACGATGATGACGATGATAATGATAATGTTGATGATGACGATGATGATGTTGATGATCATGATCATGATCATGATCGTGAGCATGATCCTGACATCTGATTGAAAAAATGAGGAAGATGTAGATAGCATATAGTCTCAGCTACATTATACTCAAAAATCAACAAAAAACAAGCGGAAATAACGGCGATATTGCTCGCAAAAGACAGGAATGTAGAATCCAGATTTAAGAAAAAGTCATCTCCCATAAGTATTACAAGCAAAAAGTAATGGATCAAGTGATAATAGGGTAATAATAAATTAAATATAGTTGTTTATTACATTATTTGCGATTCTACATGTTTTAATATTCAAATGAGATGGTACAGTGAAAGGTCAAAAAGAAAAAGAAGTGAAGAAAAAAAATTGTTGGAGACGCCCGGACTCGAACCAGGGACCTCGATGTCGGAAGTCAAGTGCGTTACCGATATACCAAAACATTTCACATAGAGATTACACGTAAACGGAAAATGGAATTCTCAAATCCCACTTTGTAAGTGAAATATGAGCATGATCCCGGCATCTGATCGAAAAATAAAGGCGACACTTGTGATAGCTTATTGTCTCAGCTACAACATACTCAAAGCTCAGCGTAAACAAAGATAAAACGACGGAGATATTGCTCGCGAAAGACGAGAATGTAGAATCCAGTTTTGAGAAAAAGTCATGTCCCATAGAGAATACACGCAAAATGTGAAAAATTGACATGCCTCCTTTAATCTTAAAAATATGCCATGATGCCTTTGTCAAAATGAAATATCATGGTAACTGCATTTGTAGAGAATATTCTCAGGTAGAACATATCAAAATTTGAAAGAAAATTGATCAACATTTACAGAGATACAATCAATTTTCCAAAAATCTGCTGACGTCATAATATGAAAATTAAAATTTTGAGTTTGGAGGCCATTATGATGACGTCATGAGTTAATTGAGGGTCAAATGAGACATGAAATCATATCTCCAACTTATGCTTTTTCCAACCATGATATAAAAATTGGGGTCAATTGACTATCTGAAGAGCTATTTTGATTTTTAAAATGGGATGTTTTTGATCAAATTTGCATTATATTGCCCATAGCAGTACGCGCGGATTTTGAACTTTGACGCGCGCTCACGGCCTTATGAAAGGTCAAGGGTGACTGAAATTAATGTTAATTGTAATTTACGGTAAGAGGAATTTAAATCATGTAAAAAATTTGAATTTGACCATTTCCGCGCGTTGTGAGCGCGCGCAACGCGCGCGGGGGCACTTACGGACGGAACATTTTGAAATGCTTAAAATGACCTGATTCGTACTCTCCTTCAATAGTTAAGTGATTTTGAGCATTTTAAAATTTTGACGCGCGCGTACGTGCGCGTCATGACCTTTATGTGACCTTTGATGACATGACTTGTTGACCTTTGACCTGAAGTATATGTGATATGAATATGAATGACCTTTGCTTATGCATCATGAAGATATGATGGATAACGTGATTTCACAAAATGGCGCCTGGATGACGTCACGATGACGTGATGACCTTGAAAAGGTTCCTGTCACGTCTCATGACAATGACCTATGACTGTGCCAAAATTGAATGAAATTGACGAAACCAAACTTGAGTTATCCTAGGCACAAAAAAGTGTAGGAAATAAATAAAAATAAAGAATAATAATAATAATAAAGAAAATTCTGACGAAAACAATAGGTGATCTGTTTTCAACAGACCACCTAATTATAGCTCAACTTTGTATAATATTTTTGAAAGCTTTATGATATCAATACATTTTAATGAAAATGCTAATGTTATTTTATTGATACCTATGACGGTGGTGATGATAATAATTACAACGATGATGATAAAATGATGATGGTAATCATTTTGTATTTCAAATTGTTGTTTTGATGTTTATGAATATAAACTTCAGTATACAGTTGCGTCTTATGGATTGTAGCCACATTGATCCAATTGGCATGCAATCTATTGACCATTCATCACTGAATGAGCAATTAGGCTTAGGCCTATGCATATTAGAAACAATATGTTCATTATTCTCGATACGCAGCCATCGAAAATCAAAAAGCCGTAATACAGTCTGGACGTAGACGAGAGCCTGGACTTGCAGAGGGACAGGGGCAGACTGGGACCGAAATTCGCCCCTTAAATGCTGGTGCGAGTGCCCGGAACAAATCATTTTGGAAATCTTTAGCAGGTGAAATTTTATCATGAGATTTAATTTCAATAGGTTCGTTTTTGGTTTCATTTGTTCAATATCTATCATTGAAAATAGATAAATAAATAAATGAATAAAAATTAAAAAATTGAAATAAAGAAGAAAATAATATTCAATGTAATAAGTCCTAAGTGGTGATACCAGCAATACTAATTGCATATTTTTTATAAATATACCTGCCCTCTCCCACCCAAAATAAAAAGACTCCTCTCAATAAACCCAAATAGCAATTTTGACCCCACATCCATATTTGAAAATTTTAAATTTGCTTGCTTTTTTCTTTTACTGATTTGATTTATGTGTGATTTATTCACTGAAACGTTTTTCTTTTATATCGCAGGTCTGAGCTCGGTTGTAGTTCTCTTTGCTATTGCGGTGGCCTGTTATATTATATTCCATGGTAAGTTGATATCAGTTTAACTCTACAATTCCTCTTTCTTTGACTGAGCAAGGTGGTTTGATGCCCGGTAAAGGACATACGTCCTTGAGAAAGATGTATATTTGCTCTTCTCCACTGAAATGTTAAATGGGCACCCTGTAGGATAAGGACACGTGATAGTCCACTGTGGTTGGATCATAGAGTTATGTGCGTGTGTAAATCTATCTGCATTGGATTGGCATTCCCGCGCCCGTAAAGGGGCGACTGGCTGAAATACTCCCCATTCATGCGAGTGGAGTGGAGAGTGTACAGCTTCGCAGTACGGCTAGGGCAACTATCTGGTTTAATAATCGTCCTTCAGTTTTAATAGATATTTTAACGAATCGGGAATATTTTGCTACACATTTTTGTTTGCGTGTTTTTCTTGATTATTCTCACAGAGCCGGGAAAATGTATATCGTCACCCTGTCGAAATGAAGGAACTTGTCACGAGCATCACGGGGAGTACTCATGTACATGCAAAACTGGCTACGGAGGCAGCAACTGTGAGATAGGTAGGCCCATGCTCTACATGTACGTAGGGTTCATCATATTTATCATTATTTTGTGTGTACTTATTCCAGAATACAAAGCAGAAACCATGAGCAATGTCGAGTGTCGAGACATATTGGCCCGAATTCACAAAGCAAGGTTTGATCTCAGACCAAGGTTTATGTACGTCATATGACGCGTTTCAGGTTTGAGTTCAGACCTTGGTCTGAAATTACATTTCACAAAGCAAGGTTTGTCCTCAGACCAGGTTTATGTACGTCATCAGACCCGAAATTAACAGACTGCTCAGATAGGAGGTTTGTAATTTCTCAAACCTGGTTTGAGAGCTATCAACCAATCAGGATGCAGCACTGGGTGGAGATAATTTATGCTCGATTGATTTCATCCAAATAATTCACCGCCAAAACAATCTGCGATAGTATCTGGTCAGCCCGATTTTAGTGCAATTGAAATCTCTCAATCTCTCGATCCTTTCCTTAAAATCGTAAGTATAAAACCTGTACATGTAGTCGAATCCATACTCTTCACGTTTCTGACATTTCAATATGTGATATGCTTTATAACTTTCCATTTTCCATGAAATGTTCGGTGTTTACATATCCGACGGCCTCTCAATTCCAGAGTTCAGGGACTGAGTCCGAGGGAGCTCGAGTCCAACGCCCAAGGCGGCGGCGGAGCTCGCACCCTCTGACCCTGGGCTGGAGTTGGGCCTAGCCGGGCCTACAGTAGGCTATATCTGAGTATGTCAGTATGACTGTCATGTTTAATTTCGTCTTGTTGTCAGCAATGCCATGACACATGCCAATTAGAATAGGCCTAGACCTACATTAGTTATTACAAATTCATGATAATGATAATAATACCAGGCTCTAGCCTAGTATAGGCCTGGCAATGATGTCCATCACTTGACTTGTTTCACTGACACTGGTACCTAAATAAATAGAAATTGAAATGGCATCAGCAATGCCAATGTTCCCCAAAATGAATCACACTGACAGGCATAGACCAAAAGCTTCAGTCTCTCTATATCACCGGTTGTTCGCTGAGACTACGTCTGGCTCCACTAGACCTCCGATTATAGAATGTCAACAAATGTCAGTTTTAATATTATTTTTATTAAAGAAATGACCCATATCACTCAGACGGTTATTTTTGTCTATGACTAGATCTAGTATGAGTCATGACAAGCAAAGCTTAGTTTTATTAAATTTAGATCTGGTTCTGATTGTCTTAATTAACTGGCTTAGTCTCCAGAGCAAGGATCACCCACAAAGTCACAAGCACAAGTAATAACATTTCTTTAATTTAAAAACATTGTTTAAACATTTGTTTAATTTTATCTTCACTCTAGTAAAGATGGTAGAAATGCAGCTGATTCAGCATAATGAGCTGGTGTACCTGGAGGAGGAGCTGGAGCAATATATAGCAGCACAACCGGGCAGAGGCCTCTGAGTCTGAGATTGGGAAAACCCGCTGGATGATGAGCCTTTTGTTTTAGATTGAGGTAGGCTACTTTGAATTCAAATTCTGTATTGGGAAAGTTGCTGAAAACATGGCCAAACTACTTGATGAATATTGTTAACATAGCTATACAAAAAAAGGGCTTCTGTTGTAAAATCCAACCCTAGTGTCGTTATTAAAATGCAGAAATATTTCAATTCATGTTGACCGCCTAAATTCACTGTTCGTTTGCCCCGCTTCGCTGGTCTACCTACGACCGTGCAAGCCCCCAATGCTATACACATGTGCATTTACATAAATTTATTCAATTTCTAAGCATTTTCTGTCATATTCGATAAATTGATAGATTAGTTATGATATTTATTCTTTTACATGGTACTGTAGGTGATGGAAGCATTAATGTTCATAATTTGGGTGTGGGGCATTTCCCAATACTGTTATTTGGCTTTAATACATGAGGAAATTATTCAGATTATGTGTTGGAAACAGGTTTGTGATTTCTTGTTTTGTGTCAAACAACTTAACTACTTAAACTTATTTTACAAAAGGTGAAGCCGTGAAGGAGATTAGAAAAGGCATAGACGATTTTGTCTTTTACGTTAAATTGATTCACACCACATCTAGAAATCAGGATTTTTTTTTTTTTTAAGTGACAGTGACAGTTGGGGATGTAAAAATATAATAGCATAAACCAGCAAAAAAATGATTTATTTGAATGCTTGTTTTTTAATTTGTTTTAAAAAGGTAATTCGATCTAAAGGATGCACCGTGAGGAGGTGGCATGCCGTGTCATATTCATCTGTTTGCTGAATGGAGAGTAGTGAGGGATGTTTCCGAAGCTGTTGTCAGAAGAAAGGGACAAGTCATGAAGTTTCCTACAAGTTACAACAAGGCAAATAGTGACTACTATTCAGAAGCAGTTTTTCCAGTACTGCAGATTTCCAAGAGTTGCTGTTGATGGGACACATGTTTACATCAGGAGCCCTGGTGGGGCAAGAGCCAGGTACTACTTCAATAGGAAGAACAGGTACTCCATCGATGTTCAGGTGAGAATAAATGAATACATCATGACTGGATCCAGCACGGCTTTCCCTTTAGACCTTTTTTTTGTACCTTGCAAAATTTTCACATTAGATATATACACTCTCCAGTCTTGTGTGTTGTACATCCATGCTAATTCATTGGTGACCAATGCAAGATTTCTAGTGGCCAAATGGATATTAAAGTAATATTCGCGTACAGGTACTCATTTCACTGCCTTTGTACACAGTTAAGAATATCCAATAAATAGTTAAACTTAAAAATCCTAACACTCGTTAATATCTTTTTAACGAAAGGGAAATTTGAAAAATAAAAACTTGTTCCATCCTTCTATTGGCAATACGGATATGACCTCTAGATTTCTGATATTTTGTTGATGGCCATGGCAATTGGGCCACTGTTTTTGCCATTGATCAATGAAAGAAAAAACAACAAAGAAAAGCATGTAAATTGATCAATGGCAATTACCACTATATATTTTAAACTATAGAAAAACAAACAGGTTCATCTAATAAAAAGATGCGAGAGTGGGTACCCCCTCCCCCCCCCCCCACACACACACACAAAGCATTTGTTGTTTTAGGCTCGAAATGTTTTGTTAAAAGTGAGATTATTTTTGTTTACATTGTTACAAGATAAACAATGAAAACATGAGTTAAAAATGAAGAAATACTTCATCAGTCAATAAATATAGGGTAATTAGAATTTTCTTCCAATTTTTGTTGTATGAATAGATATTGAAAAGCAATTATCACATATTCAACTGCATTTGCATTAATTACCATAAATAACAAGTGAAATTTATACATTTCACGGCCTATCTGAAGTGTGAAATGAGTGAGTTTTCATAACTAATGAATGCCAACATGTTATTTCATATGGACAGGTTGTCTGTGATTATGCTGGGAAAATAACTAGTATCGTTGCAAGGTGGCCTAGACTGGTAGCAGCCACGATGCCAGGATCTTTTCTGAGTGTGCACTGAATTGACAGCTTCATGCTAGGGCATATGAATAACAGTTGATTCTTGGAGATAGACTATAGGGTAGGTAGATTATTTCTTTATATGAAAACATTTGTTTATTCTTTTTCTTAATCAATCTTGTTTCCTTTTTTGTATTTGGCCAACATGTGACATGTTAGGAATGTTCATTTGGTAATATAGTAACAACTCGCATTAAGTAATTAATTCAAACGAGCTCATGTGCTTTTAAATTTCAGTTCACAAATCACAATTAATGTTTTTGATATCTGGATGCAACTTGATTAGTTTGTTGTCAAGTGGAACCTCATAGTTTTTGTATTAGTGACACAGCATTGAATAATTCCTGATTATGTGTACAATACATTGTATCCTTTCTATAATATTACCCCCCCCCCACCCCCCTCCAAGAAAAAAAATGAACAAGTTGAAATTAAGAATATTGTTTATGATATTGTTTATTTTGTCCATTCAATTTTGCAGGTATCCATGCCTTCTCTGCCTCATCAGAAGCCATTTCTTCATTCAGAGGGTCGACCACAGATGTGCTTTAAAGGCCATCTGTACTAGTTCAGCCAAAGAGGATTAGACAACCCAGCGAGGTCACTGACGGGAGGCTATCTCATCAATTCAGTTCTCAATTAACATAAGAAATAGAGGATCATGGGGGATTAACAGGCACAGATTGGGGAAGTTTTCTATATAGAGGGAGCTAGTAGCTAGAAGTAGTACAGTGGGGCTTTAACACTTCACACACAAAAAAGGGAGATGTGTGATTTAGCGCATATTTATTAAATGCAAGGATGAGGACGTTCCATGCCTCATCATTACTTAGAGTATTTCAAAATACGGCCCCTCCCTGGTGTTCCCACAATACTTCGTAGTTATGCAGCATTACATCAAGAACCTGGGTGTTGAACTGTTGATTATTTATGAATATTTTTGATGTTATGTTTAGTTGATAAGTATTTGTTGTCACTCTGACGGTATTGTAATTAAGTGTTCTCTATAGATTAAATGCACCCGATTTAACTATAATTAGCATTGTATACACTGCTGAGTTGAGGGGTGGGTCAATATAAATTATTTGGTTGGCAGCTAGGGGAGAGTATTCGAACAAATATTATTTACTGTACTAAGCGAAGTCAGAATTAAAGAACTTTGATGTGCAAATTTGAATTTTCGTCACCCATTTTGTTGTATTTCTGATTTTCTTTCTGCTAATAGCGCTACAGTGAGACTTTTAATTGGCCTTCCAGAGCCTCTCTTAACCTCTAGTGGGCTATATTTCATATAAGCATGCTACAAAATTTACAAATGTGAACTGCATTGTTTGAACAAACGGTAGATTACTATTGTGTTGTATGCTCAATTATTTATGTAAAACATGAAAATACAAATACAATATTCTTGCTTTCATATATTTACAAAGATAACTGAAATAGATATGTGTCAGATTATCTCTCTCTCTTTCTCCCTTTTTTTTTTGGGGGGGGGGGGGTGCAGATGTGTGTGTTTGCAGTTTGCATGGTTTTGCATTATGTGTTTCATTGCAAAAAAGAAGAAGAAGAGAGAGAGAGAGGGGAGAAAGAAAAAGAATTAATAGAGAGAGAAAACAAAAATGGGTATAGAAAGAGAGAGGAGGGACGGGGACAGAGAAAGAGACAGGGAGGGAGAGAGAGAAAGATGAATAGAGAGAGAGGGGAGAAAGAAAAAGAATTAATAGAGAAAGGGAGGGAGAGAGAACAAAAATGGGTAGAAAGAGAGAGGGACGGGGATAGAAAAAGAGACAGGGAGGGAGAGAGAAAGAAATGATGGCCATAGAGGAATTTTTTAAAAATTAATATTATATGGAAACAAATCATTTACCAGTTACAATTTTGATGTGAAAAAAATAGCCAGTTGGGGAAACAAACGGGGAACTAGTTAAAATAATAATTGATTGACCATTCTAACAAAATAACTATATAGATCTATAGTAATTAACAATTGCAATCAAATTAATTAATATATTAATCACAATAAAAAACTTAATTCATATTAAATCATTATTATTATTATTATTATTAGGTAATTTTATTGATAAGAATTTGTAACCCCCAAAACAATAAGACTCTTACAGTTAATTTAAAAGAGCCCTTGACAACCTTAGATGTATTTATCTAACTAAGGTTTTCAGGTGCTGATGTCAATTTGTTCTGGGTCAGATTGAGTGCTTCACCAGCACCACACAAATGTGAGTACGTGGTGCACTTTCTGCATCGGCGCGCCAGTTTGGTTCGATTAATTTATGAAAATGCAATTCAAAAGTTTATTTCAGAGATGTTCTAACCATCATCTTTTCAAGATTGCTCATTAAGATGTCCGGATCGTACTAAGAATGCTTAGTTTAACATTTTTTTCAATTCTTAACATTTAAACCCTAGCCCATAAAAATTATGTTAGAAACCCTATGGCTGAGACTAGTTTTACAAACCTTGGTCTGAGGTTTGGGAATTACAGACCAAGGTTTATACAAACCTTCCTTTGTGGAATGGGTTTGAGGACAAACCAAGTTTTAGCTCAGACCAAGGTTTGTACAAACCTTGGTCTGATCAAACCGGGTTTGTCCTCAGACCTCCGTTGTGAATTCGGGCCATTAAGGAGACACTATGCGATAGCTACACAGTAAAAACGCTGCTTAAAAAAGTGATGTTCACTTACAGTTGTACACTATCTTCAACAACAGTTGAACAAATTGTAAACAATGTTGCTCGAAACGAAAGTAATTTTGTTAAACATTCGCTGTTTAAAATTTAATGACTGCTATATTTACTAGAGAGCTTTTAGACAGTGTTGTTTACATATGACGTCATGTGTCACGTGCCAGTAAAGTGCGCGTTGGCTAAAAGCTTTGTTTCACATCATGGCCGACCAAGCTGTAGAAGTGTCGTGGATGAGTGGAAACGTCGCCGGACTGTCGATCACAAGGTCCACGGTTCGAGTCCCGCCGCGGCACTAATGTCCTTTGGCAGCCTAGCATAGACGGGTAATGTTGGAGCGCCTTGAGGACCTTGCAAGGTCGGTACGTGCGCTATATAAGAATCCAATAGTATTATTATCATTTAACAACAACTCCTTTTTAAACAACTTTCTTTAAACAACCCAGTTGGTGTAAACAACCCCCCACTGAACAACAGCTCCTTTTTAAACAACTTTCTTTAAACAACCCAGTTGGTGTAAACAACCCCCACTGAACAACAGCTCCGTTTTAAACAACCGTCTTTAAACAACACCGGTTGTTTAAATTGTGATTTTAAACGAGTTGTTCAAAATGTTGATCAACTAAGTGTTTAAACTTTAAACAACTCGAGTTGCTTAACATTTTAAACAACTCTTAGATCAGGTCACCCGTTAATCCAAAGTTGTTTAAACTTTTAAACAACATGTTCACTAAAGTTTTAACTGTGTATGACAACAACCGTCCTCCAGTTTAGATATTTGACTAAATCAGGAATATTTTGCTACATATTTTGTTGGCGTGTTTTTTTTTTCTACTCATAGAACCAGGAAAATGTACATCGTCGCCCTGTCAAAATGGAGGCACTTGTCATGAGCATCACGGGGCGTACTCATGTACATGCAAAACTGGCTACGGAGGCAGCAACTGCGGAACAGGTAGGCCTATATGCAGAGTTTATTCCCTGTGGCGTGACATTTTAAAATAGTAAAAACACTAATTACTCCCCTTATTTCAACCACTCTGAAGAATCTATTTGGTATAGAGGGGTATAAAGACATACTTACTGGTAAGAACTGTTGAAAAGAATAAAGTTATGTTCAAAACAAATTAATTCATTTCTACGACCATTAAAAAAGTATGACTGTTACATGTACACGATTTTTTTAACACTCTTAGGACAATAGCGATGACGTTGAAATTCAAAATGAAGTATTTGTAATTATTTTGGGTGTATTTATTCCAGACTACATTGCAGAAACCTTAAGCCTTGAAGAGTGCCAAGACACATTACGGGAGCACTACGAGAATCATCTCTTTAACATTCACACCAAGCCGTGGGATCCAAAACATGACGTGGACCTAGAGAAGCTCTACACGACCGTCAGCCTCTACAAAGAAGACAACAATAATATTCCGGACAATTCCTTACAGAAGTCAACCTTAAATGGATCAGTCAACGACATATTCCAGACTAAAGTTCGTGGATCGTTGCCCAAAAGAATTGTGTTGCTTGGGGAGGCTGGCCGGGGGAAAACTACAGCTGTAGCGAAAATGGCTTATGATTGGGCAAATAAAAAAGAAGACTCCCCTTTAAAAAATGTGAAGTTGCTCTTTGTCTTCAAGATGAGAAACATGAATGCCAAAACAGGAATAACTGAAGCCATTGTTCAGTTGCTGGGGAGGAAATTCAAGAAGTATCAAAAACAGCTTGAAGATTATATCGACTCCAATGAGAAGGATATTGTCATGCTCTTCGATGGTTATGATGAATTAAGTGGAGAGCTAAATTGCAGCGTTAGCACAGGTGACGTAATTGATATATTGTGTCAGCAGAGATGTAAGCGATGTCGGGTCTTGGTAACGTCTCGCCCCGTGAGGAAAGAACACTTCAATTCGAGAGATGTTTACTACTCCAAGATGGTAATAGAAGGATATTCTCAACAGTACGCTACAGATTTTATTGATAAATTCTTTTTATCCAGTGAAACAAAAGGAGCAGAACTGAAGAAATATTTGGAAGAAGACATCGTTACCAACGAAATGATCGCCACGCCCCTTTATTGCACTATGGTGTGTTATTTGTGGAACGACGGATATATTCATGGTAACTTCACCCGAACGAAGTTGTTTGATTACATCATGGAGTTCTTGAGGACACACCTGAATGCCAAGGATAAACGAGATAGAGAGATCACGCAAGATTTGCTCAATGACACAGTTGTTTCGGTTGGGCAAGTTGCCTTTAGGAAATTGAGCAACAGGAGTGATCTGAATCCATTGATGTTTATCACGGACGATTTTAGTGAAATTCATGATGATAAAGTAAACATTGGCTACTTACTTGGTCTGTTAACAAACGACACGAAGATGGGTAGTGACACCATCATCCACATTGAATTTTTCCACAAGTTAGCGCTGGAATATTCTGCAGGAAGATATCTTGCAAGTGCCCTCGATGAAGGGAAAATCAGCGAGATTGGCTTTTTAGGAGACCGGAACATGAACGAGATCTTTCAATTTGCATCAGGGACATCGGTTTCGGCGTGCCAAAAACTTTTGAAATTTCTCCTTGAAAGTTATCAGTTCCAAATGATGGGTGGAAGTTTCGAACACTTTATCTTAAATTTAATTAGCGAGGCAGGAACTTGTGCCGAGGATTCTGAAACGTATTTGACACGTATTTTTAAAGATGGAAAACTTCGACTGGTAGAAGTTACAGCATCAACAGTTGTTGGATTTGAGAAACTACCAGGATCTGTGAAGGAGAAGGTAATAGAATGGAGACGGAGTGGAGGGAAGGAGAGGGACACAAGAAGAGGGGGAATGGGAGGAGACGGGGAGATAAAGCGAGAAACATGGGAGAGAAGGGAAAGAGTGAAGAAAAAGAAAAGAATGGATGCGAATCAAAAGTTTGCCATGGTCTAGCATGGCCGGCGTTGTCCACTTATCTAAAATTAAACGAAATAAATTCCTTACTCTTATAAAAAGCCTCATCAAATATTATAATGTCTAAACAAAAACTAGTCCATACCCCTATGATTAGTGTGTGGTAGTATCGATATTCAATGATCTCATAAGAACTGTGATACATTTTATAAACAAGATAAAAGGAAATGTTATTTCTACGAATAATGTCGTGCTCGACAGTGTCATTTTATTGCAACTATTTGATATATGTAAGTAGAATAACCGTTTTTTTTAGGGGATGGGGATAGGGGAGGGGTGGAGGAGTGGGGGACAGTGTTCTATTTAGAATACACAATGAAACTTGAACTTGAGATAAAAACTGCCTTCTTGTTAAAGAAATTACACTGTATTTCTAAACATTCAATTTTGGGGTTCGGTAACTGACTGTTTCAATAGTTCGTAGAAATTCTTTTTCTAGTCGGGATTCCATTTTACTCAACGTGCTCAACGAAACTTATTAATACCCTTTTCACTTTAATATTCGTTGTAGATTACTGCCATTGACATCTTTAGAATGGAGTGCTCTCCAGACGTATTTGCGAGACTATGGAACAGCATGCATACTTGTATACACCTCACACATATGGCGATATTTCAGGGTGTTCGACACACCTTCTCGCATCAGATGGAGCCCCTGTACTCTGTCAAAAGCTTCTCCGCTACTCTACAGATACCTGAATACTACGTGCTAATCATGATTTACCTTCCGAACCTCAGGGAACTCGTCATAGAACCCTATCGCCTTTTTTTCCCTGTACCGGGCTACGGTGTATTACCGCTCTTCACCGACGATCCAGAGGTACGGTTCTTTTATGTTCACACTCATCGTAACTTTTACTCTGATGAGACACGTTATTTCCATAGCTACAGGAATGGTTCCTGTTGCTATGATAGGACGTGTCAAGGTTTGTTTTGATACCGTCACGAAATTACTATTTATCTTTATTATTGTCTTTTCCTATCTCATTCTTTATCTTTAATATTCTATCAACTTCTCTTTCTATCTTTCTTTATGTATTTCTTTGTTTTTCCTGCTATCATTTTCTCTTTCTGTTTTTCTTATGTTTTTCTTTGTTTATCCATCTGTCATCTTCTCTTGTTTCTTTTAATTTTCTATTATTTATCAATTTCTCTCTCTGTCTTTCCTAATGTTAGTCTTTGTTTTTCCTTCTTTCACTTGTTATGTTATTAGGTGATACGTACGTAGTAATACGTATCACCTATTGATTTCGTCAAGATTTTCCTTTATTAGGTGGTCTGTCGTAGACAGATCACCTATTGTTTTCGTCAGAATTTTCTTTCTTTATTATTAGGTGGTCTGTCAACGACAAACCACCTATTAGTTTCGTCAGGATTTTTCTTTCTTTATTATTTATTAGGTGGTCTGTCAACGACAGATCAGTATTGTTTTCGTCAGAATTTTCTTTCTTTATTATTATTATTATTTTTTTTTATTTTTTTTATTTCTCCGCACTTTCTTATTCCGAGGATAACTCATGATCAGTTTAGTCAATTTCGTTCAATTTTGGCACAGTCATAGTTCATTGCCATAAGACGTGACAGCAATCTTTTCAAGGTCATCAAGTCTTCATGACGTCATCCAGGCGCCATTTTTTTGGTGTACTTTCAACTCATGATCATATCTTCATAACGGAAAGGCATTTCTTATTCATATTTATCATGATTTAGGTCAATATCCGTCCGGTCAAAATTTCAAAATGCTCTAAATCGTCTCAAATCCATTTTGCGTACGTTTTAGGCCATTTTAAGCATTTCGCAAAGAAAACGCTTCCTGGCATTTTGCAACATAAAATCGCCAAATTTTCTCTTTCATCATATTTGGCATATATTTTTCCAAGCATTTTGATACCTTGTTCACCTTTTTCTGACCATTAATAACGGAATGAGCGTCTATACATGTCCGTGCGTGCAAGCTCTTGTAATACCTAGCATATATGGGCAAAAACATGCCTATACAAAATCCATTGTAGCTCTTTAGGATGCAAGGTGACCCCAATTTCGTTTTCATATTTTGATAGAGTATGAATCGGAGATATGATTTCATGTCTCATTTGACCCTAAATTAACTCATGACGTCATAATAATGGCCTCCGAACTCAAAATTTCAATTTGCATATTATGACGTCAGCATATTTTTGGAAAATTGATTGTATCTCTGTAAATATTGATCGATTTTCTTCCAAATTTTGACTTGTTCTAGCTGAGACAATTCTCTACAAATGCAGTTCCACGATTTTTCATTTTGACAAAGGAATCATGGCGTATTTTTTGCGATTAAAGAAAGGCATGTCAATTTTTCACATTTTGCGTGTATTCTCTATGGGACATGACTTTTCTCAAAACTGGATTCTACATTCCCGTCTTTTGCGAGCAATATCTCCGTCGTTTTAGCTTCGTTTTCGCTGAGCATCGAGTATGTTGTAGCTGATTGAGCTATCACGACTGTGCCTTTTATTTTTCAATCAGATGCCGGGATCATGCTCATATTTTACTTGCAAAGTGGGATTTGAGAATTTCATTTTCCGTTCACGTGTAATCGCTTTGGGAAATGTTTTGGTATATCGGTAAAGCACTTGACTTCCGACCTCGAGTACCCTGGTTCGAGTCCGAGCGTCTCCAACAATTATTTCTTCACTTTTTTCTCTTTTTGACCTTTCACTGTACCATCTCCTTTGATTATTAAATCACGTAGAATCGCATATAATGTAATAAACAACCCTTGTTACTTTATTATTACCCTGTTTTCACTTGATCCATTACTGTTTGCGTGTAATCCCTATGGGAGATGACTTTCTCTCAAATCTGGATTCTACATTCCTGTCTTTTGCGAGCAATATCGCCGTTATTTCTGCTTTGATTGTGTTGATTTTCGAGTATGTTGTAGCTAAGACTATATGCTATCTAAATCAACCCTCATTTTTTCATTAAGATGTCAGGATCACGCTCATGATCATGATGATCATCATTATCACAATAATGATAATCATCCTCATCAACATCATCATGATCATGATCATCATAATCATCATTATCATCATTATCATCGTCATCATCATCACCATTATCACATCAACTGACAAATAAAAGGTACATTTCAATTGCAAATTTTTGTATGGTTTCTTAACTACGAGAATGATAGCTTATAAGTAATTTATATATCGGTTGTGTAGAACTGCCATGGACACGATGAGTTTTGACGCAAAGATAATCCCTCCTTTAGCTGCGAGCCTGTTCTCTTTCATCTGAGCCATCCGCCACTTGAGCTGTGTCGCCCCGATGGTGTGCTCTATCACTTGTCGAAGTCTTGTTATATCATCGTTGAACTGTTGCTGCTCATCAGGGAGGCCGTGTCAAACGAACCGATGACCAACGTTGCGGTGGAGATTCCTGTAGGCAGGGTCCCCTATCGTTATGTATCCATCCGGGAGGTTGTCCAGAAAGTCCATGAAGGTCCTGCTCCATTCAGTGGCGGTCTTATCATGGGTTGACCTGGGGAGTCATTAAAAAAAAGTAAAACATTGGAGATTAGGTGGTGAATATATATAGAAGCAGTTTAAAATAATTTACGTGGTTTGACTTATGTTTAATTTGTGTTCGAAATTTTTGGATGTTGATTTCTACTTTGGCTTTGCTTAATCTCTATATTATTTTATTACAATCAATTATATGGACTGACATGTTTCAGATTAGAAATGCGTGGTTGAATAAAATTCTCCACCTAAATTTGAGTATTAACAGTAAACTTCACAAACGTATAACAAAACTTATAATTGAGTTAGGTTTAGTAGTTTACAATTTGTCATGGATGTACTGAAAGCATAACTCACCTGTAATGATGTGACGAACTTTGCCGAATTGGTCGGTTACATACTGGGTATTGAGAGAGTCGCAAGACTTCCCATGCCTGCCGCAAAAATATGCGTTTCCCGCATGGTCAGGCCGCTGGATCCGCGCGATGTATCCGTCAATGTAGAGGATAACATTCTTTACCTAAAACAATCAATTGAAAATGATATTAGAATACAACAAATCTATACAAAAAATGTATATGCTTGATAAGGAGAAGGGGTGAGAAGGAAGGGAAAAGGGGGAGAGGGGTTATGATAATGGACACGCAGAAAGAGGTGATATTATTATTTAGAAAAGAACCAATCCAAATTATAAAGCCGGTATCAAAATATGGTAGGGTGCTCTTTTTCCCGCAATGTGCTGATTTATATCATAAAGGTAAATAGGCACTAGACTTATATAGAAATATATTTAAAAAAAGTAACAATTATAGTACATTCATTTGATTTATCCCACGTCACAAACACACACACACACAAACGTAATCTCTTTCTCTCTCTCTCTCCCTCATCTCTCCATCTATCTTTCTCTTTTACTTGACGATATCACCAAAAACTAGTATACTATAATAGGCTTATAGACGTCATAATGAAGTAGAATATTTGCATAGAATAAACTCACTTCGCCATCCGGATATCGAAGTTCTGACGACAAACGCTGCATTTCGTCATGTTGTGGTAGCTGTATATGGTGCCGTGCAATGTCGAAAAGGAAATCGGCTACAAGATGGGTGTGCCGGAATGCTGCTGATGTTGACAATCCGGCACTTCTCCCAACTTGCCGGTAGTACCCACCTCCTGCTAGATAATCCAGTAATAACATTACCATTTGCTCCGATTTCCCGATTCCGCGGGGCCCCGCCCCCCTCCACGCATTGAATTCGGTTCCCAGCTCTTCTATCTGCCCTTCGTCAAGGCGCAGATAGCTTTTCGTGGATTCTTCGGTAGAACACGGCTTCCTTATTTTGTTCGGCTGACGCCGAACTTCAGCTTTCAACATGATTTCACAGTTCGAAAACGCAAAGCTACACAAGATCATGTTATTGCATGTGATCAGCATCAATATATGCTAGGCTACTCTAATTTAGCAACACTAACACTAACACCGAACTGGAAATCAACATTTGCTTAATCCCTAGGGGTTAGTGTTAGTGAATAGGACATTTGTACGTGAAATACTTACACCAGCCACAAAGGTCGGTTCAGCAGACGACAATTTGGCAAAATCGATAACACTAGCTACCGGAAGTTGACGATATTTAGAGGTCAAAGCCTTAACACCAGCTGATTTCAAGTTGGGTGTTTAGGCTGGTGTTAGTGTTTATTAAACACTAACACCAGCCCTAAACACCCAACTTGAAATCACTCAATGTATGATAATGGAGTCAAGTAACATGACGAAAACTGAATAGATAATGATAAAATCAACTATGAAAAATAAATTAAACATTGTATGGTAATGGAGTAAAGTAACATTTCAAAAACTGAATAGATAATGATAAAATCAACTATGAAAATAAATTAAACAAAAAAATAGGAATACATTTACTGAATATAATATTGTACAAAAGAACAACAGTTTAGAATTAATGATAATTGTAAGCATTGTAAAATGGAGTCAAGTAACATGATAAAAATCAACTATGCAGAAGAACACCTTATCATGTGAGATTTTCTTTTAGAGCTCTCTTAAAGACTGCTAGGCTCTGTGCTTCTTTAAGTTCAAGTGGAAGATCATTCCAAATTTCACTCCCTAAATAAATGAATGACTTCCTGTACAATTCTGTTTTACATTTTGGCAATCGCAACATTTTCTTATCTGTGTTGCGAGTTATTCGTTTTGAAACATCGTCGACGAGTATAGATCTGTCACGAACGATTCCGGGTGTTATTCTATTTACACATTTATACATTAAACAGCACATTGTTTTCCAGAACAATTTATCAAGAGTTGGCCAGCATAGTGACTGTAATACATCAAGGGACGGTATATACCATGACTTATTTGATACTATGTAGGCAGCTCTTTTGTGTAATTTGTTTAAGGTATTGAAATTCCCGACACTTCTACGCGACCATACATTACAACAGTAAAGAACATGGGGTATAATGTACCCCCAATATATATCAGATAATTGTTTAGTAGAAAAATATGTTTTTAATCTTCTTATTACACCTAGTTTTTGTTTCACCTTTAAAGACACCTTTTCAGTATGTATCTTAAAGTCAAGGCTAGAGTCTATGGGTACACCTAAACACCTAGATTCATCAACACATTCAACAGATTTACCCTTTAATGTCACATGCAACTTTAGATTTGAAAATCGATGTAATTTTTGCCTTGAGCCTATTAGCATGACTTTGGTCTTCTCTGGATTGGGGATCAACTTGTTTCTGTCAACCCATTCATTTACTTCTTGCATTACATTGTTAAGCTGGATTTCTATATCTGTTGGACTGTTTCCATAAACGGATATTGTCGTGTCATCCGCGTACATATAAACATTCCCTTTACTTATATGCGTGGGAAGATCGTTTATCATGACTGTAAACAGGAGGGGCCCAAGGATTGAACCCTGATCCACTCCTGTGTTGACATTCATGATGTTTGACTTTTTATTTTGCATTGAAACATATTGTTTTCTGTCATTAAGATAGAACCTAAACCAAGTTAGACATTTATCAGAACAACCGTATTTAGCTAATTTACTTATGAGAATACGGTGATCTACCATGTCGAACGCTTTGCGTAAGTCTATGAGTGCTAATCCATTCACGTACCCTTTATTAACATTCATTGCTAATTCATCGACCATACAGATTAGGGCAGTCTCACATGAATGATTAGGTCGAAAACCGAACTGTTTGGGGTTAAGTAGTCGTTTTTCTGACAGATATTCAAGGAGATTCTTATTCACTGCCTTTTCTATTATTTTGGATAAGACAGGGAGAATGGCTATCGGCCTATAATTACATACTTGAAATTTATCTCCACTCTTAAAGATGGGTTGTATTCTTGCTATTTTCCATGCAGCAGGAACTACACCCGTTGTCAGTGACAGATTGTATAAATACGTCAGAGTATCTATGAAAATGTTAATGTTACAAACATGTTTCAAAATATTGACACTTAAACCATTATTCCCTGTAGCCTTGGTTATCGGGAAACCCTTAATTTCTTTCTTTACAAACTCGCTATCAATGACTGGCAGATCAAACAATTCTGTGGGTTCCGACCGATTATCTTCGGCTGTACTGCATCTTGTGGTTATCACTTCATCACCTGATGCTCCGAAATTGTCTGTTAAACTTTTCACAGCACTACTAAAATAATTACTGAAAATATTTGCTACTTTTCCTGAATCAGTTATTTCATTTCCCGAGACTTGTAACGTTATCTTTTCAGACACGTTTGCATTTGTTAAACTCTTTAATGTTTTCCATAGGGCACCAGGATTACCCTTATTCTCTGAAGAAGAGAGTCAACATATGCCTTCTTTTGTTGATTAACCATCCTATTGACTAAATTTCTGTAATGTTTGTATCTATTCCACATTAAATCACTTTTAGTTTGTAGAGCTTTCTTATGAAAGTGATCACGAGTATTCATCAATTGAATGGTGTCACCAGAAACCCATGGACAAGGATTCCTACGCATACGTTTACTTTTAAGTGGTGCAAATTTGTTCACAACTTCCATTGTTAGGTTATACCATTTCTCCCACGCTTCATTGACATCTGTAATTTGAAATATGTCGTTGAAAGGCTTTTGTGTCATTGAAACTACAAATCCTTCATAATCAAATTTGGAGGAATCCCGCCAGCTTATTAAGTTTTCCAAGGGTTTGTGGCAACTCTCACCATAAATTGTAAAAGTTAAGAAATAATCGCTAAAGAAGGTTTTATATACACCAGTGACAATATGTTTGTCTGGGTTGGTAGAATAAATATGATCGATTATCGATTTTGATGACATAGTGACTCGGGTAGGAACATTAACTAATTGTGTGCATAAGAAACCAGTCATCAAAGATGACAAATGTTTTGCATCTGAATTTAACATACCCTGACATAAATCACAATTAAAGTCTCCCAGTAAAATCATTTCTACATCGTCGCTAATCGCCCTTTCCATCATACAAGAGATTTGGTCGAAATACTCTACTGGAACATTTGGTGGTCTATATAATACACAAATCAGAAGAGTTTCGTTACGAGATACTTTGAACTTTACACATATGGCTTCCAGTTCATTTACATAGTCTAGCCGTGTATAGTTAATGTCTCTTCGTATATAAAGAGCTACACCTCCACCGTGTCTCGTTCTGTCTTTACGAATAATGTTGTAGTCCTCTATTAATAGTTCGGAGTCTGGTATGGTCTCATCACAGTGAGTTTCTGTTATAGCTATAATATCGAATGGATTATATTTTAGAGTATATTTTAGATCATCTATCTTGGCTGGTAACGAATTGATATTTACATGGCAAATTTATAGACCATTTCCACTAAATGGCTTGATATATCCGTTTTCCAGACTATAGTATGCATCATTTTCATCTGCAGTATTTGTAGTTAATAGTATTGATCCGTGTAGGGGTATCCTCTCCGAGTCTCCAAGTCGTCCATCCAGTCGCGTGGAAACACTGCTCCTCTCGGTTTCCACCGGTGATTGGTTGTTTGACGATTCTGAAAAGAATGCTGTGGAATGCGATAAGTATCTGGCCGAAGATGTCGTATTATATTCTGCGCAAACATAGTGACCCCGTTTCTATTCAAATGAACGCCATCTATAGAGAGATGAACATCGGGGCGGATCTCATCGTTGTCAATAATCGCCCATCCACGCTCATTTGCCAGAAGTTTTATGTGGGCGTTCACTCTGTCCACAAAGGCGCCAATTAGTGGTTTACCACCATTTTTTTCCTATTTAGATAGAGTATGAGTAAAAAATATGATGTCATGTCTTATTTGGCCATTATGAACATCATGACATCATCATATTAGCCTTGGAACTCAAAATACGATTTTGCATATTATGACGTCAGCATAGTCATGGCAAATTTAGTATATCTTTCTTAATATTGATAGTTTTTCACCCAATGTTTGATATGTTGTAGCTATGAGAAATATGTACAAGATCACTAGCCATTATTTATTATTTTGATGACTTCATCATAGTGAAAATTGCGATTTAAGGCGAATTGTCAGAATTGTCTTAATTTGCGTGTTATGCCTAAGGAAGATAAATTTCATTCGAATCATGAATCTACATGACATTATATTTTGAGCAGTATCTCGCTTATTTTTGATCTATTTTCTCCCAAATTGTGAAATGTTATTGCTGAGACTATGGGCTATGGGAAATGTGCCACTTTCTTTTGATCAGGTGTTCAAATTATGTCGAAATTTACGATTGAAAGTTGAAATTGCAAATTCTGTAGATCTTTGCAGGAATTATACATTTGGTCATATAGTCTCAATATATCTTCCACATCTCCATGATGATCAGTGCTACACAGTTGAAACTTTATATATGGATAGACCATAATAGGAAGAGCATTTTAAAACATGTTATTCATATAAAATCGTAAAAATGCATTCTTCATTATGTAAAACATGAGCATACGTATCACCTAATTCGTCAACATGACGAATTCAAGTCTAGTTCTTTGTTTTATTATTCTATAATGTGTGTTTGCTCTATCTTTCCTCATGTTATTATTTGTTTTCCTTCTATCATTTTCTCTTTCTTTTTTTCTAATGTTTTCCTTTGTAGACCAAAGTAAGTCACATCTTCTGTTGCCATTCTGTCATCTGTACAATTATTCAATAGTCAAGGTCGTCCGAAACATGTTTCCCCTGTGTGTACTTGTACCTGTAGTTTTCTTCTGTATTGAAGTATGATTGATTGATAGGAATGCATTTTGGTATGAGAATGAGGTTTAATTAACCATTGGAAATCACTACAATGCAATATACAGTTAAGAAACTGAGTAATATTTCAGCGTAATTATCCATCTGCATGGAATCTCCTTTCAGGCATATCACTCACTAATTGCCCCTACGCCTAATGTTTTGGGGAAGCTATGTGATCTGGTTAACACGTCGTCCCTTCTCAGTCGCCTAGTTCTCCCCATCCCTGCCGACATTGGGTTTAATCTGAAGCACCTCATGTCGATCCGTGTTTTTGAGACCTCTCTCGGCCATGTGAAATCAGTGAGCAGCCTCGCACATGTTTTAACCTTTCTGCCAAAGGTTAGGGAGCTGATTATTCGAGTGATAGTAAGTCACGCTTTTAATATGTCTGCTCACAATGAATTCGGTTAGTAAAAGGGGGGGGGCTGAAAAATTGCGATCGTTGTTAACACTTGCCCCCCCCCCCTCCATCAAATAATTTTTAATCTTGCTTAGTATCATAGATCCCTTGTGTCTCCATACTTTAAATTGCTCATCACTCATTTTGTAAGTGTTATATAAACCCTGTTAACCTTTACAAAAAAAGTCATTAATGTACCTGATTATTATCATCACCATTGATATAACAATACTAATACTAACAAATAAAATAATATCTATTATTATCATTATCATTATTAATATTATCATTATCATTATAATTTTTGTTATTATTGTTATTTTTAAAATTCCGTATTACCATTGTTCTTCTTTTTATTATTCTACTTCTTATTACTAATATTATTATTATCATTATCATTGATAGTATTGATAGAAGTAGTAGTAGTAATATTAGTCATAATATTTGTATGTATTATCTTTATAAATCATCATCAATATCATTATTCTTATTAATATCATTAAAACTATTGTTATTATTGTTATCATTATTATCATCATTATTATCATTTTGAATTTGGTGATATACTTAGGCATATTGAGATTTCAGACCAAGTGGACCCAGAACATTTGTATGTGTATTACTATAAATTTGAATCTTCTCCGTCACCCTAGTCACTGTTTCTTGTTTGTTCGATTGTGTCTTTGTTGTCTGTTTCATTTACAGGAACTCGTTGAACATGACTACAACACTGAAGCCTTCTGTGAGCTGTGGAAAAACCTCCATACCTTACAAGACCTCAACTGGCTTCTTCTTCCAATACCGGCGTACCGAAGGATCCCGTGTGACTTAGAGCCACTGCGATCGGTCAAGATCTTCGAAACAAAATCATCTTCGAACCACCTCCCCATCGTCTTGAAGAGCCTGCCAAATTTACAAAAGCTTCTTTTACACTCCAATGTAAGTAGGCGTCGTTTAAAGGACGCATACCAGGTTTAATATATTTTTAGTTCACATTTTGAACTTTGCGTTGTATTGTCAGTGTATTTTTTTATGTTTGCTTCTTGTTTAAAGGGTTAAGCCACAAATATGACCCTGGTCTTCGTTTATTTCCCTTTACGCAATTGTAAATGTTTGGTAGTGTTTGTTATCTTTACATTAATTAATGGCATTGTTGTTTTATGTTTCAGAGACAGTTATTCACTATGGCATGCATTTCTCTATGCTAGAAACGGTGGCAATTTAACACTTTCATACATTTTATTTAACCAAGGAGTCCTTGGTTTAACGTAGTTGCCCTGAAAGCACCATATCCCAACCGAAGGCAACACTTTTGCCATCGTCTTCAATTTTTTTTTTCCAGAAGTGAACTACACATGAAAATAAATTGTATATGATAGACGCTCTCTAAGAATAAGAAGGCATCTACATTCAGGGATATCGAGCGGTAGAAATAGGGTGGGGTTGACACCTCCCCATTCATAAGAGTCTAATCATTGTGAAAATCATCATTTTAGAGCCTGTGTCGGCAAATTACAGAAAAAATTACCCTATTTTGTCAATGTTGGGAACTATTCTAATAGCGACGTACTAGATCCGATACCTCCGTTTCAAATGCTCTCTTGTTCACTTTTTCTTATCATTTAGATACCAGAATACATATTTGACTTCTTTTGGAGGGTCCTCCATAATCTCCGAGAGTTACGTCATTTACACATGGATGTTCCTAAATCCTTTCCTGCGTTACATCTAGAGCCCCTCCGATCTGTGCAGACCTTCCAGACAAAAATCAAATCTCAAATGGAAGTCTTTCCAATACTGCTTTCCCGGTTACCAAATATTATAGAACTTGACGTATTTGCCACGGACAGGAAGATAGCAGAGAATACCCGGGATACCTACTACGATAAGGTCATTTCGGCTATCATTGACGGATTGGTAAAGAATGGTGTCCAACTGAAAGTTCTCAATATGACCTTTGACACGAGAGGGCCGGGCCCAAGCAAGACTGTGTCACGTGACACCGTTCAAAACTTTATCCAAATGTTGAAGAAGAGTGGCATGATGCTGCAACTCGAAATCATCAGTCATCCATACTGTGTGTTCAACGAAACAGACTTGATAGAAATCATCACAGCCATCAGAGAATGTATGTCTATTACGCATTTAAGGTGAGTTCGGGATAGGGACTTCATAGTCATTACCCGTTTTGTACAGAATTTTATATCTAATATTCAATTGGATTGATATTTTTCTCAAATACATAAATACGATTTTCATATATAATCAAATTTTCCTGATTATGCGTATTCCTTAGCACTGGACAATCCACTACTATCCCAGGTCGAAAAACCAGTTGAAACCAGTAGTCAACTGGTACCAGTTGAAACCTGTACATTCAACTTGTTTTTAATATGGAAATTGAAAAAACGCTAACCGGGACCAGTTGACAAACCAGTTAGAAATCCAATTGACATCTGAGACCAGTTGATATTTCCAGTTGATTTACCAGTAGATATACCACTTGATTTACCAGTTGAAATCTCTAGTTGATTTACCAGTTGAGACCAGTAATCAATTGATATTGTGGTAATCAATAATATATATTTGCATGATCTGGCCAACAACTAGACCATTATTTTATAAACTCATGTTACCGCATCATAAAGATCATTTGAAGTGAATTACAGATGAGTATCATTCTTGGTAAGAAATCTAGAGCTCGTACATATAGATAGATACAAATCATACATGTTGTTTCTTGGTTAGTAATTACATATATCAATATATCTATTTTTACATCTTAAATTAGATGAAAAACATGATCAGACATATATAATATATTTGTCAATAATTGACTAAGAAAATATAAATCACAACGTTAATGTGCATTGTCACATTTGCTTGACAGATCTTGATAATTATATTTTGCCAAAATGCAAAGTAATCATGACAATGCATGAGATACATTAAACTGGTTTTTCAACTGGTAAATCAACTGGTTTTCAACTGGTAATAAGCAACTGGTAATCATCTACTGGTTTTCAACTGGTAAATCAACTGCCTTAATCCTCTACTGGTTTTCAACCAGGCGCGCCGGAAGCAGTTTGGGATTGGGGTGGCAAACATTCCAGGGGGCTCACCTTCCAGGGGCAGTGACGTAATGAGCAAAAAAGTTTGGAAGGAGGGGGGGGGGCAGAAGAAAAATCTGCATCACCACCACTCTTACACGTTACATGCAGGCCTCGCGGAACGCTTTTCAAAGTGGGGGTATTAACGATCAGGTAGAGCGTAAATTGGCTTGGGGTCCAGGACCTGAGCCTCGGCAGGGGGTCAAGGGGCTGAGCCCCCGGAGCTCACGGATTTTAGGCATTAAATTACGGTCAGATAAGCATATTTAGATACCTTATTATTTTGTGACGCTGGCAGGTCACTAATTGGCGGAGAGTCCAGGGAGCAGAGCCCCCGGAAACTTAGGGTTTTTAGGTATTTAATTACGGTTAGATGAGCATCCAGGGGCCCTATTTAAGGTCATTGATGTGGTCCAGGGGGCAGAGCCCCCGTAAGCTCAGATGTTTTAATATTTAACTACGGTCAGAGGAGCATCCAGGGGCCGCTTAGAGCCCTTTGTGGGGTCCAGGGGGCAGAGCCCCCGGAAGCTCAGGGGTTTTAGGTATTTAATTACGGTCAGATGAGCATCCAGGGGCCGCCTTAGGGCCCTTGGTGGGGTCCAGGGGGCAGAGCCCCCGGAAGCTTGGGGGTTTTAGGTATTTAACTACGGTCAGATGAGCATCCAGGGGACCGCCTTAGGGCCCTTGGTGGGGTCCAGGGGGCAGAGCCCCCGGAAGCTCGTTTTTTTTTTAAGGTATTACTGTCAAATGAGCATCCAGGGGACCGCCTTAGGGCCCTTGGTGGAGTCCGTATGCTCTGAGGTTTAAGTTTTAATTACGGTCAGATGAGCATATTTTGATACCTCATTTGTGACGTTGGCAGGTAACTTAATATTTCTCTCTCTCTTTCTTTCTTTTTCTCTGTAACATACTTTTTCAAAAAGTGAGGGGGCTCGAGCCCCCGAGCCCAGCGGATTTGCAGACCATGACATAAAGGTTTCTAAATAAGCATATTTTTCGCCCGACTGTAAATTTGGGAATTTCTAATTTTCCAACAAACGCATAAAAAGGTATGACCCCCCCCCCCCCCCATCAGTACGCCATCGTTCAGGAGCTCATGTCTTCTCACCCCTATATAACAAAAAACAGACACGCTTTTACATTCTCTCACATGTATGTCCACGATATGCGCGTATCGCTATTATAAAAACCTCCATTGATAAATATAGGTGGCATGCGCAATTTTTAGGAAATTTAATTCCTATTAACTTTCCTTTTCTTTGAATGGAATTTATATGTGATTTAATTCTGGTTTTTATTATTGTTATGTACTTTTGGGTAAAAATACAACCATCTTTACTCCTTTACTGCCTTTTTTTCTTTCTTTTTTTTTGGAGGGGGGGGGGGGCGTTTTGGGGGGGGGGGGGCAAAAATGCGTTTTGCCCCCCACTTTTTTGACTGGGGGGGCAGCTGCCCCCCCTGCCACCCCACTTCCGGCGCCTATGTTTTCAACTGGTAATCATCTACTGGTTTTCAACCGGTAAAGCAACTGGTAATCATCTACTGGTTTTCACTATACTGGTAAATCAACTGGTATTCATCTACTGGTTTTCAACTGGTAAATCAACTGGTAAATCAACTGGTAATATCAAGTGGTCTCAGATGTCAACTTGTTTTTCTACTGGTTTCCAAATTGAATTAACTGGTCTCAATTGGGCTCAACTGGTACCACATGATACCAATTAAGACCAGTTCAAACCAGTAGACAAATGTTTTACATGTAGAGATATAAATAAACAAAGAAATAGATGAAATAAAACAAAATAGATACTGAGTATGAATCAGGGAACAAAGTGAAAGTTTCGTCTCCTACATGCTGCCATTTGGACAAAACCGTCTTTCTCGTATCTTTCTTCCTTTTCTCTTCCCCCTTCCTTTTTTCTTCTGCCCGTTTCTTCCCTTTCCCCTTTTCCCAGGTAGCAAGCCCATATGGGGCCCATATGGGGATGATCTGGGTCACTTGTGCCATCTGGGCTAAATAGAACCCAAATGTGTATCCCTTATGGGGCCAATATTTAGTAACCCATATGGGATCTATTTGGGCCAGCCCTTATTAGTCCCAGATGGGAATGAGCTGGGTGTACACATATGGGTAGAATATCAATAAAAAAATTATGCCCATATGGGTAACACATGGGGAAAATCTGGGTTAACCCACATGGGATATATCTGGGTTAAGCAATATGGGTACCAGATGGGATTAAGCTGGGCATACCCATTTGGGCCCAGTTTGGTATGGGTCCCATCTGGGTCCCATCTTTCTTACATGTGTTTACCCATATGGGTCCCATATGCTTTTTGGGTGCAGATGCCTTAGGGTCCCAAATGGTTTTCCATATGGGGCCCATGTTTCAGAGAATAAAGGACCGATGTGGGTCCCACATGGGCTTGCTACCTGGGTTATTATCCTCTCTGTCTCTCATTATCTCTCTCTCCCACTCTCTACTTCTTTTTTGCGCTTCGCGCTTAACATTTAGCTCGTTGCTTTTTAACGCTGCGGCTTTGCATTTGACGCACTGCATTTCTATGATGCTGTTGATTGAATATATTGAATAAATTTATCAATTCCTGATGAAGCCGTATGAGCGAAAATTCAATTTATTCTTGTCTCATATACGGTTGTCTCATTTACTTCGTTTTCTTTTTATATGTGTATGTATTATGAAAAAGAGAAAGCAAAATGTGTATTTGATGGTCATCTTGCGAGTACTAACCATTAACTACTCTCATCGGGCTATCATCATTAATTTTTCTTTTCATTTGTTTTTGTTGTTTGATGGTGAATTATTGGGGGGGGGGATGATTGTACAGGCCACCCCCACCTGAAATATTTGTATTTTTTTTTTTGGGGGGGGGGATATATCCCCCCATCCCCCGGGATCGACACCCATGCCCACAGGTCTAGCACGGTCAGGGCAATCCAAAATACTTCGCTTGCCCTTGCCCATGGGGATTAAGGGTGTGCAATTCAAGACTATTCACGGGCAAGGAATTCCCCAACAAATGAAATATACTCCATGAGTATAGAGGGCTATAGGAAATGCCCAAAAGGGTCAAATACAATCCGTAAGGCATTTTCTATAGCCCCAGCCGCGTACGCAGAGAGGGGGGGGGGGGTGTTAACCCCCCTTCATTTTTATTATGTGTGTATTGTGGAGGAAAAGCCCCCTTCTTTTTTTTTAATAAAATAAAAAAATAAAAAAATTCCTCTTACCCCCCCCCCCCCCGCTTATTTAGCGGCTTGCTGAGGCGTTGCGAAATATTTGGCCCAATTCAAATTGTTAACCCCCCCCCCCTGAAAAAAATCCTGCGTACGCGCCTGTATAGCCATTTAAACTTATGGAGTATATTTTTAAAAAAAATAGAATCGCTTGCCCGTGAATAGCCTTGATTTAGCCATCCTTAATACCCATGGGCCAGGACAAGTGAAGTATTTCTGGGTTGCCCGGATTGTACTTGACCCTTTTGGTTAGCTGCCTGCCCCGCTTAAGCCAAGAGGCATTTTCTATAGCTGTCTATACTCATGGAGTACATTTCAGAAATTCTTGAATTACTTGCCCGTCAATAGCCTTGATTTAGACATCCTTAATCCCTATTTGCAATGGGCGAGCGAACTATTTCTGGGTTGCCCGGATATTACTTAACCCTTTGGGCTAGCTGCCTGCTCTGCTAAAGAAATGAGGCATTTCCTATAGCCCTCTATACTCATGGAGTATATTTCATTATTTTTGGGAATTCCTCGCCCGTGAATAGTCTTGAATTGCACACCCTTAATCCCCATGGGCCAGGGCAGGCGAAGTATTTTTGGTTGCCCTGATCCGTGTTAGACCTGTGGGGCTAGCTGCCTGCCCCGCTAAAAAGTCGTCATGACTATTTGAATAACAGATATCGAATTTCTCGAATATGAATATCGAATATCCATCCAACTTCACAATTTGAATATATATGTCGAATATCCAACAAACTTCGCAAGTTGAATGTAAATATGAGTAGCGCTGTACATGTACAGATTAGAGGCATAGTCTGCGTACATGCGAGCTAACTATCTATACGTGGATCGAACAGATAGCTAGCCGTGTGCATGTACGCTCGATCCGTTAATTTTTGCGTTAGGACACCCTCTCTTGTCCTCTTATTGTCAGTTTGTTTGCGCTTTTGATCGTATATTTGTATTTGATAGTATAAATTTAGGTGCGGGCATATCGTTTTTATAGTAGACTTAATTTCAGTCGTTATCTACCTTTCTAAACTTCCGTTTTCTGGTTGTTTTTGTCTCCGAACCTTTCTTCAATTCCGTGGTCGTCCTTATTTCTGCAGATATCTTTAATTCTGTGTTTGTCTTTATTTCTGCAGTTTTCTTTAATTATGTGGTTCTGTCTTTATTTCTGCATTCATCTTTAATTCTGTGGTTGTCTTTATTTCTGTGGTTTTGTCTTTATTTCTGCATTTATCTTTAATTCTGTGGTTGTCTTTATTTCTGCAGATATCTTTATGTCCGAAGTTTTCTTTATGATTTAGAGGTTGTCCTTTATTTCTGCAATTATCTTTAATTCTGTGGTTTTGTCTTTATTTCTGCATTTATCTTTAATTCTGTGGTTGTCTTTATTTCTGCAGTTATCATTACTCCTGAAGTTTTCTTTATTCCTGAGTTATATTTATTTCGAAAGTTGTTTTATTTTTGTAGTGTTTTTAAATTGTGAGGTTGTCTTTATTTTTGCACTATCTTCATGTCTATTTCTGAATCTTTGTTTATTTCTGTCATTGATTGTTTATTTTCCTTTATTGATTTTGGCCCGTTTAGCCGCCCATAAATAGCTGCCTAAGTCGACACGTTAAATAAGTCCAAATTTTTCACCATAGACTTACGAGGGTTAAATCTCTGTATTAGTCGAATTTTGTAAGTCACTCATCGCACACCGATTTTGTTTACATAATACGCCATCGGTGGCCCTGTATTCCAGATTTGTTGGCGCGTGTTCCATCGTTCTTCTTTCTCTCTCTCTCTCTCTCGTTACCGCCTCTCTCTCTCTCTCTCTCTCTCCCTCCCTCTCTCTATAAACGGTTTCTAGTAGTATTCGACCTCAGGGATAGCCGCCGATACCTAAAAACGGCCACTTATTATCCATCCTAGAGACATAATTTTGGTGTCTATCTCATGGTTTCGGGGTCAGAGAATCCATTGAGACAAGTAAGAATGGTTTTTGATGGTCTAGGAAACCCCCAAATCCAAGATGGCGTCAAAAATAGCCGCCATAACATAAAAATGACCATAACTCACTTATACTCTTTACACACTGGCTTTGCTTAACCCCGTACTTTGCTTAGCCCCGTACTATCCTTAACCCCGGACTAAGTTTCTTGGCTTTTCACACGCGCTGTTTTTATTCCCGTACTAGCGCCTATTCCGGAATAAGAAAATTCACGATGTTCTCACTGCAATTCGTTAGCCCCGGACTAATATAGCTCTATATCGTGAATATTTATTAGGGCGTTATCTGCAGCTGCGCTTCATAACGTTGAACAATAAGCGCGCTTCACATGACCTTTCGCACCGGTAGTGCTTTACGGGAAATGCATATTCATGAATACGTCGTCTCTGATTGGACAGTGGGCTCCCTACTTCGCATTTGGCCAGCTGCGATACGCTCCATTGCGTAGTACCGGACTATTTTACGTTTCTGTTCTCATTCAATTGATTGGCACCGCAATTGCGGAGTTTAATAGCAGGAGTTAGCACCACAATTGCTCATTGATTGTTTATTTTTCTTTATTGATTTTGGCCCTTTTAGCCTTTTTGACTGTAATTACAAATGGTTTGTACCCCGGGGCGGCCGAGCGACTTCCAAAGTGGGGGGGGGGGGGGGGGGGGGAGGGGGGGGGGCCGGGGCACCTAAAAAGAGAAATCTGAAAGCGAAAATAAACATTTTTGTTTACATTGTATATACCCCTACATAATTGTGATTACATTTTGAGGGATGATTTTAATATTTGTTTTTCTTTATATATATATATATCATAAAAGATATTGCTTAAGCATCGTAATTTGCAGAATATTGAATATTGAAAACTGAATATTTTTTGCAAGCGAGCGAAGAGAGCAAGGACAAATTTTAAGAGGTCTTTTTTTGTGAGGTCTCAGTGCGAAAAATTACATATGAGTCAGAAAAGAATGACAAAGCACTTACTCAAGCAAAGAAGGAGTACTACTCACTTCGACTGAAGGATTGTGGACCTAGACAGTTTTTTTTCCAAAGGGTGAACCGTTTGGTATACGCAGAAACATCGCAGTGTCTTCCAAGTGACAGCGATCCTGAAGTTAACCTGGCTGATCGATTCTGTTCATTCTTTGATGAGAAATCTGAAAATATTATCAAGTCGCTTGATAATGCTTCAAGCAGTGACCTCACTCATATTTCCCATGTAGAAACGGACCAAAGATTCAATGAGTTTGACTGTGTTCTTCAAAGTTGCAGGTCTGATTACCAGATCACGTTCTACCAAATGCGGCTTAGACCCTATGCCCACTGATCTTGTAAACAAGTGTGTAAATGAACTAAGTCCAGTGATTACTCGCATTGCAAATATGTCTCTATACGTAATGGTTGTTTTCCAGATGTACTGAAACTTGCGAACATTTCTCCACTGATAAAGGCTAGCAAACTGGATTCAGAGGACCTACGAAGTTACAGACCTTTTGCTCACACCCAGTTCCTGGGGAAAACCATTGAGCGACTGGTGAACTTGCAGATTCAAGACCATCTGGTAGAAAATGACATGTATGCAAGTATGCAATCCGCATTAGGCCCTATCACAGTTGCGAGTCTGCTGTTCTCCAAGTTGTTAATGATATACCGCTGGCCCTTGACAGAGGACATGAAGCTATGTTACTACTTTTGGATTATTCGTCGGCATTCGACACCATCCATCATGAAACATTGATCTCCCGTCTACAAAGGCGCTATGGAATCTGCAACAATGCTTTGAAGTGGTTTCAATCATACTTCCAGAACAGGAGACACTCTGTTATCATTGGGGTATCACAGTCGCGTACTTACTACACGTGTTATGGGGTACCTCAGGGTTCTGTTATCGAACCTTTAGCCTTTAGTCTTTATGCTGCTCCTCTTCAGGACGTCAACGTCATAAACTGTATGATGTATGTGGATGACAATCAGATATATATAACTACAAGTGTGTGTGAACGATATCATCAATTGGTCTAATAAGAATGATCTTAAACTCAATAGTAAGAAAACTGAGGTTCTGCATTTCACCAGCAAATTTAGGAATAGTAACCAGATGGATGGCATAGAAATAGACAATACCATTATCAAATGTGTCGATGCCGCTAGAGATCTTGGTGTGCAGCTAGACAAAAATCTTACAATGTAAGCTCAAGTCAATAATGTATGTAAAACCAGTTCGTTTGCTCTGCACAAAATTGGAAAAATCCGCCAATTCCTAACCAAAGAAGCTACTAAGCAACTGGTTCATGCCCTGGTTATCTCTCGCATAGATTTTTGCAATAGTTTACTATATTCTCTTCCGGATGTTCACACCAATAAATTACAAAGAATCCAAAACTCAGCAGCCAGACTAATCACTAGAACTAAACGCAGATAACATATAACACCCATCCTTAAACAACTGCACTGGCTGCCAGTTAAGTCCCGTATTAATTATAAGATCCTTTTACTGACATATCAATGCCTAAACGGTACAGCCCCGTCTTACCTCCAATATCTCATTCTACAATATACCCCTACAAGAAAATTAAGATCAAATAGTTAATCCCTCCTGGTAGCTCCAAGCACTCAAACAAAATATTATGGCACTCGCTCTTTCAAAAATTCTTCGGCCGAATTGTGGAACAGCTTGCCTGATATTGTCAAACAGGCAAGCACATTAAAGACCTATCTTTTTGTAAATTGTTAATTTTGTTCCAGCTGTTTAGTGACTTCTTTGGTTATTTTTTTTTCTCTTTGCCTCTTAGAGGTGTTTATTCAATATTCAAACAGTAACATAATTTTGCTTACAATTTAGCAAATCAATGGAACATCAATAATACACAAATTATTTATTCAAATATAACTAAGCAAATTCGCAGGCAATTTCATATTTTGTACTTTCAAATGTTCGTTTATTTCTATTCTGTTAGTCATTTCTCTCTTAAATAAGTAGATCAAACTCAAATCTCTATTATCATACCCATACTTATTACAAAAAATAATCATTTTATAAATCGACCAAAAAGCAATCGTCATTATCAAATCGATTTCGGTTTGCGAATTCATTTTGAGTAATAAAACAATATTTATCTCTATTCTAAGATTGAAAGCACGTAAAACTAAATCCTTTAAATATTCAAAGAAGGTTTCATTTGCCTTACATGAAATGAAAGCATGAAGCACATCTTCAGTCTTTTTGCATTTTAAACAAAGGTCATCGTATGAGAGACCCCACTTGAACAGATTTTTACGAACTGGTCACATATTACATAAAAGCTTGAAATTAAATTCACGTAGACGAAAATCTCTAATCCCAATCAAATTCCTATTAAAAACAGAGGACCATTTAACGTCCTTCTGCAAGACATCTTCCCAATACAAACAACATTTATTTATTTTAATTTGTTCAAAACTTATCATATTATACTACTGTTTACTACTCAAAAGACTTACAGGCTTAACTGATTTTCCAAATACAAAGTGGGGGATAGAGAAATTATGGTCTTTGAAAACCAAAGGTACCCTATGCTTATCATTTATCCAAATTTTTGGAATTGATTTTTGTAGCTTTGTATAGTCAAAAATCAAAAATTGTTTACTTCTTCTAGTTTTATGGCGGATAAATAATTCATTTACTGAAACAAAAGTACAATTTTTAAAGATATCATTTAAGTACATAATACCACTTTTATACCTGTCTTCATAAAATAACATTTTCTTTTCAAAAAAAAATATCTTGATTATACGATAAAATATTTTCATCGACATGTTTCTGTGTCTGACATTCAGCTGATGAGTATTTTCTTATGAGGTACCATGCATGTAATATTTCTATGTAAAAATGTGGGACATTTCTAAGTTTTAAGAGATTTAAAGTATAATCAGTATAATTGCAATTCAGCAGTAGATCCAGCCCTCCCAAACAGTCAAACCAATGTTTACACATATCTTTCCAATTTCCTGTTGTATTATCTAAAAACATCCCAAGCCACTTTAGCCTAAAACTAAACATTTGCCTTTTAACATCAATCATTCGTATTCCTCCTTCACAATAATCCTTAGTAACAATACATCGTTTTACCTTTTCAATTTTACTTTTCCAAAGAAATTTAAATATCAGGCTATTAAGTTTTATCAAAAAAGTAGACGGTATTGTATCAACAATCATTAAATGTATAACTTGGCTAATTGCAAGTGATTTAATAATAGTCAGTCTTCCAAAAAAAGTCAGGTTTCTTTTTCTCCAGTTATCTAGCAGTTTTTGCATTTTTTCTAATTTATTTTGCCAATCTCTCTTTAAAGCACACTGCAGATCAGGTGCGATATGATGTCCTAAGTATTTTACTGGCTCATCTGTCCAATGTAAGCCAAAACAAGATAACGACCATCGTTGACAGGCTGTTCCAATCCAAATCAATACAGTCTTTTCTCTATTTAACTTCGGTCCTGCAACTTTGCCAAAAACCTCTAATTCGATTAAAATATTTTCAAAAGAATTTATATCAGATACATAAAATAAGGTGTCATCTGCATATTGCAGCAATTTCAGATCAATACCTTTATCATCAATATCTAGACCTTTGATTTCCTTATTTTCTCTCACTTTATTTGCCATTAATTCTGCGGCCATTACAAACAATAAGGCCGAGAGGGGACACCCTTGGCGTATTCCCCTCAGAACACTAAAAGTTTCAGATAACCAACCATTTACAATTACAGAACTTGAAATATTTGTGTATACAATTGTTACCCACTTCTGGAAAACAGGCCCAAAATTAAATTTACTCAGACATTTTGTGATAAAAGTTACATCAATTACATCAAAGGCTTTAGAAAAATCTACCATCATAAGAGCACCGTTTTTACCGTTCCTTGTCATGTATTCGATAATATCTTTTGTGAGTCTTACATTGCAAGCCGCCAGACGACCTCTTATGTAACCCGACTGGTTTTCGTGAATAATTTTACCAATTACTTTTTGAAAACGTTTTGCAAGCACTGTTGCAATTATTTTATAATCACTATTCAGCAATGTGATCGGTCTCCAATTCTTCAGCTCTCGGTGATCCCCTTTCTTGTATATCAAAGTAATTATTCCTTTCCTTTGAGTATCCGACATTTTCTCATTAGCATAACACTCGTTAAAAGCGGCAACTAAAATATCACAGATCTCATTCCAGAACACCTGATAGAATTCCACGGTTATTCCGTCAAAGCCTGGAGTTATGTTTTTCTTCATTGCGAATACAGCTTGTTTACATTCTCTGTGTGTTAATAAACCTTCAAATATTTTATTTTCATCGTCAGAGAGAGATGAAATATTTTGAGAAAAAATATAATCTTCTGCATTTTTAACATCAATATCTTCTTTAGTATACAAGTTACTATAAAAATCAACGGTTTCTTTCAATATTTCGTCTTGTTTTTCAATAATTCTTTTCCCGTTTCCTGTCTTTAGCTGATTTATGTTTTTTCTGCTAGCATTTCTCTTTTCTAAGCTAAGAAAATATTTAGTACTTCTTTCTCCCTCTTCCATCCATCTTGCCTTAGCTCTGATACCAGCTCCTTTAGATTCTACTTTATATATATTTTCCAGCTCTTCTTTTATGACCCTATATTCGTTTTCATTATCATTATTTCCACTTTGGTTATTAATACATTTTTGTAATACATTAAGCTTCATTTCCAAAAACCCTTTTCTATTTTTTTGATCTGCAACTTTATGTTTACAATATTTTTGTGTAAATTCACGTATCTTTATTTTCAAAAGTTCCCATTTCTGTAGGGGGCTCATATTTTGAGAATTCACTGAACTAATAACATCACAAATATTGTTATGATAACAGTCACCAGACAAAACACGACTGTTCAGTTTTCAGTAACCTGGACCCTTTTGAACAGTTTTTGTTTTGATTTTTAAAGAAATTGCGTTTTGATCAGCTCTTATTGATGGTCTGATATCTGTGTTTACAACTCTCACAAAAAACTTTTACCGACCAGCCAATAATCTAATCTTGAAGCAAATTTTAGATATTTATTTCTCCAGGTAAACTGAATAGTATTATTAAACATTCATTTTCCTCCAGATATCACACAATTCGTATTTCTTTAGCAATCTACTAAAATTTAGCGGTTTCTTGTAATAGGAACGGTTTGTTCCCTGAACATGTGTAGTGTCTTTCTTGACATTCAGTACACAATTCCAGTCTCCTGCCATTACTAATTTAGATTTTTCATACTTTTCACAAGAATTTGATACGAAATTATTCAGATTTCTAAAAAAACGTTCTCTTTGCTTTTTCTTAGTTGGTGCATATACGTTTACCATTGTCAATAAAAAGGTTGCCATTTTAACTTTTAGTAACAACTTTCTTCCATCATCACTCTGGTCTATACTAGTGACATCTATGTCTAGGTGTTCATCAAAAAGTATAGCAACTCCTTTGGAGTGATTTGTGCTGTGTGAAAAATAACACGGCCCACGCCACTCACTTTTCACAATATTTTCAATGTCGGCTGTCCAATAAGTTTCTTGTACAAAGAATATGTGTCCCTTTTGATGTCTAAACCATCTGAAAATTTGACTTCTTTTTTCCTTATTTCGAAGACCACGAACGTTTAAACTTAAAAAATGACAATTCGACATTTACATAAAAAAGGAAAATTATATAACTAGAATCAAATTGAAATAAGTTTGTTTGACATATCTTTCATTTTTTCTTCGGTGGTTTTTTCGTCGACTTTTGCTTCCTCTTTTTACTCTTATCTGTATCATCTTTCACTCGGCGCGTTGGCAACTCGGGTGATTCCAAAGATATTTCGGAGGCTTCTTCTTCGCTGCCGTCAACGATATTGCATGAAGAGACATTGCTTGAAGCATCTGTACGTGAGGGCGAAACGTAGGAATCAGGATCGTTAGAGAGAGGAGCAAAGTTGTTAGCGGAAGAGGATGACACATTATCCGGTTTGTTTACTTCGACTCCCTCAGCGGCTCCATGGGGTGACTCACTACTATCTCCGTGCAGATATTGCGTAATCTTTGACTGAGCGCGCGTCTGATAGTCATGGTGCGATGGGTAGTTGTGAGACGATTCAACTGTCGCTTGTTTTCTTCCAGATACGACGAGTTTTTCGATGCTGGCTAGAACGTGTGGGGCAGTTGCGGCTACGGCTGCTGGTATAGCTGGGGTGTCAGGTTTACTAGTAGGATCTTGCGCACGTAACGGAGCTGTTGGGGTATCATCTCTGGTGCAGTCTTGCTGGATGTGTCCTGGTTGATTGCAACGGCCACTGCACTGGGAGCGATGATGACCTTCGCTCAGACATCTCGAACATACAACTTTAGGTCTCGTAGTTGACGGGAGTTGGCCATAGTGGAAGATCTTGCCTTTAAAAAGGCCAAAGTTCATGATTCGGGGGAGGGGGGGTTGATGGTTGCTGTATATACACAACTCTGTCATAAACGGCAATGTTTACATTCCGTACATTCAGTCCATTCGTAATGATCTTGATTCTCTTGTCCTGATTTTCTACATACAGTCTCCACAGACCTCCGATTTTCTGAATTCCTTTGATATCACAGCTAGGCACACTTTTACAGAGACATTTGAAAATCTCTTCATTTGTAATCACTTTATCATCAATCGTTGGGATGTCTTTATGTTAAACAAACACTGGCTTACCTCCAAAGTGCGTAGCTGTTGGGAGTTCATGTCCAGCTTTCCCAGCGTATGACGTATTGTGTGCAATTGCCGCCATATTCAAAATCCAAAAATGGGCAGGGCAGTTGACAAATACAAAATCCAGTTAAATTCAAGTTCAGAGTTACCATCCGAGTCCAGGATATAGGTTGATAGATCGTATAGATGTTCAAAGCGTCTTTCACTACAATATTCCAAGTAAAAAGGTTTCCAAATTTCGAAACACGAGGGATTTTCAGCTCTCTGGAAAAGGTCGTAACCATTTCAAGTGAAGTTGAATAGCGCCCTCTCTTCTTTGGTTATAGTATCATGTACATATTTAATATTTAATTTAATTTTTATTTAATTTTCATGTTTAAATTTGTATTACCTATAAAGTTACCCTATTTCATGTAAGATATATAGGAATTTGTATCATTATTATTGTTGTAATTAATTATTTTCATGCATCAGGCATATAAAATGTTCATTTCTATTCCGCCCTTTTCCTTCTTTTCTAAGCGCATAGGGACTTTATTTGTGTTAGTGACATGCGCTATACAATTTTTATTATTCTTTATTAGGTGGTCTGTCGTAGACAGATCACCTATTGTTTTCGTCAGAATTTTCTTTCTTCTTTATTTATTTATTATTAGGTGGTCTGTCGTAGACAGATCACCTATTGTTTTCGTCAGAATCGCTTTCTTCTTTATTATTTATTTATTTATTTGTATTTATTCCCCCCCCCCTTTTTGTTCCGAGGATAACTCAGGATCAGTTAAGTCAATTTTGTTTAATTTTGACACAGTTATAGGTCATTGTCATAAGACGTGACAGGAACATTTCAAGGTCATCAAATTTTCGTGACGTCATCCAGGCGCCATTTTTTTTTTTTTTTTTTTTTCTTGGGGGGGGGGGGGGTACTTTTTACTCAGGATCATATCTTCATAACGGAAAGACATTTCTCATTCATATTTATCATGATTAAGGTCAATATCCGTCCGGTCAATTTCAGGTCAAAAAACGCACGCGCATGCATACGTCCGCGCGTAAGCGCACGCGCAAAACGTCAAAATGCTACAAATCGTCTCAAATTCATTTTGCATACGTTTCAGGCCATTTTAAGCATTTTGCAAAAAACGCGCACACGCGCTTGCGCGCGCGTTTTCGCGCGTACTGATATTTTGCCAAATTTTCTCTGTCATCATATTTGGCACATTTTCCAAGCATTTTGATACCTTTTTCACCTTTTTCTGACCATTAATAACGGAATGAGCGTCCATTTAAGATACATGTCCGTGCGTGCGAGCTCTTGTAATACATAGCATATATGGGCAAAAACATGCTTATACAAAATCCAGTATAGCTCTTTGGGATGCCTGGTGACCCCCCACTTTGTTTTCATATTTTGATAGAGTATGAAACGGAGATATGATTTTATGTCTCATTTGACCCCCAATTAACTCATGACGTCATCATTATGGCCTCCGATCTCAAAATTTTAATTTGCATATTATGACGTCAGCATATTTTTGGAAAATTGATTGTATCTCTGTAAATATTAATCGATTTTTTTTCCAAATTTTGATATGTTCTGGCTGAGAAAATTTTCTACAAATGCAGATGCACGATATTTCATTTTGACAAAGGCATCATGGCGCATTTTTGCGATTAAAGGAGGCATGTCAATTTTTCACATTTTGCGTGTATTCTCTATGGGACATGACTTTTTCTCAGAACTGGATTCTACATTCCCGTCTTTTGCGAGCAATATCTCCGTCGTTTTAGCTTCGTCTTCGCTGGGCTTCGAGTTTGATGTAGCTGAGACAATAAACTATCACAAATGTGCCCTTTATTTTTCGATCAGATAACGCACTTGACTTCCGACCTCGAGATCCCTGGTTCGAGTCCGGACGTCTCCAACAATTTTTTGTTTTCACTTGACCTTTCACTGTACCATCTCCTTTGAATATTAAAACACGTAGAATCGCAAATAATGTAATAAACAACCATATTTAATTTATTATTACCCTATTATCACTTGATCCATTACTTTTTGCGTGTAATTCCTATGGGAAATGACTTTTTCTCAAATCTGGATTCTGCATTCCCGTCTTTTGCGAGCAAATCACCGTTATTTCAGCTTGGTTTTTGTTTTTTGAGTATGTTGTAGCTGAGACTATATGCTATCTAATCTAAATGTTCCCTCATTTTTCAATCAGATGTCAAGATCACGCTCATGATCATGATTATCAGCAATATCATGATGATGATCATCATCATCAACATCATCATGATCACCATCATCATCATCATCATCATCATGATCAGCATCATCATTGTCATCATCATCATTAACATTATCATTATTATCATCATCATCACAATTACTATCATGATCATCATCATGTTCATCATCATCATCATGATCAGCATTGTTTACATGCAGGGCTCAAATTATTTTTTTGTCCACGGGGGCTCTTCCAAAAAAAAGAGGCCCCGTGAGCCTTCTCACGGGGGCTCTTTTAGTGCTGACGGGGGCACTTATTTTTAATACAAATTTCCATTGAATTGGTACCCATGAAACTGCTAAATTTCTTGGTATTTTATCATTGTCATTTATTTAAGTCGGTATTTTCCCTCTTAGAAATTTACTTTGTTACATAGCTGTTATTGACTTTTATCCCCGTGATGACATTCTCTCCATTTCTTCAAGTTCTGCACATATAATTTCTCCTCATTATTCGGAGCAACCTTATTAACATTCTTTTTTACTTTTAGTCTTTACCATATCCTTCCGAAACACAGGGGCGGTTCTAGCTTTTTGCTAATGGTGGGGAAGGGGTACCCAAATACGATGTGGAGCATCGTTCACGAGCCGCGTAGCGGCGAGGCGACTTTTGTTGTTGCTATTTTGAACCCCAGTAAGTGATGTTTTCCTGGCATCTATTAACATGCGGAGCATCGTCCACAAGCCGCGAAGCGGCGAGGCGATTCTGTTAGTGTTATTTTGAACCCCCGTTAGTGTTGTTTTCCTGGCATCTACTGACATCTACTAATACTGTGTAGGTCTAGACAAATGATAGCATTTTTCTATGCACATCACATTTTCACTTGGCAGCCCAAAGAGGGAGGGGGGTTAAACCCCCTAAACCGCATAGATCCGCCCCTGCAACATCTTTGGTCTTCTTCTACTTCTCATTATTGATTTACTGGTCGAGTCACATTATTTGCTGGTCTTTTAGAATCACCAGATTTCAGAGGATTCACACTTTTCAGAACGAAAAACTTCTCCCGTTTGAGTCCTTGCGCGATCGTCTCCAGCTCCAGCAAATATTGGGCGTCAGCGTGCACACCGTTAATACCGGCGCAGTATAGCCACTGCTGACGGCTGCACTAGCTGCTCTGCGAGCTTCCGTTTTTTGTACCGGTAATACTCATAAAGATGGGAAAGAAAGCGCCATCTAAGTTACATATTATTGGTTTTAGATTTGAAAATTGATACCCAATATTGTGATAAAGTTATATCAGAAAAGATAATCTTTATTTTATAATTCCACGGGGGCGATTTTTAATTTTGCAATTGCCCCCGTGAGCAACCTGACGGGGGCGATTATGGAGCTCATGGGGGCGAATAGTCCATCGCCCCCGTGTATTTTGAGCGCTGTTTACATATCTATATAAGTTCTCCCTTTCTCAATATGGTAAATATTCAAATCTATCATAAGAATTGAAGACAGACCACCTTATTCGTCCTCGTGACGAATTAAAATCTAGTTATTATTATTATTATTATTATAAGTAACATAATTCTATCATCTGTAAATGCGAGCGAGCTTTGGGGGAAATTGCTCTTTATTCCCTTTAAATTAGGGGCACGTTAAATGGTGAGAGGAAAGGAGCACGTGTCAAAGTACAAAGGTAAGTAATCTGAGGTGAAAACGGGGCACTCCTTACACCTGAAAAGAGGCCTCACCTGGCCCTCAACCCACTCCGTGAACGGAGGGATACCATGCGTGTTACCAAAATGTCCGGTAATGGGGTACTTTTCACGCACCAAAGTACGGCTCGTACATACACAAACAAGACTTTACACACCGGACTTAGGGGGTGTAAAAAAAGGCACTTTTAGAATGGGAAATGGGCATTTGTCGATGGGAAAGGGGCACCAATCAGATTTTGATAGGGGCATGTACGAAAAGAGGAAAGGTCCCTTATTATAAAGGGAAAGGGCACGTATCCTTGTTGAAAGAGAAATTATCAGAGGTGAAAAGGGGCACTGACCAAATATGAAAAGGGGGACTTATGACAATAAAAAGGGGCACATATAATAAAGGAAAATACGCATTTGTTGAAATAAAAGAGGCACCGATTAGATTCTAATAGGGGAAATAGTCGGAGGTGAAAGGGAGCTTTTATGAGAAGGGGAGAAGTGGCTCTTATTAAATAGAAAATGAGACACGTGTTAAAATAAACGGGGCACTTTTCAGAGATGAAAAGGGTTAATTATGAGAAGGGGAAGGGGCACTTCTCACATTTACATAGGGCAAGTATCAGATGTGAAGGGGGCATTTATCAAAAGCGAAAGGAGGAACTTCTCTTACCTGTAAAGGGGCACTTACTAGAGATTACAAAGGGCAGCTATGAGAATAGAAAATGGACACTTATTGCAAATGTAAATGGGAACTTGTCGAAGGAAATGGGCACGTGTCAAAATATAAAGGTCACTTATTAGAGGTCAAAATGATAAGGGGCACTTTTACACAGAAATAGGGACACTTGTCAAAGTAAATGGGGCACCTTTCCTATGTAAATAGGGGCTCTCCTTACAAGTTAAAGTGGCATTTTTGGGGAACTTGAAAAAGTGGGGGGCTGTGCCCCCATGACCCCCCCCCCCCCCACCAGGAGAGCCGCCTCTGTTTGTACCTAATCAAGTCACCTCATTATCTTGTTCCATTTCCATCATTTTCATTTATACCTAAGTGAGATGAGATGTATTTTTCAATTATTTATTACTTTACGCAAAAATGTGTATTATTCCGAAACGATGTCATATCGTATAATTTTCGATGTATACATTTGTGTGACTCATAGAACATAATCCTTTCTTTTCATTTCATATTTCTATTCTCATTAGGATTGATTGTAAGTTGGATTCTGAAGGAGAGCTTTCACGTTTCGCTATTCAACGATACCAAACACAAGAAGAGAATCAGGAGCTTAATATGAACGATCAAAGGGGGTCACTAATGCTGACTTTATTCTACACAAATCCACTGACAATGCTTAAAGAGCAGATAGACAAGTCTCTGTTTTTCTTCCATCCAACGGTACAAACAAAGGTAAAGAGAAAGCTTTAATTCATGAAATGTTTGTTTTTTCCCTTATGTCAAAGCTAAGAATTTCTTCTCTATCTGAACACATCAACCTAACTTTTATCCATGTTATTAGGCTATTTTGATGGACTTAATCATGGTAGGATGGGATGGGAATGAGTCAGTTTTGAGCCCCTCTCCAAACGCTTAAGATATAGCAAAATACAAAGCTTTCTGTATCCTTCTCTTTTACCTAACTTTCTGTACTATTCTGAATTATTCACAACTCTTGATTCCTTTTTTTTCAGACAAAATATGAGACAAGGACTGAGAAAAAGTTTGTTTTGCCCCGTTCGCAGTAACCAACCAGAAGCGGTATTGGAGAGAATTTTTTGGCGTAATTTTTGTTTATTCTGTCAGGTCTGTATTAGAGAGACCGAACAATCAGTCTATTTTGTTCCGGGATGATGTTCCGCTGAGACTACGTCAGACTTCACCAAATCCGTCTCCTTGGAGGAGAGCGTCTAGAGACAAAATAGTTTTTAAATAATCAGCAGACGGATTTTCCACCTAATTTTGTATTTTTTTTTTTTGGTTTGGACCTAATTGCTAAAGTGTTTGTGAAATCCAGTAGACTTAAGATGCTTAACCACTGATACGTCATTAAAGAGCGATTAAACCGAAGACAAAAATACGACGTATGAAGCTACATGTATATACGGTCTCATGAAAATTGATTCCGTCAAAATATTTACCACAAGACCAAAATCGATGCTCTTATGACCGACATTTGGTCTGCCTTGTGAACCTACACGTAAACCTTCTAACTGCATGGTTGTCAGAAGGCCCACATGGTCATGGTGACCGAGATTATCCCAATTCTCAGATTGGGAGGGGAGGAGGGTGCTTCGAACTCAACTTGTGGTACTGTTTCTGAATCTAGGCGTGGTCCTATCAGTTTTTTTTTGTATAGGTAGAGGGAGCTGATGGGGGTTCATAGTTCTTGCATTCTTTTTCTACATGCAATTTGCCTCGCTTAACTGTATATATTTTGAACTTTAATTATTTTCATTGAAAATTATTTGTGTTTGTATGCATCTTATTTAATGTACTGAAAACTTTGTAATTAATATGTCTAATGAAGAAAAAATTGATAATTTAGGTATATGATTATATATCATTTGAAAACGCAGAAAAAAGGAGGGAAGGGCAGGGTGTTTAATAAACTACCCTCTAGAATACTGTTTTAAAACTTTCAACAAGTTATCGGGGTAGCCCGTGAGACTTAAGTCTTTGTTCTCGATAGCCTTTAGTGTGTTAGGTCTACGTCTTGTAGACCCAAGAACCTTTACTCCAGCTAGTCAACATTCGGCAACTTATAATATCCCGGACTGAAGCCTGTATTGTCATGATTGTGTATACAGTAGAGTAATTGAATGGTTCCACTGTGGCCCTGGACGAGAGTGAAGACAAACTCTCTCATGCAGGGCCTATTTTTTCCCTACTAATCTCAGGTTGGTTTTATTCACCTTCCTTTCGCAATTCTAGATTTGGGAATCACTAAAGACTAAATGCATGATGATGCTTCAGAAATGTTGTACATGCGCGCAAAAGGTGCCGAAATCCTATACTGTTTAGTTACGATAAATCTTACTTGAACTAATGTATTGATCAGTACTACATTTTGATAATTCGAAATGCAGTTTTGATATGATCTGTATATTATGAACAATTTATGTATTTAAAATGTATTCAAATATCATTAAACAACGACCTGCATGTGTATCGTTCGTTTATCTGACATGTTATTCAAGGATCACTGCTATTAATTTACATACTTTAGGATTCTGTTCATTGCCAAACGATGCAACAATAAATTCGAATTCTCGTATTCATAATTTAATTGATTCCTTTACAGTAGTTTCTAAGATTAAATGTTTATATCACTTGTATATTTATTTCTTTAGTAGAACTTACCAATCACAATTTAGTTTTTAATCGTTATATTTGTAAGTTTTGTGTATGTTTACATTATTTTGTATTAGTTTTAAGCTGTAAATATTGCCTATCATCTGCCAAAACACACATAAAAACGTTTTGCATTTTGTCACATGCTCTGAGATTAGTACTTCGTGTGTACTACAGTTGCAACTAAATGTATAATTTTATTTTTTCTGAAAATGTTACCCAAAAAATAACATTTTTAATTGTTAATACAATGCTTTATCATTCGGTATTAAAATGGATAATAAAACAAGGACAAATTCCTGTATTTATGAGTTTTGAATTGCGTAAGGTCAGATAATTTGTGAGCTCCGAGGATTTGTTAACATTACGAATGGGTAGATGTAGAAGTGATTAACTGTATTATTAAAAAAACAAACATTGATAAATAATCGTACTCTTCTTCGATATGACGATTTTTGGAGGCCGCTCGGCCGGCGTCTTTTTTTTTTTGCCGAGCGGCCATTTCAGAGAAAAGGCCCTCCTCCTTCCTATTGATCTCCTTTCTATTAATCAAAAAGGCAGGACGCTAAATATGTATTTTGGGGGCCTAAGATACTGTCAGTGCTAAACGTACGGTTATGCTACGAAAAGAAAAAAAATAAAGAGAAACTATAGAAATATATTGAAGTTTTCATATTTCTGAAATACAACAATAAGGAATCTACTCCCTCCAAAGCAATACAAATTAAATCAAAATGTATTCAAGCTTGCTAACCATATTAACCTAAACGTGCTAACCCTGTTGATAAATAACGGGGCCTTAGCTAGCTTTTCATGGTTTACTCACTTTATTAATCGTGTTTTTCAATTCCTTGCAGTAAATTTAAAGTGTATCAATCACTAAATCATACATTACTCTATGTAAGAGGTTTCAAAGGCTTTAACTGTATACAAAATAAAAGCTTCCAATTTTACAAAGAGATATTGCCATTTTACTACATTCTAAGTGAGAAATAAAGAATTTTGAGTAAACTAGTTAATGCCCCCTCCCACTTTTCAAGTACCCCTAAAGTGTCCCCTTTTACATAGGAAAGGTTCATCCTCTTACTTCAGATAAGTGTTCCATTTTATTTCTAAAAGATGCCGTTCAACATTCCTATAAGAGCCTCTTACCACCGCTGATACGTGCCCCCTAAATTCACCTAGGATAATTGCCCCCGTTCAAATCTGACAGGTGTCCATTTTATATTAACAAGTGTCCGTTTTTTTTGTAATAAATACCCCTTCCCCTTCTGATAAGTGCCCCTTTGCATCTTTGCTGAGTGACACTTCTCACTTCTGATAAGTGCCCCCTTAATTTATTTTGACACGTGCCCCCCCCCCCTTTCATCCTATTAAGCACCCTATTTCCTTCTGAAAAATGTCCCTTCTGACACTTCTGTTAGATGCCTCTATTAGAATCTCATATGTGCCCATTTTCCTTTGTAATAAGTGCCCTTATTCTTTCTCACAAGTGCCCCTAGTTATCTGAGGTGAGTGCCTCTATCCAAGTTCAAAAAGTGCCCATTACCATCTCCGATAAGTGACCATTTTTAATTGGCTCTTTTAAAATCTGAGAGATGTCCCTTATATTTTGACAAATGCCTCTTTTCCTTTGCCCTATTTTCATTCTGTAGGTGCCCCTTATCATCTCCGTTGATTCCCCTAATCAAATTTGAGACGTACCCCCTTTAACTTTGTAATAAGTGTCCCTTTATCATCTCTAAAAAGTTCCCCATTAATTTTGGAACATGCCCCTTATCCCTGCTAATCAGTGCCATTTTCCTCTGTAATAAGTGCCCTTATTCTGTTCTCATACTAAGCGCTTTTCTTCATTTCTGGTGTGTGACCCTTATCTGGTGCGAGAAGTGCCCCATTTTTCGTTTTTACCTTGAGATGTAATCTTTTTCTTTTCTTATAAGTGTTCTTTCCTTAGTTTATGTGCCCCCTTTTCCTTTAACCATAACATGTGCTCCTAATTTAAAGCGACTAAGTGCAACTTGTTCTCTAATTTTACCCAAAGCTCACTCGCATTTTAGATTGATATAACTACGTTTCTTGTAAATACAAAACAAATCAGTCTTTCAATATTATAGATTGTGCTAAAATCCACATCAGAATTTTGTCTTCCTTATAAGATGTAATTTTTCGCACTGCGACCTACAAATTATAAAACTCATACTATCTCGCTTCGCTCGCTCGCAAATAAATCAGACCAACTGCAAAGTATGATAGGCAGTATCGTGGACCATGTATATAGGGAGAAACAAACATTGAAACATCCCTGATAATGTAATCACAATAGAGGGGCATATACCACTGTCTAAAAATTGTATATTTTTGCTTTGAGATTTCCCTTTGTAGGTGCCCTTTATCCCAAAAGGGTGCCCCTTTCTGGTAAGTGTCCCTCCCCACTTTGAAAGACGCTCTACCGCCCCTGGTCTCTGTACAAGAATTTCCCAACTGTCTACTGGGTTCAACTCCAGATTCAGCCGATTTTGGTCCCCTGGTAATAGTATAGTTTGGTAAATCTATGTGTGGGGTGATGTGAATGGATATTTGAAAGGCGTGTTCTCTGATCACACAACATAACTCTTATTTTTATTTTAGCTACGAGGAAGCAAGGTTGCACTGACAATAAAATACATGAAAGAAAGTATTCCCTTTTCGTTATGTTTATTGGGTACTGATGAAGCTGACCGTACCGTACACTTGCAAAGCGTAGCCAAGCACAAGTCGATGAAGTCGATGACTCAGAATAAAAATGCATAAATGGTAAATGTGAATATCGCACGGCGATTACTTAATGATCAAAGATGAGAATGAACATGAATAAATGCGATGTACATAATGAATGAAAGCTTACGACTGAATAGAAATGACGTCGAAAGTCCAATGAAGATGAAGAGAGTTGAGAAGAACGAAGGAAGGGGCTCACGCGATGAATGTTGCGGAGGCTTGTTGAAGGCGGAGACGAAGCTTCGTAGTCGTGGCTGAAGAGCCTTGAAGAATCTCTACGCTGACGCTCGTGATGAAGATAGTGAAGAAGCTCTCAGGCGAGAAGAGAAGAGATGTGGCGCTCGACGACGGAAGAGTGGGTCGTTCGATGTCGGAGGCGAAGAGTAGAAATGTGTGGCGCTCGATGACGAAAGCAGTAAGTCGCTCGATGTCGGAGGCCAAGGAAGAAATGATGAAAAACAAAGTCGGTGCCGATGCGAAGCAGTGAGTCGCTCGATGAGTCGGATGAGCCGAACTTTGATTGATGTCAAGTTCATCAGAGCTGCGGTGAATCGAACTCGTTGATGAACTGTTCAGACGAGCTATGTGAGTCGTGCTCGTGTAGGTGGGGGTGAAGAAATCTACCGGAGCAAAGATACTGGCAGCTCTCAGCGGAGAGTCAGGCGCCATGTCGGTGCTGACTATAACTGTTCCACTGGGAGACTGCAGCCCGATGAACACGGCAGAGAAAGTTGACGTGCCATGCAAGAGGTGATAGGCACGGTAGAATAATAAGCCTGGAGAGAAAATCATGGAGCGTGTGACTCAACTGAAGGTGGATGCAGGAGTGAAGAAAAACCTCGTGGCGTTGAAAATACGCGGATGAACGATGCGCGGAAACCACGATGCGCGAATGGAGGGAAAAACACACGTGGTCTGAATAACTGAATATAAATAAGTAGCGTGATGGAAAATAACTGTGAACATGAATGTACGATGAAAGTAAGGCGAATGTATGAGTCGCTACAATAGATATAATGACTGCTATGAGAGGGATAGCAGGATGTAACTTTCCCGAGAGCCTTTAAAAACAAATATATCCCTCGAATATTATAGCAGTCTTTATATCTTTTATATACCGAATTGACATCAAAATCTACAAAGAATTCTTACCAGACACTGTCTGTTAATCTTGGCTGGAAAGATGACTGTTACAATCATTTGGGAATCGCAGACAAAAAGCACTGTATGGTATCCGCACTCGCACAAACTAACTTTTAACACGTAAACCAATGGGGATCTCATCAAAATCTTATTATTTTCCCGCTACCCGGAATCTTTAAGGAATCTCACTCATGAACTATTGACCGTTGTTCGTTCCTTTACGGGAATGGCTAAGATCACGACTCCAATTTCGACCAATCAGATGGCTAGATTTCTTAAGAGAGGTACATAAAAAGTATTATCCTTCCGAAATTTCCGCAATAAACATGATGGATGGACCTGCCACTCACTCCATTAATATTTTCACGCCGTGTACGGTTCCAAAAAGCTAGTGTAGATTGCCCTCTGAAAGAAGAATCGTAAAAATAGCAGAAGGGTTTTAAAAAAACTGTGTTTTTTACTTTTTTCTTTAAAAGTCACATGAAGTTAATTTGAAAAGAGTGTTCATTTGTTTCTGATTATATCAATTTAATTATTTTGACAAACATACTGTAGGTCGATTCATTTTCTATAAAGGAAACCAGTTCATATGGAAACACAGGTAAAATCTATGTCTTTCAGGGGTTGGGGAGCATCTGTAAATAGGAGGGGGCACCAGCATCAAGGACACTCATTGAAACCGCCACATTCTACACCCACAACAAAAAGTGAGTCATTTGACACATTTAAGCATAATTTTCGTGAGTCAGGTGTAAATTGACTCATTAGTAACAACCAATGAGTCTCTATTGACTCATTTATATTTCACCAGTGTGTCAATCATGAGCTGACGCATTTGCAAAATGCTTCGACTGACTCACATGGTCGTAAAAAATGAGTCAAGATCGACATAAGAGCATTTTAGAAGAAAAAAGTGAGTCAACTTGAAAGTGAGGCTGTATGCATGCGCGCGCATGCTTTCGTTACGTCATCCAAAATGCGCATTCTCGAGCCATATTTGAATTCCCGATCGACGACGCGACGTCGCCATCTTATATCTTGGATTCAGAAGAGTTTTGACTGCAGCTAGTGAAAAATTGGTACGCATAATTATTCATATGGTTTTAAACGATGCTTTTTATGACTGGATTCGTGGGCTTATTTAATACAAATGATGCATGCGTTCATTTTACGATATCCGCACTCGAGTTGATGAGGCTGTGTGTAACTTAACTATAGATTCTACTGTATCGCACGAAGCCGTGTCGAATGAAAACATGCATGATCTTGCATCATTGTTTTATACAACGAAACTCCTAGATCCTTGTTATTTGATGTAAAACGAATCAATTCAAGATTGTTTCGTGACAGTATGGGTGACAAATAAATCTCAAGTTAAGGCTTAATTTAGTGCGTACAAAGTAGATTTTTCAGATTCGGGTAGCGGGACCACCGATTACATCGCTAAAATGTAATATTTTAGGATATATTTTCCATTGCAAATGTGGACAGTGACTCTGGCATGGTATGGTATGTGTGTGATAGGCCTAGGGAGTAGGGGGTCTATGTCATGATGCACCCACAACAAAAAGTGAGTCACCCTTACTCAAATTGATGAGTCACTGGTTTGTCCGTACAGCGAAACACTTGAAGGATCGTGTGAGTCACTATGACTCGATACAAATGAGTATTAGTGACTCACACGATCCTTCAAGTGTTTCACTGTACGGACAAACCAGTGACTCATCAATTTGAGTAAGGGTGACTCACTTTTTGTTGTGGGTGTAGCTATCTAAGATCATATTTCAGTCATTGTTTCTATCTTTACGTGAATCTGGATATAGGTATAGTGCTTCCACGTCATTCTTTCTCGGTGTGTGTAGTGATCTTACGATTCATTACCATGTCGTGCAACTCTCTAGTGAGCTTTGCAGTCGTCAAGAGAAAATTTTGTTTAAAAAAGTATGCATACAATTTGTTAAACAAGGTCATTTAAAAGCAAGATCATTCGCACACTAAGACTAATTCTTCTGGGCCATATTTTCATTGGACTTGTTATCAATTACAAGTGCCAAAATGCTGTATCAAAAAATTTCACAGCCAATTGACAAAGGCAAGGATTTCCGTAGCATAAACTATTATCAGATATTCTACTTTGTCACTGACAAGACTTTTTATGAAGCAGGGACGCAATAGAAGCCTGTTGTTATTCACATGCATGCCATTTTATTTACACAGTGCAACGGTGCCTATCATTTGTCATATTCATTTCTTCTCGCTTTTCATTCTTTTGCACTGTGTGCGTGCATAATAATGTGAGTTGTATTTGAAACTGAACGTGCATATCACTGCCAAATTCGCAGTAGTTTGAAGTCAGCTCAACCTTGATTGCGTCTGAAGCACAAATTAGGAGTAGATATTGATGAATTGATCATCTTCCGACAGAGTTTTCATTATCGAATGAGTCTCTACTTTCTCTACGTTCTCAACGTTCTTTCTGAATTTACATTACGACGGTAAGAATAGCAGCAGACGTCTAGCTTGGGTGAGATTGAATTGTGTGTTGCTTTGATGGAGTATGACAAATTTGGGATTTTTAAAACTGAAGGGACATACAAATGTAAATGGGAAGAAACGAGTGTATGTCGGTAGACTATGTAGTTTAATGTGTGTCTAAGTTTGTGAGAAGAAGTGTTAGAAGCAAACAGGAGGAGAAGAGAAGGTGGTAAATTTTTATAATGTGGATGAAGCAGAATGTATATTTTACTTCTAATTTCTTGTATATAAACCAAGGCTTTAAAGCTAAGTAATTAATAGATCCCCTCTTTCTTTCCCCCTCTGCTTTAGATCTTTCTTTGTTTTTCTCTTTCTCTTTCCCCCCTCGTGTGTATACAGGCATTTTTGATCATTTAGATTTCAATGTTTTTACATAAAAGGTAATACAAAAGTTTTGGGAAAATTTTGAAAATTGGGTGGATTCTTTACAATTTTGATATATTTGGAAACCCCTTGTGGATGTTTTATAAGCACTAGAAATTTTAGCCCCTAAAACACTTCCGCTTTCGAGAAAATTGAATATAACAATTACCGGTGCTCCCGGTAAATTTTGATGAATTTCAAATAGCGCCTACGGCCCTACAGTGGTAGCTGCGAACATGAAAATCTCAGAATATGTAGTTGTGATATATTATCATTTCAGAACAACATCAAACAATACAAAATAAACAATAAACAATTTCTATGAGGGCCGAAAAAGCAGGCGTAGACGAAAAACATAGGAATAAATAACACTCGTAGTTACACTTGGTGCAATTAGGGGATGTCGCCATAGCAACCCAAAGTTTAGTATAAATGATGAATTGCAAGTGTAATTGCGCCATCCGTTTTTTTTTTTTTTTTTTTTTTTAGGGGGGGGGGGGGGGGTGTTAATACCCGGGTAACACAATATAAAAGGGGACATGGCGACTGAACCGGGAAGATCAAACTTTGCATTCTACCGACGCACTTTGAAAAATTACATTACTTTTTAAGAGGGAGCGCAGCAATTCCAGCAAGGAAGTTTGTATTCAGAAGTTACCACACAGACAAATTTAAGTTCCTTTTTCCATCCTTTTAATAGGTTATTCTGCTTTATAATTCGTTAATTTAAATATCTTTGGCGATTTCTAAATTTCTGGGGAGGGGGGGGGGTAAAGCCCTCTTACCGTTTTTTCGGTGAGATACTCCGTCAATCCCTTTGATTGACCGACCCTCGGCAATGAGGCACTTTTGCAAATTATTATCGTTATTATTGCTGTTGTTGTTGTTGCTGTTATATTCCTCTATTTTGTAGTAGGCTATAGGCCCTATTGAAACTTGTATTTCACACAATCAAGCCTGTCCCCGGGTATTGCATACACAAGGAATCACAATACTGATAATGTTCATGGTAACAGGTTGTTGTATTATACCCATATTTTTTCGAGGGAGCAGAGCATTCTAAATTCTTATACATGTAGCGAAACTATCGTTTGTACAAAATATAGACGGGCTTGTGTACTGAAAAAAGAGCGGGGGCTGGAGCCCCCTCAACCCCCCGGTTCCGCCGGCCATGAATTATAATTCGGTTATCGGTTTTGCAACAGTTTGTAATGCAGCTTCTTCTTCGTTTCCTTATCTCCCGTCTTCGTTTTCTTCTTCTTCTTCTTCTTCTTCTTCTTCTTCTTCTTCTTCTTCTTCTTCTTCTTCTTCTGCTTCTTCTTCTTCTTCTCCTTCTGCTTATTATTCGTCTTCTTCATTTACTCCTTCTATTTTTTCTTCTCCTTCTTCTTCTCTTCTTCTTCTTCTTCTTCTTCTTCTTCTCGTTTTTCTTCTTCCTCTTCTTCTTCTCGTTTTTCTTCTTCCCCTTCTTCTTATCATTAATATGATTGTTGTTGTTATTATTATTGTCGTTGTTGTTATTATTATTATCATTGTTGTTAGTAGTATCATCATAACCGTTATCATCATTATAATTATGATTAAAGGGATTGTTTAACCATGCCAAATCTGAGATGCATGGCCCTACATGTTATCAGCGTCTATCGTATGATGTAATATTGAAGCCCTAACAAAATTGCGCTTCAAAATGATCATGAAGTGCCTCAAAAAAGTAAAAATCTTTGACTGACCAGTTTTTACCATACTCATACTCAGATCTTAGTGTTATAAAAATCATTGGGAAACGTTCTTTGACATTTCGAATTCCAATCATAAATATCTTGATAATCAGACGGGCGATCGGTTTGTAAACGTCGACTGACCTAAATGTTTTTAATTATGATTGCAGCGCATGAGCTAAATCCAGGATTTTGTTTAGAATCTGAGACAAAGATATCCAATCCCTTTTAATAATGAAAGAATTTGCCAACATGTTTATCGCAAACTGTGTGCTAAGCGCTACACTGGAGAGTCGCAAGATATCCAGAATATAAAACATCTTATAAAAACAAAACAAAATGTTTGAATTATGTTTCATATCCGGGTTCTTGGCAAAAGACTACAAATTGGGGATTTCCCTCTTCGTGCTACATTTCCGGATTGGATTGACCATGTCAGTATGGATTAACGTAGTGATAGCCGCACGCGTATAGGCAGACACTACACTGAGCCCGTCGAGCCATGCATGCTGCCTAAGTTTACATCATTACTTTCTTTGATATTGGAGTGTAATAACTGAGGTAAGATATGCTCGATTTTCACCAGGTTACAATAGGGAGGGGGCAAGAAGGAGTGAGAGAGAGAGAGAGAGAGAACAGTAGGCGGTACAAGATGGAGAGTAAAACATATATATATATATAGAGAGAGAGAGAGAGAGAGAGGGAGAGAGAGAGGGAGAGAAGGTGATACAAGATGGAGAGTAAAACACAGAGAGAGAGGGGGTACGAGAGAGAGAGAGAGAGAGAGAGAGAGAGAGAGAGTAAGAGAGTGAGAGACAGAGATACGTGTATACGGGTAGTCCTGATTCTGTCAGTTCATATATATATATTATTCTTTAATCATCCATGTCCTCCTCCCTTACACACATGCCACACAGATCGAGCGACCCCCGAAACCCGATGTTATCGGGGTAGAATGAGAGGTAAGGATTCTCTCCGGTTTAGAGTGGAGGGTGTGTTATTTTCTTAGCTTGGGCGCGCGACACGGAAACAGTCCAGTCAGTGGACTAGATGAGAGAGAGAGAGAGAGAGAGAGAGAGAGATGGGAGATGGGGGGGGGGGTAGTGCGGTAGAGAGGGGTTAGAGATATAACATGAGCACTAACAAAGAAGAATAGTTCAATGATTATAGTGCAACATTTGGGAACTCTGGATCTTGACAAAAGACTCTATGAGATGGGGGAAAAAATCCCCTTCTGGCCCTTTCAAATTCCTTAACTTTGCTTTTGCTCAAAGTTGAATTTCCACACAATACAGCTATTGAAAAGGAACCACATGCAGATTTTTTCTAATATTTACAATGAAAATAGAAGCACTCATGTCTGTAATATTTTGTCATGGTATCTCCTAATGATATCATCTCTGTCTGTCTCTCTCTTTCTTCATGTTTCTGTAATCTGCTCTTATTTTAATCCCCGTATTTCTTTCACAGTTTTGAATACCTCAACCCCAATCTCGAATTCTACTTCTCCTCTCTATCGCTCATACCCCGTGCATCCCATCATTTCCCTTTCGGAAATTACTTTCGACTCTCCCCCTTGATGATCTGGGTATAGGACCAAATGACAATAAACTTTTCGCCTTATGTTAATCTAAAGAACAACAAAAAACAGACTTATCTAGAGGGAGGGGTGCCCAACACAATGTATTATACAATTATTTTCATCTTCACCAAGGGGTTGGTGGCTATTGTGGCCCAACATTCGAGTAGATCCAGGGTTAGGCCGATCAAAGCCCAAAGGGGGTCCCTTCCTTTTGATATCATTATACATTTCTTACTATCAGCTTTCCTAATCAATTTTATTTTCATTCAGGTAGTGATGGCGGAAGAAGTTCTTAGTGATGCCCTTGTGAATGACCTTTCCAAGCAAATTAATATAAAACTTTATCCAGTCAGCGATTTTGCCGTCGATCTGGGCTTCGATTTCGTCGCCGCAAGCGCAGCGGAGGAGCTGGCAATTCACAAACAGTGTCCGCAGGGGAAATACGAGCATCTTCTACAGAAGTTTGTCGCCACTCACGGTCGGAGTGTGGAAGGTGCTCAAGATCTCATCGATATTTTCAAACTTAACGAGAAGAAGGACCTTGTCAACTTTTTTGAAGAAGGTGCGTCTGTAACTATCTCTCAAAATTTCGGTCATCCAGTAAAGGCGAAAAATTTTAGTCACCACTTTCTCTGCCAACATAATACACATTTCTATGACATTTCGGTAGTGAGGTGAATGACAATGGGATTAAGATTTTCATGGTAATTGATTTAATGCTTGAATTATACTTAATATGCATTACTTATTCAACTATTTTTGCAAAATTATTACAATAATAATATGGCTCAACTTTTTCGTATTTCTAAAAATTGTTATTGATATCAATAAATTGTAATAAAAATGTGAATGATATCTTAATGACAATTATGATGCTGGCGATGACGATACATACATAAACATTAACATAAATAAACATTTACATATTAGTAATCAAAACAGAATACTTATTTTGCTCTCCAAGCGCAACACTGTAAATTTGTTGTGTACAGCTGTGTAAAGTTATTCAAATGTTGTGCATCACATGAACCAAGCCTGGTTTATACAACCTCGTTCAGATCCCGTCATCGCCAGCGTCATATAGTCATCATTAACATATATCATTCGCATTTTTTATTACAATTTAGTTGAGCCATATTATTATTATTATAAATTTGCAAAAAGAGTTGAATCAGTACTCATTACTCATTCAACTAATTTTGCAAAATTATTACAATAATAATATGGCTCAACTTTTTGCATTTGTTTTTGTTCATTCGTGAGTACTTTGTTTTTTATCATCCATTCATTAACTTCACTAATACATGATGATGACGACGATGGTGCTGAAAATGATGATGGTAATCATTTTTCATATTGAATTGTTGTTTCGATGTTTTATGAATATAAACTTCAGTATACAGTTACCTCATGGATTGTAGCCATATTGATCCAATTTGCATGCAATCTATTGGCCAATCATCATTGAAAAATCAATAAGGCATATTCATAATGAATACTACATATTCATTGATCTTGATATACAGCCATCAAAAAACAAAAGGCCGTGATTCAGTCTGGACGTAGACAAGAGCCTGGACCGGCAAAGGGACAGGGGCAGACATGGACTGGTGCGAGTGCCCGGAACAAATGGAAATTTGTAGCAGGTGAGATTTTATCCCGAGATTTAATTTCTATGATTTCAGGTTTGTTTTGGTTTTATGTGTTCAATATTTATCATTAAAAAATAGATGAATAAATAAATAATTGCAAGGTTAAAAAATGAAAACAAAGAAACATATGTGTAATGTAATTAGTCCCAAGTGGAGAAACCAGCATTGATTATTTTGAATTCTTATTAATACCTGCCCCCCCCCCCCCAGACACACACACACACACAAAAAATTAAATTTGTCATGCTTTTTTCTGTGACTGATTATAATTGGAATGTGATTTATTCATTTGTACGTTTTTAATTTTTTGTTGCAGGTCTTAGCTGCTTGGTTGTAGCTCTTTTGGCTATTGTGGCGGCTTGCAATAATCTAATCCCTGGTAAGCTGATATCAGTATAACACTACAATTCCTCTTGCTTTGATAATAAGCAAGGTGCCTGAATCTTGTCATGTGTTCGATGCCTGGTAAAGGACATAGATAGAAAGATTTATCTGTGCTCCTCTCCACCGAGCTGTTACATGGGTTCCCGGTAGGGTGAGGACACATGACTAGTCCAATGTGATTGGATCACATAATTATGTACGTGTGTAACTCTCTCTGCATTGGTCTAGCGTGTGCGCGCCTGTAAAAGAGCTCCCCATTCATGCGAGTGGAGTGGGGAGTGTGCACTTTGAAGCTTCGCTGTATTGTTAGTGTAATTATCTGGGTTAATGACCGTCCTTCACTCTAAATATTCTACCAAATTAGGAATATTTTGCTACATATTTTGTTCGCGTTTTTTCTTCTTTTTCTTCTCACAGAACCGGGAAAATGTGCAAAGTCACTCTGTCGGAATGGAGGCACTTGCCATGAGCTTCACGGGGAGTACTCCTGTACATGCAAATCTGGCTACGGAGGCAACAACTGTGAGACAGGTAGGCATATTGTGTAGGGTTCATCTCCTCTAGTATATACCATCGGAATATTTTAAGATAACCACAATAATGCTAAATTCCCGTGTTGCCCTTCCCCCTTTCAACCATCCTGAAGAAGTTGTTTGGTAAAGAGGGGTATAGAGACACAATAACCGGTTGAAAATGACCAGATACCATTAAAATAATTTGACTTTAACGTGTGAAGAATAAAAATGCACTTTGGACAATACTGATGAAAATGCAATTAAAAATGAAATATTTTTCATTATGTTGTATGTATTTATTCCAGAATACATAGCAGAAACCCTCAGCCTTGAAGAGTTGCAAGACACATTACGGAGTCACTATGAGAAAAATATCTTTAAAATTCCCATCAAGCCGTGGGATCGATACGAAGACGTTGACTTAAAGAAATACTACACAACCGTCAGCCTCTACAAAGAAGACAAGAATAAAATTCCGGACAAACCCTTACAGAAGTCAATTTTAAATGGATCAGTCAACGATATATTCCGGACTAAAGTTAATGGATCTTTGCCAGAAAGAATTGTGTTGTTTGGGGAGGCTGGCCGGGGGAAAACAACAGCTGTAGCTAAAATGGCTTATGATTGGGCCAATAAAAATGGAGCTTCTCCTTTGAAAAATGTGAAGTTGCTCTTTGTATTCAAGATGAGAAACATGAATGCCAAGACAGGAATAACCGAAGCAATTGTTCCGTTGCTTGGAAAGAAATACGAGAAGTACATAAAAGAGCTTGAAGAGTATATCGATTCCCATGAGAAGGATATTGTCATGCTCTTCGACGGTTATGATGAATTTAGTGGAGAGCTAAATTGCAGGGATAACATAAGTTACGTCATTGATATATTGTGTGAGGAGAGATGTAGGCAATGTCGGGTCTTGGTAACATCTCGGCCCGTAAGGAAAAAAGACTTCTATTCGAGAAGTTTCTACTACTCCAAGATGGTAATAGAAGGATATTCTCAACAGCATGCCACAGATTTCATCGACAAATTCTTTCCACCCAATGAAACAAAAGCAACAGAACTGAAGAAATATTTGGAAGAAGACATCGTTACCAACGAAATGATTGCCACGCCCCTTTTTTGCACCATGGTGTGTTATTTGTGGAAAGATGGCTATTTTCATGGAAAATCCACCCGAACGAAACTATTTGATGACATCATGGATCTCTTGAGGAAACACCTGAATGCCAAGCATGAGCGAGATAAAGATATCGAGCAAGACCTGCTCAACAGCACACTTGTTTCAGTTGGGCAAGTTGCCCTTAAAAAAATGATGAGCACGAAGGATCCGAATCCATTGGTGTTTAGTGAGGAAGATTTTAGTGAAGTTCATGATGATATATTAAACATCAGCTACTCACTTGGTCTGTTAACAAAGAACATTAAGACTGATAACAATATTATCATCCACATTGAATTCTTCCACAAGTTAGCGCAGGAATATTCAGCAGGAAGATATCTCGCAAGTGAACTCGAAAATGGAAGCATCTACAATATTGTCCTTCATGAAGCCTTTAGCCTACAAGAGATCGTCCAGTTTGCATCAGGGACATCGGTTTTGGCGTGCCGAATTATTTTGGAATCTCTCATTGATCACTGTTCCAGTTACGAATGCCTCTACCATCCCCTCATCTTAGATGTCATCAGCGAGACAGGAACTTGTGCAGATGATTCTGCAACGTACTTGGCACGTTTTTTTGAAGATGGAAAACTTCAACTGCGACAAGTTTAAGCATCAACAGTGGTTGGATTTGAGACACTACCAGGATCTGTTAAGAAAAAGGTTATAGCATAGAGAGGGGGAATGGGGAAGGTACGAGACGCAAATAGAAGGGGGATGAGATGAGAGGGAAAGAAATGATGAGATAGGGAGATAAAGAGAGAAGGGGAACGATGAAGGAAAGAAGAGAATGGGTACGAATCAAAAGTTTATCATAGTCTAGCATGACCAGTGTTGTCCACTTCTCTAAATTTAACGAAATAAATACCATACTCTCAAAAAACCTCATCAAATATTGTTATCTCTAAGAAAACTATCCTATATCCTATACCCCTATGATTACTGTGTGGTAGTATCGACATTTGAACGCTCTCAAAAGAACTATTATAATTTTATAAAAAAAAGACACAAGGTAAATTTATTTCTACGAACAATGTCGTGTTTTATAGTATCATTTTATTGCAAATACATGTATTTGATATCTATCTGCAATAAGGATAACTGTTTTATGTGGTTTCATTTTACAGTGTTTTATTCGGAAGACGAATAAAACTTTAACTTTAGATGACAACAGTACTGCCTTTTTGTCGAAGAAATGACACCGTATTCAAGTTTGGAATTCGGTAACAGACTGTTTCCGGCAGTAAATTTCCAACCAGTAGAAAATTCTGGTCTAGATTCCATTTACTCAACATCAAACTTTTAAATACCTTTTTACTGCTATAATTATGGTTATACGTTAATTGTAGATCACAAGTATTGACATCACTGGAACGACTGATGACTTATTTGTGAGACTATGGAACAGCATGCATACTTGTATCCACCTCACACATATCGAGATGTATCGGGATGTTCCACCGACCATCTCACCTCTGATGGAGCCCCTGTACTCTGTCACCAGCTTCACCATTGTTCTAGATCCACCTGCAGATGACTACGTTGCGCAAATCATGGCGTTCCTTCCGAACATCCGGGAGCTCATAATACACTGCCACTCGATCGTGTTACAGGTTTACAAAGTATCTACACGTAGCCTCTTTTCCAGTAATTCAGGTTGTAAACTTTACAGAAGTACAGTTCTATCTGTAGTTTTGTTAGATATTTCGTTTTCTGTCTAGGAATAAATACATTGGTCATTGTGATGTACAATCAAAAGTAATGTTACAAAAGTCCCCCATATTTGATAATTTACATAAATTAACGCCTCTGCTCACCAAACACGACATACGGCACACAACAAAACGACATGACAATACGCCATGCCAGACGGCAAACGACTACAAAAAAACGTTCACATCTACACGTGTGTCGTGTTTTGTGTGCAGAGGCCTTAAAGCCCCACTGCGCTACTTATAGCTACTTGCGCCGTTTATACAGCCAACAATTCCTAAGCGGTACCCGTTGATCCCCCATGATGCCCTTTGTATTATGTTATCGGTAATTAAAAGCTAATTTGATGAGATAACTACCTGTCAGTGACCTTGCAGGGAGGTCTAATCCATTCATGCCAAACTAGTGCAGAGGGGTTTTAAGACTTTAAGACTAAAATTGGTCTGATATTATTTGCATAGTTTTCGTACCATTTATACATCATTGATATAGTACAAATAACAAAATTACAAATAAAGCTCTCCAGGGAGTTGAGAATGTGCATAGTATTATTATATTCATTATTCAACAGTCAAAGTAGTTAGTACTTGTTTCCCCCCCCCCCCATCTTCTTGTCATTTGCTTATCTATTGAAGTATGATTGATTGACAGGGGAAAAAATGGTATGAGGATGGAGTTTAGCCATCACTACACAGTGCGTCCCATAAAAAAACGAAACCGAGAAGTATCGATGTTCTATCATAACTTAATCACAACTATAATTCATGAATGATACATATTTGGAAAGCTTTGAGTCTCCTCTTTCATGTGATGCTACTCAGATAATGCATATTTCACGCATGAGTGATTAAAAGCAATTTGAAGGAAGGAAACCAAAAAGACGTTTGGCGGGCGGTATCTGAATTTCGAAGAAAAATTCACATTTCTAGAAAGTTGAGTTTCTGCCCTTTCGTATGACACCTCAATCAGGAAAAATGAGCAAGGAATGACAAAGTTCTGTTTGTTTAAAGTAGTGCTTGCATTTCAATAATTTTATTAAACGAATTCGTTTTCACTGGCTGCCTGCCGTATCAATACACGAAATTAACAAAAGACTTAACTCCGTTTCGTTGACAATCAGCCGTAGACAAGAGTCTTCATGCATGGCTGATTGTCAACGAAACGGAGTTAAGTCTTTTGTCAAATCTGCTTTTTGCTACGGCAGGCACCAAGTGAAAACGAATTCGTTTGTTAAAATTATGAAAATGTAAGGGCTACTTTAAACAAACAGAACTTTGTTATTCCTGGCTCATTTTTCTTGATTGAGGTATCATGTGAAAGAGCAGAAAATGAACTTTCTAGAAATATGAATTTTTCTTTGAAATTCAGATACCGCCCGCCAAATTACTTTTTGGTTTCCTTCCTTTAAATTGCTTTTAATCATTCATGCGTGAAATATGCATCACGCGAGTAGCATCAACTAAAAGAAGAGACTCTAAGCTTTCCAAATATGTATCATTCATTAATTATGGTTGTGATTAAGTTATGATAAAACATCGATACTTCTCGGTTTCGTTTTTTCTGGGACGCACTGTAATGCAATATACAGTTCAGGAAACTGAGGATTTTTTTCGGTATCATTATCCATCTGCATGGAATCTTTCTTTAATTAGGACTTTTTAGATTTGCCAGAAGCTGCCCTTCCACCTGATGTTTTTAGCAGGCTTTGGGATCAGTTGAACTCTTCGTCCCTTATTAGTCGCCTAGTTCTCCCCATCCCTACCAACATCCGGTTTAATCTGAAGCACCTTACATCGATACGTGTTTTGAGACTGACCAGGTGTTATCAGTGAGCAGCCTCGCACATGTTTTAACCTTCCTGCCAAAGGTTAGGGAGCTAATTATTCAAGAGATAGTAAGTAGCGCTTTAAATATCTCTGCCAACAATGAACTGGGGGGGGGGCATAATACCTTTTTTGCTTCCTATTGTTGTTAACAGTTGCCCCCCTCCAATCAAAGAATATTGGATCTGACATAGCGTCGTAGATCCCTGTAGTCTTCACACTTTAAATTGCTATGTTATAAACGTTCAATAAATAGTGTATACTATTTTTCAAAATTGATTTAGCAACGTACCTGATTGTCATTATTACCATCGATATGATACTACTGCTACTACTACTACTACTAAAATGTATTATTATTATTATTATTATTATTATTATTATTATTATTATTATATTATTAGGTGATCTGCAGCGTAGCGTAGCAGAGCATTTGATATTGTCAGAATCTATCTTCTCCCCACATTCTTTCTGCATGGATTTTACTCGCTTCTTATCTCATGAATGGCATGGTTAATGACAAAGAAATTGTCATGACATGTGCCATTTGCATGAATAATGATTCTGACGAAGAGATTCTTTTTTAAGGTATATAGGCGCCATTTTGTTAATTTCTATTATTGACCATATCTCCGTCATACATTGTCATTTCTGAATGATATTTGATATGCATAAACTTGACGTCATGGTTAAAATTTTAGTCACACTAGGCCCCTTAGGGTTTGCCATCTTCGCTTTGACATTTGAACACGATTAATTCTTTATTTAATAGCTGTTCGAGGCTCCTACATCCTAATATGCTCTTCACGCAACAGTAACAAAAAGCGCGGATCAGCTTCGAGCATGCGATTTGGGAGGGGTCATTTCCGCTAAATGAATAATATATTCATCATTTGTTGAATAACGGCCTACGAGTATTGGCGCATCAGTGTGCTTCAAGTACCTTTATGATAATGAGAACCCATGAACCCAATCTCATTTTTACTGATTAATGCATACTGTTCGGTTTATATAATGTACTTGATCAATTCTTTGAAATTTAGACAACGGGGGAAAAACCCACATATCAATAGTTTCTTCAGAATACTAACTAGGTCCACAAAAATTGACTTGACAATATGGCCTTCTCCAATAAAAAAAAAATTACAATTGTTATGATTGTTGATTATTTGGATAGTTGGATGGGGATATTGGTGTCTGTTGTATTTACATTTTTTTTCCCCCCTATATAAGAATAACAAAGGAGACTGGTACATTTACAGGAAGCAATCTTTATGTTATGATTTAATTTGATTTCTGTAATCAGGCCATAGTGGCTCAAGCTTAAAAGCAATACGAAAGGAAAAGGAAACCAAAAAACGTAGGGGAGGGGGATATTACGGACAGAACCCAGGGGGGGGGGGGGGGGGTCAGAAATAAAACATTATCGACACATAATAAAACAAAAATCCTTAAGATTTATATATATTTAAAATTATACATACATATATTATATGTTGGCAAATAAGATGGCTTTTTTTCATGATGAAAAAACATGTAAACATTTGATATTGAATTTGATCAATCATTCTCGCATTTTTCAAATCATATATAAACGTTTGTTGAGGGCGGGGGGGGGGGGGGTAAAACAAAGCTTAGGAAACTTCGGAGCCTTCTTTTTATTCAGAGAATGTATTACATGTATATATTGACTGGCACTGTATTATAAAACACATTATAAAAACTAGATGATTTGTTTTTCTTTAAATAAATATTTTTACCCATGACTCAAAATCACAATTCTTTCCCATGAAACAATCCATTTGATGTACAAAAGAATATTCTTAAGAGTGATGGTTGCCTTGTGGTCCACACACACCAAAGACATATCGTTATTTGCATTAACCGTTCTTGTTTGTTACCATAACTTCATGTTAGGAATATTATAATATCTTGGTTTTGATTACCAATCGCAGTTCCAGTAGATGGCTAAGTGGAACTTTATATTCCATACTTGATTGAAGTTTATTTGTTCCACACTAACATCAAAAAATAATTTAATAATAACAAAACAATGTTTATACAAGCGTATAAGCGTGGATAAAAAAAAAAGATTTCAAATCAAGTATAATGTACGGAAAATAGGTACGCAATTTCGAAAGATATAGATGTTACAGACAGGGTAAAACAAAGTAAAATGTGGGAAGCCTAAATCAATGGCATAGCTTGTATGTGAATAGGCTCCCGTACTGAGTAACACAATATGCACTGTCGCTCATATAGTTGGAATATTTTTTTTTACCCCAATTTATCGAATTATTTTGACAATGATTTATTCCTAAAAGATCTAGATGATAGTATACATTCTCAGATTTTATTGAATTATTATTTGCCATTGTTTGTTTTGCGTGACTGCTAAAGCATGTGTATGCTATTATGCTTATCAACTAGGGAACCTACGCCCTTAAGTCATAAATGACAGTAATGAGGATTAATGCCCCACAAAAGGGCACTTATATAGCACATCGACACGGTTTTAATCCTGGGGCCTCAAAGTTACGAGGCCATTGCTTTGCCACTGAACCATGACTGTACGCAGCGGGGGCTAGGGTAGGGGACAGTTCCCACAAATAAAAACAAAAGAAAATGCAATAAATTATCAATAACTCAATGAATCCCCCCCCCCCCCGGTCCCCAACAGAAAAAAATCTTCTGTGCGCTCATGCCTTGAGCCGTAATGCATGGCCGTACGGGAATAATATTTATTTTGTTTGCTATGCAAAGTATGACAGTTAGCTTATTCCGATAATGAGTATATTTACTTTTATTCCTTTCGTTTGGTTAAGTTTTATATCTATAGGATATTTTTTCTTCTTCTATTTATGGACCTTAAAAGCGTTTTCAAAATCCAGGGAGATCTAGGCACTTTGTTGTTGTTAGTTTGAGCAGGACGCTGTATTGGTAGGTTGGTATTGAACTATTCATTAAATATTCATTAAATATATCTAAGAATTTATCAAAAGCTAGATTAGCGAGTCATCATTATTGTATACCTGTTGCTAGTTAATATTAAGATTATCCTCTGATAACACTCTAAATTGGTTCTGTTTTCTAATACTTGATAAAGACGATTGGGTAAGGCTTGGTATAACGGAAAATATTAGAAACTGATCAAACAGATCAGAGACAACGATGCCAGAGAAAACAGGGGAATGTACATTAGTAAAGATGTTATCTATTAGGGTTGATGAGTGATCACCTTCGGGACGGGACGGCTTCGTGATTACTGGAATAAATGAATGTGACAGTAAAATATCTAGGTAGTCCCTACTATTCGTATTTTGTTGGTAGTAGAATAGGTTTCTCCCATAATGAAACAAGGTTTGTAACAACGAAAAGGTGAGGCTAGTTTATACTGAATAACAGATATGAACTCAATAAAATTGGAATTGGGAGGCCTGTAAACTTCTCCTATAATTATAATGACGAATATTCATATTGTTTTCGTTCACATTCTGCCCCATTAATATTCTTCTCCGTCCCCTTTTCGTCAGGAAATCGCATTCGTTTTGCACATAGTGCTTGTAATCACTCGTTATGCCCTTTACTCATGTCCGTTTCCTTTGTAATTTCATAGGCATAGTCTCTAGTATCTCATTAAGGTCACTATTTTCTTCGATTTTCCAAATCACTCATGCATAACCGTCCAGGCGCCATTTTGTCCGTTTCTGGGCCGTTTTAAGGCCTTTAATCTTTCTTCCTTCCTATCTCCATTGTCCTAGATCCTACAGAGTCCTAACAAATTCCTCTTACTAGTCCAATATATGTTCTTTCATCTGCGACTGATAACTTGACCTTCAAAATGCCATCTTTTGCACTGCAGATTCAAATCCCAAACCGACTCCGTGAAAAATCTCTAAAAAAAATTAAAATTAAAATGGACCCCTACAAATCTAAAAATGCCATACCTTTCTCATACCATTTCCATTTAGTTTCATTTTCTTGCAGTATCTTTATATAACAATTGCAAATATCCATGCTGCATTTCACGCTCCAATAAATATGCAAAAAATAAATAGCGCCCTCTAAAGTTCTGGGAATTTGCTTTCTCTCTCTGGCCGTATCTCCATCGTTTCTGGCCAAACCCGTACCCTTTTTGGGGGATTTAGATACTTGAAGTTATGCCCTTTCCAGCCAAGTACAAAATTGTATACCCTAACGCTGACCAAGTTTGAGAAAATATCTCTCCAAATTTGCCAAGAAAATTGCGAAATAACTTTAACGAATATCACTAGCGATATTATTTTCGATAACTTCAACTTGTTCTAAAATGACGATCCTTAAACTTCAAACTTGGCATAAACATGTATCTAACCACGTGACAACTTTCTGCCAAGTTTGGTAAAATTTGATTACGTCAGCGCAAAATTATTGCCCAACATGATAAATTTGCTATGCATTACGTAACAGCCCGTTAAATGGGTGCAATACATTGCACGCAGATACCAATAGTGTCAGACTGACCGCAATGAAGTGTTCTTTCGAATGATACCAAATACGTTATATGTTAACAAGCAACCGTATAAGATGAAAATAGTGAGTAATGACAAATGTTTGTTTCGTAAAAAAAGAGCTTGAAGATATATTACATTTCTTTTACAATTGTGAAATCAGTAAATCAATCTGGAATGAAACGGTGAAATGGATAAATGAAGGTTCTCGATTACAGATAGAGTTTAATTTAGAAAATGTAATTTTTGGTTTTGAAGACAAAAGAAACGATGGTTTAAATTTCATGGTGACTTTGATTAAGCATCAACTATTTGTTCATAAGCTTAATAACAAAATTCCAAATTTGAGTTCTTTGAAGAAGAAAATTATCAAATATTATAAAGATGAGAGATATATTCATTCTATATCTGGTATGTATAAAAAAAAATTACTAAATGGCAGTCACTTCAACATTTGTTTGTATGAACAACAAGGAGAGAAATGTAAAAGTATTCTGCTTTGTTTGAGTTAAGGAAAGACTTAATTTCATTGAATTGTAAAAATGTTTGTTTGACTCAATAAAAAAGCCTATGGAGGGCTAAAACGTTAATGATTTTTTTTTTAGTAGTATTGATATTATTATTATTATTGTCAGGTTAAATCCGGTGATATACGTAGACCTATTGAGTGTTAGTGAGTTAGGTTTAGGGTCTTTGGTTCAGTGGACCAAGTGGACCCAGAACGAATTTTATGTGTATAACTATCAATTCAATTCTCCTTCGTCATCCTAGTCACTGTTTCTTGTTTGTTTGATTATTTATTTGCTGTCTCTTTGTTTTACAGAACCTTATCGTATACTTCAGTGAAGACTTCTGTAAGCTGTGGCAAAACCTCCATACCTCACCATACCTCAACCGACTTTTTCTTACACTACCGGAGTACGGACATATCCCGTGTGACTTAGAGCCACTTCGATCGGTCCAGATCTTCGAAACAAATTCGTTTAACATCCACCTCCCCACCGTCTTGATCAACCTGCCACATTTACAAAAGCTTCTTTTACACTCCGATGTAAGTAGGCTTACATCTTAAGAACGCATACCAGGTTTAACATGTTTTTAGTTCAAATTCTTCAAATTTGTATTGTATTGTCAGTAAAATGTATTATATTTGCTTCTTGTTTTTAAGGGTTCAGCCTCAAATATGACCCAGGTCTATTCATTTATTTCCCGACACATAATTGTAATTAAACGTTAGTGTTTGTTATCTTTATAGTCTTTATGGCATTTTTAATTTTTTAATTTTTATTATGGTATGCGTTACTATATTCTAGAAACACTGGCTATAAAACACTGTTATACACTTTGTTTAACGTATTTGCCCTGAAAGCACAAAAAAGTCCTTCCCAGAAGTAAACGGCAACTGACAAAATTTTAAAGGTATTACAAAGTTTTGGTATGGGGTCATGAATTTGTTCCAAATTAATATACTGGATGCGTATGCGTTCCTACAATGTTCATTGATCGTTGTCCCGGTTGGAATCGAGTCTAAAGTTATGACATTATAAATAATAAACCCTTTATGTTGTATAGCTCCCTCTCAAGGTCAAGATACCAATTTAGCTATGAAACAATGTTTCTTGACTAAAATCGACCGATTAGCTATTCCCGTTTGGAAATTATATATCACAACTACATATTCTGAGATTTTCATGGTCGCAGTTACCATTGTACGGCCGTAGGCGCTATTTGAAATTTATCAAAATTTACCGGGAGCACCGGTAAATTTGTATATTCAATTTTTCTCGAAAACAGAAGTGTTTTAGGGGTTAATTTTTTTAGTGCTTATAATACATCCACAGGGGCATCCAAATATATCAAAATTGTAAAGATTCACTATCCACCCAATTTCCAAAATTTCCCAAAACTTTGTATTACCTTTAAACATTATGCTCTCTAGGAATAAAAATGCGTCTACATTCAGGGATATCGAGCAATAGAAATAGGGCGGGTTTGACATCTCTTCATCCTGAAGAGTCTAATTGTCGCTAAAATTGCCATTTTAGAGCCTTTGCCGGCCAATTACCAAAAAAAGGGTCCTAATTGTTTTTCTATGTTGGTAACTAAGATTCTCGGCGAAAATGTCAACGTATAGGCGACGTTACCACCGTTTCATAATGCTCTCTTGTTCACTTTTTCCTATCGTTTAGATACAGTACTTAGATGTCCTGGGGTGGACGTCAAAAGCGCACATCAGTTTTTTGTCGACTTTTGGAGGGTCCTCCATATTCTCCGTGAGCTGCGTCATTTAAAAATGAATGTTCCTGTCTTATGCTCCTTCACATCCGTTTCTGAGTTACTTCTAGAGCCCCTCCGATATGTGCAGACCTTCCAGACAAAAATTGAATCTCAAATTGAAGTCTTTCCAATACTGCTTTCCTGGTTACCAAATATTTCAGAACTTGGCATATCTGCCACGAACAAGTGTGGCAGGAAGATAGCAGAGGATACCTACTACGATAAGCTCGTTTCGACAATCAGTGACGGATTGATGAAGAATGTGGTCCAACTGAAAGTTCTCAATATGACCTTTGAGCCGGAATGGGACGCAAACAAAACCGTGTCTCGTGACACTGTTGAAAAGTTTATCCAAATGTTGAAGACGAGTGGCACAATGCGGGAACTTAAAATCAACAGTTCTGTCTACTGTGTATTCAAGGAATCGGATTTGATAGAAATTATCACAGCCATCAGAGAATATACGTTAATTATGCGTTTGAGGTAAGTATGTAATAGGGACTTCACAATCAATTTCCACTTTTTTAAAGAATTGTTATGGCCTATTGAATCGATTTTTTTTCTTCAAGACAAATCAGATTTTCAATTATAGTCAAATTTTCGAATTATGCGTATTCTTTTAGCATTGGTTCATCCACTACTATGCTTACATTATGAATGGATATAATTATAAATGGTTTGTACCCCGGGGCGGCAATTTCTTTTCATGACGGGGGGGGGGGGGATTCGGGGGACGACGGAGCAGTGGCGTAATGAGCAAAAAAAAAAAATCCACATCACCACCACTCTTACATGTTACGCAGGCCCTGGGAACGTTTTTCAAAGTGGGGAGGGGGGGGGGGCTACACTATTTACGATCAGGTAGAGCAACGCAAAGCAAAGTGGAGCGTAAATTGGCGTGGGGTCCAGAGGCTAAACCCCGGCGGGTGTCAAGGTCAGATGAGCATGTTTTGATACCTTATTTGTGACACTGACATATGCAGGTCATTATTTGGAATGGGGTCCGGGGGACGGAGCCCCCGAAGCTCAGTGGCTTTAGGCATTACATTGCGTTCAGATGAGCATCCAGGGCCCGCCATAGGGCTCTTGGTGGGGTTCAGGGGGCAGAGCCGCCGGAAGCTCAGGCGTTTAAGGCATTTATTTACGTACAGATGAGCAACCAGGGCCCGCCTTCGGGCCCTTGATGGGATCCAGGGGGCAGAGCCCCGGAAGCTCAGGAAAAAATCATGCAACATTTGTAAATCACTGGTATCGAATTAGAAATAAACCACGCTTAAATTTCATTTAGGAGGAACTGCCCCCAAAGCCCCCCCCCCCCCCTCAATCAGTACGCAAGTGCGAGGGAGCAATTGTGAATGAGAGGGGTGCAGGTGAAGGAAGTGACTACCCCTCACAGGTTTTTTAAATTTTGTTGTATTAAAAAATTCAAGTCCTTAGCAAAACTACAGTGTAATAACAAGCAATTTACTTTGTTCACACTTTTGAGGGGGGGGGGGGTTGACGATCCCCCTAAAAAAATGAGGGGGGACTTGTCCCTACGTTCCCCCCCCCCCCCTCCCTCCAGGATCGCCGCCCCTGTTTGTACCTAATCAAGTCATTTCTTTATCATGTTCCATTTCCGTTATTTCTATTATACTTTTTTGAAGTTTACCTGAGTGATGTCAGATGTCTTTGTCGTCTTTTTACAAACTTTCACTCATTACAAGAAGATGCCCATCCTCAGTTATGTTACTCGGAGAGTGTTTATAATTTCGCAACGATGTCAATAATAAGTTTCAATGAAAATTTGTGTAACTTATAGAACATAATACTTTCTTTTCCTTTTCTGTTTCGATTCTTATTAGGATTTATTGTAATTTGCATTATGAAGGAGAGGTTTCTCGTTTCTTCCAACAAAGAAGAAAATCACTAAAAGAGAATCAAGACTGGATTAAGAAGAGCGATGAACGCTGGTCACTATTGCTGATGTTAATCTACACAGATCCCGCAAAGGTAATTTTTGACAGTGATTGAGAAGATAGAAGGGGTACTGGGGCGAATCCTCCGAATGGTAAAAATAAAAGAGAAGAGAAAGATGTTTTTGTGAAATGTGTTCCTCTTTTCCTACGTCAAACTGAATGCCTTCTATCTGAAAGGGATAACTGTTTATTAATGTGACATGTAAATTAAAAATTGATGATTCAACCCAACTTTTGTCGATGTAATTGGCTCTTGAAATGGATTAAATCATTGTAGGATTGGGTGGGAACGAGCACGTTTGACCCAAGACTAAACGCTTATGATGGTAAAATACATAGCTTTCTCCATCCTTCTCTTCTTCCTTACTCTTTACTGTATTATTCGTAATTATTCACAACTTTTGATACTGGTCTTTCCTTTTCAGACTGGGCAAGTTTTCGTCCTGCCCCGTTCGCAGTTGGAGGTAGCGGAAGTATACTTGGAGTTCCTTTTATATATAATTATATATGTGAATATGCTTGGGTGTGTGTTAATCTCTGAAGCTGTTGTTGTTATTTGCTTGGAGTTCATTTTATATACATATATATATTTATATAATTATGTAAGTGTGTGTGTGTGGTTTTTGACTTGCGTCAAATGAAAGAGGAGGATCTAAACTGTACAAATATGTGTCATTTATTAATTATAATTGTGATTAAGTTATGATAAAACATCGATAATTCTCAGTTTGTTTTTTTCTGGGACGCAACACTGAATGTCCCCCATTGAAACCTGTATTGTCAGCTAGAGTAAATGAAAGGTTCCACTTTGGCCCTAGGCGAACGTGAAGACAAACTCTCTCATGCAGGGCCTATTTCTCTTCTGAAATTAGATTTTATTCCCCTTCCTTTCGCAAGGTTGACTTGGGAATCACTGAAGATTGAATGATTTATTTAAGAAACGTTGCGGATCGTACATGAAGTCATAAGGTGCTGAAAGCCAATGCTGTTTAGTGACTTTTAGTTTTCCATGGTAGGACAAGAAATTGTTATTCTTGTTTCCTCAGTAAATTACCTTTAAAATAGAATCCATTTAATTGGGATACATCCATATTAAACAATTATTTTCCGATTGTTTATTCATGTTTATGTACGTGTTAAGATTTAAAAGATGTTTTGTATGAATATTCATACCTGCGTATGTTTAATTATCAATCAGCATGCTAATATGCTGCACGTGATTTAAGACTACCCAATTTTAAGCCCCTAGCACACTGGATCTGCGTAGAGTTGCGTAGTGTGGCGTACCGAGCACGCCGAAATTAGGCTGCGTATTCATGAAAAAAATAAATATTATACATAGTAAAATATACAAAATGAAATATTTATACATGTATATAGACAAAACTCAGCGGAAAGCCCAATTCAGCAGTGTTTATAGAACGCTACTGTTCTTCCTTGGGGTCAAAGGGGCTTAAGTTTATTTGTTGTACCACAACGATATGAACATGCTATTTTATACCTATACATAGTAACATAAGGTATAACTTTAGTTCAATATGTAAGATAGCGGATGCCTCGTTAATGTATCTGTTATAGAGGACAAAGGCAGTCAGTCCTTTACTTGAATTAAAAATGCCTTTGCTCTCATGTGTAAATAGAATGTATATAGTTACTTTAAGTATGAGTGCACTGTATTGTGAATCTGTTAACTCACACTCTCTTTTTCTGTCTTGGTACTCAGAGTTCATATAGTAAGACCTCGTTGATTACAATAATTACTTAGAGTTTAATACTTTCATATCACACCTCAATCAGGAATATTGAGCCAGGAATAACAAAGTTCTGTTTGTTTAAAGTGATGCTCGCATTTCCATAATTTGATTAATACCCCCTTCACATACACGGATTTTTCTTACGAGTCCTTACGGATCGCACAAATTCACGGATCTTTCACGGATCCTTACGATTTGGCCACTTTTACGACCGGTTTAAGAGTTATTACGAGCTGTTTGCGGTTTATTACGGATCATTACGAGTTATTACGATGTATTTACGGCAACAGTCCACGATTTGTTACGAGTTGTCACGGATAACTACGAGCAACTAACGTGTTAGTTACGACCTGTTTACGTGTTGTTACGAATAGTTACGAGTAAGTTACGAGTATTTACGAGTCCTTACGATTTTTAGCCAAAAAATAATAACTGAAAATGAAGTGTTCGAATTTGCAGCTTTTTTACCTTTCCCCAAATCGTAAAAAGTTCGTAAGCATACGTAAATTATACGTATGTATTCGTAAAGTATTCGTAACTGCACTTAAAATGCTCGTAATAACCCGTATCAATCCGTAAAGCCATCGTAAAATGACCCGAATAAAATCGTAAACAACACGTAAGCACAAGTAACCATCCTTAAACTGCTCGCAATAATCCGTAAATAATCCGTAAACAAATCGTAAACTAACCATAACGAATCGTTACAAAAATCTGTTACAAGTCATTTACGGATTCTTGCGAGCAGTTTACGGAGGGTAACGTGTTGTTGCGAGCGGTTTACGGATGGTTACGGATTGTTACGAGCTATTTGCGAGCTATTTACGGACAAATCAATCCGTGGACAATCGTAAGAAGATTTTTGACATGTCAAAAAATTTGCCTCTCCTTTCGCGGATCTTTAAGAGTGTCTACGAGTTGTTGCGAGTTGTGACGAGTTATTTACGGATACCAGTGAGTTATTTACGGATGCTTGCGATTGACTACGAGTTGGCGATCCGTAAGGACTCGTAAGAAAAATCCGTGTATGTGAAGGGGGTATGAACGAATTCGTTTTCACTGGCTGCCTACCGTAGCAACAAACGGAATTGACAAAAGACTTAACTCCGTTTCGTTGACGATCAGACATAGACGAAAGACTTCATGCATGGCGGCCACCTCCCTCCCCCTGAGGGGGGGGGGGGCAGTGTTCTCACTCTTCCAAGTACCCGAAATATGTCCCTTTTACTTTGACAAGTGCCTCTATTAATTTGTAAAATGCCCCTTCCAATGTTCACCTCTTTTAATTTCAATTCAATTCAATTCAAGGTTTATTAAAAACACGAGTCGCATTCCAATGGCTGAATTGGTCATGTGTACAATTATAAAGACTTATTACATATTTCAAACATAAAATACAGTTACAATTAATTTATCAATATTGATATATGTATAGTTCATATTGTAAGATTGCTTGGGCAGCAAAAATAAGAAAATAGAAGATAACATGAATTCAGAAAAGCGGAGAGGAGAAACATGAAGAATAGAAGTAAAAGAGGAATATATAAAAGTACATGTACATCAACAAATATAAATTGCATACATGTACTTTTAAGGAGTTATCATTAAGACAATATACGAATGCAAAAATAGAAATGAAAATATTCTTTTCATAACATTGTTGACGTTTGATATTGCAAGTATTTGTGTTGTTACTTAGAAAATGATATATAAAGCTACAATTATGGCATACCTTTGACAAGTGCCCCTTTTTATTCACATATCCCAAGTTATACCATCTTTTCAAATCAAAAATCCTTGGCATATTGCCCCTCCTTGGCATAAGTGCCCCTTTTCCTTCAACAAGTTCCCATTTTTCATTGCAATAAGTGTCCCTTTTCAGGAACGAGAAGTGTCCCCTTTACCTTTGATCATTTTTCCCTATTTAAATCTGACTGGTGCCTTTTTACTTTGACAAGTGCTCCTTTTCCTTGGTGAGAAGTGCCCCTCTCCCTGTTAATAACTTCCGCTTTTTTGACTCGGATGAGCGCACCTTATATTTTCACATAAAAATAATAATAATAATAGTGAACATTAATAATGCACCATGTCTGTAAAATTGTGTGTAAATTGTATAATTGTGGGCACACGACCATCAATTGATTCAAGAAAGAAAGTAAAATACACATAAGTAAAAGTTTAACATACTTCAGGACATAATTGTGCAATAATAGTGTTTCGCTGAGCGAAATTTATTTTGTGCTTTTTTAAGCAGGTTTAAAATCTTAGAAGAGATTTCTAAAGATCAGATTGTTTGTTTCATAAGATAAGAAAAAAGGTTCATTTTTGTTAAGTATAATATCAAGAAAGCTAGATATTTATTCTCTTTCAGCCTAAATGAAGCATTTAGGTATTTTATAGAAGGTGAATTGGCAATTTAAAATATTTACAATGTCTGTCGTATTTATGATCGATGTTTTTTATGGTAGGATTTGAAATGGCCTTGTCTTTGAGTATTTGTTTTTGAAGGACACCTTACTTTCGACTTCGATAATAAGCGAAGCCATTTTAGACACTTGTTCGTGTAGTCTGTCGAGCGTCAAGTCACTGGAGATGAGCTCTCCAGTTTTCCCAGTTTTCCCCGTTTTGTCCTGTTTTTACAGTGACACCAGTGAGCCCAGTGTTTCGGCAGTAAATTGCTTAGTTCCGGCCAAAGAAGTGAGTTTCTGATATATAGATAAAATGTGTAAATTATAAGTTGAATTTCATTCGTTCAACTTCAGTAATCATTGAATCGCACGTGTGAAAGTGAATATTATACGTGTGATGCTATGCCAGGGACATTACTGTATAATTTGTTGCCGTTTTGGCGAAGAGTAAAAGTGGATAAATATAAAGGGAAATAAGAGAAATGTCAAGTGAGATTCGGTCAATTTATAATGACCTGCATTGTGTTTATTTAGTCAGAGCAAGTGAAGTTTTGCTTTGAAATATTGATGTAGATTTCGGGAAAATGTAATTTACAAGCAAGTGGTTTGTACTGTGCAGGGTGTAAATGTCACCTACTTAATTATGCGCACAGCTATAGCCCAGGCAAGCTTTATACATGGGGCTTTGCATGTTTTGAGGTATCTTTGTAACATAAACAGAGAGCTATGAATTATAGGTTTGTGAAGACTAATTGAGTATAGTTCAGATAAAGGAATTTAGTCACAATTTTATTGTGAATTATTAGGAACAAGTGTTGATTTTCAGATTGGGTTGATATTTTGGAAAGATGTGATTTAAACACGTATAATGAGATAGGCTTTTGGATTTCAGCCGTAGCATTTATTTTCGTTAGGCATTTATCAAGATGTTTATGAAAGTATACATTTGTAGTCACAAATGTTTAATAGTTAGTTGCCTTTATGAATTATGCAAATACAAATGCATGTTTATGTATAGGTACCAAATCACAAGGTTCAGGTTTAGGACAGTTTGGGTATTTAATATACAAGTGGTGTAAATTTATGAGTACAAGTTCATTAAGTTGTCACGGTATTAGAGGCACTCAGAAATAAGAAAACAAAGGAAACTCTTTCGTGCAATACTTATTAATTTATTGTATTTTCTGTGCATCTGATTCTCATTACAGATTGAATTTTGATTCTGTGTTGTCTTCGACTCTTCGTTTGAGGAAGCTAATAAAGACGTCATAATCCCATTTCGAGTTTGGAACTTTTGCAATTTGTTTCATGGTCAGCGAACCATAGCGATTAATACAATACAAAGCATATTACAGTAATAAAAGTTATATAAGGGTAGTAAAATGTAAGACCAACTTATATGTTGAGAACAGAAACAATTTTAACAGAGACTTGAACTGTGAGTAGTAGTTCTCATTTCGGAGGTGAGGAGGGAGTCTGTTCCACAGTTCAGGGCCAGAACTTGAAAAAAAATCGCCTTCCCCAGGAGTGCCAGGAACGTGGGATGCAAAGACGTTGGGTGTGAGCAGATTGGAGTGGTCGTGGTGGTTCGTAGAGGTGTACTAGGTCTTGTACGTATGAGGGTGCAGTGCAGTGAAGAGCTTGATAGACGAGAAGAATGACTTTGAAGACGATGCGCTTGCGGACAGGAAGCCAGTGCAGTGCCTGGATGATGGGTGAGATGTGAATGGTACCTTTAGTGAACGTTACAAGTCTGGCTGCTGAGTTCTGGAGTTGTTAGAGGCGTTGCATCTGGTAGTCAGGATGATGTATCAGAAGAGAATTCCACAAGTCTAAGCGGGAAGAGATGAGGGAATGAACCATGGTTTCAGTAGCCTTACGTGTCAGGAATCTTCGGATGTGCGAAAGGTTGCGGAGTTGGAATCTAATGGCTTTGCATGTGTTCGAGTCGATGACAACACCAAGGTTCCGGCATTTATTTGTAGGGCTGATCTGATCATTAAAAACTGTAATGAAGCCTTCTGGGATCTTGTTGAGCATGACCATTGAGCCTGAAATCATAAAAACTCAGTTGTAACCATTTTCCTTCCTAATATACTCTTCCTTGAGCCATAATGCATGGCCGTCCAGAGGATTTGTTTATGTTGGAGACCGGGGTAAAATGCAATAAATTATTGAAAGTTTATTGCATTTTCTGTGTTTTTAATTTATGGAAACTGCCCCCTACCCTAGCCCCCGCTGCGTACAGTCATGGTTCAGTGACAAAGCAATGGCCTCGTAACTGTGAGGCCCCAGGATCAAAACCGTGTCGATGTGCTATATTAGTGCCCTTTTGTGGGGCATAAATCCTCATAACTGTCATTTATGACTTTAGGGCGTAGGTCCCCTAGTTGATAATCATACTAGCATACACTGCTTTAGCAGTCGCGCAAAACACACATTGGCAAATTATTATTTAATAAAATCTGAGAATGTATACTATTATCTAGATCTATGATTTTTATTTTTGAAATAATTCCATAAATTGGGGTAAAACAAAAATATTCCAACTATATGAACGACAGTGTAGTATATCACAAACAAATTCTGGCTACTCGAAATCCTCAATTTAAAAGTCGAAAATATCCGCCTCTCTTTGCATAGAAAATCAGTCACGGCGCTAGTCTACTATTTATGACATCACGTCCGGGAAAGAGTATATTCACGTACCCGGATGTTCCATAGAAAGCATGTGCAGAGAGATACGATTTTCTGCTTATTTTTATTCAAAGGCTGAACAGTCTAATAAATCATCATTCTATGTAAAATTCTTTACCTTCCCCTAATATTTCATAGAATAAATATCAATTCCCGTTTTTTAAATTATGACATATACATGCCAACGATGTGCTATATTAGTCATATTTTCACCATGTAATTTTTGTTTTGGTGTTGAAATCGGCCGAGGCACGGAGTGAACAGTAGCTGTCTGGTAAGTGGACCCACAGTTTGTTACCATACAGCGATCTCCCGAAAGTTTCTTCTTCCTTTTTCCCACGTCTTTCGCCTTCCTTGGCCCTGAAGATCCTTCATCTTCTTCCATGCTGTGCATTGTGCGATCTACCAATTCTGACACCGGTAGTCACTGAGAAGCAGGTTTTTGTTAGTTGTTTTTCTTAGCTAGTAACGTCGCTTTTATTCTCTTGCAATTGCCGAAAAACATATAACTAGCGCACGTACGTTCCATCACAAGCAAGCCGAGCCTAGAGCAGCGGCCTGGTCTTTCATCCGGATTCTGCTCGCTTCACGAACATTCGTGCAAGAGCCGCATCACTCGCGGATGAATATCGTTCGATCACTAATCTTAGACGTTGTCAAAATATTATAGAGGAAGCGCTTGCATGATCTCGTTCAAGTTTGATATTTTACAACATAAAATTCTTTTTTGAGGCAGTCACACACATCTATGATAAGTACTATCATAGTTCTAGGCATATTCGTTCTACAAAACTGCTCCTGTACCTTATCTGATGACAAGGTAATGCAGCCGCCTATTCATACTGCATGATTTAACTTTGTTTCCCAAGCAGTAAATTCGTCTTAAATCTCTACCAAATATGTGAATATGAGGATATAAACAGAAATCAGCGACTGGAAAATGTTGCTCCGTTATTCTTCATTCAATTGAAAACAGAAATCCATCAAATTACTCATTCACAACAACACATCTCAGCTCTGACAGGATAGCATAATACGTAGGGATATCACTGCCATTCACTCTCACTAAGCCCATGAGTCCCGTTCGTGACGTCACGGATAGAGGCCCGACTCTACATGCACTTCCGGGTTTCAGACTTAGATATTTTGGTAGAGTTTACTCGGATAAATTCACCATTCTAAACTTGTTTTTGTCAGTTGGACACCATTTAGTGTTATTCTGGGGGTTAAAACCTTTCTATTGATGTAATTGTGTCAATAATTGGGATTGTCTTAAGCAGGGCTCCCACTTAGCCGAGTTGTATTGGCGAGTTATGATGAGTTGTGGTGAGTCGCCTCAAAGAGGCAATCGCAATGCTCGCGGATAGCTCTTCTTGTAACTCGGGATAACACGCGACACCTCGGTATGGCTCCGCGTAACTTTTTACAACATTCCACGGCTAACACTAGTAATATACTCGCATTACTCGAAACAAACTTGCACTGCACTCTTCATAACTCGTAGCAACTCGAAACCTTCAAGTATACGCGAGTGCTATTCGAGTTTCCAAGAGTGGAGTACGAGCACGACGATCGTGCTGCGAATCATGCCGAGTTGCCTACGATATTAACGCGAGATTAGATCGAGTACGGGGACTTCAGGCGAGTTTCGTATGAGCATGAGCACAGTGCAGGGGAAGCATACGAGCATGACGAGCGCACCATGATACGTCAGCTGGCCTAAAAATTATTGTGCAGAGGATCAAGGCCTATTCTTCCTCCAACATATAGAGCAAATATGCTTCTGGCATCCATATTTATTTTGGAGAGCGCCAAAATCAGAGGCAACCCTCTCCGGGGGGCAGGGGAGGAGGGAGGGGGCAGGGGGCACAGTGCCCCCACTTTTGCAAGTACTCGAAATATACCTCTTTTTACGTACGAAAAGTGTCCCTTTTATTTTGACAAGTGCCCCTTTTCCTTCGACAAGTTCCCATTTTCCTTTGCAATAAGTGCCCCTTTTCACTTTTGACAAGTGTCCCCTTCACCTCCGATAATTTTCATTATTCAAATATGAGATGTGCCTCTTTTATTTTGACAAGTGCCCCATTTACCTTTGTACGAAGTGCCCCTTCCCCTGTTAATAACTACCCCCTTTTTAAGTCGGATACGCGAACGTGCCTTTTTTTGTCCCCCCCCCCCATGCACTTTGAAAGTAGCTTGGCCGCCCCTTGCCAAACTGATGCATTCCCGCCCCTTGATCGCATATGACTCTTAGAAAACTCAATCGTTAGAAGGTCGTGATAACTCGTTGGTAGATCGGTACAAGTCGTATACAGGGCATCGCAACTCATACCAAGCTCGCGTGACTCGTAATGCGCTCGGTTCACTCGTACATCCATCGTAGGAAACTCGATGTTGCGTCGTAGATCACTCATGCAAGTATCGTTAAAATAAGTAAATTCAAGCAAGTTCACGCGAGTTTAAGCGAGCTCAAGGCTCCAACTCGGCAAAGTGGGAACCCTGCTTTACATGTTACTTTCACTTTATTCAGTTTCAGAAATAAATCTAGTGTTTCCTTTTAAAAAATGATCCTAGAACTAGAAGGTTTCCAAATAAATTTGTGCTATTAATCTTCTCAGAGCAATGTTATTTTAATATTGAGCATCGGTACTTGCAGGGGAAAAAATAAATCCCATTTGGATTGGCAGTGAGGTGCTGTGAGTGGGACTTTGCGCTTTTGTTTCCGAGAACCACTCCAGCCTAATTGGTAATACAGGCCATTACAGGCAAACAGCAAGTATCGTAAATTGTATCATATATATACTTCAAGAGTAAATGCAAGAAATTTATTTGACGTGTGTGAAATTAAAAACGTATTTCTTATCTTTTTCTCATATCTTTTTTTTTAATCCAGCATATATCAATGTCTCTTTACTAGATGTAGTTTGCCTTAGATAATCTAGGCATATATTTTAAAAGGAAGAGAAGGAAGAGCTGAGAAAAATATTATGGTTTAAAATGATCATAGATTATTTGGTTGGAATTAATTGCTATTATTTTAAAAGTGCTTGATTTCAAGATAATTGTGATGCAACAGTGGCTATTGTCATTCTAATGCACTTATGAAGCATGATAAAATCCAACAGTAAGTACTTTTCACAATACTGCATATCTCTTGAACTGCATTTATGCACTAGAATGTACATTCTTTCCATATGATGTCTGGCAGAGCATGAACCCCTTTTAAAGAAAGTTTGCCTCATAAAAAGAAATTAAGATTTGCTATAGGCAATGTGAGTCATGAAAAACTAAAGAATGTTTGATATTTTATTGTTTAACCCTTTTCCAACTAGGGGGAGGGGTCAATCTGACCCCCCCCCCCCCCCCCCCGAAGTAATATTGCAAGCTTTCCTTAACTGCCCCGTAATATTATAATACCCTTTCATGCCTTTAACAACAACAAAATATTGTGCATCTTTTGGTACCAAATTTGCGGAGATCGGAGAAGACGTTTCAAGGTCTTATGAGAGACAATGATCAAAGGTCATTGTGAAAAAAAAAAAAATTCTTCATATGGTCATGCTAATTTCTTTAATTTTAAGAATTAAATTGCCCCTCTCTTTTACATGAAAATGTGCTGGGAGACTTGTCGCATAACTATATGCTTGCCTTCTTTTAGTGTGTGCCTGAAACAAAAATGTCCTGGTGAGAAAAGACCAAGAGAAGGTAAACATATTTATTTGATCTTTCTACTTTTGTCAAGTAAAAGGAAATTTTGAAATGAGTGAGGCCAAGGCCAAGTTGGAGGGGTTGCAAATAGCTGGTTAGAGAAGGATCCATTCAGGGAGTGAATATGTATGCATCAACATGCACGTGTCTACTGACAAGTTGCTGTAGTATTTATTTAAAGTGAATTTTAACTTTCAATATATCTCTTTTTAGAATTAAAATTTGAAGCTCATGCAGAAGGGAGGGAGGGGTGGTCCAATACATGAAAAAGAATGACAAGCAAAAGGAAGAACATAATTGACCATCAAATTTTGGTGAAAAGTAAACATTGAAGATGACTAAAATATTAGTTAATGCTATTTTATATGTATTTTCGTATTTACGTATTTGGTTAATATTTATCAAATTGTTCATAATTCTGTTCCAGGGATAAGGAAGGAGGGCTTCCTGTTGAGAAAAATCGGGGTGCCTCGAGGTTCGAGACTTGATTGTCTGCCCCTTACCCTAAAGCGATGGCCTCTTGTGCCTAACAATATAGGAGAAAAGCACAATGAAGTTAAGTATTTGGTTTAACCCTATCTAGCCCGGGGGGAGGGGGGGGGGGGGCTTTAGAATTGAAATCTACGCTACATTAAAAAAACAGCTAGCACTGCTTGCAGTAGTAGCAATTGGAGCCCCGGCTGAAGACCCCTCCCCCTCCCCTAACTACCACTACCATTAACGCCCTTTAAAAAGGTCAAGCCACCGCCATCCTCGGGTTTACCGTTGATTTAGAATGGCGTGATTACACTTGTAATTCATCATTACCGAACTTTGGGTTGCTGTGGCGCCATCCCCAAATTGCACCAGTTAAGTGTTAGAGGTACTATATCCCATTTCCAGGCCAACAAAATGAAAAAGTTTAATTCCAACGGCATTTGAAAGATAATATTAATTTAGAACTTCCCTTAAGAAAGAGGGCTTGAAAATGTCTTTAAGTGGGATAATAACGACTATTAGTTGCGAATCAACATATGAGCTATAGAACCAGTAAGTAATAGTCTGATTTTCAGACCACTGTAACGAATGGTCGAACGTTTTATGGTGTGCAAAGATTCAATCAGTTTAATTTAGGCCATTACAAGAAGTGGGTTATTGATCCGATGTAGACAAATGCTCATGTACCCTTTACAGCTCATTTTATGTACATGTAGCCAGTCAGTCACTCAATAGTGTCTGACAATGAAGTCTAACAACGGGTTTCCGTCATAATTTGAATATTAGGGCACTGCTAATGTTTAAATTTTACAGATAGGACATACATCATATATTCATAATTCGTGCAAAGTTCTACAAAATTTGATGTTGGCTGCAAAAGGGACATAGACCTTTAACTATTGTCATCATTTCAGGATGGTTTTGGTTACAGGTTAGTTTGAGATTTCAGTGGGTAAAATTTGAGGGTGCTTTGTGCGGAGATCAGTGGATGGATATTTCCATGTACAATGCAAGAGAGGTGTCTATCTTCATTGGAATTGGCTGGTTTAGTGGTTTATAAGGAAAAGAAGCCAGATTGATGTTTGAATGGCATGAACAGTGGAATACGCAGGATTTTTTCATGGGGGTGTTTGAAAATTGAAAATCGCGCCGACCGATATTTTGCTCAGTGGGGGGGGGGGGGGGGGGGGGGGAGGGGTTAAGGAGCCTTCTGTTTTTGTTTTTTTGCAAAAAGGAAATAAATGAGGGAAAGGAAGAGCAATGACAAAAGAGAGAGAGGAAGATAGAAAGAGAGGGGGCTAGCCTATTCTCTTTAATTTATTAGACCCGGTGCTGATGATAATTTATCTACCATGTGTACGCCACACGTACCGATTAGCATCTCATTTTTGTAAGAACTTATTGGCACGCACCCAGTAGATTTGTATCATGTGTTTGATCTAACAATAATCAAAGAGCATCGTGGAGACGATGAGAAAATAAGAATAATAATAATACAACGTCGTTAAGCGTGAGACCGTTCACTGTATCTCTCCCAGCCAGATAATCCGAACAAAAGAATCAACCGAGGGGAATCAACTGTTAAACGAATTTCCGGAGGCAAAAAAAAAATAGGGCCTATTTCTCCCTAGGAAAATAAGAGGAAAGAAGAGAAGAGAAAGAGAAAGAGAAAAGTAATAGTAGACTGACATTAAAAAAAAATAGAGAAGGGAGAGCCGGAGAAGGAAGAATGAACAAAATAGATTAAGCTGGAGAAAGACCAGGGTCAGAGAGATAGAGAGAGAGAGAAGGGGGAGAAAATGCGTGCAAGGAGCTACATTGACACTAAAACGAATGCATGGATTGTCTGATGACAATCCATGCATGCTTACTTTATTTGATTTCATCACGTTTTCAGAAGATATGCTACAACATCGTGGGGATAGGGGGGGTGGTAATTTTTTTTTGTAGCAAGATGAGAGATTATTATTTCAAATATGCCTACAGCTTCAAATATATATCAGTTGAAAACTGATAAGTTGCCGATTAATCTTGCCACTATGATGCAACATAAACAATCTGTTCATAATTATGATACTAGATATCCGGACAATTATTTTATTGACAAATGTCCATCAACAAGTTATTTATTTATTTTTAGACACACTGGCACAAAAATATTGAAATCTCTACCCAGAGATATCCGTGATTTTACTTACTCTTTAAATCAGAAATTAAAACGTATTTTGTCTGTTTTTAAATCAATAGTAATATGCATGTTACTAGGATTACTATGCTACTGGTTTATCATTTATGTACCCTCCTTTGTCATTGTTATATAGGCAACTATCACGCAAAATAATGGTAAGATATAATAAAGTGCACACTTTAAGTCGATTTTTAAGTGTAGGACACATGCGTCAGACCATATCGCCGAAGACGGACGCTTTCCGCCAACCAATTTTCGGCATTCTGTGTCTTAGGACACAGAATGCCACCACCCTGTCACTCTTGCCCGTGACCTTTCTTAAAAAAACTTTAAGCTAATCGCGTTGCCACAAATTTGACCAACACGCTTTCCGTAGACGCCTGACAATCTCTACAAGATCATGCTAATGAATTAATCATAATCCCAATGACAAACTCTGGTAAAATACAAAATTCTTCATATAATCAATCTATGTATACCAATAAGGCCCTCCCCCCCCCCCCCCCCCCCCAACACAAAAAACAAAAAACAAAAATTGTCAAAACGCCGTTCATTCAAATATCAGGTTAGAGCTGGTGCTGTATTTTAAAACCAAAAATACTTTCTGTGTTGGTCTTGATATTCATTGAAACTAGTCTTTTACCATATTAAAGTGTTTTATTAGCTTCGTTTGTTTAAATGCTTGACATCCCAATGATTAAATTTTTTTTTAATGAAAACAAAAAAATAACAAATTCAAATTATTTTTAAAAATGGGGACAAAAATACAAAAATGAAATAAAGACCAAAACAGAATTAAATTTAAAAAAAAACAAAATCAAAAACAAAATCAGTCTGCCCGCCCGCCGCCCTACTCCAGAAAAGCAAATTTCATGGATGGACGGGTACGACGATACAATAATCACCCAACGATATTACCGCGGGAACCAACAACAAAGAGATTCGACCATACACGGAACCTTGCAACAAGATCTAAATCCACATACAGTGTGTATCATCATCTTCTTCTTCTTCAAGATAATCTGCCTCCTTAATTGAATACTGAAGATTCTTGCAGGTGCCTGATTGGGGTGCGCAGGTGTCATCATTACGCTACCAAGTAATTAATTGAGTTTAGACGATATACAGGGGAAGTTTGATGGCTCTGTCGAAAGGTAACATATTTGGTACGTATATCTGTACATAAACTTCGTTGCTTTTATCTTGTAAATAATGATTGCTATTGTGTGTGCATGACAAAACTCTCACTAGAATTATTTGACCATGCCCCACACGTATAATTTTGTGTAGGGTTTTGACATGCACTCGTACAAGAAAACTTCGCCCAATGTTATTATTTCTTAATTAATTTGTGTGATCCATAAATCAGACGTAAGAAAGTATGGAACAACTGCAGAAAACACCGCACATTTCAGCCGCTATTCAAAGTCTAGCTAGCTACACCTGTAGCTTGGCTGATATGTTTGACATCATTACATTAATATAGATCTAGGGAGGCCAGTAGTTGTACCATACCACCAGGCGCGGATCCAGGGGGGGCGAGCGGGCTTCCCCCCCCCCCCCCCGCAAAAAAAAAGGAAAAAGGAGAGACAGAGAATGAAAAGAAGGGAAAGGGAAAGAGGAGAGAAAGGGAAAAAACAAAGGAGAGAAAGAGGAAAAGAAAAGAGGGAAGAAGGAGATCAGGGGGGCAAAAGGACTTGCCTCCCAGGCTGTTGCCCCCCCCCCCTTCCCCCCAATTAAAAAATAAAAGAGAAGGAAGGAAAGGGAAAGAAAAAGAAAAAGAGGAGATAAAGGGAAGGACAAAAGAGGAAGAAGAAAAGAAAAGTTGCAATTTTCCCGCCAACAAGTTGTGGATCGGGGGAGGGCAAAAGGCCCTAGCCCCCCCCCCCCCCTCCCCCCGTTCCCGCTAAAAAAAAAAGAGAGAAGGAAGAAAAAGGAAAAGAGGAGAGCTAAAGGGAACACAAAATAGGAAGAAAAAAAGAAAAGGGAGAAGAGAAGCGGAGATCAGTTGCGGTTAATCCCGCCAACAATGTGTGAAGCGGGGTGGGGACCAAAATGACCTTGCCCCTCCCCCCAGCAAACCTAAAAGATAGATAACGAAGGGAAGGGAAAGGGATAGAGGAGAGAAAGGAAAAGAAAAAAAAAGAGAATGAAGAAAGGTAAGGGATATCAGTTTTCCCGCCGACAAGGTGTAGATCGGAGGAGGGGGGGGGGGTGCTTTGGAGAAATAGAATTCAAACGTGGTTTATTTATAATTCCACAACGGTGGTTTACAAATAATGCTGAAATTAGCTAATTTTCCGAGATTTTTCCTCACTTTATGCGTTTGTTGGTAAAATGACAAATTCCTAAATTTACAGCCAGGGAAGAAAATGCTTCTTGAGATGCTTACATATCAGGGCCCGCGGAACGGTGGGGATCGGGATCCTAGACCCCCCCCCCCCCCCACACACACACTTTCTTTGAAAAAGTATATTAAAGAGAAACAGAAAGAAATAGAGCGGAAAGAAAAAATAGTTAACTGCCAGTGTCACATTATAATGGGGTATCAAAAATATGCTCATCTGACCATGATTAAATGCCAAAAATCCCAAGGGCTCTGCCACCTGAATTCCACCAAGGGCCCTATGGCGGGCCCTTAGATGCTCATCGGTCATTTAATGCCTAAAATCCCTGATTTCTGGGGGCTCCGCCCCCTGAACTCCATGCCAATTAGTGACCTGCCACTGTAACAATTACGTATCAAAATAATGCTCATCTGACCGTAATTAAATGCCTAAAACTCCTGAACTTCCGGGGCTCCGCCCCCTGAACCCCAAGCCAATTAGTGACCTGCCACTATAACAATTAGGTATCAAAATAATGCTCATCTGACCGTAATTAAATGCCTAAAACTCCTGAACTTCCGGGGGTCTGCCCCCGGATGTTCAGGAGAGGGGGAAACTGAAAATAGACGAGGATTAAAAGTCATAACGGTACAACGAATCGTCTTCTTTCTCTTTTGATTTAATGAAACGTCGAAGCTTCCGCGCTGCGCACGGGAGGAGGAAACTAAATTTAAACAAGGATTAAGAGTCGAGAAGGGTACAACGAATCGTCTTCTTTCTCTAATGATTAAATGAAACGTAAAAGCTTGGGGAAAAACTGAATTTAAACGAAGATTAAGAGTCGTTAACTACTCAACGAATCGTCTTCTTTCTCTAATAATTTGATGAAACGTCTAAGCTTCCGCGCTTCGCGCGGGAGGGGGGGAACTGAATTTAAACAAGGATTAAGAGTCGAGAAGGGTACACCGAATCGTTTCTTTCTCTAATGATTTAATGAAACGTAAAAGCTTCCGCGCTTCGCGCTCGAGGGGGGAAACTGAAATTAGACGAGGATAAAAAGTCATAACGGTACAACGAATCGTCTTCTTTCTCTTTTGATTTAATGAAACGTAAAAGGTTCCGCGCTTCGCGCGGTGAGGGGGGGGGAACTGAATTTAGACGAGGATTAAAAGTCCTAACGGTTCAACGAATCGTCTTCTTTCGCTAATGATTTAATGAAACGTCAAGCTTCCGTGTGTTTTGCGCGGGAGAAGGAAACTGAATTTAGACAAGGATTAAGAGTCGAGAACGGTACAATTAATCGTCTTTTTTCTCTAATATTTTAATGAAAGTCGGGGTCGGGGGGGGGGGGGAATGAATTTAAACGAAGATTAAGAGTCGATAACGACTCAACGAATCGTCTTCTTTTTCTAATGATTAAAGGAAACGTAAAAGCTTCCGCGCGAACCGCGGTAGGGGGTGGGGAGGGGGAAACTGAATTTAGACAAGGATTAAGAGTCGAGAACGGTACAACGAATTGTCTTCTTTCTTTAATGATTTAATGAAACGTAAAAGCTTTCGCGCTTCTCGCGGGATGGGGGGGGGGAAACATAATTCAGACGAGGAATATTTTTGGGAATGGTACAACGAATCGTCTTGTTTCTCTAATAATTTATTGAAATGTTAAAGCTTCCGTGCTTCGCGGAGGAGGGAGGGGTAAAACTCACCCCTCCCTGCACCCACCCACCCCTAATTACGTCAATGCTGGTCACCATTACGAACCAATATTTGGCTCGCATAATTTCAAATTTGGGCCTCCCCCCCCCCCTAAGAAATCCTGGATCCGTGCGTGCATACCACTCACTCCAGCAAAGCATAGAGAGTCATTGCCGAAAGCTTCAGTCTCTGATATCGACGGTTGTACCGCTGAGATTGCATCTGGTTCCTCTCACCGCCTCTATACATAGACTGAAGTACGTCCTATGCGACTGAGTGGAACAAATGGGTCGGTTCGGCTTGACCGTTGCATCACTGCACATAGGAGAAGAATATACATACCGGTAGTTTTTGTTTATCTGCTTTATAAATCAGAAAATTAGATCTAAATAAAGAAAATCGGGGGAGAAAATTTCAGAGCCAAAAAAGGTCCCGATTCAGCTCATTCTATCCCCCCGGTGCGAGTCGTCTGGGATACCATCTGTGTATGGGGAATGTCAACAAAATGTGAGCACATTTTTTTTTTGGCCCTAAAAATTTGCACCCCCCCCCCCCAAAAAAAGGGTAAAAATCACTTGTATTTACACATTTTTTTCCAGGGGGGCCCGCCCCCCCCCCCCCCCCGGCCCGGCCCCCCTGGATCCGCCACTGCCCCTGGACCCTCACCAAGGGCACTAGGGCTGGCCCCTGGATGCTCACATGACCGTAAATAAATATCTAAAAGCCCTGAGCTTCCGGGGGCTCATTACGCCACTGCCCCTGTAACGTTTGCTCCTCTCCCCCCCCCCCCCCCAATCCCAAACTGCTACCGGCGCGCCTGATCTAGTGTCTCCTTATTAGTGTGTGTATGACATGAACTTAGCAGTGGCCTGTGGATACAGTTGATGCAGTGATAGCAGTAGATGTTGCTACTTGCTAGATCAAATCCCCCTGGTTAAAAGATTTTGTCTAAATTCCCTTTCATTCCATTAATATTATAAAGTTGATCTCAATACTGGGAGAGTTGCAGTAGAATGATATAAGTTCTACAAGTGAGGAGTGAAATATGTAAAGGCACAGTATTCCTTTCCCTTTTAGATGATCTATTTCTCCATCATTATAGAATCACCAATCTGCCACGGTAACCCGACACATGTTCCGCCGACGATTGCTCCGCCGACATTTACTCCGCAAAACGCGACAATTGCTCCGCGACATTTGCTCCGCGACATTTGCTCCGCCGACAATTGCTCCGCCGACATTTGCTCCGCCGACATATGCTCCGCCGACATTTGCTCCGCCGACGTTTGCTCCGCCGACAATTGCTCCGCCGTCAATTGCTCCGCCGACATATTTTGCTCCGCCGACAATTGCTCCGCAAAACGCGACAATTGCTCCGGTGACAAATGCTCCTCGAACGACAGTTGCTCCGCCGACATTTGCTCCGCCGACAATTGCTCCACCGACATTTGCTCCGCCGACAATTGCTCCGCCGACAATTGCTCCGCAAAACGCGATAATTGCTCCGGTGACATTTGCTCCGGTGACATTTGCTCTGCCAACAGTTGCTCCGCCGACATTTGCTCCGCCTGAAGCGACACTTGCTCCGGTGACAATGTTGATGATAATAATAATAACTAGATTTGTAATACTTGTCTTGAACAAGTATAGGTGGACTGGTCTAACTAAAATTTGAGACAAAATGAAGGGCACATTTAAGATAGCTTATTGTCTCAGCTACAACATACTCGAAGTTCAGCGTAAACGAAGCTAAAACGACGGAGATATTGCTCGCGAAAGACGGGAATGTAGAATCCAGTTTTGAAAAAAGTCATGTCCCATAGAGAATACACGCAAAAAGAGAAAAATTGACATGCCACCTTTAATCGCTAAAAAACGTCATGATTCCTTTGTCGAAATGAAAAATCATGTGAAATGCATTTGTAGTGAATTAACTCAGCTAAAACAAATCGAAAGTTGGAAGAAAATCAATCAATATTTACAGAGATACAATCAATTTTCCAAAAATATGCTGATGTCATAATATGCAAATTGGAATTTTGAGTTCGGAGGCCATTATGATGACGTCATGAGTTAATTGAGGGTCAAATGAGACAAGAAATCATATTTCCAATTCATACTCTACAAAATATGAAACAAAATTTGGGGTCACCTTACACCCTAAAGAGCTACAATGGATTTTGTATAGGCATGTTTTTGCCCATATATGCTATGTATTACATGAGCTCGCACGCACGGACGTGTATCTTAAACGGACGCTCACTCCGTTATTAATGGTCAGAAATATGTTAACAAGGTATCAAAATGCTTGGAAAAATGTGCCAAATATGATGACAAAGAAAAATTGGCGATTCTTTGTTGCAAAATGCTTAAAATGGCCTAAAACGTATGTAAAATTATTTTGAGACTATTTTGAGTATTTTAATATTTTGCGCGCGCACTGACGCGCGGACGTACGCGCACGCGCGCGTTTTTTGACCTGAAATTGACCGGACGAATATTGACCTTAATCATGATAAATATGAATCAAAAATGGCTTTTGTGTATGAAGACATCATCATGAGTTGATTTTCAGAAAAATTTACAAAATGGCGCCTAGATGACGTCATCAGTGAAGGTCATAGTTGAAAACGTTGTGTTTTGTACATATGCCTATACATATATGTGTGTCAAATTTGAAGGCATTTGATTGAGCCATTTTCAAGTAATCGTGCTTACAAAAAAGTTGTTTGAAATAAGTAAAATAAATAATAAAGGCAATTCTAACGAAATTATAAGGTGGTCTGTACGATATACAGCCCACCTGATAATAAAGGCAATTTTAACAAAATTATAAGGTGGTCTGTATGAGATACAGCCCACCTGATAATAAAGGCAAATCTAACGAAATTATAAGGTGGTCTGTACGATCTACAGCCCACCTGATAATAAATAAATAAATAAACAAAGGCAATTCTAACGAAATTATGAGGTGGTCTTTACGATATACAGCCCATCTGATAATTACAAAAATAACGTTAGTAACACCACCAACCATAATAATCATTGATGTCATTATTATTGTGATACTGCCTCTAATACTACTCCTACTACATGTACTAGGAAGAAGGAGAGGAAGAGGAAGAATCTTATTGTTTATTTTCTGTATTATCGAGGCATACATATGCACAGGGAAGTAAAAGAGGGAAAAGTAAGGCGACGAAGAGGGAGAGAGAGAGAACGAGAGGGGTAGCCTATGGCCCGGGTTCAAATTCAGTTCTCTTTAATTTAGTTGACCCAGTACTGATGATCATAATTTTATCTACCATGTGATTGCCATGTGTACGCCACACCGAATGGCACTAGCTCACATTTTGTTATTGTTGTCAAGAACTTATTGGCATGCAGCCAGTAGATTTTCATCATGTGTTTGATCTTGTATTGAAAAAAAAGATCAAACACATCATCATAATCTACAGAGTGCAACCAAAAATTTCTTAACAACAATTTAAATTTCTTTCAGGAAGCCTAACACTACAAGCTGTTTTTGATTCAAAGAGCATCGTAGAGACGATGAACAAATAAGAATAATAATACATTCAATTCTATTTTCCCCGCCAAATAATCCGAACAAAAGAATCAACCGAGGGTAATCAACTGTTAAACGAATTGATCATGAGTCCTTGAAAAATTAATTAATACTGCTTGTCAAATATTATTGAAGAACAGCAAAGGCGAACGCGATTGTCGCTACAATTCAGAAATCATTGCTTGCATTGCTTTTCTCTCAAAATTACCGTGAGATATCAAGCTACATAGAACTATGATCGACACAAAAGATATTGTCTTGAAAACAGTCAGAAACATTAAAACTTGAATGAATAAAACATAATGCAAATGAATAAGACTAGAATGAATAGGACACAAGTTAATTTCTACCATTTAAATCATCCAGTACCAAATACAAAAGCAAAATTCGAACCAGATGCATTTAATGGTAAACTTAAAGGGATCCGGTAACTTTGTCTCAGATTCTGAAACAAAATTCTGGATTTAGTTCATGATGCAATGATAATTATAAACCTTTAGGTCAGTCAGGAACCCCATGACTTTTACAAGCCGATCGCCTGTCTGATTATCAAGATATTTATGATTGGAATTACAAATTTTGAAAACCGTTCGCCTGACGGTTTTTATAACACTACAGTCTATTGGGGAAAACGAGTATGGTATAACCGGTCACTCAAAGATTTTTACTTTTTTGAGGCACTTCTTGATCATTTTGAAGCGCGATTTTTTTAGGGCTTCAACGTTACACCATATCACAGACACTGATAACATGTAGGACCGTGTATCTCAGATTTAACATTGTTAAACGATCCCTTTAAAGACAATGATTCATGACAATTGTCAATTGTCATGAGTTTATCGTCTAGACGTATTGCAAAAGATAATCAGAATAATAATGATCAGAATGATACCTCTACTATAAGGCCTAATTCTACATGTACTATACTTCACTACTGCCATTGTAGATTATGCTGATAATACAGATGATAATAATGATATGATAACAATTATAATAATACTATATACTTATACTGATCATCAGAAAAATCAGCATGTTCATATTCATCATAATGATAACAATAATAATGATTATAATGATTACAATAATAACTTATCTTAACGATAATAATCATGATAAGGATAATAATCACAATAACAAACATAATAATCACAAAAATAACATTAGTGACACCATCAACCATAATAATCATTGTTGTCATTATTATTGTGATACTGCTTCTAGTACTACTCCTACTACATGTACTAGGAAGAAGGAGGGGAAGAGGAAGAATCTTATTGTTTATTTTTTGTATTATCGAGGCATACAAATGCAAAGGGAGGTAAGAGAGGGTAAAGTAAGGCGACGAAGAGGGAGAGAGAGGGAGAGAGAACGAGAGGGGGTAGCCTATGGCCCGGGTTCAAATTCAGTTCTCTTTAATTTATTTGACCCAGTACTGATGATCATAATTTTATCTACCATGTGATTGCCATGTGTACGCCACACCGAATAGCACTAGCTCACATTTTGTTATTGTTGTCAAGAACTTATTGGCATGCAGCCAGTAGATTTTCATCATGTGTTTGATCTTGTATTGAGAGCATCATAGAGACGATGAACAAATAAGAATAATAATACATTCAATTCTATTTTCCCCGCCAAATAATCCGAACAAAAGAATCAACCGAGGGTAATCAACTGTTAAACGAATTTATCATGAGTCCTTGAAAAATTAATTAATACTGCTTGTCAAATATTATTGAAGAACAGCAAAGGCGAACGCGATTGTCGCTACAATTCAGAAATCATTGCTTGCATTGCTTTTCTCTCAAAATTACCGTGAAATATCAAGCTACATAGAACTATGATCGACAAAAAAGATATTAACTTGAAAACATTAGAACTTCAATGAATAAAACATAATGCAAATGAATAAGACTAGAATGAATAGGACACAAGTTCATTACTACCATTTAAATCATCACGTACCAAATACCTAAGCAAAATTCGAACCAGATGCATTTAATGGTAAGCTTAAAGACAAGATTCATGACAATTGTAAATTGCCGTGAGTTTATCGTCTATATAGACGTATTACAAAAGATAATCAAGATAATAAGGATCAGAATGATACCTCTACTACTAGGCCTACTTCCACATGACTACACTATACTACTGCCATTGTAGAATATACTGATAATACAGATGAAAATAATGATATGATTAACAATTATAACTAGACTTTAATTCGTCACTTTGACGAATTAGGTGATACGTATGCTATTTTTGTATCATGAAAGTTTGCCGATGATGATCTAATGATAATATTCATAAATACGATAATAAAGATATTGATGATGATGATTTATTCATTTTAAATGACGATGACAATGATTAAAAGTGGTATAGCGCCCCCTTCATGTATTCGATAGACAATTGTTATATGATTAATTTACTAAACAAGCTCAAATTTTCGCATATTAAGCAAACAATCTAATGACGTCATCAAAATGAATAAATATTGGTAATAATTTTGTAAAGAATTGTCTCAGCTACAACGTATCAAAATTTAGAAGAAAATTGATCAATATTTGCAGAGATACAATCATTTTCTGTAAATATGTTGACGTCATAATATGCAAATTCGTATTTTGAATTCCAAGGCCATTATGATGACGTTAAAATGTACTTAACGGCCAAATGAGAAATGAAATCATATCTCCGACTCATATAATCAAAATAAAAGAACAATCGGGGGTCTAGGTGCATCCAAAAGAGCTGTGATGGATTTTGTGTAATCATGTTTTTACCTATATGTGCTATGTATTACATGTGCTCGTGCACACGGCAATTTATCTTAAACGGACGCGCATTCCGTTATGAAATATCATGAAAGAACACAAAATTGCGTTTCTTTGTTGTGTAATGGCGTTACACGCAAAAACGCGCGTGCATAATTTTCGAAATTCTTTAAATGGCCTAGAACATACTCTGTTTTGATTAAAAAGTGAATTTGAGCATTTTAAAATTCAGACGCGCGCGGAATTTGATGAGATGTTATGTCGAACCTTGACCTGAAGTTCATGTGTTTTAAATATGGTTTAGTTTTGATGACTCGTTATGAAGATATGATTAAAAGTTGATTTCCACAAAATAGCGCCTGGATGACGTCACGATGATTTTGAGTTACTGAAAAGTGTCACAATTCTAAGTTATGCTAATATTAATCATCATGGCAAGTTTCATGATAATGGCTTTATTCATTCATGAGATATCCTGCGAACAAATTAATGGCAGAATAATGAATGAGAATAATAATAACTTTTGTCACTTTGACAATTTAGGTTATACGTATGCTAATGTTTTAAATAATGAAGAATGTATTTTCACGATTTTATTATCTTCTAAAATGCTATTCCTATTAAAGGTAAAAACCATTATTGGAAACGCCCCAATTTCAAAAACTGAAATGGAAGCTCTTATTACGAATCATGTGAAAGAATATGTTTTGACTAATACATGATGATAACAATTTTGCCGGGAAACCGCCTACTAATTGATATGTTTTGTAAATTAGTTTATCTACATGGTCTGCGAGAGATAAACGCACGTGTCGCGCACGTGTGCGTATAGTCCCATATACATCTTTCTGTGTACAGTGCTTGTAACTTTACGAAGACTGGGCCAAATTTCTTATCATTTTGATGATTCCAAAACCTTGCAGTACACACTAATACTTATATGCTAGATGATCAACCTTTTCTAATCGATTCCACAACGTTTCTTTCACAGTGCAATCGCATGACCATAACTGGTCTTTACCTTTAAGGTCTATCCATATGAAAAGTTTCAACTGTGTAGTATATTGACCATTATGGATCTATGGAAGATAGATTGAGACGATATATGACAATTGACCCCATACAATAAGCAGTTACACCTTTGACCCTAATTGACATAACGAAGAATGCATTTTCACAATTTCATCTTCTTCCATGAAATGCTCTACCCGTCATGTTTACCTAGATTGTGTTGCGCATAGATTCAATCGGATTATTTTGGGCCATTACAAGAAGTGGGTTATTGATGTGGACAAATGTTCATGTACCCTTTAAGCTCATATAATGTATTTTATTACCAGAGGAAAAAAAATTGGTCAGTCACTCAATAGTGTCTGACAGTAATGTATAGAATAAAGGGGTTTCCTTGTTTAATTTGAATACTAGAAAACTGCTAACGTTTATATTTCAGAAATAGGACAAACGTGACATATGCATAATTCCTACAATGTTCTACAAAATTTGTGAATTTAACTTTCAATTGAAAAATTTCGACATGATCCTACCATCTGATCAAAAACAAAAGACACAACTTTTATAGCCCATAGTCTCAGCTATAACATACCAAAATTTGGGAGAACATAGAGCACAAATAAGCTAGATAGTGCTCAAAGATTAATGTCATGTAGATCCATGATTTGAAATAAATTGACACCTTCCACAGGCTTAACACGCAAATTAAGAAAATCTGTCAAGTTACTTTTAATCACAATTTTCACTATGATGATGTCATCAAAATGAAAAATAATATGCAGTTAACTTGTAGACAATTGCCTCAACTACAAGATATCAACATTAAGAAGAGAATCAATCAATATTTACAGAGATACAATCAATTTTCCATATTAAATATGCTGATGTCATATGCTGACGATATACTTAATGGCCAAATGAGACATGGAATCACATCTCCGACTCATACTCTATTCGAACATGAAGAAAAAAATTGAGGGTTCCCGTCCATCCCAAAGAGTCATAAGAGTTCTGTGTAGGCATGTTGTTGCCCATATATGATATGTATTACATGAGCACGCGCGCATGGAGGTTTATCTTGAACGGACGCTCATTCCCTTTTTAATGGTCATAAAGAGATAAACATGGTATCAAATTGTTCGGGAAAACATGAGGAATACTGTGTCAAAAAAAAAATTGACCGGACTGATATTGACCTTGATCCTGGTAAATATGAATGAAAAATGTCTTTTCGTTATGAAGATATGATCATATTTTGATTTTCACAAATTGCACGTGGATGACGTTATCAATCAAGGTCAAGGTTGAAAACCTTATTGTGCTTTTTACTCATGCCTATACATATGTGTGCCAAATTTCAAGACATTTGATTAGGGGTCTATTCGCTATTCATAAGGACCGCTATTCATAAGGTCCGATATTCATAAGGACCGCTATTCGTGACGTGTAAATTCCCGTACTTCCTGGTCCGCTATTCATAATGGTAAAAGAGGGTCACTATTCATAAAGAAATAAGGTTCGTTAATCATAAGGACCGCTATTCATAACGTGAGATGAGGGTCGCTATTCATAATTCATATTAAGGGTCATTAATCATAAGGACCGCTATTCATAATATGAAATCAGGGTCGCTATTCATAATACGACGAGAGGGTCGCTATTCATAATACGAAATGAGGTTCATTACTTATAAGAGTCGCTATTCATAACACGGGAAGAGGGTCGCTATTCATAATACGAAATGAGGGTCGCTATTCATAACACGGGGAGAGGGTCGCTATTCATAATACGAAATGAGGGTCGCTATTCATAATAGGAGGAAAGGGTCACTATTCATAATATGAAATGAGGTTCGCTATTCATAACACTGAAAGAGGGTCGCTATTCATAATACGAAATGAGGGTCGCTATTCATATTAGGAGAAGAGGGTCGCTATTCATAATAGGAGGAAAAGGGTCGCTATTCATAATATGGAATGAGGTTCGCTATTCATAACACGGGAAGAGGGTCGCTTTTCATAATAGAAGGAAGGGGTCGCTATTCATAATATGAAATGAGGGTCGCTATTCATAATAGGAGGAAAGGGTCGCTATTCATAATATGAAATGAGGTTCGCTATTCATAACACGGGAAGAGGGTCGCTATTCATAATACGAAATGAGGGTCGCTATTCATAATAGGAGAAGAGGGTCGCTATTCATAATACGAAATGAGGTTCGCTATTCATAATAGGAGAAGGGGTCGCTATTCATGATACGAAATGAGGTTCGCTATTCATAATAGGAGAAGAGGGTCGCTATTCACAATAGGAGAAGAGGGTCGCTATTCATAATAGGAGAAGAGAGTCGCTGTTCATAATACGAAATGAGGTTCGCTATTCATAATAGGAGAAGAGGGTCGCTATTCATAATACGAAATGAGGTTTGCTATTCATAATAGGAGAAGGGGTCGCTATTCATAATACGAAATGAGGTTTGCTATTCATAAAAAAAGATGAGGTTCGCTATTCATAATAGGAGAAGAGGGTCGCTATACATAATAGGAGAAGAGGGTCGCTATTCATAATAGGAGAAGAGGGTCGCTGTTCATAATACGAAATGAGTTTCGCTATTCATAATAGGAGAAGAGGGTCGCTATTCATAATACGAAATGAGGTTTGCTATTCATAAAAGAAGAAGAGGGTCGTTATTCATAATAGGAGAAGAGGGTCGCTGTTCATAATACGAAATGAGGTTCGCTATTCATAATAGGAGAAGAGGGTCGCTATTCATAATATGAAATGAGGTTCGCTATTCATAATAGGAGAAGGGGTCGCTATTCATAATACGAAATGAGGTTTGCTATTCATAATAGGAGAAGAGGGTCGCTATTCATAATAGGAGAAGAGGGTCGCTGTTCATAATACGAAATGAGGTTCGCTATTCATGATAGGAGAAGAGGGTCGCTATTCATAATACGAAATGAGGTTCGCTATTCATAATAAGAGAAGGGGTCGCTATTCATAATACGAAATGAGGTTTGCTATTCATAATAGGAGAAGAGGGTCGCTATTCATAATAGGAGAGGGTCGCTATTCATAATAGGAGAAGAGGGTCGCTGTTCATAATACGAAATGAGGTTCGCTATTCATAATAGGAGAAGAGGGTCGCTATTCATAATACGAAATGAGGTTTGCTATTCATAATAGGAGAAGGGGTCGCTATTCATAATACGAAATGAGGTTTGCTATTCATAAAAAAAGAAGAGGGTCGTTATTCATAATAGGAGAAGAGGGTCGCTGTTCATAATACGAAATGAGGTTCGCTATTCATAATAGGAGAAGAGGGTCGCTATTCATAATACGAAATGAGGTTCGCTATTCATAATAGGAGAAGGGGTCGCTATTCATAATACGAAATGAGGTTTGCTTTTCATAATAGGAGAAGAGGGTCGCTATTCATAATAGGAGAAGAGGGTCGCTGTTCATAATACGAAATGAGGTTTGCTATTCATAAAAAAAGAAGAGGGTCGCTATTCATAATACGAAATGAGGGTCGCTATTCATAATAGGAGAAGAGGGTCGCTATTCATAATACGAAATGAGGTTCGCTATTCATAATAGGAGAAGGGGTCGCTATTCATGATACGAAATGAGGTTCGCTATTCATAATAGGAGAAGAGGGTCGCTATTCACAATAGGAGAAGAGGGTCGCTATTCATAATAGGAGAAGAGGGTCGCTGTTCATAATACGAAATGAGTTTCGCTATTTATAATAGGAGGAGAGGGTCGCTATTCATAATAGGAGAGGGTCGCTATTCATAAAAGAAGAAGAGGGTCGTTATTCATAATAGGAGAAGAGGGTCGCTGTTCATAATACGAAATGAGGTTCGCTATTCATAATAGGAGAAGAGGGTCGCTATTCATAATACGAAATGAGGTTCGCTATTCATAATAGGAGAAGAGGGTCGCTATTCATAATACGAAATGAGGTTTGCTATTCATAATAGGAGAAGGGGTCGCTATTCATAATACGAAATGAGGTTTGCTATTCATAAAAAAAGAAGAGGGTCGTTATTCATAATAGGAGAAGAGGGTCGCTGTTCATAATACGAAATGAGGTTCGCTATTCATAATAGGAGAAGAGGGTCGCTACTCATAATACGAAATGAGGTTCGCTATTCATAATAGGAGAAGGGGTCGCTATTCATAATACGAAATGAGGTTTGCTATTCATAATAAGAGAAGAGGGTCGCTATTCATAATAGGAGAAGAGGGTCGCTGTTCATAATACGAAATGAGGTTCGCTATTCATAATAGGAGAAGAGGGTCGCTATTCATAATACGAAATGAGGTTCGCTATTCATAATAGGAGAAGAGGGTCGCTATTCATAATACGAAATGAGGTTTGCTATTCATAATAGGAGAAGGGGTCGCTATTCATAATACGAAATGAGGTTTGCTATTCATAAAAAAAGAAGAGGGTCGTTATTCATAATAGGAGAAGAGGGTCGCTGTTCATAATACGAAATGAGGTTCGCTATTCATAGTAGGAGAAGAGGGTCGCTATTCATAATACGAAATGAGGTTCGCTATTCATAATAGGAGAAGGGGTCGCTATTCATAATACGAAATGAGGTTTGCTATTCATAATAAGAGAAGAGGGTCGCTATTCATAATAGGAGAAGAGGGTCGCTGTTCATAATACGAAATGAGGTTCGCTATTCATAACAGGAGAAGAGGGTCGCTATTCATAATACGAAATGAGGTTCGCTATTCATAATAAGAGAAGGGGTCGCTATTCATAATACGAAATAAGGTTTGCTATTCATAATAGGAGAAGAGGGTCGCTATTCATAATAGGAGAGGGTCGCTATTCATAATGAGAGGAGAGGGTCGCTATTCATAATAGGAAAAGAGGGTCGCTATTCATAATAGGAGTAGAGGTTCGCTATTCATGATAGAAGTATAGGGTCGCTATTCATAATACGCGCCCCGCCCCGTGGCTACGTTCCTGGTCCTGTAGGGGGGGGCGACATATAGCCCTGAATAGTTGTCTGTTTTTAAAGGAGTTATATTTTATCTGTTATCTTTGATAATTATATAGAGCTCATGTGGTGACGATAAAAAAAATAGTAAAACATTACACACATGTAATCCTATCGTAAATTGTCCTCCTTGTTGGAAATCTTGCCCCACCACCCTGCCCCCGACTGATCTTACAGGCACAATTTTGGAAAGGGGGCCACTTAACGTCTCTTGTCCGATATCAACATTCCCCGTTTTTAAGATACATTTTTTTTTGACATTTACATCGGGGGGGGGGGGGCTAAAGCCTCTTGCCCGAAAAGGTAATTTTCTAGTTCACAATTCGGCTAGTGAGCGAAACGAGCGAGCAAAAATTTGAGCATAATATGTATTTTGTGAAAGTGTTATTTATCACCAAGATAAACGAGAACATTTTTTTTTAATTCATGTTCGGGCAGCTCGCTGCCCCCCCCCCCCACACACACACACACACATTACGCGCGAAAGCTTTGAACTTTCATTAATTATTATAAAAAGAAGACGATTTATTGTACCATTCTCGACTCTTAATCCTTGTCTGAATTCAGTTTTCCCCCTCGCTTTGACCTTTCATATATTATTAGAGAAAGATGATTCGTTGTTCCATTCTCGACTCTTAATCCTTGTCTGAATTCAGTTTCCCCCCTCCCGCGCAAAACGTGGAAGCTTTGATGTTTCATTAAATTATTAGAGAAAGAAGAGGATTTGTTGTACCATTCTTGATTATTAATCCTTGTCTGAATTCAGTTCCCACCCCCATCCCCTCTTGCGCAAAGCGGGTAAGCTTTGACCTTTCATAGTTTAATGAAATTATTAGAGAAAGAAGACGATTCGTTGTACCATTCTCTACCCTTTTTCTTTGTCTGATTTGAGTTCTCCCACCCTCTCCCGCGCAAAGCGCGGAAGCTTTGACCTTTCATAGTTTAATGAAATTATTAGAGAAAGAAGACGATTCGTTGTTCCATTCTCGACTATGGTTACGCGCCTGCTTTAAAGGGAAAATGAAACAATCATGATTGTGATAGCACACAATAATGTTAGTAGAAATAGTAAATAACAAAAATTATTGCAACAACCATGGATAAATCACGGCCGGGAGCGTGGGCCGAGTGTCATATCATACATAGTTTTGTGTTATTGGACGAGGGGGCGTAGCGACCAAGCGAGACTTTGCAATGTTGAATGCTGACATTATGCACTCTAGGAATCCCTAAGCCCAATATGTACGTTCTTTCCGCTATATATCTTTCTAGCTATATTTCTAAATTTCCTGGGGGACGTGTCCTCCTATCAGGCCCAGGATTGCCGCCCCTGTCCATGATTACTACCAACATGAGCTCAAATACAAGCTCAACCGGTGTCAGTACGGGCCGGATTTTTGTGTATTACGGGCCGGAATTTGTTGCGTGAAAAGTACTCCTTTGCCGGAGATTTTGGGAACACAAATTCGGTCCCTCCGACCCCGGAGTGGGAGGGAGGGGGGGGGGCTTTCCTTTTCCCCTCTCTCTTTGTTCCTTTTCTCTTCTTTCTTGTCTCTTCTCTTCTCCTTTATTTTGCTTCGCGACAATTGCTCCGCGACATTTGCTCCGCGACATTTGCTCCGCCGAAAATTGCTCCGCCGAATTTGCTCCGCCGACATTTGCTCCGCCGACAATTGCTCCGCCGACAATTGCTCCGCCGACAATTGCTCCGGTGATATTTGCTCCGCCGACAATTGTTCCACCGACATTTGCTCCGTGACATTTGCTCTGCCGACAATTGCTCCACCGACATTTGCTCCGCCGACATTTGCTCCGCCGACCATTGTTCCGCCGACATTTGCTCCGCTCAAAAAGTGCCCCGTAAAATACAAAGGCTACTACGACAATAATTGTTGCTCCTCCCCAAAAGTACCCCGTAAAAGACAATGCTCCGCCGACAATAAAATTGCTCTCTGATCCAAAAGTGCGGCCTCGTGGAAGACATGAATGCTCCTCTGGCAATGAGTGCAATAACTGCTCAGCCGTTTTTTGCTTTTCCCCATAATGTTTAATTTTAAAAAAAAAAAAGTTATAGCTCCTTAAGCAAGTTTTCCGGCGAAAGATAATTACTTCGCTCAAAATCTGTTTCATGTATTACTTATTAGCTGATCCAAAGCTTCAAGGCCATCTTTCTCTCTCACTCTTAATGCTCCTCCTTTTCCTTTTCACACCTTTTTCTTGTCTTCTTAGCTCTTTTCTTTCCTTTCATGCTATTAGTCTTCTTTCATTTTCATCACTTCTCTTCTCCCCCTCTCGAGTTCTATTTCTCTCGTGAAGTTGTAACGTAATGTAGTACATGAAGTACATTTTTGTTTAGAATAGTATTATCAATAATATCCAGTCCGTTTTCTATCGGTTCCTTTCCTTCAGTTAAGTGCTTTACTATATATATATATTTATTAGTGTGTAAAACACCCCGTCTTATTCGAGTACTTTGTTTTCACTGACTTTAAGGGACTCACGGAACCAACGGAAAATTGGCTTATCATGAAGAAATAACATCAAACTGCAACAAAATGATTTGTATAAAATGGAATAAGCAGAGAGGCTGCTATCTAATTTTCTCGTCTGGGTTGCTGCTCTACTTTTGTTTTTAAACTTCCCACGAAATGTAATGAGTGTTTAGTGTACATTATATGGGACGTACAGTGATAGATGGAAAGTTTAATTTCAGTACATTCGAAATGACTTTTAGGTATATCATCAACATTCATTCATTTCATTTCATCTACATTGCCAAATCATTCAACGAATACATGTTTACATAGAGTCATTGATGACTGGTACGAATCTTTTAATGAAAAGGAAAAAGTTGGTGCATGTTTTCTTGATATTTCTAAATGTTTTGATTGTATTGACCATGAACTTTTGTTGTCCAAATTGAATAAGTATGGTATTTTAAATACTGAACTTAAATGGTTTTCTAGCTTTTTATCTGGTCGGAAACAAGCAGTTTATTGTCATGGTAAACTGTCCGAATCAAAGGACATAACTATAGGAATTCCTCAGGGGAGTATTTTAGGCCCCTCACTCTTTCTTGTTTTTATAAATGATATAACTGATTGCTTACGATTAAGTACATGTAATATATACGCTGATGATGTTGTCTTATATGTTTCTGATATGGATATTAATGTCATTACATCTAAGCTCCAAGCAGATTTGTATGCTATAAATGAATGGTATTGTAAAAATAGATTACGTATTAATACTAATAAGAGTAATATTATGCTGTTGAGTAGTAACACACGAGGTAACGATGAATTAAGTCTGAAGGTACATATTGATACTGATACAATAGAACAAGTAAGAAGTATCAGATATTTAGGGATTGAAATTGATGATAGATTATCTTGGGATATCCACATTAAATCTCTTACCAAATCATTAAGTTATAAGATTTTTACTTTGAGAAAGCTCAGTAAATTGTTAAGCTCTTCCATTTTAAATAAAATATACAAATGTACCATACAGCCAATCTTAGATTATTCTTGTTCCGTATGGGGAAACTGTTCTTTACAAAACAGAAATATTCTTTTAAGACTGCAAAAAAGAGCTGCACGTATTGTCGTAGGGAATTTTGATTATAATGTAAATAGCTTGAGTATAATAAATTCATTAAAATGGCAATCCATTGACACTAGACGGGACTATTTTTTATCATGTATAATGTACAACTGTATTCATGAAAAAGCCCCAGTACGATTATGCAATGAAGTGGAAATGGTTTTTGACAGACATGGTTTTAACACTAGACTTGCCAATACGCTGAATGTTGTTTTACCTAAGCCTAATCTTGAATGTTTTAAGAATTGTTTTAGATACGCTGGAGGTAAAATCTGGAATAGTCTACCTTAATTCTGCTTTTCAAAATGCTAAATCTATCGATGTTTTTAAACGTATGTACAAGGACAAATTTTTTAAACCTGTGTAATACAATGCCGATTCATTTACTGCTTTGACATGGCTTATCTCTCTCTCTCTCTCTCTCTCTCTTTCTCTCTCTCTCCATTTCCCTCTCCCCTCTTTCTTTCTTTCTTTCCCTCTCCCCTCTTTCTTTCTTTCCCTCTTTCCTCCTCTACTTTTTACCAGTTTCCTTATATCTTCTCTCCTCTTCTATTTTTTAGGGTGATATTTTAATGCCTTTTATTAAATGTGATTTGATATTTTTTCCGCTGTTAATTTCATTTATTTCATTGTCGTTTTTGTTTGTTTTTTTGTTTTGTTGTGCTTTTTACTATTTTTAATGTGTATTATGCATATATGTTAGTTTTATACTGTTCTTACCTTTGCCTGTGAGCTTTGGTGATATTTCGTTATTTATATTTCCGTGTTTTTATCCTGTTCAGGACCATGATGTAAAACAGATTTTGTATCTACAATGTATATCTGATTCTTGATATCCTGATTAAATATATTTCAATAAAATAAAAATAAAAAATTATTTCATGAAATGCATTAAGAAAATGAAGAAAAAAAGAAACGAAAATAACCTGTGATAAAAAATATTGTCGGCGAATCATTTGTCGTAGTACTAGTATCATTTGTATTTTATGGGACACTTTTTGGGCGGAGCAAATGTCACCGGAGCAAATGTCGCTTCATGGGGAGCAAATGTCGTCGGAGCAAATGTCGTCGGAGCAAATGTCGTCGGAGCAAATGTCACCGAAGCAAGTGTCGCTTCATGCGGAGCAAATGTAGGAGGAGCAATTGTCGGCGGAGCAATTGTCGGCGGAGCATCTGTCGGCGGAGCAATTGTCGGCGGAGCAAATGTCGTCGGAGCAAATGTCACCGGAACAAGTGTCGCTTCATGCGGAGCAAATGTCGGAGGAGCAATTGTCGGAGGAGCAATTGTCGGCGGAGCAAATGTCGGCGGAGCAACTGTCGTTCGAGAAGCATTTGTTACCGGAGTATTTGTCGCGTTTTGCGGAGCAATTGTCGGCGGAGCAAATGTCGGCGGAGCAATTGTCGGCAGAACATCTGTCGGCGGAGCAATTGTCGGCTGAGCAAATGTCGGCGGAGCAAATGTCGGCGGAGCAAGTGTCGGCGGAGCATTTGACGTCGGAGCAAATGTCGCGGAGCTATTGTCACGTTTTGCGGAGCAAATGTCGGCGGAGCAATCGTCGGCGGAGCATGTGTCATGGAACCCAATCTGCCACTCAGTCTTTTATTCCTCCGTTACAAAGTATCCAGAGGCATAATGTTTTCGGGTTGTTCGTCTGTACGTCCCGTTCTCGTGATCTCATTATCTCAAGAACCGACTGATGGATTCCTTCCAAACTTTGGCCATGTATGTAACTTACAGAGGGGGTTATGAGATCAAATGTCACAGGGTTCATTATGTATGCAAAAATAGCTTGTGATCGCGTTATCTCACAAACTGATTGATGGATTCCTGCCCTACTTAGGTCGTGTATGTATCTTGTAGAGCCAATGAATTGATTAGATTTTGGGGTCACGAGGTCAAAGGTCACAGGGCTCTTTATGTATGCAAAAATAGCTTGTGATCGCATTATCATGAGAACAGATAGACGGATTACCATGAAACTCAGGACATGTATGTTGCTGAGGCAATGAACTAATTAGATTTTGGGGGTCATGAGTTCAAGGTCAAAGGTCATGGGGCTCATTATGAATGCAACAATAGCTTGTGATCACATTATCATTAGAACCGATGAACTCAAAACATGTACATGTATACTGTATCTTGTAGAGCCAATAAACTGAGTAGATTTTGGGGTCATGAGGTCAAAGATCAAAGAGAACCTGTTAATTGATTATAATCAAACTTGAATTTGAATTTTGTTTTGGTTTGTAAAATTGCTCTATGACGGAGGCATCATTTTCGACTGCATGCAGTCGAAGTTTCATCTAGTTTATTGAAATTGCAAAGTATTGACTCTGACAGACAGCATGCAAGTAATTATCTCTTTTATCCTGCACAGAGAAAGATGGAGCAGTTTCATATCTGGTGCAGCTTAAAGATGTACAAATCGCCATCCAGTGTGAGAGTCAACAGATAGCTTCTCAGAAACAAGGTTAGTTTATTGAAAAAACTAAAGGGCTAAACTTAAGCAGTTCACATTATATTTGAACTATTGACAACAAAACAGCCATGAATCTTGTTCTATACTCTTTTCTTTCACTGACCAATTATTCTCATTTTCCTCCTTTAATTGAAAATAATGTTATATCAAGGTGAACCTCTCCTTCAATAGGTACAGCACTACTATGCCTTGATACACTATGGGAAGGTATTACCAATAGATATTGAAGTAGAAACAGCATTTGCTACACAATCTTGGGCAAGTTGCTTTGACCAATTGTGAACCATGAAAAGAAACAAAATGTCAATTAGCACAATGGTCGTATTTATTATGCAGCATTGGTTATGACATGAAAATACTTAAGTTTTAGGTTTCGTATTACATATATATCTGTTTGTCCTTTTCTTTTCTCAGTATCCATTCACTTTGGCGATGAACAGCACATTAAGACAGAGCATGGTGAGTCTCAGCCAGTACAAACAGAGGATACTGTCCCTGGTAGAGGGAAATTGGTTACCCCGGCTACTGTTTCACAACACCAAGATTCCAAGGAGATAAAGATCGAGTACGATGACGACGAGGATAACTATTCTGCTGCTTGGACGACAGAACCTGATGATGGAAATGATGATGACACTCACACACCATACACCGTACAAGTGGTAGAAAGGGGCTGCCCAAGTGCAACTCGGCTGCCGAGGGAGGAACACCCATGCCCAGATTGCCATGTGATCTTAAACAGTACATGGGACTTGGATCTGCACAAATTGCATGATTGTACAGAGCCTAAGAACTCCATTCAGCATGTATACAATTGTGACCAATGCTGGAAGTCGTTTCGTAGAAAGGCTAGAATAGTTGCCCACTTACGCAAAGATCATAATAATAACATGACTCCTTTTGAAATGGTGGAGAAACTTGAGGAACTGAAAAGTACAAAAAGGCAAAAAAAAGGAAATAAGGATGAAAAATGCCTTCCATCTGACACAAAAGCTCTGAGACATCCAGGCCTCGGAGAAGCAAGAGGGCAAACAACGAGGGAGAAGGTCGCAAGGAGGAAGAAAAGAGATATAGGAGATATGCAGAAATTGAAAGAACAAACAAAGCAAGTTGGAGAAAAGGGTGAAGAAAATCTCATTCTAATGAGAGATGTAGAACTTGTATTAGAAGATAGAGAAAGAGAAATCTCAGCAACGATGCCCATGTCAGAGTCAGAGATCAGTGAAGCTGAACTAGAGAAGGAGACTGGCAATGCATTGGCGATATTGGAGAGGGATGAGGGCAAGGGACATGCTGCTGAGGGGGTAGAAGAAAATCAAGATGCCTCTACCGACCATCACATTGGAAAGAAAAGGAAAAGGCAGACAGCTGACTTGAAGGTCCATGAATCACAGGAGGGAACGTGTGAGCCAAGTGAAATGATTGAACAAAAGGCAATCCATGAAACTGCAGAAAAAAGAACAAAGGAAGAAAGCAATTTAGATGTTGGCGATGACGAAAACGACTTTACAACCAGTAAAAAATCAACAGAAAATGGAGAGGATGCCATAGTATGCTTCCTTTGTGATTTGCAATTTGAGACAAAATGCGATCGGAGGAAACACATGCGTAAAAGTCATAAGGAATATAGGCAGCAGTATAAGTGCAGTACATGTGGTAAAATTTGCGAGCAGAAAGGTGTATACATAACACATGTCGAAACCCACAAGGACAAAACGGAACGACAGAAATACTATTGTAAGATATGTGATAAAACCTATCTGTCAAAGTATTATTACGTTCATCATATGAAAAGGCATAATGATAAATCAAAGCTAATCGAATGTGAAACATGTGGTAAAACTCTTACTAACAAAAGAAGTCTTGAGAGGCACATGAATGACGTGCACATCAAAGAGATGAACTATATTTGCGATTTGTGTGGGAAACGATTCTACACCAACGGCGAGATTAAGTTGCATCAAGAAAGTCATAATATAGAGAGTGCATTTAAATGTAAGGAATGTGGAAAAAGCTTCCGCATGGATTATCAACTTAAAGTCCACAAGAAAAGGGTCCATTCCAATGCTGGTCATTGCCGTTGTGAAGTCTGTGGATCAGCTTTCAAGAGTCAAGCCAATCTGAAACAGCACAATCTTACTGTCCATAGTGGTGTCTACAGGTACCACTGCGACGTTTGTGGGAAGAAATTCAAGCGCACGAGTCACCAAATTGCCCATATGAAAATCCATTCCAAAGACCCCGCTAAGAAGCCTTTCAAATGTGAACTTTGTAGTAAGGCATTTCAAGCTCGAGGCATGTTGAAGGTGCATATGGATTGGCATTACAACATCCGGTCACATACATGTGATGTGTGTGGTAAGTCGTTTCTGAGGAAGGGTAGCCTGGACAAGCACCAGTATGTCCACCGGGACAAGAAACCCCATGAATGTCAGATTTGTTCTCATGGTTTCATAGACCTGCCAGTTCTCAGGAAACATCTAGACGTAAAACACAATATCACCCTGAAGAAGGTAGTGACGCAGAGAGTGCGCGAAGCCAACGATGCCAATTAAAGAGTCAGGAGGAGATGGTGTCCCTGCTCGTAAACCTGCTGCCAGACCATCTTCACCTTCAAATTCATGGTCTCACGACGCTGATAATGACAGTCCAGAATTCAGTCATCAGGGGAGCTTCAGAAGAGGCAATATTATTCAAGTTCCTGAGGCTAGTGGTGGCCAAGTGGATAGAGAGGCACTTCTGGCTATGATGAATCAATAGATTTATAGCAAAAGGGAGAGGAGGCTAATAGATTGATATTGAAACATATTATCTGTTTCTGGCCTTCCTCTCACATGCACCTGTCCGAGCGGTCAGAGAATATTGCATGAAACTGAAACAAGCAATGGGATATACGTGTTAGAGAATGGAGCACAGTAGAGAGCAGTCTTGAAGGCGTTCATGATATTTTGCTAGAAAAGACGGCACATTATGGTATACGTGGTATTGCTTTCCAATGGTTAGCTAATTACCTCTTGAATCGCTCTCGGACATCTCGGCTATAAGGAGGCCAAATCTACCCGAAAGACTATTACGTACGGCGTGCCGCAGGGGTCAGTTCTGGTTCCTACATTGTTTTTATTGTATCTTAATGATTAACCTTGTTGTACTAACTATTTTAATTTTGCATTGTTTGCAGACGATTCAAATATTTTTCACACTTTTGATGAAAATCAAATTGAAATTGATGTAAATGAGGTTAATGAGCAACTAGATGCAATTAAAAAATGGCGCGATGCTAATATACTCACTATCAATTTAAAGAAAACTAATTATGTTTAATAAAAACAAACGACGTGAAATTAATTTAAATGGTGTCCTTAGACTGTCTAATACGGACATTAATGATGTGAGCGCGGCATCTTTTGTAGGAGGTCAAATTGATACTATATTGTCTTGGAAGCATCACATTGATTGTGTTAATAAGTGCGTTCGTAGAAAAGTGACTTTGCTATTTATATTAAGACATTTTGTTTCTCAGCATATCCTTGTGCTCTTGTCCTGGCTCCCCCCCCCCCAAAAAAACAAACAAAAACAAAACAAAACAAAACAAAAACAAAAACGTGAACGGAGGGATACCATGCGTGTTACCAAAATGTCCGGTAAAGGGGTACTTTTCACGCACCAACGTCCGGCTCGTACATACACAAAAAAGACTTTACACACCGGACTTAGGGGGTATTTTCAAAAGGAGGGAGCATGCATATGCGTACCCTAAATAACACTGCGTGGAGGGGCCGAGGCTCTTGTATAATCGTTTATACAGCCCCACATACTCTATGGAATCGAGGAATGGGGAAGCAGTTATGAATCTCGCTTGAATTGTTTTCATTTAGCTCAGAAGATGGCGGTGCGAGCTATTACATTTTCATCCTCCAGACCCCTGTCTAAACAATTGGGAAATTGGATGTTTTGGGGTTGCATGAACTGGCAGTTTTAACGTTTGTTTATGATTTGTAATTGTGCATAATAGAAATTTGCCACACACATTATAAGATTATTGTAAGATTGTACAACATACTAGTCTTATGAAACAACAGGAAAACAAAATGCAATGCTACCCTTGCCAATTTGTAAGACGATACAAGGTACATTCACTATTTCTTTTGTTGGACCGAAGTTTTGGAATAGCTTACTTCAAAAAATTAGAGAGCAAAAAACAAGATATTCATTTCATAATACCCTCACGTTATGAATGTATACAATATAATTTTAATAACTAGTAAAATGCTACATTAATGAAAAGATACACTGACTATCGATATGTAGTGAACAGAGAAAACTGATCTCGACTAGCACTTGTGCTAACTTTTGGTTTTCTTTTTAGCAACAGCTTGAACTTTTGTATGCATGTGTTTTATGTAAGCATTAATTAAGCTTTTGCAGTAATTCATTGTTTTGTACATTATGTACAGTTTGTATTTTATTGTTTTGCCGTGCATACTTTGTTTTATGATGTGCATACATTTTGTTGTTAATAAACTTCAAACTTCAAGATAGCGACAGCTAGAAACTAGTAGTTTTACATGCAGGTGATAGATTAGAAGATTTTTTTCCCTTTAATGATAAAAATTGGGGAAAATTGATCTGATCGATTCCTTAATTCTCTCAACTACACTGTTGGTCATAATGGTGGAATAATTATATTGAATGATTTTGACAATGATTTATTCCTAATAGATCTAGATAATAGTATACATTCTCAGATTTTATTGAATGACAATTGGGTAGTGTATTTGTTTTGTGTGACTGCTAAAGCATGTGTGCGCTTCAATGCTAATCAATTAGGGGACCTACATCCTTAAGTCATAACTGCAGTAATGGGGATTTAATACCTCATAAAAGGGCACTAATATACCAAATCGACACGGTTTTGATCATGGGGGCTCACAGTAACGAGGCCATTCCTGAGCCAAAGAATCATGACTGTACGCAGCGGTTGCTAGGGTACGTCGACGCCCCCACAAAAACACAAAAACAAAGAAAATGCAATAAATTTTCAATAATTCATTGCATTTTGCCCCGACCCCCAACATAAAAAAATCTTCTATGTGGGCTTGCCTTGAACCATAATGCATGGCCCTACATAGGAATTTTTCCTGTTGGGGACTGTTGGTCACAAGGTCATTTTAGGTCAGTAGACTTGGATTATGTTTTCACAACTTAATATGAGAATAAATGAATCAATTTTTGTTATTTGTTCATGATTCTTAATCAATATTCACTTTAAAATGCTGATTATATTCAGAGGATTTAACTTTTGGGGCCTGCTAATGGGCCACCCTGCCTATAAATAATGTTCCAACCTCAATTTTTCATCATATCGAATTGCGTAATGCAGGCGAGACCGCCGAGAGCGTTTCCCTTGTTTTTATACTATAGTTTTGCTAAGGAATGTCATTTCTAAATAAATTCAAACTTCAAAAACCTGTGACGGGGCCCCAGGGGGCGGGGGTACTCACACATTAAGACAGCAGTGTGCCGCTCTAATGGGTCACTTTTTCACACAAAACAATCCCTAAACATGGGTCCCAGTTTTGAAAAAAATATCCCTAAACATCGGTCTGTTTTTTCACAAAATTTTACAAATGGGCATTTATTTCGAGAAAAATCCCCTAGAATTTCCCTTATAATTGGGTAGGGGTTTCGAGGCATGAGCGGCATACCCCCGTTCAAACCAAATCTGGGACCCCCCCCCCCCCTCCCCCCCCCCCCCCGGTGAGGGGGTATACTTCCATCACCTTCGCCCCTCTCGTTCCCTATGCTCCCTCGCATTTCGTCCTACCCCCCCCCCCGGTCATAAAAAGAAATCCCTGCCCCTGATATGATCATTCGACAATAATAATTATTTTTCACCCCCCCCCCCCCCCCCCCGGTTTAAGCTCTTGCCAAACACTGTTAAATATGATACAGATGCATCAACGTGATGTTTGCGAGAGAAGTGGCTGCATGAACCTCGAGAAAATGGATAATTGTGTTGGAATTGAACTTTATGCCAGCACCAGTACCTTGCGGACCGACATGCTCTTTCAAAGTTGAATAAGCAAGGACTAGCATATTTTGTGAGGAATACTGTGTTGAATATGTATTAAAGGTAGTAGATTTTCAAATAATAAAAAAACAAAAAAAATCACGCAATGTAATCAATGCTTTCTTTTTATTAAGCTACATGCAGAATTTAAAGGCGACTGTGAACGTGCAGTAACATTGTAGTCAGGCGCGTACGCAGGTGTTGTTTTGGGGGGTTAACGTTTTTGTTTTTGAAAAGAATGAATACTCCTTACTCCGTAAACCATGGTAATTACATGGAACATTTTCATAAGGGTATCAAGAAACATAAAATTATAAGCCTATTTGTACTTACTTTCATTGGTGGTAATATACTTTACACTGCCTCATTAATGTATCCTTTGCACATCACAGTTTTAACCCTACACATCTAACCTAACAACTGGGGCTCCCTTCCTAACAGGGAGGTTCTATTTTGGGCCCGCTTTTTTCTTCTTATTTATTTAAACGATTAATTCTGTAAGTCTTCGGAGGTTTTATCTTGTATTTTTTTGGCAGACGACTCAAATCTTTTCTTTTCCCATTAGGACCCAAATGTTTTGCTTGCCACCATCAACCTGGAATTTAAACATGTTTCAGAATGGATCAAAGCCAATAAATTATCTCTCAATCTGCAAAAGAAAAACTGCATGCTCTTCAGTAACATAATAAATGAACTTCCAGGCAATGTTTTTTTTTTTTTTTTATTGTACTATCACTCAATGAGTTTTAAATACTACATTTATGGGAATAACCTTAGATGAAAAGCTTTCTTGGAAGGAACAAGTAGATAATATTTGTAAAGTTATCCACATAATAATACGCTAAGGCGTCGAGGGGGGTATCCGGGGTCCATTTTACGGCGCCCAAATCTCCCCTCCCGCCCGCCCCCGGGCGCCGCCGGGCGGTCCCGCGGACGGACGGGGTTTCAATCTACAGAATTGGCCACGTCCCGGCCCGGTGCGACGTCCCGGTCGTCGTCGACGTCGTCGATGCGTCCGCACGTCCGACTTATCCGTCACGAATTTCATGCTTTAGCATGAAACGGAAGTGGACGAGCGGTCTGAGGCGCCGGTTAATTGCGTTCGATTCGCCGGCAGCTCTTGCACTTTTTGCACGCACGGGTTCGATCCCGCCTCGATCCGTCGCAAGTTTTTTTTCTTCCCCGTGTTTGTTTTGTATATTTTAGATGTTGTAATCTTTTCCATTTTTTTAATTTTAATTAAAATGTAGACCTCATATTTAAAATTTAAACGAGTTGAGTCTTTATTTGATATTTATTAGCTTATTTCATGATCAGCGCAACAGATGTCTTCCCATCCACGTCCAAACTTAGAGACCTATTTCCATCATTATTGCCGGGATTTTTATATAGTTTTCGTGAGTGGAGGTATGAAATCAAAGCTTATTTTGTGATTATTCTGGCCATGTTTACTCAGTTTTGATTATCATTTATTAAAGGAAAGTTTTCACAAGAAAATCAGAGAAAAACATCGTTCAGTTTCAAGAGCTCTGCCGTACGCATACAGTGTGTAGTGCAGTGCAGCTGCGCTGGCTGCTCGACTGAGCTGAGCTGAGTGAGTGAGTGAGCTAGCTATTCAGAGTCGAAGAAACTATGAAGGGCCAAACATGCCAATATTCGACAACTATACGCTATATTATGTATCCATCCATGCGACTATTTATGTCTATCCATTCATTGAAGTAGGCCTACACGTGAACACAACAGCGGGCAGGCCGAAGTGCCATAAGATCGTTGGGGGGGGGGGGGGGGGGGCAAAATATTTTGTTTGCATCTTATACATGTTACAAAAAAAATCTGCATCTTACATGTTACATGCAGACCCCACAAAACATTTTTCAAAGTGTGGGGGGGGGGGGGTCAGGTAGATCGAAGCGAGTTGAGTGTAGGCGTGGGGTACACGGGTTGTGGGGGGGGGGGGGGGCGAGGGGGATCAGGTAGATCGAAGCGAGTTGAGTGTAGGCGTGGGGTCCACAGGTTTCAAGGGGCCATAAACCCCCGAAAGCTCGGGGGTTTTAGGCGTTTAATTAGGGTCAGATGAGCATATTTTCAATACTTTATTTGGCGTGGGGTGAATACGTAGAGTTGCGTAGTGTTGCGTACCAACTACGCTGGCCTACGTTACTATATGCTGGGGGACGGAAAGGGGTACGCAAGATGAACGAAAACAATTCAACATGTTTAATTTTTTTCGCGTACTTTCGGCGTAGAAACTTGACGCAGAAAGTACGCCTTTTTACGCAACACTACGCTACATGACTACGCAACAGTACGCTACCCTACGCCAGATTGACAAAGCAGTAAAAGCTTTCCACACAGTAAGCAACCATAAGCAAACCTGTACGCCGGCCTACGCATAACCTACGCAGGGACTATTTTCCCATTAATACGCAGCCTAATTTCTGCGTAGTCGGTATGCCACACTACGGAACTCTACGCAGTTCCAGTGGCTTAAAGAATAACTACCGGTATAGTTGGATCGTTTTTGTTTTTTTTATATAAGGCCAAATTAAAAAAAAAACATGTTTAGCGTCCTGTTTTTTCGAAAAATGGGAAGGAGGCCCTTTTTTTCTTTTTTTTTCTTTCAAATGGCCGCTCCGTACATTTTCCCTGACATTCAGGCTATTTTTCAAGATGGCGGCCGACAATTTTTTTTTTTCTTTTTTAAAATCAGAAATACATTTTAGCAGTGCTTTTCATGTTTTTTTTCTTTCAAAAAAAAATAAATAAATAAATAAATAAAATAAATAAATAAAAAAAAAATAGGAGGCGGCCCCCACAAAGGAAGCAGGCGGGAACGCTGTTTTTTTCTTTCAAAAATAAAAAAAATAAAAAAATAAAATATTTAAAAAAAAAGCGGGCGGGGACGCTAAACATGTATATTTTTTTAATGGCCTGAATGGCATATAAAGTTCTTGGTGGTTTTAATTTAGACAGTCTCTATATATCTATTTACACCCCCCGCCCCCCCTCTAGAATCCCGCGGATTTCCGCGGGTCCTGCTAGTCTATATAATAATACTCTAAGGCGTCGAGGGGGGTATCTGGGGGGTGTTTCGGCTCCATTTTACAGCGCCCAAATCTCCCCTCCCGCCCGCCCCCGGTCGCCGCCGGACGTTCCCGCGGACGGACAACGTTTTAATCTACCCATTTGGCCACGTCCCCGTTCGATCTTCGGTCGCGGTCGCCGTCGACGTCGATAAAGGCGATTTCGGGGTCCCGGGGAGGACGGGCGGACGAGGGCACGGCGGGCGTCGCGGATTGCAAGGAGGCGACGAACCCGCGAGAGCGAGTCGGCAAGGCGTGCATCCGCCCTCTGTGCAATCAACAAAGAGTCACACAGCGGACGAGAATCTACTCTGTCAATGGATGTAGCACATCACGTAGTAACGGTTGTGGCTTACCTCGAGTTTAGGCCTCTTGCTATAGGATACGCTTTGTAGCATGTAAGAGAAATACACATTAACAGATGACTCACCCGGGTGAGGGGATGTAAGAAATGCACGCTCTCACGGGTTGGGCTTACCCGTGTTATGCGTCTTTTTATATGATATGCTTTGTAGGCCAGCCGGACCTGCTGCGTGTACGAACGTACGTGTAATGTATGCGATGATTCTACGCTCACCGTCACACGCACAGCTCAGTCGCTTCGTCTTTGATTCTATGATGATTGCCATGATTTATATATAGTTTACGTGAATAGAGGTATGCAAGCAGGGTTACTTTGGTATTATCCTGTTCATGTTTACTGAATTTTGAAAATCATTCTTCAAAGTAAAGTTTTCACAAGAAATTCATCGTAACTGACAGTTCAGTTGCAAGCTAGCTGCCATGAGGCACGGGCAGTGCAGTGCACCACTGCTGCCGAGCACTGTCGGAACTGTGACTGTGTGTGAGGTGAGGTGAGCTGAGCTGAGCTATTATAGAGTAGACTCGACAACATTTTGAAATTGCTCTTATTGCCCATATATTTCAATATAGTTTCGTGACTATAGAGGTATGAAACCTGAGCTTAGATTGTGATTATTCTGTCCATGTATAGTTGTATGCTAAATTTCGATAATCATTTTTCAAAGTAATTAAAGTTTTCACAAGAAAATCAGACGGTCGTTTAAAAACATAGCCATTGGCATTGTCTATAGCTGGATAGAATACTTTTACTATGATACAGTTCCTTCATCAAATCAATGCATTAAAACGGGTATTACGGTGCGCCATTCATGGTCAAACAGCGTTATACAAATCGTCTAGATTCTAGGCCTAGACCTTATAGACCTATATATATGTGATGTAGTAGAAATAGGATGTGATGTTTAATGGAAAAAATTAATCAGTAATCATAGCTATATCTCTAGCCCTTTTCTTCCCCAGAACTCTGGGGCTTAAAACCGGCCGTAATTGCAGCAGATGCTGTATTTTCTGAGCTGAAGTGAATTTTTATTTTTTTAAATTGAACCGGTTGATATATTTCATTGACGTTTCTTACAGGTATTCGGACAATGATCCCGGTCAACTTGATACCTCATTCATGAATAACGGAGCTGTATTTCTTGCGTACGCGAAGAAAATGACCGAAAAGAAGCTCGCCACGCAAACACAGAAATTTATGAATATCAATCAATATTTTTAATTAAGATATAATAGGTCTATTTATTTGATATTTATTAGCTTATTTTTAATTAAAATATAATATTTTAAATTTAAATCAGTCAAGTCTTAATTTGATATTTATTAGCTTATTTCATGATGAAATCAATTATAAATACAATTGTAAATAGAATTGTTATATAGACCTAGACCTATGTCAATCTTTACGGATGCTAAAGGCTGAAAAGTTTGATGCCGCGGACGAACGCAAAATGGCTGCCACAGCAAAGAGCGCCCGTTTAACGGGAGCAAACAGCTAGTCTATAATAATAATACGCTAAGGCTCCGCGGGGGGCGCGACGTCTCGGCGAGCCTTTGTATTCTATTGTTTTTTAATGAGATCGCCGACCCAAGTTGGTGCGGCTATCTCCTCCTGAACCCTCCCCTCGGGGTACCTGTGCCCGGTGCCATCGTCCGCGGGAGAGTCTACTCTGTGGAATTGGCTATACTCCGCCCGAGGTCCTCCTCCGTGTCGACGTCCAGGGCGAAAACAGACGCGACATGCATAATGCAGGATATGCGTGACGACAGAGATACCTCATGGATATTCAACATTGTATCAAAGAGACACTCGACAGACGACGAGCAACTCACATTATGTTGCGTATTAAATGCTCTATGCAGAGGGCGGGATTACACACGAGAAAGCCATCGCGCTATAGGGTGTGCTTTGTACTAGCTGCAAAAGCCCGAGAGATCATACACGGGGCTAATTCCCGTCGACGTCCAAACTTAGAGACCTATTTCCATCATGATTGCCGCGATTTGTATATAGTTTTCGTATATGGAGGTATGAAATCAAAGCTTATTTTGTGATTGCTACGGCCATTTATACTACATTTTGATTATCATTTTCTAAAGGAAAGTTTTCACAAGAAAACCATCGGACTGACAGTTCAGTCGCAATTAGCTGCCTTCAGTCGGTGTCTGGTCAGGTCGCCCCCAAGCCGGTCGCCTCCTATACACAGTCGCCTCCTATACGCAGTCGCCTCCTAACGTAGTCGCCCCCAAATTGTGTGGTCGAGTCGCCTCCTATACACAGTCGCCTCCTAAACACAGTCGCCCCCTATAGGCAGTGCGCTAGTGCAGCGGTCAGAATCAGGCTATTTATGCTATATATGTTTGTAAATATAAGAGAAAGTTTCATTCTTTCTGTTATATTGTTGTCCACCTTCCTCAAGATAACTCTTTTGTGCTTAAGTATAATTTAATAAACGTTTCATTTTATTTTGATGCAACAGAGATTTACATTCAAAAGTTTATTTGTTATAATATAAGTATTGTATACAGTAATATTCTTCTCATTTCGACATTATCAGCCGCTTGTTCTCTATTTCGTTCCCTAAACTAAATATAAGGTATAATTATGTGAGAGGGGGGGGGGGGTAGAAATTTGGACGTAGCCTGTATACTGTATTTATTATATTTGTCTCTCCGATCACCCCCCCCCCCCCCTCCCCCAGTGGCTCTGAATTTGTTCTTTAGTTAGTCTCTGTTGGTTTGATCATATCTTTTCGCTAAAGTATAATGTCCGACGTATAACATCAGGAATATGTTATGATAATTAATCTCAAGGAAGGGATGATGCCCGGCATACAAGCAAATGGCGGAATAGACAACATTATGAAAGATGAAGATGGACATAGACAGAGAGAGGGAGAGAGAAGGGGAGGAGGGTGGTGGGTAGATAGAAAATTGGACGCAGTCTGTACTGTATTTATTATTATGATATTTTTCTCACCGACTCCCCGGCCCCCCCCCCAGCTCAGATTTTGTTTTTCTCTTTTTTTGTTTGTTTATAATAATGTCCGACGTATACCGTCAATGAAGCATAATAAACATTTTTTGTTTAGATATCAGTTTGATGCAACAGAGATTTACATTCAAAAGTTTTACTGTTTATAATATTACAGTAATATTCTTTATGCTATTTATAAATTATGTTTGTAAATAAAAGAGAAAGTTTCATTCTTTCTCTTTTTATGTTGTCCACCTTCTTCTAGTTTGTGCTTAAGTATAATGTAATAAACGTTTCATTTTATTTTGATGCAACAGAGATTTACATTAAAAAGTTTTACTTTTTATAAGTATTGTACAGTAATATTCTTCTCATTTCGACATTATCAGCCGCTCGTTCTCTATTTCGTTCTTTTCCTCCCTTTCCCTCTCATTTTTCCCCTCCCCCTTTTCTCATTTTTCCCGACAGCAGGGCAAGTTTACCGACAATATCCTGACAGGTTGGGGTATCGCACCCCGCCCCCTCCCCCCCCCCCCCCCCCCTTTAGCAACGCCCCTGCAGTGACGCTTTTGTCGTATAATGAGGGTTGATCTCATTGAAAGCGGTAAAGCCTCTCAATGTTTCGATATTATTGTTTCGGCGCTTTTATCATGACGACACGTTCTAGTGTGGGTCTTGTAGTAGAAACGCAAATCCGGGGATTAAAAGGGATCTTAAATGCTCTAATTTGCTTGCGTGTACAAAATATACTCGAGAAAAGCTAAGAAAGCCAATCTATACAATCCTTATTATCCTATATAGCTTGTGGATACTCTCTTATGGCATTGCTCACTTTCTTCCCTCTATGAAATTGGTGGCAGTCATTATTCAGTTAAAATGTCATAACACAGTTTTAATTACCTTCAAATTACAAAATGCATTTTGTCCAATTATAATTATACTCGAAATGCCCGGATAAACCCCGTACTTGCCGGTTTCAGCTCTAAATTCAATTTGAAACAGTAAGACCCACACAACTTGCTTCGGAATGTGACATAATTAATGAGAGTAAAGAATAACATCTCAGCTTTTAACTGGTGGCAGTCATTATTCAGTTAAATGTCATACGACAGTTTTAAAAGCATTATAAGTATCATACATATTTTGTCCAATTATAATATACTCGAAATGTATACAGTAATATTCTTCTCATTTCGACATTATCAGCCACTCGTTTTCTATAACGTTTCCTAAAATAAATATAAGGTATACTGTGCATGCACATCATCAGGGATATGTTATAATAATTAATCTCAAGGAAGGGATGCTGCCGGCGTACAAGCAAATGGAGGAATAGAAAACATTATGAAAGATGAACATGGAAAACGACATTGACAGATAGAGGGAGAGAGAGAAATAGGGCGACAGAGAGAGAGAGAGAGAAAGAGAGGGGGTGAGAGATAGAAAGTTGGACGTAGTCTGTACTGTGTTTATTATTATGATTTTTGTCTTTGTCACTCCGATCCCCCCCCCCCCCAAGCTCTGATTTTGTTCTTTAGTCCGTCTCTTTTTCGTTTGATTATATCGTTTCGCTAAAGTACAATGTCCGACGTATAGTAGTACCGTCAATATATATTAATAAACATTTTTTTAATATCAATTTGATGCAACAGAGATTTACATTCAAACTTTGACTTTGTATATTATTATTGTACAGTATACATTCTTCCCTTTTCGACATTATCAGCCGCTCGTTTTCTATTTCGTTCCCTATAATAAATATACGGTATATATAATTTTGTACATCATCAGGGATAATGTTATAATAATAATTAAGCTCAAAGAAGGAATGTCGCCGGCATACAAGCAAATGGTGAAACAACATTGGCAGATAGACAGAGAGAGAGACAGACAGACAGAGAAAGCGAGCGAGAGATAGATGGAGAAAGAGAGAGAGAGAGGGGGACATAAAGAGAGAGAAAAAGAGAGAGAAACAATCATTTTTCATAATCATGTTTTCTGTGACATTTTTCTGTGATCAACATTGGCAGATAGACAGAGAGAGAGACAGAGTGAGAAAGAAAGAGAGAGCGGGGGGGGGGGGGGGGGGTTAGAAAGTTGGACGTATAGTCTGTACTGTATTTATTATTATGCTAGTTCTCTCTCCGATCACCCCCCCCCCCCTCCCCCCCCCCCCCTTCCGAATGTTTCTTTGGTTTCTTTCTTTTGTTTGTTATATCTTTTCGCTAAATTATAATGTCCGACCAAGGAGTTATCTCCTTCGTCCGACGTATATTAGTGGTGTAAGGCCCTGGAAAATAGGCCTCCCTCAAAATTTTGTATACATATATCCTATTAGTATTGTCATATATTTTACACACCAGTTTCTAAAAAGTTTGCACATTCTTCGATCACTGCTTGCTGCAAATATGCAGAAACCCACCCCCTGTTTTCCGAGAAGTGGTGACTCATATTGTGCCCTTTCCCCAAAACGAAACCAAATCGAAGGCGTTGGTCATGTCAGTGGTTTCTGCCTGATAGCATCAGTTCTATACCTGATGCTTCACAGTAAACACTTATTCTGACCAGCCTCTTCATTTCTTTTCAGGTAAGAAAATACAACTTTCAATCTTTTTTTTCTTTCAATTTTGTCTGTTTAAGTTAATTATAATTGTTCGATTCATATATTACATTGTTGTACTGCAACTCGTGTTTAATGATGAAGTGAATGTTATTAGTGCTATTAGAACCAATTAAGTGTATTTTATCAAACCAGACTGATCATGAGAGATGCAGGCTTAACATATGTATTTAAGTGACAGGTATCTATTGTATGGTGTCAGTTATGTTCATGAAGCATTTAGATTATATAATAGTCGTATTATTATGTAGTAGAAGTAGTAAATCATTCTATATTCATACTAAGTCAGGTTAAACCAACTAGTGTGAACACACCTCATAATGTGTGTATGCTTAATGTGAGATGTATAGTGACGAGTTCATACCCCACTATACAAGGGTAGTAGTAAAGTTAATCCTGATACCAATTTAATAGTCTGTGCATTGGGAGAAGTTTCTCTGGTCTTTATCAGAGATAACTGTGACATGCTATGACTAATGACTTGTGGTCAGCAGTAGTCCACCAACTGGAGAAATGAGGGAATATCGTAGAAAAGAGAGAATTTGGGATCATAGTTGAAGATTGAGAGTTTTGTTAGAATTGAGAAAGTAACTTTGTAGTATTTCAGAAAAGGATTTAGGGTTACTGCAACTATAGACAGGTCGGGATATTGGAGAAAGTTGGGTTATTGTGTAAAAAGACACAAACCTACTTTTAACTGGTTCACCTTGGTCTATAATTACAGTTAGCCGTGTTCAGATTAGAAGATAAGCAGTCAGATGCCTATGCCAATGTTGTTTATGAATTTAGAGTTAGCCGTGTTCATATTCATATTTAATCCGTATTACTTGTATTTAGTTTCATTAGTGGAATATGTTATTCCATGTTTATTGTTTATGTTATTAAAGCAGTTCTATACCTGATGCTTCACAGTAAACACTTATTCTGACCAGCCTCTTCATTTCTTTTCAGAATTTATATTATTTACCCCGGCCCGGGTAACAGTACTGTCAACAAATATTTTTTTCATATTAATTGTATATGCAAAAGAGATGCTTTTATATCCTAACTTTTACTTTATAATAATGTATTATTGTACAGTAATATTCTTCTCATTTCGATATCAGCCGTTCGTTCCGGGTTTCTTTTCTTCTTCATTTAAAAATTATTGTATAATATTTTTTCTCAAAATCGGAAGAAATAATTTCGGTATAAAAACAAAAAGCGGAACAAAAAGCAGTACGAGAGATAAAGATGGAAAATGGCGTTGAGAGAGCGAGCGAGCGAGAGAGAAGCAAACATTTCCCCTATCATTTTTCGTCTGTGACAATACTTAATCTCATCCTCTTGTTTATTCCTTTATCTTTGCATGATTGTAATATCTTTGAATGAATATTTTAGATAGGGTTAAATCTGGCTATGCGTTATATGATTAACAATTCTTATTGAGGAGTATGTCGAAACGTGCTTTCGAAAATCGCCAAACAGAAGACAGTATGCTATCAAATACTGTCAAAACACATACATAAACACACAAATTGTATGCATAAATTAAATGTATTAATCCCAGATGCAAATAAGAAGCTGTATTGAAAAAAACCTTCGCTCATGTTGTTGTTTGTCTGTGTTACTGTTAACAGCGTTGTGGTGTATACTGTTAGCTTTTGTTGTTAATTACAAAAAATCTATGATAACTTGATAACCCAATCATACCATAAAAGAATTTCTTACATTTTAATAAATTTTATTGCCATACATTACCTATCAAATACTGTCAAAACACATACATAAAAACAAGTTTATAGGCCTACATTAATCCTAGAATGGGCCAGATGCAAATAAGTAGCTTCGCTCGTCTGTCTGTGTTGGATTTGGGGTGTGTTGTTTACAAAAATAACGCCGGTGCGAGTGGGCGGTTGTACGGCCAGTACATGCAGGCGCAGGCTAGGTCGCAGCAGCGCTGACTTCCCAATGAATAATTCAATAGTCTAAGAGTTGAAATGTAGCCGTTTCAAAATTCAACTTTTAACAACTTTTCACTGTGAGAACACTTTCTTTCATTACAAATACAGAAAATATGGTTGTATTCAAATAATTCAAGTTTATTTTACATCCGTAAGCTCCGTCACTAGAGCTAAGCCAGCGGTCAGTGGAGTCAGAACGAGCGATGTGGTAGTACTAGATCTAGTACGTAAAGCTGGTGGAAACTTAGATGCAAATATCCTCGAAAATATGCAGTTACGAGGAAAATTTTCAATATTTAGGGATAACAAAGTAATAACATAGTACTGAGATACAAGGAACTAAAAATGGCTTGACTTTGAACTTGTAAAATACATCAAATTAAAACAACAAATTAGGGGGCGAGATGACCAAAAAAGTGGGGGCGAGCTGACCAAGAATCCCAAAATCGGCAAAAAAAATCGGGAGGCGACATGACCAATTGGGGGCGACTTTGTAAGGGGGCGGGCTGACATTGGGCGACTTGACATACGTACACATACATACATTACACACAGTGCAGTGTAACTCCGGAAAGCTCCAACACCGGGACCGCGCACCGCAGGCGTCCGACGCCTGCGGCGCCGGTGTTCGAGCTAAATGGAGTTACGCTGTAGTCTGTGTGTGTGTGTGAGTTCAGCTGAGCTAGCTGAGCTCGAGTCGAAGAGATTTGACACTTTGAAATTGTTATCTGTTGGTTTGCATGATTATTGCCGCGATTTCAATATAGTTTCGTGAATAGATTTACGTAAAAGTATTACTAATGTCTAGACTGTCTGATTTTCCTGTGAAAATTTTACTTTGAAAAATGATTATCGAAATTCATGGTCAGAAATAATCACAATCTGGGGTCTATTATGTTACAGTTCTTGCATCAAATCAATGCATGAAAACTTAGTTATTGAACTAGAAAAATGTTTTTTTTTTTTTAAATAGGCAATTATGAAGTAGGAAGAATGAAACCTTAGCCTACTAAACAAATCTCAACAAAGTGTAGTCCTATCCTTATATGAATTAATGAAAAAGTAGCCCCAGAAAAAAGAGCCCCCGAAAATTTCCCTAAAATTTGAAATGGAGCCCCCGAAATGAAAAACTTAATTTTTTGCCTGCGCACCCCCTCTAGAATCCCGCGGATTTCCGCGGGTCCTGAGTTGAGTGTATATATAATATAGGCGTGAGGTCCACGGGTTTCAAGGGGCCATAAACCCCGAAAGCTCGGGGGTTTTAGGCGCATAGGGTCAGATGAGCATATTTTTAATACTTTATTTATGACACTTGCGGGTCACTAATTGGCGTGGGGTCAATACGTAGAGTTGCGTAGTGTTGCATAACAACTACGCTGGCCTACGTTACTATATGCTGAGGGACGGAAAGGGGTACGCAAGATGAACGAAAACAATTCAACCTGTTTAATTTTTTTCGCCAGCCTACGCATAACCTACGCAGGGACTATTTTCCCATTAATACGCAGCCTAATTTCTGCGTAGTCGGTACGCCACATTACGGAACTCTACGCAGTTCCAGTGGCTTAAAGAATAACTACCGGTACAGTTGGATCGTTTTATTTTATTTTTATATAAGGCCAAATTAAAAAAAAAACATGTTTAGCTTCCTGTTTTTTTCGAAAAATGGGAAGGAGGAGGCCCTTTTTTTTTCTTTTTATTTTCTTTCAAATTGCGTCTCCGTACATTTTTCCTGACATTCGGGCTATTTTTCAAGATGGCGGCCGACAATTTTTTTTTTTCTTTTTTAAAATCAGAAATACATTTTAGCAGTGCTTTTCATGTTTTTTTTCTTTCAAAAAAAATAAATAAATAAAAAGAAAGAAAAAAAAAAAAAAAAAAAAAAAATAGGAGGCGGCCCCCAAAAAGGAAGCAGGCGGGGACGCTGTTTTTTTTTTCTTCAAAAAAAAAAAAAAACTTTTCAAAAAAAATTCAAAAAAAAAAATAGGAGGCGGCCCCCAAAAAGGAAGCGGGCGGGGACGCTTAACATGTATATTTCTTAATGGCCTGAATGGCAAATAAAGTTCTTGGTGGTTTTAATTTAGACAGTCTCTATATATCTATTTACACCCCCGCCCCCCTCTAGGATCCCGCGGATTTCCGCGGGTCCTGCTAGTCCATATAATAATACGCTAAGGCGTCGAGGGGGGTATCCGGGGTCCATTTTACGGCGCCCAAATCTCCCCTCCCGCCCGCCCCCGGGCGCCGCCGGGCGGTCCCGCGGACGGACGGGGTTTCAATCTATAGAATTGGCCACGTCCCGGCCCGGTGCGACGTCCCGGTCGTCGTCGACGTCGTCGTTGCGTCCGCACGTCCTACTTATCCGTCACGAATTTCATGCTTTAGCATGAAACGGAAGTGGACGAGCGGTCTGAGGCGCCGGTTGCGTTCGATTCGCCGGCAGCTCTTGCACTTTTTGCATGCACGGGTTCGATCCCGCCTCCGTCTCAAGTTTTTTTTTTTTCTTCCCCGTGTTTGTTTTGTATATTTTAGATTTTGTAATCTTTACCATTTTTTTTACTTTAATTAAAATGTAGACCTCATATTTAAAATTTAAATGAGTTGAGTCTTTATTTGATATTTATTAGCTTATTTCATGATATCTAGGCCTAAAATCAGCGCAACAGATGTCTTCCCATATCCACGTCCAAACTTAGAGACCTATTTCCATCATTATTGCCGGGATTTTTATATAGTTTTCGTGAGTGGAGGTATGAAATTAAACCTTATTTTGTGATTATTCTGGCCATGTTTACTCAGTTTTGATTATCATTTATTAAAGGAAAGTTTTCACAAGAAAATCAGAGAAAAACATCGTTCAGTTTCAAGAGCTCTGCCGTACGCATACAGTGTGTAGTGCAGTGCAGCTGCGCTGGCTGCTCGACTGAGCTGAGCTGAGTGAGTGAGTGAGCTAGCTATTCAGAGTCGAAGAAACTATGAAGGGCCAAACATGCCAATATTCGACAACTATACGCTATATTATGTATCCATCCATGCGACTATTTATGTCTATCCATTCATTGAAGTAGGCCTACACGTGAACACAACAGCGGCAGGCCGAAGTGCCATAAGATCGTTGGGGGGGGGGGGGGGGCAAAATATTTTTTTTTGCATCTTACATGTTACATGCAGACCCCACAAAACATTTTTCAAAGTGTGGGGGGGGGGGGCGAGGGGGATCAGGTAGATCGAAGCGAGTTGAGTGTAGGCGTGGGGTCCACGGGTTTCAAGGGGCCATAAACCCCGAAAGCTCGGGGGGTTTAGGCGTTTAATTAGGGTCAGATGAGCATATTTTTAATACTTTATTTGGCGTGGGGTCAATACGTAGAGTTGCGTAGTGTTGCGTACCAACTACGCTGGCCTACGTTACTATATGCTGGGGGACGGAAAGGGGTACGCAAGATGAACGAAAACAATTCAACATGTTTAATTTTTTTCGCGTACTTTCGGCGTAGAAACTTGACGCAGAAAGTACGCCTTTTTACGCAACACTACGCTACTTGACTACGCAACAGTACGCTACCCTACGCCAGATTGACAAAGCAGTAAAAGCTTTCCACACAGTAAGCAACCATAAGGCAACCTGTACGCCAGCCTACGCATAACCTACGCAGGGACTATTTTCCCATTAATACGCAGCCTAATTTCTGCGTAGTCGGTATGCCACACTACGGAACTCTACGCAGTTCCAGTGGCTTAAAGAACAACTACCGGTATAGTTGGATCGTTTTTGTTTTTTATATAAGGCCAAATTAAAAAAAAAACATGTTTAGCGTCCTGTTTTTTCGAAAAATGGGAAGGAGGCCCTTTTTTTCTTTTATTTTCTTTCAAAATGGCCGCTCCGTACATTTTTCCTGACATTCAGGCTATTTTTCAAGATGGCGGCCGACAATTTTTTTTTTTCTTTTTTAAAATCAGAAATACATTTTAGCAGTGCTTTTCATGTTTTTTTTCTTTCAAAAAAAAAAAATAAATAAAAAAAAAAAAAAAAAAAATAGAAGGGCGGCCCCCAAAAAGGAAGCGAGCGGGGACGCTGTTTTTTTTTCTTTCAAAAAAAAAAAAAAAAAAAAAAAAAAAAAACTTTTCAAAAAATTTCAAAAAAAAAAATAGGAGGCGGCCCCCAAAATGGAAGCGGGCGGGGACGCTTAACATGTATATTTCTTAATGGCCTGAATGGCAAATAAAGTTCTTGGTGGTTTTAATTTAGACAGTCTCTATATATCTATTTACTCCCCCCGCCCCCCTCTAGGATCCCGCGGATTTCCGCGGGTCCTGCTAGTCCATATAATAATACGCTAAGGCGTCGAGGGGGGTATCCGGGGTCCATTTTACGGCGCCCAAATCTCCCCTCCCGCCCGCCCCCGGGCGCCGCCGGGCGGTCCCGCGGACGGACGGGGTTTCAATCTACAGAATTGGCCACGTCCCGGCCCGGTGCGACGTCCCGGTCGTCGTCGACGTCGTCGATGCGTCCGCACGTCCGACTTATCCGTCACGAATTTCATGCTTTAGCATGAAACGGAAGTGGACGAGCAGTCTGAGGCGCCGGTTAATTGCGTTCGATTCGCCGGCAGCTCTTGCACTTTTTGCACGCACGGGTTCGATCCCGCCTCGATCCGTCGCAAGTTTTTTTTCTTCCCCGTGTTTGTTTTGTATATTTTAGATGTTGTAATCTTTTCCATTTTTTTAATTTTAATTAAAATGTAGACCTCATATTTAAAATTTAAACGAGTTGAGTCTTTATTTGATATTTATTAGCTTATTTCATGATCAGCGCAACAGATGTCTTCCCATCCACGTCCAAACTTAGAGACCTATTTCCATCATTATTGCCGGGATTTTTATATAGTTTTCGTGAGTGGAGGTATGAAATCAAAGCTTATTTTGTGATTATTCTGGCCATGTTTACTCAGTTTTGATTATCATTTATTAAAGGAAAGTTTTCACAAGAAAATCAGAGAAAAACATCGTTCAGTTTCAAGAGCTCTGCCGTACGCATACAGTGTGTAGTGCAGTGCAGCTGCGCTGGCTGCTCGACTGAGCTGAGTGAGTGAGTGAGCAAGCTATTCAGAGTCGAAGAAACTATGAAGGGCCAAACATGCCAATATTCGACAACTATACGCTATATTATGTATCCATCCATGCGACTATTTATGTCTATCCATTCATTGAAGTAGGCCTACACGTGAACACAACAGCGGGCAGGCCGAAGTGCCATAAGATCGTTGGGGGGGGGGGGGCAAAATATTTTGTTTGCATCTTACATGTTACAAAAAAAATCTGCATCTTACATGTTACATGCAGACCCCACAAAACATTTTTCAAAGTGTGGGGGGGGGGGTCAGGTAGATCGAAGCGAGTTGAGTGTAGGCGTGGGGTCCACGGGTTGTGGGGGGGGGCGAGGGGGATCAGGTAGATCGAAGCGAGTTGAGTGTAGGCGTGGGGTCCACAGGTTTCAAGGGGCCATAAACCCCGAAAGCTCGGGGGGTTTAGGCGTTTAATTAGGGTCAGATGAGCATATTTTCAATACTTTATTTGGCGTGGGGTGAATACGTAGAGTTGCGTAGTGTTGCGTACCAACTACGCTGGCCTACGTTACTATATGCTGGGGGACGGAAAGGGATACGCAAGATGAACGAAAACAATTCAACATGTTTAATTTTTTCGCGTACTTTCGGCGTAGAAACTTGACGCAGAAAGTACGCCTTTTTACGCAACACTACGCTACATGACTACGCAACAGTACGCTACCCTACGCCAGATTGACAAAGCAGTAAAAGCTTTCCACACAGTAAGCAACCATAAGCAAACCTGTACGCCGGCCTACGCATAACCTACGCAGGGACTATTTTCCCATTAATACGCAGCCTAATTTCTGCGTAGTCGGTATGCCACACTACGGAACTCTACGCAGTTCCAGTGGCTTAAAGAATAACTACCGGTATAGTTGGATCGTTTTCGTTTTTTATATCAGGCCAAATTAAAAAAAAAACATGTTTAGCGTCCTGTTTTTTCGAAAAATGGGAAGGAGGCCCTTTTTTTCTTTTTTTTTCTTTCAAAATGGCCGCTCCGTACATTTTCCCTGACATTCAGGCTATTTTTCAAAATGGCGGCCGACAATTTTTTTTTTTCTTTTTTAAATCAGAAATACATTTTAGCAGTGCTTTTCATGTTTTTTTTCTTTCAAAAAAAAAAAAAAAAATAAATAAATAAAATAAATAAATTAAAAAAAAATAGGAGGCGGCCCCCACAAAGGAAGCAGGCGGGAACGCTGTTTTTTTCTTTCAAAAATAAAAAAAATAAAAAAATAAAATATTTTAAAAAAAAGCGGGCGGGGACGCTAAACATGTATATTTTTTTAATGGCCTGAATGGCATATAAAGTTCTTGGTGGTTTTAATTTAGACAGTCTCTATATATCTATTTACACCCCCCGCCCCCCCTCTAGAATCCCGCGGATTTCCGCGGGTCCTGCTAGTCTATAATAATAATACGCTAAGGCTCCGCGGGGGGCGCGACGTCTCCGCCGGCCTTTGTATTCTATTGTTTTTTAATTAGATCGCCGACCCAAGTTGGTGCAGCTATCTCCTCCTGAACCCTCCCCTCGGGGCACCGGTGACGGTGCCGTCGTCCGCGGGAGAGTCTACTCTAGCGAATTGGCTATACTCCGCCCGAGGTCCTCCTCCGTGCATGTCGACGTCCAGGGCGAAAACAGACGCGACATGCATAATGCAGGATATGCGTGACGACAGAGATACCTCATGGATATTCAACATGACATCCGTAGACACACGACCGATGACCATCCACTCACATTAAGTTGCGTATTAAATGCACGATGGACAGGGTCGGGATTACCCGAGTAAAGCATCTTTCTATAGGATATCCTTTGTAGTAGCGCTGCACAAGCCAGGGGGATACGCGGGGCTTCCCGTCGACGTCCAAACTTAGAGACCCATTTCCGTCATGAATGCCGCGATTTGTAGATCTATATAGTTTTCGTGAATGGAGGTATGAAATAAAAGATTATTTTGTGATTATTACGGCCATGCTAACTAAATTTTGATTATCATTTTCTAAAGGAAAGTTTTCACAAGAAAACCATTGGACTGACAATTCAGTCGCAAGCTGCCTTCTTCAGTCAACACACAGTGCAATGCTGCTGTGTGCGGTGTGTGAGTTGAAATGAGCTTGCAGGAAGCTCCTAACCGGCACCGCGCACCGTAGGCGTCCTACGCCTGCGGCGCCGGTGTTCGAGCTCTGGAGTTACGCTGTAGTGTGTGTGAGTTCACCTGAGCTGGGTCGAAGAGATTTGACACTTTGAAATTGTTATCTGTTGGTTTGCATCATTATTGCCGCGATTTCAATATAGTTTCGTGAATAGATTTACGAAACCTGAGCTTAGAATTAGTAAAAGTATTACTAATGTCTACGTTTTTAAACGACTGTCTGATTTTCTTGTGAAAATTTTACTTTGAAAAATAATTATCGAAATTTATGGTCAGAAATAATCACAATCTAGGGTCTATTATGTTACAGTTCTTGCATCAAATCAATGCATGAAAACTTAGTTATTGAACTAGAAAAATGTTTTTTTTTTTAAATAGGCAATTATGAAGAAGGAAACCTGAAACCCTGAGTTGAGTGTATATTTGTTTCAAGGGGCCATAAACCCCCAAAAGCTCGGGGGTTACGTTCTTCAAAGTGAATCCGGGCTAACTCGGCCCACGGGACTACTCGGCCCAGCTGGAAAAACTGGGCCGAGATGTCCCGACCTGATTAATCGATCGAGAGATACCAATGTGTATATGTTTGTGCTCTTTGTGCCTAAATAATGCCCTTTCCAACCTAAATCTTTAATGGAATTGTGTTAAATGATACCAATGAAGACAATCTATGACTTATCTTTAGGTAAAATGACAAAAAAAATGACATTTCGGACAATTTACTCACAGCTCGCAATCCGCATTGCCGCACGTACATAAAATGTGCGTTGTATCTACTCGGACCACTGAAATTCGAGCAGTGTTTTTGTCGGTAAATCACTGCAAAAATATCATTTTTATCTCGTATGAAGGTCTATTTTTTATTCCTGACACAGATTTCATTATTGAGAAGTCGAATATAGTACATTTTAGACGAGATGGTTGATGTTTGTTCACATTCTTTCGTCCTGGCCGTAAATTAGCAGACTACTGCCTAGTGCTACCGCAGCAGCTCAGCTCAGTGTGCAGCTAGCCGTACAGCGCCGCCGGCCGGGTCGGCGGGGGAATTCACTGACTCGTGCCGGGCCGCTGCACTGCATTGCATGATTGTACTGCCCAATTTGATCGAGTGATGTGTGAGTATAACTAATCAAACTAGATCTATATCTACTGTATTATCATTATTCATTCCGAGTAGAACATCCAATTTGATTTAGTGAGTAAACTAGACCTAGATCTAGTCTATATCTATACACCATTATCATATACTAGATTAGTCATTCAGAGTAGAATATTCGATTAATGAAGGAATGGAATTTTTCTTCTTCATAATCAGATAATCATATTTTACTCCTAAAAGTTAAAGACTTGATAAATAGCTAGATCTCTCGTAAGGGCCTAGCCTAGTACTGTAAGAGAAGTGAGCTGAAGAATCGCCTTCTTTTTTTTTATTTTGGAGGAGCAGGCACGTAGCCAGGGAGGGGGGGGGGGCAGTGGGGGCGGTCGCCCCCCCCCAAAAAAAAAAAATAGGAAGAGGACGTAGGAAGAAAAAGGATTAAGAGTCGAGAACGGTACAATGAGTCGTCTTCTTTCTCTAATTATTTAATGAAACATCAAAGCTTTCGCGCTTTGCGCGGGAAGGGGGGACGGAACTGAATTCAGATAAGGATAAATAGTCGAGAACGGTACAACGAATCGGGGTCCAGACAACTCGCCACAAAGACAACTCGCCCCAAGACAACACGCCCCAAGACAACCCGCCACCATACCCTGGACATCCCGCCACAATACCCTGGACAACCCGCCACAATACCCTGGACAACAGAGTAGAATATCCGATTAATGAAGGAATGGAATTCAGATAATCATATTTTACTCCTAAAAGTTAGAGACTGATAAGTAGCTAGATCTAACGTAAGGGCCTAGCCTAGTACTCTAAGCAGATTCTTCAGTGAGCTGAAGAATCGCCTTCTTATTTTTTGGGAGGGGGCTGCTTCAAAAAAATTCTACGAAAAGAAGGTATTGGCTTCAAGTTTTTAGTATAACTAATGCAGCCCCCACCACCCCCCCCCCCAAACAAACCAAAAAATCTCCTTTTTGTTCCCTTTTTCTGGGAATCAAAGAGATATATACAAAGCAAAGCAATTAAGACATGATATTGCAATGACGTGCCGGTGCATGGAGGGGCAGAGGCGGCCCTCCCGGGGGGTGGGGGGGGGGGGCAGTGCCCCCCACTTTTTCAGATACCCCAAAAGTGCCCCTTTTTACATAGGAAAAGTGCCCCTTTAAGTTTGTAAGAAGTGCCCCTTTTCCTTTGACAAGTGCCCCTTTTCCTTTGACAAGTGCCCCTATTACTTAGTAAAAGTGCCCCTTCCCCCATTTCACCTCTGACGAGTGCCCTTTTTATTTTTGACACGTGCCCCTTTCGTTCGGCATGTTCCCATTTTCCTTTGCAATAAGTGTCCATTTTCCATTCTCATAAATCTTGAAATAATCTTGAATAAGTGCCCTTTTAATCTTTTTCATGTCCTCATTTATTTTAATTGTTTTAACTTTGTTTATTTATTTAGGATATTTTTTTTGCCTTGTAACTTGCATATATGAAATAATACGTACCAATACCTCAACACAAGGAATGGTGTGGCGTGTCATCTGTACTGGTTTCTGCATGTTACAATTTTTTTTTGGGGGGGGGGGCTGGGGGTTAACAGATTTATAACTGATATCTGTGTACCTGTATAAATATGTATACTATAAATAAATAAAAAATAAAAACAAAATTGCATTACCACAACGTGGCATAAAATTAATACACGATTACACCTGCTTATCATTTGTTATTTTGAGTCAGCTTGACGTCATATTGTTGGAATTTGTATCTTGGAGTCGTAAACAAATAATGTTTATTGCTATTATGAGTGTTTTTCAAACATGTCCTCATTTTTATTTAATTGTTTTAACTTTATTTATTTAGATTTTGTTTTGCCTTGTAAATTGCATATGAAATAATACGTACCAATACCACAACACAAGGCATGTTACAATTTTTTTTTTTTTGGGGGGGGGGCTGGGGGTTAACAAATTTATATCTGATCTTTGTGTACCTGTAAATATGTACATACTATAAATAAATAATGAATACAAAAATAAAATTGCATTTCCACAACGTGGCATAATACATAATGGAGACAATGTTGATGATGTAAGGGATGGAGATGATGAGAGGGATTGGTGAGGGATGGAGATGATGAGAGGAATGGAGAGGATATTGATAATGAAAGGGATGGAGACAATGTGAGGGATGGAGATGATGAGAGGGATGGAGACAATGTGAGGAATGGAGATGATGAGAGGGATGGAGACGATGTGAGGGATGGAGAATTGGAGATGATGAGAGGGATGGAGACAATTTTGATGATGTAAGGGATGAAGACGATATTGATGATTAGAGGGATGGAGACGTCTCCATCCCTCCCGTCTCCATCCCTCTCATCGTCTCCATCCTCTCACCATCTTATTATCTAATTATGAAATTTAATTCTTTGAATGGAATATCATTTTAAATTGATTCAATTCAAGTTTTATTATTTTTGTATGTTCTTTTTGGTTACTAAATAGTAATAAATTATACTGCTTTATCTGTTTGTTTGTTTTTTTTTTTTTTTTTTTTGGGGGGGGGGGGGGAGTGGAAATTCGTTTTGACCCCCCCCCCCCCCCCACACACACACAAATTTTTTTGTTGGGAGGAGGGCGAGTCCCCTGCCCCTACTTCTGGCGCCTATGATCGCAAGAATGGCTGGATTTCTGAAAAAGGGGCACCTACAAAGGGACACATCAACAATAATAAAAACCATTTTTAGATATTTGTATAAAGGCCTACGCCTTCGTCAAGATTGTGAATACATTACCACGAATGACATCAATATTTGTTTATTTCTTTACGTGGAACAACATTATTGTTTAAGCAACGTACTTCGCAATTTGGTGTGATGGACTGAATATCGATTTCGAGCAAGCGAGCTAAAAGTAGAAGGTCCCATTTAAAAAATTACATGACGAATATTAAAGACAATTTAATGAAGAAAGACTGAAAAGTTCTTTTATGTAATTATGAGTAACATTATAATTAAAACATCTGAGAAAGAAAAGTAGGCACTTATCAGAAGGGAAAAGGACATGTACAAAATGATAAGGGGGCACTTTAGGGGAACCTGAAAAAGTGGAGGCACAGTGCCCCCCCCCCAACCAAGAATGCCGCCTCTGACTGTGGGCAAAAGTGCGAAACTAACCCCGAAAATCTAGAAATAAACCAAATTTCAATTTTATTTCGCGGGTCAACTGCCCCCTTCCCCGTCAGTATGCCAGTGCTTCCAGTAGGTCTATCCTTCCATGAATTCCTACCATTAAAAATTATCAGAAGGGAAAAGGACATGTACAAAGGATAAGGGGGCACTTTAGGGGAACCTGGAAAAGTGGGGGCACAGTGTCCCCCCCCCCAACCAAGAATGCCGCCTCTGACAAAACTAACCCAGAAAATCTAGAAATAAACCACATTCCAATTTTATTTCGCGGGTCAACTGCCCACCCCCCCCCCCTCCCTATCAGTACGCCAGTGCTTCCAGTATCCTACCATTAAAAAAATTCTAGGACAGAAAAATGCAGCTGTTATAGACCTCTAGATCAAAAGTATATTATTGTTACAAGGGAAATCAACTTTATTCTTTGTAATGACTGTGTTTTTAAAAGCACGAAAATCATGAAAAATGACAATTTCATTTCATTTTAGATCTAGAAATCATGATGGGAAAAAAGTGTGGCGAGTTGTCCGAAAAGGCTGTGGCGAGTTGTCCAGGGTATTGTGGCGGGTTGTCCAGGGTATTGTGGCGGGATGTCCAGGGTATGGTGGCGGGTTGTCTTGGGGCGTGTTGTCTTGGGGCGAGTTGTCTTTGTGGCGAGTTGTCTGGACCCCGATTCGTTGTACCGTTCTCGACTATTTATCCTTATCTGAATTCAGTTCCGTCCCCCCTTCCCGCGCAAAGCGCGAAAGCTTTGATGTTTCATTAAATAATTAGAGAAAGAAGACGACTCATTGTACCGTTCTCGACTCTTAATCCTTTTTCTTCCTACGTCCTCTTCCTTTTTTTTTTGGGGGGGGGGGACTGGGCGACTGCCCCACCCCCCCTCCCTGGCTACGCGCCTGCCCCTCCAAAATAAAAAAAAGAAGGCGATTCTTCAGCTCACTTCTCATACAGTACTAGGCTAGGCCCTTACGAGAGATCTAGCTATTTATCAAGTCTTTAACTTTTAGGAGTAAAATATGATTATCTGATTATGAAGAAGAAAAATTCCATTCCTTCATTAATCGAATATTCTACTCTGAATGACTAATCTAGTATATGATAATGGTGTATAGATATAGACTAGATCTAGGTCTAGTTTACTCACTAAATCAAATTGGATGTTCTACTCGGAATGAATAATGATAATACAGTAGATATAGATCTAGTTTGATTAGTTATACTCACACATCACTCGATCAAATTGGGCAGTACAATCATGCAATGCAGTGCAGCGGCCCGGCACGAGTCAGTGAATTCCCCCGCCGACCCGGCCGGCGGCGCTGTACGGCTAGCTGCACACTGAGCTGAGCTGCTGCGGTAGCACTAGGCAGTAGTCTGCTAATTTACGGCCAGGACGAAAGAATGTGAACAAACATCAACCATCTCGTCTAAAATGTATATATTCGACTTCTCAATAATGAAATCTGTGTCAGGAATAAAAAATAGACCTTCATACGAGATAAAAATGATATTTTTGCAGTGATTTACCGACAAAAACACTGCTCGAATTCCAGTGGTCCGAGTAGATACAACGCACATTTTATGTACGTGCGGCAATGCGGATTGCGAGCTGTGAGTAAATTGTCCGAAATGTCATTTTTTTTGTCATTTTACCTAAAGATAAGTTATAAATTGTCTTCATTGGTATCATTTAACACAATTCCATTAAAGATTTTGGTTGGAAAGGGCATTATTAAGTCACAAAGAGCACAAACATATACACATTGGTATCTCTCGATCGATTAATCAGGTCGGGACATCTCGGCCCAGTTTTTCCAGCTGGGCCGAGTAGTCCCGTGGGCCGAGTTAGCCCGACTCCTTCAAAGTTGGGGGGGGGGGGGGGGAGAGATCAGATCGCAGCGAGTTGAGTGTATATACAATGGAGTCGGGCTAACTCGGCCCACGGGACTACTCGGCCCAGCTGGAAAAACTGGGCCGAGATGTCCCGACCTGATTAATCGATCGAGAGATACCAATGTGTATATGTTTGTGCTCTTTGTGACTTAATAATGCCCTTTCCAACCTAAATCTTTAATGGAATTGTGTTAAATGATACTAATGAAGACAATCTATGACTTATCTTTAGGTAAAATGACAAAAAAATGACATTTCGGACAATTTACTCACAGCTCGCAATCCGCATTGCCGCACGTACATTAAATGTGCGTTGTATCTACTCGGACCACTGAAATTCGAGCAGTGTTTTTGTCGGTAAATCACTGCAAAAGTATCATTTTTATCTCGTATGAAGGTCTATTTTATTCCTGACACAGATTTCATTATTGAGAAGTCGAATATAGTACATTTTAGACGAGATGGTTGATGTTTGTTCACATTCTTTCGTCCTGGCCGTAAATTAGCAGACTACTGCCTAGTGCTAGCGCAGCAGCTCAGCTCAGTGTGCAGCTAGCCGTACAGCGCCGCCGGCCGGGTCGGCGGGGAATTCACTGACTCGTACCGGGCCGCTGCACTGCATTGCATGATTGTACTGCCCAATTTGATCAGGCGCGTAGCCAGGGGGGCGGGGTGGGGGGCGGTCGCCCCCCCCCCCCAAAACGCCGGCCAAAAAAAAAAAAGAGAGAGAAAGAGAAGAAAAAAAGAAAGAGGACGTAGGAAGAAAAAAGGGAAAAGGAGTCGAGAACTGTACAATGAATCGTCAAAGCTTCCGCGCTTCGCGGAAACTGAGTTCAAATTAAGAAATATGAGTCGGGAAAGGTACAACGAATCGTCTTCTTTCTCTAATAATTTAATGAAACGTCAAATTAAGCTTCGCGCGAGAGGGGGGGGGGGACTGAATTCAGACAAGGATTATGAGTCGAGAAAGGTACAACGAATCGTCTTCTTTCAAAGCTTCCGCGCTTTGCGCGGGAGCCCTCCCTGCACCCACCCCCCTAGGGAGCGCGCGAAGCGCGCTCTTTAAGTGATTCGCACGCTTCGCGTGCTCACTACCGCCCCCCCTAAAATGAAATCCTGGCTACGCGCTTGATCTATATCTACTGTATTATCATTATTCATTCCGAGTAGAATATCCAATTTGATTTAGTGAGTAAACTAGACTAGACCTAGATCTATAGCTACATTATTATCATATTCTAGATTAGTCATTCAGAGTAGAATATCCTATTAATGGAGGAATGGAATTTTTCTTTTTTCATAATCAGATAATCATATTTTACTCCTAAAAGTTAGAGACTTGATAAATAGCTAGATCTAACGTAAGGGCCTAGCCTAGTACTCTAAGCAGATTCTTCAGTGAGCTGAAGAATCGCCTTCTTATTTTTTTGGAGGGGGCTGCTTCAAAAAAAATCTACGAAAAGAAGGTATTGGCTTCAAGTTTTTTGTATAAATAATGCAGCCCCCACCACCCCCCCCCCCCAAACAAACCAAAAAATCTCCTTTTTGTTCCCTTTTCTGGGAATCAAAGAGATATATACAAAGCAAAGCAATTAAGATTTTGAATTTTGAATTAAGAATTTTGTAAGAAGTGCCCCTTTTCCTTTGACAAGTGCCCTTCCCCTTTTCACCTCTGACGAGTGCCCTTTTTTTATTTTTGACACGTGCCCCTTTTCCTTCGGCATGTTCCCATTTTCCTTTGCAATAAGTGTCCATTTTCCATTCTCATAAATCTTGAAATAATCTTGAATAAGTGCCCTTTTTAATCTTTTTTTCAAACATGTCCTCATTTTTATTTAATTGTTCTAACTTTGTTTATATATTTAGGTTTTTTTTTTGTCTTGTAACTTGCATATATGAAATAATACGTACCAATACCACAACACAAGGAATGGTGTGGCGTGTCATCTGTACTGGTTTCTGCATGTTACAATTTTTTTTTTGGGGGGGGGGCTGGGGGTTAACAGATTTATAACTGATATCTGTTTCCCTTGATAAATATGTATACTATAAATAAATTAAAAAAACAAAATTGCATTACAACAACGTGGCATAAAATTAATACACGATTACACCTGCTTATCATTTGTTATTATGAGTCTGCTTGACGTCATATTGTTAGAATTTGTATCTTGGAGTCGTAAACAAATAATGTTTATTGTTATTATGTGTGTTTTTCAACATGTCCTCAATTTTATTTAATTTTTTAACTTTGTTTATTTATTATAGGTTTTTTTTTGCCTTGTAACTTGCATATATGAAATAATACGTACCAATACCACAACACAAGGAATGGTGTGGGCGTGTCATCTGTACTGGTCTCTGCATGTTACAATTTTTTTTGGGGGGGGGGGCTGAGGGTTAACAGATTTATATCTGATCTTGTGTACCTGTAAATATGTACTACTATAAATAAATAATAAATAAAAAAACAAAATTGCATCACCACAACGTGGCATGAAATTAATACACGATTACACCTGCTTATCAATTGTTATTATGAGTCTGCTTGACGTCATATTGTTGAAATTTGTATCTTGGAGTCGTAAACAAATAATGTTTATTGCTATTATGTGTGTTTTTCAAACATGTCCTCATTTTTATTTAATTGTTTTAACTTTATTTATTTAGATTTTTTTTGCCTTGTAAATTGCATATGAAATAATACGTACCAATACCACAACACAAGGAATGGTGTGGCGTGTCATCTGCATGTTACAATTTTTTTTAGGGGGGGGGGGGGGGGGCTGGGGGTTAAAAAATTTATATCTGATCTTGTGTACCTGTAAATATGTACATACTATAAATAAATAATGAATACAAAAATAAAATTGCATTTCCACAACGTGGCATAATACATAATGGAGACAATGTTGATGATGTAAGGGATGGAGATGATGAGAGGGATAGAGACAATGTGAGGGATGGAGATGATGAGAGGGATGGAGACGATGTGAGGGATGGAGAATTGGAGATGATGAGAGGGATGGAGACAATTTTGATGATGTAAGGGATGAAGACGATATTGATGATTAGAGGGATGGAGACGTCTCCATCCCTCCCGTCTCCATCCCTCTCATCGTCTCCATCCCTCTCCACCATCTCCATCCCTCTCACCATCTCCATCCCTCTCACCATCTCCATCCCTCTCACATCTCCATCCCTCTCATCATCTCCATCCCTCTCACCATGTCCATCCCTCTCATCATCTCCATCCCTCTCATCATCTCCATCCCTCTCACCATGTCCATCTCCATCCCTCTCACCATCTCCTTCCCTCTCACCATGTCCATCCCTCTCATCATCTCCATCCCTCTCATCATGTCCATCCCTCTCATCATCTCCATCCCTCTCATCATCTCCATCCCTCTTCATCCCTCTCATCATCTCCATCCCTCTCATCATCTCCACCCCATGTCATGTAAATTTAAATTTAATTATGAAATTTAATTCTTTGAATGGAATATCATTTTAATTTGATTCAGTTTAGGTTTTATTATTTTTGTATGTTCTTTTTGGTTACTAAATAGTAATCAATTATACTGCTTTATTGCTGGGTTTTTTTTTTTTTTTTTTTTTTTTTTTTGGGGGGGGGGGGAGGGAAATTTTTTGACCCACCCCCCCCCCCACACACACACACACACACTTTTTCGTTGGGAGGAGGTCGAGTCCCTGCCCCACTTCTGGCACCTATGATCGCAAGAATGGCTGGATTTCTGAAAAAGGGCACCTACAAAGGGACACATCAACAATAATAAAAACCATTTTTAGATATTTGTATAAAGGCCTACGCCTTCGTCAAGATTGTGAATACATTACCACGAATGACATCAATATTTGTTTATTTCTTTACGTGGAACAACATTATTGTTTAAGCAACATACTTCGCGATTGGGTGTGATGGACTGAATATCGATTTTCGAGCAAGCGAGCTAAAAGTGTAAGGTCCCATTTGAAAAATTACATGATGAATATTAAAGACAATTTAATGAAGAAAGACTGAAAAGTTCTTTATGTAATTATGAGTAACATTATAATTAAAACATCTGAGAAAGAAAAGTAGGCACTTATCAGAAGGGAAAAGGACATGTACAAAATGATAAGGGGGCACTTTAGGGGAACCTGAAAAAGTGGAGGCACAGTGCCCCCCCCCCCCCCCCAACCAAGAATGCCGCCTCTGACTGTGGGCAAAAGTGCAATCTAACCCAGAAAATCTAGAAATAAACCAAATTTAAATTTTATTTCGCGGGTCAACTGCCCCCTTCCCCATCAGTACGCCAGTGCTTCCAGTAGGCCTATCCTTCCATGAATCCTACCATTAAAAATTATCAGAAGGGAAAAGGACAGTGTACAAAGGATAAGGGGGCACTTTAGGGGAACCTTGAAAAGTGGGGGCACAGTGTCCCACCCCCCCCCCCCCCAACCAAGAATGCCGCCTCTGACAAAACTAACCCAGAAAATCTAGAAATAAACCACATTCCAATTTTATTTCGCGGGTCAACTGCCCACCCCCCCCCCCCCCCTATCAGTACGCAAGTGCTTCCAGTATCCTTCCATTAAAAAAATTCTGGGACAGAAAAATGCAGCTGTTATAGACCTCTAGATCAAAAGTATATTATTGTTACAAGGGAAATCAACTTTATTCTTTGTAATGACTGTGTTTTAAAAGCACGAAAATCATGAAAAATGACAATTTCATTTCAATATATATTATTGTTACAAGGGAAATCAACTTTATTCTTTGTAATGACTGTGTTTATAAAAGCACGAAAATCATGAAAAATTACAATTTCATTTCATTTTAGATCTAGAAATCATGATGGGAAAAAGTGTGGCGAGTTGTCCGAAAAGGCTGTGGCGAGTTGTCCAGGGTATTGTGGCAGGTTGTCCAGGGTATTGTGGCGGGTTGTCCAGGGTATTGTGGCGGGATGTCCAGGGTATTGTGGCGGGTTGTCTTGGGGCGGGTTGTCTTTGTGGCGAGTTGTCTGGACCCCTATTCGTTGTACCGTTCTCGACTCTTTATCCTTATCTGAATTCAGTTCCGTCCCCCTTCCCGCGCGGAAGCTTTGATGTTTCATTAAATAATTAGAGAAAGAAGACGATTCGTTGTACCGTTCTCGACTCTTAATCCTTTTTTTTCCTATGTCCTCTTCCTTTTCTTTCTTTTTTTTTTTTTGGGGGGGGGGGGGGGGCGACCGCCCCCACTGCCCCCCCCCCCCCCCTACCTGGCTACGCGCCTGCCCCTCCAAAATAAAAATAAAAGAAGGCGATTCTTCAGCTCACTTCTCTTACATAACTAGACTAGGCCCTTACGAGAGATCTAGCTATTTATCAAGTCTTTAACTTTTAGGAGTAAAATATGATTATCTGATTATATTATGAAAAAGAAAAATTCCATTCCTTCATTAATCGAATATTCTACTCTGAATGACTAATCTAGTATATGATAATGATGTAGCTACAGTAGATATAGGTCTAGGTCTAGTTTACTCACTAAATCGAATTGGATATTCTACTCGGAATGAATAATGATAATACAGTAGATATAGATCTAGTTTAATTGATTAGTTATACTCACACATTACTCGATCAAATTGGGCAGTACAATCATGCAATGCAGTGCAGCGGCCCGGTACGAGTCAGTGAATTCCCCCGCCGACCCGGCCGGCGGCGCTGTACGGCTAGCTGCACACTGAGCTGAGCTGCTGCGCTAGCACTAGGCAGTAGTCTGCTAATTTACGGCCAGGACGAAAGAATGTGAACAAACATCAACCATCTCGTCTAAAATGTACTATATTCGACTTCTCAATAATGAAATCTGTGTCAGGAATAAAAAATAGACCTTCATACGAGATAAAAATGATATTTTTGCAGTGATTTACCAACAAAAACACTGCTCGAATTTCAGTGGTCCGAGTAGATACAACGCACATTTAATGTACGTGCGGCAATGCGGATTGCGAGCTGTGAGTAAACTGTCCGAAATGTCATTTTTTTTGTCATTTTACCTAAAGATAAGTCATAGATTGTCTTCATTGGTATCAATCAACACAATTCCATTAAAGATTTTGGTTGGAAAGGGCATTATTAAGTCATAAAAAGCACAAACATATACACATTGGTATCTCTCGATCGATTAATCAGGTCGGGACATCTCGGCCCAGTTTTTCCAGCTGGGCCGAGTAGTCCCGTGGGCCGAGTTAGCCCGGATTCTATACAATATAGGCGTGGGGTCCACGGGTTTCAAGGGGCCATAACCCCCGAAAGCTCGGGGGTTTTAGGCGTTTAATTAGGGTCAGATGAGCATATTTTTAATACTTTATTTGTGACACTTGCGGGTCACTAATTGGCGTGGGGTCAATACGTAGAGTTGCGTAGTGTTGCTACCAACTACGCTGGCCTACGTTACTATATGCTGAGGGACAGAAAGGGGTACGCAAGATGAACAAAAACAAGTCAACATGTTTAATTTTTTTCGCGTACTTTCAGCGTAGAAACTTGACGCAGAAAGTACGCCTTTTTACGCAACACCATGCTACCTTACGCCAGATCGTCAAAGCAGTAAAAGCTTTCCACACAGTAAGCAACCATATAAGCAAACCTGTACGCCAGCCTATACGCATAACCTACGCAGGGACTATTTTCCCATTAATACGCAGCCTAATTTCTGCGTAGTCGGTACGCCACACTACGGAACTCTACGCAGTTCCAGTGGCTTAAAGAATAACTACCGGTACAGTTGGATCGTTTTTTTTTTTTTTTTTTTATATAAGGCCAAATTTTAAAAAAAACATGTTTAGCGTCCTGTTTTTTCTGAAAAATGGGAAGGAGGATCGAGGCCCTTTTTTTTTTTTTTTTTTTTTTCTTTCAAATGGCTGCTCCGTACATTTCCCTGACATTCAGGCTATTTTTCAAGATGGCAGCCGACAATTTTTTTCTTTTCTTTTTTAAGATCAGAAATACATTTTAGCAGTGCTTTTCATGTTTTTTTTCTTTAAAAAAAAAAAAAAAAAAAAAAAAAAAAAAAAAAATCAAAAAAAAAATTCAAAAAAAAAAAAAAAATAGGAGAGGCGGCCCCCAGAAAGGAAGCGGGTGGGTACGCTGTTTTTTTTCTATAAAAAAATTTAAAAAAATAAAAAAAATTCAAAAAAATTTCAAAAAAAAAAAAATATAGGAGGTGGCCCCCAAAAAGGAAGCGGGCGGGGACGCTAAACATGTATATTTTTTTAATGGCCTGAATGGCAAATAAAGTTCTTGGTGGTTTTAATTTAGACAGTCTCTATATATCTATTTACACCCCCCGCCCCCTCTAGAAAAAAAAAACATGTTTAGCTTCCTTTTTTTCCAAAAAATGGGAAGGAGGAGGCCCTTTTTTTTTCTTTTTATTTTCTTTCAAAATGGCCGCTCCGTACATTTTTCCTGACATTCAGGCTATTTTTCAAGATGGCGGCCGACAATTTTTTTTTTCTTTTTTAAAATCAGAAATACATTTTAGCAGTGCTTTTCATGTTTTTTTTCTTTCAAAAAAAAATAAATAAATAAAAAAAAAAAAAAAAAAAAAAAAAATAGGAGGCGGCCCCCAAAAAGGAAGCAGGCGGGGACGCTGTTTTTTTTTCTTTCAAAAAAGAAAAAAAAAAAAAAAAAACTTTTCAAAAAATTTCAAAAAAAAAAATAGGAGGCGGCCCCCAAAAAGGAAGCGGACGGGGACGCTTAACATGTATATTTCTTAATGGCCTGAATGGCAAATGAAGTTCTTGGTGGTTTTAATTTAGACAGTCTCTATATATCTATTTACACCCCCCGCCCCCCTCTAGGATCCCGCGGATTTCCGCGGGTCCTGCTAGTCTTCTATAATAATAATACGCTAAGGCTCCGCGGGGGGCGCGACGTCTCCGCGAGCCTTTGTATTCTATTGTTTTTTAATGAGATCGCCGACCCAAGTTGGTGCGGCTATCTCCTCCTGAACCCTCCCCTCCGGGTACCCGTGCCCGGTGCCATCGTCCGCGGGAGAGTCTACTCTGTGGAATTGGCTATACTCCGCCCGAGGTCCCCCTCCGTGTCGACGTCCAGGGCGAAAACAGACGCGACATGCATAATGCAGGATATGCGTGACGACAGAGATACCTCATGGATATTCAACATGACATCCGTAGACATACGACCGATGACTATCCACTCACATTAAGTTGCGTATTAAATGCTCTATGCAAAGGGCGGGATTACCGAGAGTAAAGCATCTTTCTATAGGATGTGCTTTGTTGTAGCTAGGATGTGCTTTGCATGGATTTGCATGTAGTAGCTGCACAAGAGATACACGGGGCTTCCCGTCGACGTCCAAACTTAACGACCTATTTCCATCATGATTGCCGCGATTTTTATATAGTTTTCGTGAATGGAGGTATGAAATCAAAGCTTATTTTGTGATTATTACGGCCATGTGTACTCAATTTTGATTATCATTTTCTAAAGGGAAAGTTTTGACAAGAAAACCATTGGACTGACAATTCAGTCGCAAGCTAACTTCAGTCACCACACATCACAGTGCAGTAACTCGAGGAATCTCCAACACCGGCACCGGGCACCGCAGGCGTCCGAGGCCTGCGGCGCCGGTGTTTGAGCTTCGTGGAGTTACGCTGGAGTGTTTTGTGTGTGAGTACAGCTGAGCTGAGCTCGAGTCGAAGAGATTTGACACTTTGAAATTGTTATCTGTTGGTTTGCATCATTATTGCCGCGATTTCAATATAGTTTCGTGAATAGATTTACGAAACCTGAGCTTAGAATTAGTAAAAGTATTACTAATGTCTACGTTTTTAAACGACTGTCTGATTTTCTTGTGAAAATTTTACTTTGAAAAATAATTATCGAAATTTATGGTCAGAAATAATCACAATCTAGGGTCTATTATGTTACAGTTCTTGCATCAAATCAATGCATGAAAACTTAGTTATTGAACTAGAAAATTTTTTTTTTTTTAAATAGGCAATTATGAAGAAGGAAACCTGAAACCCTGAGTTGAGTGTATATTTGTTTCAAGGGGCCATAAACCCCCAAAAGCTCGGGGGTTACGTTCTTCAAAGTTGGGGGGGGGGGAGAGATCAGATCGCAGCGAGTTGAGTGTATATACAATATAGGCGTGGGGTCCACGGGTTTCAAGGGGCCATAAACCCCCGAAAGCTCGGGGGTTTTAGGCGTTTAATTAGGGTCAGATGAGCATATTTTTAATACTTTATTTGTGACACTCTTGACTTGCGGGTCACTAATTGGCGTGGGGTCAATACGTAGAGTTGCGTAGTGTTGCTACCAACTACGCTGGCCTACGTTACTATATGCTGAGGGACAGAAAGGGGTACGCAAGATGAACGAAAACAAGTCAACATGTTTAATTTTTTTCGCGTACTTTCAGCGTAGAAACTTGACGCAGAAAGCTTTTTACGCAACACTATGCTACCCTACGCCAGATCGTCAAAGCAGTAAAAGCTTTCCACACAGTAAGCAACCATATAAGCAAACCTGTACGCCAGCCTACGCATAACCTACGCAGGGACTATTTTCCCATTAATACGCAGCCTAATTTCTGCGTAGTCGGTACGCCACACTACGGAACTCTACGCAGTTCCAGTGGCTTAAAGAATAACTACCAGTACAGTTGGATCGTTTTTTGTTTTTTTTTTTTATATAAGGCCAAATTTTAAAAAAAACATGTTTAGCGTCCTGTTTTTTCTGAAAAATGGGAAGGAGGATCGAGGCCCTTTTTTTTTTTTTTTTTTTTTTTTTCTTTCAAATGGCTGCTCCGTACATTTTCCCTGACATTCAGGCTATTTTTCAAAATGGCAGCCGACAATTTTTTTCTTTTCTTTTTTAAGATCAGAAATACATTTTAGCAGTGCTTTTCATGTTTTTTTTCTTTAAAAAAAAAAAAAAAAAAAAAAAAAAAAAAAATCAAAAAAAAAATTCAAAAAAAAAAAAAAAAATAGGAGAGGCGGCCCCCAGAAAGGAAGCGGGTGGGTACGCTGTTTTTTTTCTATAAAAAAATTTAAAAAAATAAAAAAAATTCAAAAAAATTTCAAAAAAAAAAAAAAATAGGCGGCCCCCAAAAAGGAAACGGGCGGGGAAGCTGTTTAAAAAAAATATATATATATAGGAGGTGGCCCCCAAAAAGGAAGCGGGCGGGGACGCTAAACATGTATATTTTTTTAATGGCCTGAATGGCAAATAAAGTTCTTGGTGGTTTTAATTTAGACAGTCTCTATATATCTATTTACACCCCCCGCCCCCCTCTAGAATCCCGCGGATTTCCGCGGGTCCTGCTAGTTTCAAGAAATATTGGCATAAACAAGGTCAAATTTTACTTTCCAACTCGTATACTAAACCTGTATTCAACGTTAATCCTCTCACACTTAAACTACGGAATTATAGCGTGGGGTAATTGTGCTACCTATCATTTAAATAGAATTATATTACTTTAGAAAAAAAGCGCTCCGTGTTATATGTCGTTCTGACTTTCGAGCGCACACGGATGCACTTTTTCACACACTAAATTATAAACATAACAGATTTATACAGTTATATTCATGTATAATTTTAAAAATTAAACTGCCAAATGTTTTTTATTCAATGTTTTCAAAGAATGTGAATATTCAACATTATCCTATTCGGTCTGCCGGGCTTTTTCATCTACCAAAAACAAGAATTTTTGCTTTCAAATAAATCTTTTGTATTTTCAGGCTCAAAGCTTTGACACTCTCTTTCAGATCTAGTTAGAGATAAGCCCACATATTATATTATTAGTAGAGGGTTCAAAAAGAATTTAATACAAAAGTACATGTCTCCTACAGGTTAAACTTCTCACATCTCCCCTGTTTCACACACACACACACACACTCTCTCTCTCTCTCTCTCACTCTTCTTCTAATTTCTGTAGTGTGCAGCTTTGTTTTTGTCTTGTTTTGTCCTTTCATGTCTTGTTTTGTCTTGTCCTGTCATTTCTTGTCTTTCTTGTCCTGTTATTATTGGTTTTTGTCATGTCATGTCTTATTTTTGTAGTGACCAAATGTCACGATTTTAACTTATACGTATAATAACGTTTTATGCATTGATTTGTACATGTTTCTATACGTATTGCTTTACTATTTCCAAGATGGCGGCTGGGGAGAGTTGATTTCCCTGGCGTGGCTTGCCGTCTGGTTTTTCAGACATGTCCCTACCGGTTCTGTCTGGTTTGTTAATATATCCTATTGTTATGTAGATTTTTTATTGTTACGTACAGCGCGTATACGTGCATCTTAATTGTGTGCGCTTGTTTTACTTTTAACCAATCACGCTACACCAGTGATTGGGGCTTCGATCTGATTTATCAGCTCCATGTGCAGTGGGCATATTTTTATCGGCACACACAGGTGGATACTGTGTTTTTGTTTACCGTGCCGGTCGAATTTTCGTCCAACATTACCTCAACGACTTTGTCCCCGGACCTCTACCGGATGACTTGCTCATGATTCGACTCTTTTTATAACGTTTTGTGTAGAGACTTGAAATGCTTTTACTAGCATATTCCGTGATCTGTCTACTCCACCGACACTTATCGTTGTGGTGACACGATGATTGTCGTTTTCGTCATCACCTCACCCCATCATCATCATCAACTTGCTATCTGTTATCGATCGCCATCATATGTTGTTTTGTGTTGACACGATGATCATCGTCTTCGTCATCACCTCACCGTCATCCGTTGTGCTGTGCTGAGTAGCGCTGTTAACTAGCTGCACCATCGTCATCACCACATCATTGACAATATATTCATAACTATCATCGCATCCATTGAGTGATCGTCTCATCATCTTATCAACAAGGCCATCGTCTTCATCTTCGTCTCTGTCATCATCGTCGTCTTCATATTTGAATCCGCCATCGCCGCTGTCTTGGGTCATCATCACCGTCTTGGTCATCGTTTAGTCGCCATCATCAGCATCGTCATTGCCTGACCTCGGTAATGCTGATTTAGTTTGATTATGATTTGTTAATGAACGCTTTGCTGAACTAATTAACAATCATTCTTGTATTTGATTTTTGATACTTGAATATAATTTGTTGTATTCAATGTTGAACGTGACGGAGATTATACCTCCGGGGTTTTCCCTCAAGACGATTAATTCCGTTTACTATGATCAGTGTTTTTTTTTTTATTGTAAATTATTTGCCGTCTGAGGGAGTTTTTCCCTCCGGAGATATATACATGATTAATTGTTATGTGTACACACGAGCCCTGATAATTTGTGTCCATTATCTATAATAAATCGTTGATATTGATTACATAACCTGATTGTTTCATAGTGTAGTTCATTCCTCGTGAGATTATGAAGTTAAAAAAGTTCGACCCCCGCCAGGGGAGTTCTCCATCTTATCATGTCAGTTTCCTGTCCTTTAATGTGCCTTTTTGAAATTCTGTTCTTTTGTATATTTCGATTATTTCGACACTTTAAAAGGGTTTATCAAAATATGTTATTATATTTTATCTATTTTACTGTGATTATAAAGATACTTTAAAATGATTTATGAAACAATGTTCATATCATATTTATTATTGGGAATCTACAAAAAAACAAGCTATGCTTTCCTGTAGGTTCTGTTTCATTTCATAATTTTGAACATACCGTGTCAACTATGTTCTTTATTGTGCAAACAATTGATATATGAAATGGAATATATTCGAATCAATCAATCAATCAGGATACCTTCTTTGACCAAACATTTCGTCACCTTCACCTCTGGTGCATGGTCAGCCTCTGATCACTGTTTACCATTGTGTGATTACTATTTGAACCAGGGGCGTAAATCCCGGGGGTGGGGGGGGGGGCTGCATCCCCCCTGGCTTGAAGTAGGGGATGGCCTGTACAAACATCCCCCCTGATATTACCCAAAAAAAAGGAAGAAGAAGAAGGAAAAAATGTGATTGTTTCAATATCAGCATAATGCATGAGAAATGAGTTGTTTTTTATGTATGTATAACTGTATAGCCTACTCGTATACAGTATGTCACGAGCACTGAAAATCCCCACTCTACAGTTCAGACGTAAACGATCTGACATGATTCAAGTGTTCAGAATAATGCACCAGTTTGGTAATCTTCAAGAAGAACACTTCTTCAGCAGAACAAAGTGCAGTCGCACCCGTGGTCACTCACTTAAGCAGGGGCGGCGATTTCATTTCCTGACCGGGGGGACGAAATGCGAGGGACAAGGGAGCAGTGCCATAATGGGTTTTTTGGGGGGCAGAAAAAAATCCGCATCACCTCCACTCTGACACGTTACGCAGGCCCTGGGAATGCTTTTCAAAGTGGGGGGGGGGGGGGGCTAAAGTATTTACGATCAGGTAGAGTAAAGCAAAGCAAAGCGGAGCGTTTATTGGCGTGGGGTCCAGGGGTAAAGCCCCGGTGGGTGTCAAGGGGCGGAGCCTAATGAAGCTCAGGGGTTTTAGGCATTTAATTACGGTCAGATGAGCATATCTGATACCTTAGTGACACTGGCATGCAGGTCACTTATTGGGGTAGAGTCCGGGGGACGGAGCCCCCAGAAGATCAGGGGTTTTAGGCATTAAATTACGATCAGATGAGATTCAAGGGGCCGCCTTAGGGCCCTTGGTGGGGTCCAGGGGGCAGGGGCACCCGGAAGGTCAGGGAAAAATCATGCCATTTCTACAACATGTGTAAATCACTGGTATCGAATTAGAGATAAACCACGTTTGAATTTCATTTTGGGGGAACTGCCCCCCCCCCCCCCCCCCCCCGCCCCCATCAGTACGCAAGTGCGAGGGAGCATAGTGAATGAAAGGGTTGAAGGTGACGGAAGTGACTACCCCCTCACAGGTTTTTGAAGTTTTGTTGTATTACAAAATTACATTCCTTAGCAAAACTATAGTATAAACGTTAGCAATATACCATATTTACTTGTTCATTTAGGATATTATGTGGGGGAGCGTAGCTACTGAGTGAGAAGATTTTTGCATTTGTATTTGTTTAAACTCTTGGGCCCTCCAGAGCCTAAAAGTGTGTTGCAGTCTTTAGTCAGTATTTGCTATACATTTTTTTGTGTGCACTTTTACAAATTTTGAGGGGGGGGGGACGATCCCCTCCTAAAAAAAGTCGAGGGGGGGACGTGTCCCCCGCGTCCCCCCGGGATCGCCGCCCCTGCACTTAAGCTTTACAAGCTAAAATGCCGGAAGACATTAAGGAAAAACTCAATGTGTGGAACGGTCTTCCAGGCGATGTTGTGGAGAGTACATATGCAAATCTGGACTTGAGAAATGGTGGAAAGATGCCCCAGATCAAGCGCGTAGCCAGGATTTCATTTTAGGGGGGAGGAGTGGGTGCAGGGAGGGGGGAGTTTCCCCCTCCCGCGCGAATCGCAGAAGCTTTGAAAAAAGACGATTCGTTGTACCTTTCTCGACTCATATTCCTTGTCTGAATTCAGTCCGCCCCTCCTGCGCATAGCGCGGAAGCTTTGACGTATTATTAGAAAAAGAAGACGATTCGTTGTACCTTTCTCGACCCTTAATCCTTATCTGTATTCAGTCCCACTCACGCGCGAAGCGCGGAAGTTTTTACGTTTCATTAAATTATTAGAGAAAGAAGACGATTCGATGTACCGTTCTCGACTCTTAATCCTTGTCTGAATTCAGTCCCCCTCTTTCGAAGCGAGGACGCTTTGACGTTTCATTAAATTATTAGAGAAAGAAGACGATTTTTTTGTTCCGTTCTCGACTCTTAATCCTTAATTTGAACTCAATTTCCCCCGTTCTGCGCGAAGCGCGGAAGCTTTGACGTATTAATCGACTCTTAATCCTTGTCTGAATTCAGTCCCCCTCTTTCGAAGCGAGGAAGCTTTGACGTTTCATTAAATTATTAGAGAAAGAAGACGATTTTTTTTGTTCCGTTCTCGACTCTTAATCCTTAATTTGAACTCAATTTCCCCCGTTCTGCGCGAAGCGCGGAAGCTTTTACATATTTTTAGACAAAGAAGACGATTTGTTGTACCTTTCCCGACCCTTGATCCTTATCTGTATTCAGTCCCCCTCTTTCGAAGCGCGGAAGCTTTGATGTTTCATTAAATTATTAGAGAAAGAAGACAATTCTTTGTTCCGCTCTCGACTCTTAATCCTTAATTTGAACTCAATTTCCCCCGTTCCGCGCAAACTATTAGAGAAAGAAGACGATTCGTTGTACCGTTCTCGACTCCTTTCCCTTTTTCTTCCTACGTCCTCTTACTTTTTTCTTTTCTTTCTCTCTCTCTTTTTTTTTTGGGGGGGGGGCGACCGCCCCCACCGCTCCCTGGCTACGCGCCTGCCCCAGATAAATATGATGACAACCCCAACCATGTAAAAAACAAGGCAAATGAGTCCACTTCAAAAGTTTCATTAGATGCTTTTGTTAAATACTTTGAAGGTTTTGGTACTGACCATACTAAAATGCCTGAAAATGGATTTGTGTATGGTGTTAATAACGTCATTAATCATGAGCTGAATAGAGAAATTCAAAAAGATGAAGTCATAAATAATAATAATAACCCTTTAAAACGGCCTTTTTATAAAATTTATTTCAATGCCTCCTAAAACCATGAAAATAAAGACGGATTACGTCGATTTATTTTCACTTGTCCCCAGACCTCACAGAATATCCGACTTAACACAATTTAAAACTAAAAAATGCAAGATTTAATTTTTTAATTTGTTATCATCCATTGTAATACAGAAAGCCGGACAACTTACCATCGTAAATAGACAAGTTAAACATTTAAAGTAAAGAGGCAAAATATTGAAGCATTTCAGAAATCAAAATATATTTTAGATGCAACTGTATACATATAATTCAAGAAGTACTTCAGTGCATATGACAAAGTGCGAAAAGCTCTCTCCTCTTCATTTTTCGCAGATAATATAGGCAATCCTTATAATTATACAGTTTAAAGCAATAACAAATATAAGGTAGACATACACAAAACTTATGAATTTAAACAAATACAAATTAAGTTGTGATTAGTAAGTTCAATACATAAAGCTGCTATAAACATTTGACCTATTAAAGAAACCACTCTAAAGGAATCATAATGAATACAATTTATTGTTGCATTGTTTGCATAAACGGAATCCTAAATCATGTACATTAAATCGATGATGCATGGATAACATATCAGATAACCGAACAATACAAATGCAGGTTGTCGTTTAATGGTAGTTAATTACATTTTGCATACATTATAATGCCATAATATACAGGCACGTAGCCAGAGTTCGATATTTTTTTTTTTTTTTTTTTTTTTTTGGGGGGGGGGGGGGGGGCACATACATGTAATCGATCATCGATCGAGGTAAAAAAAAAAAAGGGGGTCAACAAATTTCAACCGATCTTGGAAATTTAAGGGAGACACGTGCCCCCCCCCCCCCCCCCCCGTGGCTACGTGCCTGATAATATATACAAATCATATCAAAACTATCATTTCAAATTATTAAAATGTAGTACTTATCAATACATTAAAGGTACTATGTCCCATTTGCAGGCCAAAAAAATGAAAAAGTTAAATTCCAACTGCATTTGAAAGATAATACTAATTTAGAACTTCCCTAAAAAAAGTGGGGCTTGAAAATGTATTCAAGTGGGAAAATAATGACTATTAGTTGTCAAATCGACTTTAGGGCTATAGAGCCCAAAAGTAATAGTCTTGATTTTCAGACAATTGTACCGAATGGTCATACGTTTTATGCTGGGCAAAGATTCAATCAGTTTAATCTTGGCCATCAGAAGAAGTGGGTTATTGATGTAGACTAATGCTCATGTACCCTTTACAACTCTTTTCATGTATGGTATTACCAAAGAAGAAAAAAAAGCCAGTCAGTCACTCAAGTGTCTGACAGTGAAGTCTAGCAAGTAAACAGGTTTCCTTGCATAATTTGAATATGAGGACACTGCTAACGTTTAAATTTCAAAAATAGGACATACATGACATATTCATAATTCCTGCAAAGTTCTACAGCATTTGAGGTTGGCTGCAAAAGGGACATAGTACCTTTAAAGTAAGATTTATCGTAACTTATATAAACAGCACAGGCTTACAGCACTACGCGTAGACCTACATGAACAGTCCGCAACAATTCTTAAACATCATTATTCACCAGTATTCAGTGATTCCCAAGTCTAGAATTGCAAAAGGAAGGGGAATAAAACCAATCTGAATTTAGTTGAGATATAGACCTGCATGAGAGAGTTAGTCTTCACTCTCGTCTAGGGCCACAGTGGAACATTCATTTATTCTACTATATGTACACAATCATTCAATTCAATTCATTCGTGTTTCCAACAAAAATTACAAATCAATAAAATTCTAAGCATTTACAAAAAAGTGTAGGAAAACATGTTGGAAACAGAGGGGTCCACTAAAAAGCAATGCTTGTACAAGTGTGAACACCTCAAATGATACTTAGAATAATGAGTAATTAAATTAACAAGTCCGTAACTACAAAAGGAACTACAAAATAGGGGGAAACGGGGGGGGGGCTGCCAACAGAGACGAGAACGGGACAAGACAATACTTTACATGACAAAGATAGAAGAATACGGTCATAATACAAAGAATAGACAATGCCAAAAAAGAAGTGAGAGATCGGGGGTACAGAAAATTATACAAAATGATAAGCTGCATGTGGGTTGAGAAATAGATGAGGAAAGAGAAATGCGCATTAGAAAGGAGATAAGCATGAGAAGGTAAAATATAATATATCAAATTATATTTTGAGTCAGCGAGTGAAGAATGATCTTGTATTCAACAAAAACAACAACAACGACATATACTTCAATGAGGTTTATATGATTGTAATAAAAACAATTTCAATTGTTTTTCTTCCTCAAAAGTATTAATCAATGGAGCATTTTTTATTTCATTACTTAAAGAATTCCAAAACTTTGGACTTTCATATAATTATTAATATTGCTAAGAGGGTCCGCAAGAGAGGTAAATGAAAATCGTCCGAATGTCTTGGTGGGTAATCATGAACTTAGGTATAACAAAAAAACATTTCTTGAAAAACAGATGGCAACATATTATTTTTCATGATTAGACATAAATTGACCTACCTGGAAAAAAATTAGTCTTTTACCATTAGTATCTAAAGAGTCTGTATGGGAGCGAAAGGGGGAATTACAATTCATACGAATGATCTTCTTTGGTAACAACAACACTTTATATTATGACGTTCGATGTGTCTTACCCCAAAGTAAGATACCAAAGTTTAAGTATGGGAATATCAACGAACTATAAAGGATAATTAAGGATTAAGAGGAAGACATGTCTTTACTTTATAAATAATACCAATATTTCTGGAAATAATTTTACAAATATTGTCGATGTAATTTTTCCAAGAAAGCTTTTTGTCAACTGCTACTCCAAAAAAATGTATTAAATGAAACACACTCCTACGGGGGTATTTTAAATATCTATGTTTGCTGGCAATTAATTTATAGATTTATAGATCATGACAATGCAGGCTTTAGTCTGGGACATTCAAGTTTCAGAATGTTGACTAGGGTGTTCAGGTTCTCGGATCTACACAGGAAAATGGCTATCATGAACCAAGACTTGAGTCTCATAGGTCATATTCGACAACTAACTTTTGGAAGTTTTAAGAAAGTATTCTAGAGGGAAGCTCATCATCCGACCCCCTCCCAAACGCACACACACACCCTCGACCATAATATTCTAAGCGAGGAACATTGCAAGTAGAAAATGAATCCAAGAATTCCAAGCCCCCATCCGCTCCCTCTACCTTCCAACAGTAACTGCACTACAAATCCGAAGCCCCCCCCCCCCCCCCCCCCCACCCTGATGAGAGGGATGACTTCGGTCATCGTGACCATCTGGGCCTTCTGACAACTACAGTTGGAAGGTTTATGTACAGGTCCGCAAGCGACGATTTTGGTCTCGTGGGTAAATCTTTTGACAACGAGTTATAATTGATTTTCTTGAGACCGTATATAGCTTTACCCATCTTAATTATTGAACATTATTTTGGTTACTGGACCTTCGGTTATAAATCAGTTATAGATCAAAAAATCTACAAAATTAGACAGAAAAAATCCGTCTGCTTGAAGGAATCTTTCAATCATCATGTTTGACGCGCTCCTCCAAGGAGACAGATGAAGTCAGACGTAGTCTCAGCAGAACATCATCCCGGAACGAAATATATTGATTTTTTGGTCTCTCTACAGACCTGACAGAATGAGAAAACTCGAATCATCTTTTTTAACGAAAATTCTCTCCTATACCGCTTTTGGTTGGTTACTGCGAACGGGGTAGAACAAACTTTTTCCCAGTCCTTGAATCTCTCTGAAAAAGAAAAACAGTATAAAAGTAGCGAATAATTCCGAATAATATACAGAAATTAAAGGTACCATGTCCCATTTGCAGCTCCAAAATAATGAAAAAGTAAAGTTCCCTCAAAACGAAAGGGCTTGAAAATGACTTTTAGTTGGAAAATAACGACCATTAGTTGTCGAATCGACTTAAGTGATTGCAACCACCTAAGTAAAAGTCTGATTTTCGGACCCTTTTACAAGTAGTAGGTTATTGATGTAGACAAAGGTTCATGCACCTGTTACAGCTCATTTTATGTATGTTATTACCAAAGAAAAAAAATGTCGGTCAGTCACTCAATAGTATATGACAGTGAAGTCCAGAAGGTAAAAGGATTTCCTTACATAATTTGAATACTAGGACACTGCTAATGTTTAAATTATCAAGAAGTCCCTCAAAAACTAAAAACCTTTGAGTGACCGGTTTTACCATAGTCATTGTCCCCAATAGACTGTAGTGTTATGAAAATTGTTTGGCAAACGCAAAATTTAATTTCGATTTTCAATCATAAATATCTTGATAATCAGACAGGCAATCGGCTCGTAAAAGTCAAGGGCTTCCTGACTGCCCTAAAGGTTTATAATTATCATTGCAGCATGAGCTAAATCAAGGATGTTTTAAAGGATCCAAGACAAAGTTACCGGATCCCTTTAAGGGAGAAGAGAAGGAGGGAAGAATGGGGTCAAATCTGTCTAATGTCCACCCCACCCTACCATGATTAAATTCTTTTAAATATTCAATAACATCTATAACATTTGAGGTTAATGGGTAAATTCCTAATTTTATGTCACAGTAATAAACAATTATCTGCTAAGATAGCGAAAGCATTCAGTTTGACGTATGAAAAAAGGGAACACATTTCACAATATAGATCTTTCTCTTCTCTTTTGTTTTTGTCATTCTATCTTGCCAAACACTGTCACAAATTACCTGTGGATCGCTGTAGAATAAAGTCAGCAATAGCGACCAGCTTTGAACGCTCTTATTAATATCTTGATTCTCTCCTTGTGGCTGGTCTTGCTGGATGGCGAAACGAGAAAGCTCTCCTTCAGAATGCAAACAACAATCAATCCTGATAAGAATTGAAACAGAAAGGGGAAAGAAAGTACTATGTTAAACAAGTTCCAAAAAATGTATAAATCGAAACTTATGAGATATTGACATCGTTGCTGAATAAACACTTTCTTAGTAACGTATCTGAGGAAGGACATCTTCTTGAGTAAAAGTTATATAAAAAAGACGCCAAAGAAATTTTACCGGACTTAGGTAGACTTGAAAATATAATGGAAACGATGGAAATAGGACTCCTGAAAATGAACTAGCTTGATTAGGTACAAACCATTTATAATTACGTCCATTTATTGTGTAGACATAGACTGTAGTGGATCAACCAATGCTATAGGAATATGCACGCATGATCATAAAATGTGATTATACTTGAAAATCTGATTGATTTTTTGTTAATATTTGGGAAAAATATCGATTCAATAAAACTGTACAAAAATGGGAATTGGCTGTGAAGACCCTATTATAAACTCACCTCAAAAGCATAATAGACGTAAATCCTCTAATGGCAGTGATGATTTGTATCAAGTCTGATTCGTTGAACACACAATAGTTTAAACTGATGATATCGAGTTGCCGCATCGTGTCACTCGTCTTCAACATTTGGATAAAGTTTTCAACAGTGTCACGTGACACAGACTTTCTTGCGCCCAGCCTTCTCGGGTCAAAGGTCATATTGAGAACTTTCAGGTGGACACCATTCTTCACCAATCCGTAAGTGATGTCCGAAACGACCTTATTGTAGTAGGTATCAGCTATCGGCATAATACATGTTCTAAACATGTTCCAGACATCATCGTTCCCGACAAATACGTCAAGTTCTGAAATATTGGGTAACCAGGAAAGCAGTTTTGGAAAGAAGACTTCTATTTGACATTTGATTTTTGTCTGGAAGGTCTGCACAGATTTGAGGGGCTCTAAAGGGGGCTCTAGAAGGGGCTCTAGATATAGAAGTAACGCAGTTAAGGGGTTAGGAACATCCATTTTTAAATGAACCAGATCACGGAGAATATGGACACTCCAAAAGTCGATAGAATAATTGTGTTCGATTTTGCCGGCGTACACCTCTTGATATTCAGGCATCTAAATGATAGGGAAAAAATGAACAAGAGAGCATTTTAAAATACAGGTATCGGACCCAATTTGTAAACAAGCTCACTATAAAGTACCTTAATTCCCAACATAGAAACAAAAAAGAGTCATATTTTTTTTTGTAATTTGCCGGCACAAGCTCTAAAATGACAATTTTCGCGACAATTACACTCTTATTAATTATTATCCCTGAATAAAGATGTCTACTTATTTTTATAGAGCGTTTATGCTGTACAAGTTATTTTCATGTGTAGTTCACTTCTGGAAAAAGAGTTTTGAAGACGAGGACAAAAGTGGTGCCTCCGGTTGGGCTATGGGGCTTTCAGGCCAATAGGTAAACAAAATGTATGAAAGTGTTTCTCTGATATAGAAAGGCATACCATAACAAATGACTGTATTCAAATCATAAAATAACAATGCCATGAAAGAATATAAACATAACAAAAAATAACAAGCAGCTACAATTATGTGTCGGGAATTAAACGAATAGGCCAGGGTCTTATTTGAGGCTGAACCTTTTAAACAAGAAGCAAACATAATACACTATGCTGACAATACAATGCAAAGTTGATGAATGTGAACTAAAAACGTGTTTAATCTGATATGTGTTCTTTATATGTCGGCTTACTTACATCGGAGTATAGAAGAAGCTTTTTTAAATTTGGCAGTTTTTTCAAGACGATTGGGAGGTGGATTGAAGACGATTTTGTTTCCAAGACCTGGACTGATCGAAGTGGCTCCAAATCACACAGGATGAACTTGTGCGCCGTAAATGGAAGAACAAGCCGGTTGAGGTCTGGAGATGTATGGAGGTTATTCCACAGCTCACAGAAGGCTTTTGTATTGTTGTCAAGTTCAACAGGCTTCTATAAAACAAGCAAAAACAATAAATAAAAAACTATAAACAAGAAACGATGACTAGGGTTTACGGAGAAGATTTGAATTAATAGTTATACATGTAAAATTTGTCCAGAGTCCACTTGGTCCGAGTCCTACCCTAAACCTAACCCCTTCCCCTCATCACTGGATTCAACATGATAGAGATAATGATGATCCTGATGATGATGATGATGATGATGATGATAATAATAATGATAGTAGTAAGAACAGTAATGATGATGGAGTTGGTGATGATAATAAAGTTCATACATATTATATCCTGCATCAAAAATTTATTGGTTTTTATTGGTCGAGAGCTCCCACGTAACCGTCAGTATTTCAAATATTTCAAACATAAACATAGATGTATTGATATATGTAAAGAATAACCAGGAAACAAATTGTTTCATTTTGTATTTATCTATGTATGAGCTCCAAATTTCTTACTTTTGATACTCATCTGTAATTCACTTCAAATTATCTTTGTGTTGGGTGTAATTGCTAGAGTCTTTGTATATGGTCTAGTTGGTGGCCAGATGTCAATAGTGATTATAGATTATCAGTTGATTACTGGTCACTACTGGATAATCAACTGGTTTTCTAATGGTATATCAACTGGTAAATCTGCTGGTTGTCAACTGGTATTTCAACTGGAAATATCAACTGGTTTACAACTGGTAAATAAACTGGTCCTAGGTAGCGGTGTTTCAATTTCCATATTAAAAATCAGTTGAATATACTGGTTTCAACGTACCCATTGACCAGTTGCCTTCTGCTTTCGACTGGTTTTCCGACCTGGGCGGGCCGGCCGGCCGGCTCAGGGCCGCGCTATCTATTATTTAAAAATTAAAATAGGGTTGACCGCTGTACTTCACGCAGGGACTCTCAACCCGAAATCACAGAGATTCACGATTTCTTAATGCACATGTACGTAAATACAATAACATTTCTTTTCTTGGCGTACACCAGGTACCAGGAGGAGTCAGTGAACAAAACAAATCACGGCACGATGCACATTAAACCGCGCAGCCCTATTTTGTTGAATAGACTGCACTGATTATCTGATCTCTCAGATCTCTCTGCTATGACATACATTTTAATTGGACAACAATTTTCAAAAAAAGAACACGGTAAAGATATTCGACCTATGATGGCGAGTGTGACATCGTTGGAAAGAAGAAAACCTCAACAATCAGAATCTTTTCACCCCAAAGTGAGACGTTCTCGCCTTTTCAATTTACACAGAGGAGTGTCAGGTTGGTAGGCTTATTATAATTTGATGTTTGGATTTTGACTTACTGTTCGCCCCAAATCGATTTGACCCGCAGTAATTGTTACATAAAGCTTTAAAAATTGCTCCCCAAAATTGAAGAATTTTATATGTAATAACGAAGGATGCACATAATTATATGCGCACGTTCAAACTTTGAGCGCAAGTCGCTCATGTTTTCATGATGACGAGGTACATTAATCAATACATTCAAAGAAATAGTATACAGGGTTTTTATAACGCTTGCAACATGAGTGATAAACAGTTTAAAGCAAAAAGGTTACTACATTTTCAGCCCCCTCTAACTGAATTCATTGTGAGCACAGATATTCAAAGTGTGACTTACTATTTCATGAATAATGAGCTCCCTAACCTTTGGCAGGAAGGTTAAAATATGTGCGAGGCTGCTCATTGATAACACATAGTTAGTCTCAAAAACACGGATCGATGTGAGATGCTTCAGATTAAACCCGATGTTGGCATATATGGGGAGAACCAGGCGATTGAGAAGGGACGAAGAGTTTACTCGATCCCACAGATTCCCCAAAACATCAGGCGTAGGGGCAATTGCTGAGATATATTGATATACCTGAAAAGAGATTCCATGCAGATGGATAATTACGCTGAAATATTCCTCAGTTTTCTGAACTGAATATTACATTATAGTGATTTGCAACAGCTTAACTCCATCATGATACCAAAATGTATGAACAGTATGCACATCCTCCACTCCCTGGGGAGCATTCCAGTCTGGCACCATTTTACAGATACTGCGCAAACTACAATGATTTTCGGATCCTGATATTTGTACTATTACAGTGGTGAATGAACGGTAAGAATATTATGCAAATAACGGAGGCAAATTGTACAACACCATGGCAAATCTTACACCGTAGTATATGATCCCATTCTCACTCACTACTTTGACCGATCTACTCTAGATGGGTCCGTGCCAGGACAGGAAATAATCTTCTGGACCGATCCAGAAGATCTCTTCGCGATGTGGTATTCTGGATCGGTTCGCTTCCTAGACCGATCCAGACCGATCTGGCGTGCAGTGTGAATCCAAACCGTACCACGAAGTGTATTTTAACCGGAAGTGAGTGTGTTTTGTCGTGAAAGTAATGGAAGAGATTTAATTATAAGAATACAAACAGAGAATAAAACAAATAAAGATAGAGTGAACATGATAATGATTTTTTTAAAAAGAGAATAACATAGAGAAGGTGACAGCAAGAAGAAACGAGGAATAACATAGAGAAAGACAGAAATAAACGGTGATAGAATTATTAAAACAAAGAATAACATAGAGAACGTGGCAGAAAGAAGAAATGAGGAATAACATAAAGAAAGGCAAAAATGAAAGGTGATAGAAGTAAGAAACGAAGAATAATTTAAGGAAAGACAGAAAGAGAACGTGGTAGAAGGAAGAAACGAAGATATCATATTAAGAAAAGGTAATAGAAGGAAGAAACAAAGGATAGCGTGCGAAAGATAGGAAGAGAAAAAAATAGAATACAAAGAATAACTTACGAGAAGGCATACGGCATAAAAAAAAACGAAGAATAACATAAAGAAGGGTAGGAAGACATGATGGAATGATTAAAACAAAGAATTACATTAAAAAAAATATGATAGAAGGAAGAAGCACAGAATATCGTGAGGAAAGACAGAAAAAAAGAAAAGGATAAAGAATAGATAATGGAAAGATAGAAGAGCAAATAAAATTTGAGAAAATTTGAAAAACAACGAATAACATAAGAAGAAAAAAAAGAAAAAATGATAGACGGAAACCAGAATAACATGAGGAAAGATAAACAGAAAAAAATGATAGAATAATAAAACAAGGAATAATATGAGGAGTGCAAGAAGTAATCCAAAGAATACCATATGGAAAGGTAGAAAGAGAAGGTGATAGAATAGTAAAGAAAAAGTATAAGAAAGGGAAATAGAATAATAAAAGATAAATAATAATCTTGTGCTGGAAATAAAACAAACTGGGAGGCTGTTCACACCGCAATGAGATAGCGCGGTCTATCGTAGCACCCCCTTTTTTCTAGCGCGCGCTATATAGGCCACGCTCTCTCTCGTGGACCACCCCAAGAGGTGGTCCAGTGGCACGCCGTTTTGGCTCGCCGTGGCTCGCTGTTGGGCGGACCAAAACGACGTTGTACCTCCCACACCGCAGAGATAGCGCGGTCTAGCGCGCGCTTTCTCTGCCGGTGTGAACAGCCTCTATGACTTACATTTTGATTACGCGCGAAAAACCTGTGCTATCATAGCAGCAGGAACCGTTCCTGTTTCTATGGAATAACCTGTCTCATTATGGTTAAAATTACGATGAGTGTGAACAGAAACAAACCGTACCAGTGGAACGGGCAAGTGATTCGATCCAGGAACCTGAAAGTGAAAGGGGTCTATGATGAGTTCCCTGAGGTCCGGAAGGAACATCAAGAGTTGCATGTAGTCATCTGCAGATCGCTGTAGAGCAGTGGTGAAGCTGTTGACATGGTTCAGGGGCTCCATCAGAGGCGAGATGGTCGGTGGAACATCCAGATACATCTCCACATGTGTGAGGTGGATACAAGTATGCATGCTGTTCCATAGTCTCGCAAATACGTATGGAGAATTGGTCGTTTCAAAGATGTCAATGGATGTGATCTACAACGCAAAACCATGGTAACAGTGGATAGGGTATTCATAAGTTTCCTTGAGGAAGTTCAGTAAAATGGAATCCAGTCCGCATTGTTGTAATGTTTTAAGGCATTTTTAAAAGAATTCTATGTAGGCTACTGCTGGAAACAGTCAGTTGCCGAACTCCAATTTTAAATTGGCAGACAAACAGTGTCATTTCTTCAACGAAAAGGCAGTTGTTATCTAAGGCTAAAGTTTCATTGTGTCTTCTGAATAAAACACTGTCCACCCGAAAAAATAAACAAACAAGAAAAAACATGGTTATTCTTCTTACAGATATCAAAATGGTTGCAATATAATGAGACTGTCAAACACGACATTCTTTTGTAGAAATTAATTTTCCTTTTATCTGGTTTATACACTTTATAACAGTTCTTACAAGAGCGTTCAAATATCGATACTACCACACGTTATTCATAGGTGTATGGAATAATTTTCTTAGACGTTAAAATATTAGATGAGGTTTTCTATAAGAGTGAGGTACTTATTTCGTTAATTTTAGAGAATTGGACATCGTGGGCCATGCTAGACTATGACAAACTTTGATTCGCACCCACTCTTCTCTTTCCCTTTATTCTTCCCCTTCTCCCCCATCTCGCTCCCTTTATCTCCACGTCTCCTCTCTTATTTACATCTCCTCCCTTTACCTCTCTACCTCTGTCTCTCTCCTCCTACCACGCCCCTCTATATTGTTTACCTTCTCCTTAACAGATCCTGGTAGCTTATCAAATCCAACCACGGCTGATGCTGTAACTGGCAGATGAAGTGTTCCACCTTTTAAAAGACGCGTCAAATACGTTTCAGATTGCTCTGCACATGTTCCTCCCTCGCTAATGAAATCTAAGATGTATTGATGATAGAGGTGACGCATGTGCAAATGATTAACCCGGTATCCTTCAAAGAGAGATGCCACAAATTTACGGCACGCCGAAACCGATGTCCCTGATGCAAATTGAAAGATCTCTTTCATGTCATTGAATACTGAAAAGCCAATGTCGCTGATTTTTCCTTCATCGAGGGCAGTTACAAGATATCTTCCTGCTGAATATTCCTGCGCTAACTTGTGGAAAAATTCAATGTAGATGACGAAGTCACTATCCGACTTCGTGTTATTTGTTAACAGACCAAGTAAGTAGCCAATGTTTACTTTATCATCATGAACTTCACTAAAATCTTCCTCAATAAACATCAATGGATTCGGATCACTGTTGTTGCTCAATTTCCTAAAGGCAACTTGCCCGACCGAAACAACTGTGTCGTCGAGCAGATCTTGCTTGATCTCTTTATCTCGCTCGTTCTTTCTATTCAGGTGTGTCCTCAAGAACTCCATGATATCATCAAACAATTTTGTTCGGGTGAAGTTTCCATGAATATAGCCTTCGTTCCACAAATAACACACCATAGTGCAGAAAAGGGGCGTGGCGATCATTTCATTGGTAACGATGTCTTCTTCCAAATATTTCTTAAGTTCTGTTCCTTTTGTTTCATTGGAAAGAAAGAATTTTACGATGAAATCTGTGGCGTGCTGTTGAGAATATCCTTCTATTACCATACTAGCGTAGTATACATTCATGCCATAGAAGTCTTCTCTTCTTACGGGGCGAGACGTTACCAAGACCCTACATTGACTACAACTCTCCTGACACAATATATCAATGACGCCACCTACGTTTTTCCCGCAACGTATCTTTCCACCAAATTCATCATAACCGTCGAAGAGCATGACAATATCCTTCTCATGGGAATCGATATAATCTTCGATCGTTTTGTTATACTTCTTGTATTTCTTCTCTAGCAACGGAACAATGGCTTCGGTGATTGCTGTCTTGGCATTCATGTTTCTCATCTTGAAGACAAAGAGCAACTTCACATTCTTTAAAGGGGAGTCTTCTCTATGATTGGCCCAATCATAAGCCATTTTAGCTATAGCTGTAGTTTTTCCCCGGCCAGCCTCCCCAAACAACACAATTCTTTTTGGCAACGATCCACGAACTTTAGTCTGGAATATATCGTTGGTTGATCCGTTTAAAGTTAAGTTCTGTAAGGGGCCGTCCGGAATATTATTCTTGTCTACTTTGTAGAGGCTGACGGTCGTGTAAAGCTTCTCTAGGTCCACGTCGTGTTTTTGATTCCACGGCTTGGTATTAATGTTAAAGAGATGATTCTTATAGTGTCTCCGTAATGTGTCTTGACACTCTTCAAGGCTGAAGTTTTCTGCTATGTATTCTGTAATAAATACACACAAAATAATGATTAAATCAGATAAATATTTCATTTTGAATTACGACGTCATCGCTATTGTCCTAATAGTATTTGATTGTTTTTTGTACACGTAACAGTCATATTATTTTAATGGTCTTAGAAATATATCAAGTCTTTTTTCGACATAATTTTATTCGTTTTAGTACTTACCAGTTTGTATATCTCCATACCCCTATAAACCAAATAACTTCTTCGGAATGGTTGAAATATGGGGAGAAATTAGTGTTATGATGTTTTTATTATCTTTAAAATATCACACTACATAACCCCTGTTTCGCAGTTGATGCCTCCCTAGCATGTTTTGCATGTACACAAGTACGCCCCGTGGAGCTCATGACAAGTTTTTACCTATTTTGACAAGGTGACATTGCACATTTTCCCGTTTCTTTGAGAAGAAAAAAAAAATGCGAACAAAAATAGGAAGCAAAATATTCCTGACTTGGTCAAATATCTAAACTGAAGGACGGTTGTTGCCATAGCCATCGCATAGTGTCTCCGTAATGTGTCTGGAAACTCCTCAAGGCTAATGGTTTCTGCTATGTATTCTGGAATAAGTCCACACAAAACAATGATAAATAGGATGGACCCTACATACATGCATAGGCCTACCTATCTCACAGTTGCTGTCTCCATAGCCAATTTTGCATTTACACGAGTACTCCCCGTGACGCTCATGACAAGTGCCCCCATTTTGACAGGGCGACGATGCACATTTTCTCGGTTCTGTGAGAAAGAAAGAAAACATAAACAAAAATAGGTAACAAAATATTCCTGAACTGGTTAAATATCTAAACTGAAGGACGGTCATTAAACCAGATAGTTTCCCTAGCAATACAGCGAAGCTTTACAGTTTACACTCTCCACTCCACTCGCATGAATGGGGAGCATTTCAGCCAGTCGCCCTTTTACGGTTGCGCACATGCTAGGCCAATGTAGAGATATTACTCACGTAAATAATTATGTGATCCAATCACAGTGGACTATCATGTGTCCTCATCCTACCGGGTACCCATTAAACACCTCGGTGGAGAGGAGCAAAGATAAATCGTTCTAAATAACGTACATCCTTTACCGGTCATCGAACTAATGCACCTTGCTTAATCAAAGCAAAAGGAATTATAGTGTCATCAGCTTACCAGGGAAAAGATTATTCCAAGCGCAAGCCACCACAATAGCCAAGAGCGCCACAACCACGGTCAGACCTGCAATAAAAAATAAAAAACCGCATAAATGAATTAATTACATATAAATGATAATCAGTAACAGACAAAAAGTAAGCAAAATTTAAAATTACCGATGTGCAGTCAAAATCGTTATTTGGTGTTGTATGGAGAGGCCGAAAGCAGTCTTCTTTTCTCCACTTGGGATAATAACATTGCAGATATGTTTCTTTTATTTTTTTCAAATTTGCATTTTCTCATCTATTTATTCATTTATTTATCTATTTTCAACGATGAATATCAAACACATGAAACCAAAACAAACTTGTTAAAATTATAGAAAATAAATATCGGAAGAAAATTTCACCTTTTACATATTTCGAAAATGATTTGTTCCGGGCATTCGCATTAGTCCCAGTCTGCCTCTGTCCTTCTGCAAGTCCAGACTGCTTCAGTGCGTTTTGTCTTGTGATGGCTACATATTAAAGATCAATGAATATAGGCCTACTTGATTATTGAATGATCAATGGATAATAGATTGCATGCCATTTGGAGCAATATGGCTACAATACATCAGACGTAACTGTATACTGAAATTTATATTCATAAAACATCGAAACAACAATTTGATATGCAAAATGATTTCCATCATCATTTTTATTCATCGTTGTAATTATCATCGCTACCGTCATAGTTATCATTCAAATATAATTAGCACTTTCATTACAATCTAATGATATCAATAACGATTTAAAAAAATAAACAAAAAGCTGAGCTACACTATTATATAATTCCAGCATTAAATGGACATTTTGAACCCATTGTCAGTCACCTCACTACCGAACTGTCACCGAAATGTGTATTATGTTGGTGGCAGAGAAAGTCGTGACTAAAAGTTTTCGCCATTACTGGATGACCAAAATTCTAAGAGAGATAGTTTCAGACACACCTTCCTCAAGAAAATTGACAAGGTTCTTCTTTTGTTTATCTTTGAATATATCGATGAGAGCTTTCGCCCCCCGACCGTGAGTGTCGACAAACTTTTTTAGAAGATGCTCGTATTTCCCCTGCGGATTCAGTGTCTGAAATGAATGCTGTTCCGCTGCGCTGGCGGCGGCGAAATCGAAGCCCAGGTCGACGGCGAAATCATTGACTGGATAAAGTGCTATATCAATTTTCTTGGAAAGTGCATTCAAAAGGGCATCACTCAGAACTTCTTCCGCCATCACTATCTGAAGGAAATAGAGTTGATTATGAAATCTGATAGTACGAAATACTTGAAAGTTATAGTACATGTATAATATATCAAGATGAGGGGACCCCATTCGGGTTTTGATCGGCCTAAACATGGATCTACTTTAAGTTATATCGATTTTCCCCTCTAGTGGAGGATTTTTTTACCATTTGGTCCAATACCTATAATATAAATTTTACTGGTGAAGTTATTTCTCAGAGGGTAAGAACGGGCTGTTGGGTTGAGTGATAGAGAGGAGCAGAGAAATTAAAGATTGAGACGGATGTTTTCAAAACTATGAAAGGAATATGGGGGTAAATATAAAACGAGAGGGGGAGATAGAAAGGAGAGATTAAAATGAGTGAAAATGAAAGAAAGAGAGAAAGAGATAGAGAGAGAGAGAGAGAGAGAAAGATCTAATATCCTCATAAAATTATGATACCATGAAATAAATATTACAGAAATGAATGCTTCAATTTTCATTGCGGTGGTTTCAATATTTAAGTTATTTTCATTTGAAATAAATATGAGAAAATCTGTCCGTAGATCCTTTTCCATAGTTGTATTGTGTGCAATTTCACCTAAGAGCAAAAACACAGTTAGGGAATTTCAAAGGGCCAGAAGGGGATTTCCCCTATCTCATATAGTCTATTGTCAAGATCCAGTTTCCCCAAAAGTTGCACTAAAATCATTGAAACTATTCTTCTTTGTTCGTTCTCATATTTTCTCTCTATCCCATCTTTACCCTTTCTTCTGCCTCATCCACCCCTCTCTTTCTATTTTTTTCCTCTCTCTCTCTCTATTTTACCGTGTTGTGTCGCGTGGCCAATATTTTCGGACAGAGTCTGGTCTGGAATCAACTACCAGCCACTGCAGTTACTGCCCCAACAATTGCTGCTTTCCAGATGACCGCCATCCCTGTCACCAGAGGGTTGGAACCTCCTGTAGGTTCCAGAATGCTGTAAACCATATAGCAGTATGATTTTTAAATTGTTCACCCTTTTGTTGTCTGAACCTTCACCTGCTGTCACAACACATCCTATCCCAAGTATCAAGTACACGTATCTCTCTCTCTCTCTTTTTCTCTCTCTCTCTCTCTCTCTATGTTTTACTCTCCATATTCACATACCGTTCTCTCACTATCTCTATCCTTCTTGCCCCCTCTTTATTATAACCTGGTAAAAATCGAGCATATCTTACCTCAGTTAATATACTCCAATATCAAAGAAAGTACGGATTGTAAACTTTAGGCAACATGAATGGCTCGGCGAACTCCGTATAGTGACTATACGCGTGTGGCGATCACTACGTCAATCCAATCCGAAAATGGTACACGAAGTGGGATTCCCCAATTCGTAGTTTTTTTGTCAAGACCCTTGATATGAAGCATAATTAACACACACACACAACAAAAATTATTTTGTTTATTTTCCGGATATCTAGCGACTCTCCAGTGTAACACTTTACACGCAATTTGCGATAAACATGTTGTTCAATTCGTGTATAAATCATAATAATAATAATAATATGATTACAATGGTGGTGATGATAATACAGTACTTAAAACAAATAATAATAATTATTATAAACATAATGAAGAAGAAGAAGAAGAAGAAGAAGAAGAAGACAAATTTAAGTAGAAGAAGAAAAAGAAGAAAAGAATAAAGAGAAGAAGTAGAAGAAAGAGAATGAGTAGAACAGGAAGAAGAAAAAGAAGAAGAAGAAGAAGAAGAAGTAGAAGAAGAAGAAAAAGAAAAAGAAAGAGAAGGAGTAAAAGAAGTAGTTGTACTATATACACTGTCGCTCATAAAGGTGGAATATTTTTGTTTTACCCGAAATTTACGGAATTATTTTTAAAATAATTTAAAAATAATAGATCTAGATAGAAGTATACATTCTCAGATTTTATTGAATAATAATTGGACAATGTGTGTTTTGCGTGACTACTAAAGCATGTGTATGCTTCTATGCTTTTCATCACTATCTAGGGGCCTATACTCCTAATTTTTGCTTCAGACGCAATCAAGATGGAGCTGAGTTGCATATCGTCCAACTTCAAACTACTGCTAATTTGGCAGTGTTATGAACGTTCAGTTTCAAATACAACTCACATTATGCACGCTTACAGTGCAAAAGTATATGGCAAACAAGAAGAAAAGAATATGACAATTGATAGGCACCGTTGCACTGTGTCAATAAAATGGCATAAATGTGAATAACAGGAGGCTTCTGATAATAGTCTATGCTACTGAAATCATTGCATTTGTCAATTGGCTGGGATTTTTTGGTTACAGCATGTTGGTAACAGCATGTTGATAACAAGTCCAATGAAAATAGGGCCCAGAAGATTTAGTCATGGGGTGCGACTAATCCCGCTTTTCAATAAACTTTTCAACAAATTGTATGCATACTTTTTAAAACAACAATTTCTCTTGACGACTGCAAAGCTCGCTAGAGGGTTGCCAAACATGGTAATGAATTCTAAGAGCATAACACACAACAACAAAGTATGACGTGGAAGCACTATACCTACACCCAGATTCATGTAAAGATAGAAACAATGACGACGATGATCCTTGTTAACCAGAATGTGGGGTTTTCAATGTCTAAAATGTGATTTTTCCTGCTTTGTGTTCACACTTTGTGGGTTTTTCCTCTGTATGTGTTTCAGAGTGTCCTTTATGCTGGTGCCCTCTCCCTTTTAATCATGCCCACCACCACCACCACCACCCCACCCCACCACCACCACCACCGCCACCACCACCACCACCACCACCACCACCACCACCACCACCCTATTCATTTTACTATAGGGTTTACATATTTACTGGTTTTCTTTATAGAAGTTAATCGATGTACAGTACGTCTCGATAATCAGAAAAACATGTACACTCGCTTCATATGAACTTCATGTGACATTTAGCTAAAATTATGATTTAAAAAAAAAGCAGTTTTTCGAAACTATTCTGCTTTTTGAACAATTCTCTTTTCGAAGGGCAATATACAGACTTTTTAGAAGGAAGAGAGCCCCAGCAGTTGTTAGGTTAGATGTATAGGGTTAAAACTGTCATGTGCAAAGGAGACATTAATGAGGCAATTTAAAGTCTATTACCACCAATAAAAGTAAGTCCACTTGCTACTCTCCACCCAGGTGTTAAATGGGTACCCGGTAGGATGCGACCGTTATTGTTGGTCAAACAGTTTTTGAGCGTCAAGTAATGCATAGCTTGAATGCTCAACAGGGAGTGGAGATTGTGCACACAGTGTGTGCAGGCAAGCACTGAATCCAATGACCGGGGTACATGTAATAGTATATTTGTAAAGCGCTTAGAGACTACATTAAAGCTAAATATAATTGTTATTATTATTAAATAGGCTAATAACTTGATGTTTCTTGATACCCTTATAAAAATGTACCATGTAATTACCATGGTTCTTATGGTGGACGGTAATTTGGAAATAGAACCATGGTGACCATGGTACTAAAAACCATCGTAATACCGAGCTATGGTAACCATGGTTCCCAGTACCGTGGTTACCATAGTTGATACCGAAGGTACAGTCGCTTTAACATTCTGCATATAGCTAAATAAAAGGATAGCATTTATTACATTGTGTGGTTGATTTTGTTTATCATTTGAAAATCTGCTATACCTTAAAGCCCTATACCTTAAAACACTAGTTTCTAGCTGTCGCTATTTTGCAGTTTATTAACAACAACAAAATGTATCTACATCATAAAAGAAATTATGCATGGCAAAACAATAAAATACAAACTGTACATAATGTACAAAACAATGAATTAGTGCAAAAACTTAATTAATGCTTACATGAAACACATTTTATACAAAAGTTCAAGGAACTTCAAGTTGTTGCTAAAAGAAAAATAAAAGTTAGCACAAGTGCTAGTCTAAATTGGTTTTCTCGGTTCCCTATATATCGATAGTGTATCTGTTCATTACTATAGCATTAAACATTACATTATACTGTATACATTCAAAATACAAAACATTATTAACTGCTACAAGACCGATAATGTATTTGTTCATCAAATAAATTGTGAGGGTATTACGAAATGAATATCTTGTTTTTTGTTCTCTAATCTTCTGAGGTAAGATGTTCCAAAGCTTCAGTCCAACAAAATAAATGGTGAATGTACCTTGTGTCATCCTACAAATTGGCAAGGGTAGCATTGCATTTTTTCCTGTTGTTTCGTATTAGTATGGTGTACAATCTTACAATAATCGAATAATGTGTGTGGCAACTTTCTATTATACAAATCATATACAATCACAAACATATGTTAAAACTGCCAGTTCATGCAAACCAAAATCATCCAATATCCCAAATTGTTTAAACAGTGGTCCGGAGGATGTTCTCAATAATGAAAACGTAATAGCTCGCACCGCCATCTTCTGAGCTAAATGAATACAATTCAAGCGAGATTTATAACTGCTTCCCCATATCTCGATTCCATAGAGTATGTGGGGCTGTATAAACGATTTATACAAGAGCACAAGGATATACTGAGGAACAAAATGTCTTAATGTAAATAGCAAACTCATTTTTCTACGAACGAACGAACGAACTTCCATGACAATGTACTATGAATTTGACCTCCTACAAAAGATGCCACGCTCACATCATTAATGTCCGTATTAGACAGTCTAAGGACACCAATTAAATTAATTGCCCGTCGTATTTTTTAAAATAAACATGTAATTAGTTTTCTTCAAATTGGTAGTGAGTTTATTAGCATCGCGCCATTTTTGAATTGCATCTAGTTGCTCATTAACCTCATTTACATCAATTTCAATTTGATTATCATCAAAAGTGTGAAAAATATTTTAATCGTCTGCAAGCAATGCAAAATTAAAATAGTTAGTACAACAAGATTAATCATTAATATACACTAAAAAAACAATGTAGGACCCAGAACTGATCCCTGCGGCACGCCGCACGTAATAGTCTTTCGGGTAGATTTGGCCTCCTTATAGCCGAGATGTCCGAGAGCGATTCAAGAGGTAATTAGCAAACCATTGGAAAGCAATACCACGTATACCATAATGTGCCGTCTTTTCTAGCAAAATATCATGATTTATAGTGTCAAACGCCTTCAAGACTGCTCTCTAATGTGCTCCATTCTCTAACACGTATATCCCATTGCTTGTTTCAGTTTCATGCAATATTCTCTGACCGCTCGGACAGGTGCATGTGAGAGGAAGGCCAGAAACAGAAAATATGTTACAATATCGATCTATTAGCCTCCTCTCCCTTTTGCTATAAATCTATTGATTCATCATAGCCAGAAGTGCCTCTCTATCCACTGGGCCACCACTAGCCTCAGGAACTTGAATAATATTGCCTCTTCTGAAGTTCCCATGATGACTGAATTCGGGACTGTCATTATCAGCGTCCTGAGACCATGAATTTGAAGGTGAAGATGGTCTGGCAGCAGGTTTACGAGCAGGGACAGCATCTCCTCCTGACTCTTTAATTGGAATCGTTGGCTTCGCGCACTCTCTGCGTCACTAACTTCTTCAGGGTGATATTGTGTTTTACGTCTAGATGTTTCCTGAGAACTGGCAGGTCTATGAAACCCTGAGAACAAATCTGACATTCATGGGGTTTCTTGTCCCGGTGAACATACTCGTGCTTGTCCAGGTTACCCTTCGTCAGAAATGACTTACCACACACATCACATTTATTTGACCGGATGTTGTGATGCCAATCCATATGCACCTTAAACATGCCTCTAGTTTGAAATGCTTTACTACAAAGTTCACATTTAAAACGCTTGTTAGCGGGGTCTTTGGAATGGATTTTCATATGGGCAACTTGGTGACTCGTGCGCTTGAATTTCTTTCCGCAAACGTCGCAGTGGTATTTGTAGACTTCACTATGGACAGTAAGATTGTGCTGTTTCAGATTGGCTTGACTCTTGAAAGCTGATCCACAGACTTCACAACGGCAATGACCAGCACTGGAATGGACCCTTTTCTTGTGGATTTTAAGTTGATTATCCAGGAGGAAGCCTTTTCCACATTCCTCACATTTAAATGCACTCTCTATATTATGACTTTCAAGATGAAACTTAATCTCGCTGTTGGTGTAGAGTCGTTTCCCACACAAATCGCAAATGTACTTTATCTGTTTGATGTGCACGTCATTGATGTGCCTCTCAAGACTTTGTTTGCTAGTAAGAGTTTTACCACATGTTTTGCATTCGATTAGCTTTGATTTATCATTATGCCTTTCCATGTGATAATCGTAATAATACTTTGACAGATAGGTTTTATCACATATCTTACAATAGTATTTCTGTCGTTCTGTTTTGTCCTTGTGGGTTTCGACATGTGTTATGTATAAACCTTTCTGCTCAAAAATTTTACCACATGTACTGCACTTATACTGCTGCCTATATTCCTCATGAATTGTACGCATGTGTTTCCTTTGATAGTATTTTGTCTCAAATTGCAAATCACAAAGCAAGCATGCTATGGGATATTCTTTATTTTCTGTTGATTTTTTACTGGTTGTAAAGGCGTTTTTGTCATCGCCAACATCTAAATTGTTTTCTTCCTTTGCTTCTTCTTCTGCAGTTTCATGGGTTGCCTTTTGTTCAATCATATTACTTGGCTCAAACGTTCCCTCCTGTGATTCGTGGACCTTCAAATCAGCTGTCTGTCTTTTCATTTTCTTTCCCATGTGATGGTCGGTAGAGGCATCATGATATTCTTCTACCCGCTCAGCAGCATGTCCCTGGCCCTCATCCCTCTCTGATATCGCCAGTGCATTGTCAGTCTCCTCCTCTAGTTCAGCTTCACTGATCTCTGACTCTGACATGGGCATCGTTGCTGAGGTTTCTCTTTCTCTATCTTCTAATACAAGTTCTACATCTCTCATTAGAATGAGATTTTCTTCACCCTTTTCTCCAATATCCTTTGTTTCTTTTTCTGCAGTTTCATGGATTGCCTTTTGTTCAATCATTTCACTTGGCTCACATGTTCCCTCCTGTGATTCTTGGACCTTCAAGTCAGCTGCCTGTCTTTTCCTTTTCTTTCCAATAACAGGGTCGGTAGAGGCATCTTGATTTTCTTCTACCCGCTCAGCAGCATGTCCCTGGCCCTCATCCCTCTCTGATATCGCCAGTGCATTGCCAGTCTCCTCCTCTAGTTCAGCTTCACTGATCTCTGACTCTGACATGGGCATCGTTGCTGAGGTTTCTCTTTCTCTATCTTCTAATACAAGTTCTACATCTCTCATTAGAATGAGATTTTCTTCACCCTTTTCTCCAATATCCTTTGTTTCTTTTTCTGCAGTTTCATGGATTGCCTTTTGTTCAATCATTTCACTTGGCTCACATGTTCCCTCCTGTGATTCTTGGACCTTCAAGTCAGCTGTCTGTCTTTTCCTTTTCTTTCCAATAACAGGGTCGGTAGAGGCATCTTGATTTTCTTCTACCCGCTCAGCAGCATGTCCCTGGCCCTCATCCCTCTCTGATATCGCTAATGCATTGCCAGTCTCCTCCTCTAGTTCAGCTTCACTGATCTCTGACTCTGACATGGGCATCGTTGCTGAGGTTTCTCTTTCTCTATCTTCTAATACAAGTTCTACTTCTCTCATTAGAATGAGATTTTCTTCACCCTTTTCTCCAACTTGCTTTGTTTGTTCTTTCACTTCCTGCATATCTCCTATATCTCTTTTCTTCCTCCTTGCGACCTGCTGTCTTGATGTTTGCCCTCTTGCTTCACTGCGGCATGGATGTCTCAGAGCTTTTGTCTCAGATGGAAGGATTGTTTCATCCGGCTTATTTCCTTTTATGGTCTTTTTGTACTTTTCAGTTCCTCAAGTTTCTCTATCATTTCTTAGGGAGTCATGTTATTATTTTGAACTTTGCGTAAGTGGGCAACTATTAAAGCCTTTCTACGAAACGACTACCTGCATTGGTCACAATTATATACACATGCTGAATGGAGTTCTTTACCTCCTTGGAATCTTGGTGTTATGGAAAAGTAGCAGGGTAACTAATTTTCCTCTACTAGGGACAGTATCCTCAGTCTGTACTGGCTTAGCCGCCCCGTGCTCTGTCTTAATGTGCTGTTCATCGCCAAAGTGAATGGATACTGAGAAAAGAAAAGAATAAACAGCTATAATATATTCAATACGAAACCTAAAACTTAAATTAGTATGTTCATGTCATAACTAAAGCTGCATAATAAATACTACCATTCTGCTAATTGACATTTTGTATCTTTTCATGGTTCACAATTGGTCAAAGCCCCTTGCCCAAGATTTTGTAGCAAATGCTGTGTCTACTTCCATATTCATTTGTAATACCATCCCAAGTTCCCATATTATATCAAGACAAAGTAGTGCTGGAAACTAGGCATACAATGAATTTGTGCTTTATCTATCAACGGAGAAGTTCACCTTGATATTACATTGGTTTCAATTAAAGTAGAAAAATTAGAATAATTGATCTGTGAAAGCTAGAAAAAAAAGAGAGAATAAAACAAGATTCATGACTGTTTTGTTGTTGAATAGTTCAAATATCTATTCAAATATCAGTAGGAGGTAATGTGAACTGCTTTAGCCCTTTAGTTCTTTCAATAAACTTACCTTGTTTCTGAGAAGCTATCTGTTGACTGCCACACTTGATAGCGATTTGTACAGTTCTAAGCTTCACCGGTAATGAAACTGCTACATCTTTTTCTGCAAAATAAAAGACACAATTACATGCTGTCTGTTTTATTTTTCAGTTTTCAATTAAAGATATGAGTGGCAGATTGGTGCACGATTCTATCTATATTGATGGAGAAATAGATCATCTAAAGCTACAGTCCCATATACGTCCCGGAACGTCCCGGACTATCCCGGACCCCATCCGGGGTGATCCGGGATTCGGTCCGTGTTGACACCGTGTTGGCACCGGGGTGGTCCTGGATGGTCCTGGATGGTCCTGGATGGTCCTGGATGGTCCTGGGCGGTCCGGGAGTCGACCCCGGATGTTTTTGACGGTCAAAAACTGCCGGGGTGGTCCGGGACGGTCCGGGACAATAGTTTGATCCGGGGTGATCCGTGTAGCCACCGTGCTGGGTCCGGGGTCATCCGTAGTGGCGCCGGGGCGGTCCGTGTTGATCCGTGGCAGTCCGGGAGTGAGTTATTGACCGCCCAGGACCATCCAGGACCATCCAGGACCACCCCGGTGCCAACACGGTGTCAACACGGACCGAATCCCGGATCACCCCGGATGGGGTCCGGGATGGTCCGGGACGGTCCGGGACGTATATGGGACTGTAGCTTAAAAGCATCACACTTTTTTGAACAAAACATCCCGGACCATCCCGGATCACCCCAGACCATGGTCCAGGATGGTCCGGAGTGGTCCGTGCTCGTCCGTGCTGGTCCGGCTTTATATGGGACTGGGGCTTGAAGGGATAAGAATACTGTGCCTTTTCAGATTTCACTCCTCACTTGTAGAACTTGTTTTATTCTGCTGCAACTCCCCAGTATTAAGATCAACTTGATAGTATTCATGGAATGAAAGTAAATTTAGACAAAATCTTCGAACCAGGGTAGATTTGATGTAGCAACATCTACTGTTATCACTGCATCAAATGTATCCACAGGCCACTGCTATTAAGTCCATGTCAAACACACACTAATATGGAGACACTAGATACTAAACGTATCTCTCTCCTCCTAATTCTAACTCATTGACATTCAAGATCCCCAGACCCCAGTAGAGAAATGGCTACAAATGATAGGGATTCTGGGGACAGTTTCTCAAATTAGGCCCTTATAACTCAATACTGAATTTGTTGGCCTGCAAATGGGACATAGTACCTTTAAAAAGGTCAAGCCACCGCCATCCCCGGGTTTACCGTTGATTTAGAATGGCGTGATGATACTTGTAATTCATCATTACCGAACTTTCCCATTCTAAAGCCCCAGTCCCATATAAAGCCGGACCAGCACGGACGAGCACGGACCACTCCGGACCATCCTGGACCATGGTCTGGGGTGATCCGGGATGGTCCGGGATGTTTTGTTCAAAAAAGTGTGATGCTTTAAAAGCTACAGTCCCATATACGTCCCGGACCGTCCCGGACCATCCCGGACCCCATCCGGGGTGATCCGGGATTCGGTCCGTGTTGACACCGTGTTGGCACCGGGGTGGTCCTGGATGGTCCTGGATGGTCCTGGATGGTCCTGGGCGGTCAATAACTCACTCCCGGACTGCCACGGATCAACACGGACCGCCCCGGCGCCACTACGGATGACCCCGGACCCAGCACGGTGGCTACACGGATCACCCCGGATCAAACTATTGTCCCGGACCGTCCCGGACCACCCCGGCAGTTTTTGACCGTCAAAAACATCCGGGGTCGACTCCCGGACCGCCCAGGACCATCCAGGACCATCCAGGACCATCCAGGACCACCCCGGTGCCAACACGGTGTCAACACGGACCGAATCCCGGATCACCCCGGATGGGGTCCGGGATGGTCCGGGACGGTCCGGGACGTATATGGGACTTTAGCTTTAGGCGATGGAAAATAGTTTCGTTACTTCTGTTGTTCAATTAAGTAACACACACATGTTTTTTTATACTAGAGTTTGCGTTTCCCGTAGGGGGGATGATGTTTCATTTCATCATTTGTGCCATATCGCTATGTAGTATTTCTTAATAACATAGTTTGATTCTGCTCGGGTAAGAGCGTTGTTGATTTCTATATTTTTTTAATTTAGTCCTGCTTTAGGAAACTAATCTGTTATCTCATTGTGTTGTAGTCTTGTAGACCAAAGTGACTGGGAATCCATTCGAAATTGACCTGGGTGCCCTTGTATTTTAGTTGACTACACAGGGTTAGAATTTCAAGAATAAAAGATTCGTCTTTATGAGATTTGATGGCCTAGAGCCAGTACGTAATTGTCTGATTCTGCTCTGGTAAGAGCGTTGTTGATTTCTATATTTATTTTTTTCTAATTTTTGTCCTGCTTTACCAAACTAATCTGTTATCTCATTGTGGTGTAGACCACAGTGACTGGGAATCCATTCGAAATTGACCTGGGTGCCCTTGTATTTTAGTTGACTACACAGGGTTAGAATTTCAAGAATAAAAGATTCGTCTTTACGAGATTCTATGGCCTAGAGCCAGTAAGTAATTATCTGGTTCTGCTCTGGTAAGAGCGTTGTTGATTTCTATATTTTTTTCTAATTTTTGTCCTGCTTTAGCAAACTAATCTGTTATCTCATTGTGGTGTAGACCACAGTGACTGGGAATCCATTCGAAATTGACCTGGGTGCCCTTGTATTTTAGTTGACTACACAGGGTAAGAATTTCAAGAATAAAAGATTCGTCTTTACGAGATTCTATGGCCTAGAGCCAGTAAGTAATTATCTGGTTCTGCTCTGGTAAGAGCGTTGTTGATTTCTATATTTTTTCTAATTTTTGTCCTGCTTTAGCAAACTAATCGTTATCTCATTGTGGTGTAGACCACAGTGACTGGGAATCCATTCGAAATTGACCTGGGTGCCCTTGTATTATAGTTGACTACACAGGGTTAGAATTTCAAGAATAAAAGATTCGTCTTTACGAGATTCTATGGCCTAGAGCCAGTACGTAATTTTCTGATTCTGCTCTGGTAAGAGCGTTGTTGATATCTATTTTTTTTTTCTAATTCAGTCCTGCTTTAGCAAACTAATCTGTTATCTCATTGTGTTGTAGTCTTGTAGACCAAAGTGACTGGGAATCCATTCGAAATTGACCTGGGTGCCCTTGTATTTTAGTTGACTACACAGGGTTAGAATTTCAAGAATAAAAGATTCGTCTTTATGAGATTTGATGGCCTAGAGCCAGTACGTAATTGTCTGATTCTGCTCTGGTAAGAGCGTTGTTGATTTCTATATTTATTTTTTTCTAATTTTTGTCCTGCTTTAGCAAACTAATCTGTTATCTCATTGTGGTGTAAACCACAGTGACTGGGAATCCATTCGAAATCGACCTGGGTGCCCTTGTATTTTTGTTGACTACACAGGGTTAGAATATCAAGAATAAAAGATTCGTCTTTACGAGATTCTATGGCCTAGAGCCAGTACGTAATTGTCTGATTCTGCTCTGGTAAGAGAGATGTTGATTTCTATATTTTTTTAATTTAGTCCTGCTTTAACAAACTAATCTGGTATCTCGTTGTGTTGTAGACCACAGTGACTGGGAATCCATTCGAAATTGACCTGGGTGCCCTTATATTTTAGTTGACTACACAGGATTAGAATTTCAAGAATAAAAGATTCGTCTTTACGAGATTCTATGGCCTAGAGCCAGTAAGTAATTATCTGGTTCTGCTCTGGTAAGAGCGTTGTTGACTTCTATATTTTTCTAATTTTTGTCCTGCTTTAGCAAACTAATCTGTTATCTCATTGTGGTGTAGACCACGGTGACTGGGAATCCATTCGAAATTGACCTGGGTGCCCTTGTATTTTAGTTGACTACACAGGGTTAGAATTTCAAGAATAAAAGATTCGTCTTTACGAGATTCTATGGCCTAGAGCCAGTACGTAATTGTCTGATTCTGCTCTGGTAAGAGAGATATTGATTTCTATATTTTTTTAATTTAGTCCTGCTTTAACAAACTAATCTGGTATCTCGTTGTGTTGTAGACCACAGTGACTGGGAATCCATTCGAAATTGACCTGGGTGCCCTTATATTTTAGTTGACTACACAGGGTTAGAATTTCAAGAATAAAAGATTCGTCTTTACGAGATTCTATGGCCTAGAGCCAGTAAGTAATTATCTGGTTCTGCTCTGGTAAGAGCGTTGTTGATTTCTATATTTTTTCTAATTTTTGTCCTGATTTAGCAAACTAATCTGTTATCTCATTGTGGTGTAGACCACAGTGACTGGGAATCCATTCGAAATTGACCTGGGTGCCTTTGTATTTTAGTTGACTACACAGGGTTAGAATTTCAAGAATAAAAGATTTGTCTTTACGAGATTCTATGGCCTAGAGCCAGTACGTAATTGTCTGATTCTGCTCTGGTAAGAGAGATATTGATTTCTATATTTTTTTAATTTAGTCCTGCTTTAACAAACTAATCTGGTATCTCGTTGTGTTGTAGACCACAGTGACTGGGAATCCATTCGAAATTGACCTGGGTGCCCTTATATTTTAGTTGACTACACAGGGTTAGAATTTCAAGAATAAAAGATTCGTCTTTACGAGATTCTATGGCCTAGAGCCAGTAAGTAATTATCTGGTTCTGCTCTGGTAAGAGCGTTGTTGATTTCTATATTTTTTCTAATTTTTGTCCTGATTTAGCAAACTAATCTGTTATCTCATTGTGGTGTAGACCACAGTGACTGGGAATCCATTCGAAATTGACCTGGGTGCCTTTGTATTTTAGTTGACTACACAGGGTTAGAATTTCAAGAATAAAAGATTTGTCTTTACGAGATTCTATGGCCTAGAGCCAGTACGTAATTGTCTGATTCTGCTTTGGTAAGAGAGATATTGATTTCTATATTTTTTTAATTTAGTCCTGCTTTAACAAACTAATCTGGTATCTCGTTGTGTTGTAGACCACAGTGACTGGGAATCCATTCGAAATTGACCTGGGTGCCCTTATATTTTAGTTGACTACACAGGGTTAGAATTTCAAGAATAAAAGATTCGTCTTTACGAGATTCTATGGCCTAGAGCCAGTAAGAAATTATCTGGTTCTGCTCTGGTAAGAGCGTTGTTGATTTCTATATTTTTTCTAATTTTTGTCCTGCTTTAGCAAACTAATCTGTTATCTCATTGTGGTGTAGACCACAGTGACTGGGAATCCATTCGAAATTGACCTGGGTGCCCTTGTATTTTAGTTGACTTCACAGGGTTAGAATTTCAAGAATAAAAGATTCGTCTTTAATTACGAGATTTGATGGCCTAGATCTAGAGCTATAAGTAATTGTCCGATTTTCAGACCATTGTACCGAGTGGTCGTACGTTTTATGCTGCGCAAAGATTCAATCAGTTTAATTTGGGCCATTACAAGATGTGGGTTATTGATGTAGACGAATGCCCATGTACCCTTTACAGTTGAGTTGAGTTGAGAACCTATTCCGACCCTTCCCGAATTGGAGCTCAAATAAAATTACCCAAACCGAGAACAAATTACCTCAAAAGATCATTCAAGTATAGAAACGCAAAGGCCTACAACACACTTCCTCCTCATATCAAATCGTCCCCTAGTGTTATTACATTCAAATCTAAGATCGCAGAACTGTTACAGAAGCACATGGTCCCCCCTCCTTAACTTGTTATGATTACTTTTTTTTTATGAAATGTTTTTTTCCCTTTATTTTATACTACTTCTTTTTTTTCAAAATGTATTTACTGTTGTTCAGATATGTATTTATGTTCTGTTTTGTTTATGTAATTGTTCCGGACCCCACGGAAGTCCAGCTTTCCCATGTCGGGTTAGCTGAATGTGAGCTATCCACCGTATTGTATGCATTGTTACTATGTTTTTATACAGAAATAAATACTACTACTACTACTACAGCTCATTTTATGTAAGTTATTACCAAAGAGAAAAAAGCCAGTCAGTCACTCAATAGTGTCCGACAGTGAAGTCTAGCAAGTAAACGAGTTTCCTTGCATAATTTGAATATTAGGACACTGCTTACGTTTAAATTTCACAGATAGGCCAAACATGACATATTCATAATTCCTGCAAAGTTCTACAGAATTTGATGTTGGCTGCAAAAGGGACACAGTATCTTTAATACGAGTTTTATTTACTACTATAGTTTTTCTGTACGAAAAGGAATTGGAATTTTGAGAAATAAATTTGATGAATACAACAAAATTGTTTGCTATATCATTTATATATAAAAACATTGAAATCTAGATGTTCAGAAGGACATGTATATAAACGAGGGGGAAGAGAGAGAAACTAAGAGAGAACTAAAGCAGAGGGGGAAGAGAAAGAGAGGATCTACTACATACTTATCTTAATATGAGCATCAGGTTAATATATGGAAGAAAATAGAAATAGATATACTGCTTCATTCCGCTTCACACACATTAGAAAATTATATCACCTTCATTTCTAGTCCTGTTTGCCTCTAACACTTTTTCTCGCAAACTTAGACATACATCCAAACTATATAGCCAACCCACTTACACTCTTTTTTACGTTTTTATCTCACTTTCGTGTTAAAAATTCCACATTTGCCATATTCCATTAAAAAAAACACAATCTCACCCAAGCTAGACGTCGGCTGCTACTCTAACCGTCGTAATAACAATTCCAAAAGAACGTTGACAACGGAGAGACTCGCTCGATAATGAAAACTTTGTCGAAAGATTATTAATTTATCAATATCTAGGCTACTCCTCATTGGTGCTTCAGACGCAATCAAGATGGAGCTGAGTGGTATATTGTCCAACTTCAAACTACTTCGCATTTGGCAGTGATTTGCACGTTCAGTTTCAAATGCAACTCACATTATGCACGCAAACAGTGCAAAAGTATAGCAAGCAAGAATAAAAGAATATGACAATTGATAGGCACCGTTGCACTTTGTAAATGGAATGGTATGAATGGAAATAATAGCAGGCTTCCATTGCGTCCCTGTTTCATTAAGAGTATTATCAGTGACTTTCGTGAACCTAAATTCCCTATCTACACACATGGGAACGCTCATATATGATGAATCATTTAATTACATTTTCCTCCCTTGCATTTTGTTTGAATGACAACGATGTAAACTACTGTTTTTCAGGTGATCCTCCTGTTTTGGCCTTTCTATAGTTGCTTTTACACAAACAGCTCTAATAGAATCTATTATTATTTATTAACAGCTCTATAATGGTTTACGTGAAATGTTACTTGTTCACAACAAAATGGTCCATCGCTATTGCTTACATAATTGTCGTTGTCGTTGTTCATTTTTGTGTGTATTTTTGTGTACTTATAGTTTTTCTTCTCCATGCGCCTCGAACACATTAGTCATGAGGAGTTGGCGCATTACTCATATTGCTCCGATTGTCTCATTTTCGCTCGCGTGAACATTGCCAGCACAAACCACTGACCTCTATCTCCTGTACGGATCATCGCACATTCCCATTCATTATACGTTACGTAACTAAAAGGCTATATTGTCTGACCGTCATGAATATTCATGTTTTTGCTTACCTCGGCTAAATGTTTGCATTTACTAAATTGAAAAATTACGGTGGGGGGTTGGATGAAATGGACATAATGAAATAGGCAGAAGTGATCTATGATAATTCATGCTTTTTATGTTTCGTGTGCTCGACCTATAATCTTCAAATCGCTTGGCAAACTGAGTACAAAGTTAGACTTGTTTCACATGTGTATTATAGGCAATGACGAGCTTGCAACCTATTTTGAAAAATTACGGTGGGTGAACTTTCAAAAGTCAATGAGACATGAGGGCTCCAATGAAAGAGCTAGTGATAACGTACGTCGGGGTGGATGTGCTTTTCGTTTAAACAAAAAAATGAATTTTTAACGATTTAAAAAAAAACGTCCATAGGCTAACATGTTAGGCTGCTGGCTCAAACCATGCTCTGACGATAGGGGGCGTCGTGAAATGAGACTAAACGGAGCAATATGAGTACTCTATATATTATTATTATTATTTAGATGTATCTCGTGTTCCGTCAGTTTACTCAGTTTACTCAGTTTATTTTATTTTCCGTATTATTCATACTGTACTGCTTCATTCATTTGTATCTCTCCTTTCTAGCATCTCTCACTTCTTCTCATTCACCTATGGGGACTCTGCCGGCATTTCAAAAAATATGCGTACATTATCAATGTACGCGATCATCCTTTTCAGATCGCCATGGATAGTTCATTTACAGATATATTGCCTTTTGTACATGTTGACGAAAATGACTCTATTTTCTCTGTAGGGCTTCATGATGATGATGATGACAATGACATGAGCCTTGACTCAAACATATTTCCTTTTAATGAGGTAAACGACATCGAATTCCAATCACTTAACTGTGCAATATGATACCAATGCCCCGGACATACACAATCACATTTATGATAACAGTAGCTGCATTTTTCTATAGAAACCAACTCAGTTTAGAATACAATTTTGATGAAAATGATTATGTACCAAACATAACAGATCAATATTATACCGAAAATCAATTTGTCAATGAAATGAACACTTTAAAAAATAGATTCTTTATCATGCACTTTAACATCAGAAACCTGAACAGAAATTTCGAAAACTTCATACGTTACTCGATAAAATTAGTAACAATGTTTCCGTCGTATGTCTCTCTGAAACCTGGTTAACAGAAAACCCTTGCCCACTCCTAACATTGCCTGGTTTCACCCTAATTACAAACAGTAGACAATCCAGACGGGGAGGAGTAGCCATGTATATCTCCAAAAGATATAAATTCAAAATTCTCACGGAAATTAATGTTATGTCACCAACCACTGAATCCCTATTTATCGAAATATTAACTACAGAAAAACAAGGAATAATAATCGGTGTATTTTATAGACCACCCAATTGTAACTCTGACGTTTTTTTGGAAGAATATCAGACTTTAATGGATCAACCTATATTTAACTCCAAACATTGTTTTCTCACGGGTGACCTTAATATTGACCTTATTAACCGCGACGAACATCTTACTAATGATTACCTGGATTTGTTACTTTCCAATTCTTTTGTTCCTCTCATTGCCAGACCAACCCGGAACACAGATCAATCAGCAACACTAATATATCACATATTTACAAACATCCCCCCCATACCCACATCTTTACTAATATTTCGGATTCCTTTCAGTCAGTACAATCACCCCGCAGAAAAACAAGGAGACTGAACACAGAAAACATTATTCGCCTCAAAGATAGACTAAGCCAAATCGACTGGGAAGAAGTACTGGCGATACAAAACTGTAATGAATCTTTTAACACATTTATTCATATATTGATGAATGTTTATGATGACGTTATTCCAGAGCAAACACCTAACGAGTCTAATTACAAAAAGACCCCACGATCGCCATGGGTCACCAAATCTCTAATAAAATGTATCAAAAAGAACAACAGCCTGTATTACGAATATAAATATAATCCATCTCCACAAACTCGAGTAAAATACACAAAATATAAAAACATTCTTACTACTCTTTTAAGGAATGAAAAGAACAAATACTTTGATTCTCAAATAAATACTAATAGATATGACTTGAATGCCACATGGAAAGTTATTAATCGTGTTCTCAACAAGAATACTAATAAAGAAGAAGTCCACTCAATCAGGATAAAAGGTCACAATAGAGACGATAAGCAAGTAATTGTAGAGTCATTTAATGACTATTTTGTTAACATCGGCAATTCACTATCACGAATGATTCCTAGCGTATTCAGATTTCTTGCCGGAACCTAATCCAAACACATTATTTTTTATACCCGACCGACCCGATCCTCGGTCAACTACTCTTTATCATCTATGTCAATGACTTCTATATATCATCGCAAATATTAACTTTTATATTGTTTGCGGACGATTCAAATATATTCTTTTCTCATCAAGACCCACATCAACTAATACAAATTGTAAATACTGAATTAAACAACGTGGCTAAATGGATTAGAGCCAATAGACTTTCTTTAAATCTAGACAAAACCAATGTTATGCTTTTCAGTAATACTCTTCATACAATACCAGGAAATATAATCATGAATGATCTGGCCATAAATAAGGTTGAATCAACTAGATGTTTGGGTGTCCTGATCGACGACCAACTGTCATGGAAAACACAAACACAGTTCCTTTGCCAAAAAGTATCTAGAAACATTGGTGTTATTAATAAACTGAATCATTTTTCCCCCTGGAAGACCCTTCATACATTGTACTGCACTCTGATTGTATCTATATTGAACTATGGTATTCTTGCCTGGGGTAACTGCAATAGATCTAACCTAAATAAAATACACCTCTTGCAAAATAGAGCAATGAGAATAATTTTTAACAAAAGATATCGTGCTCACACCAGCCTGTTATTCCACCAAAGCAAATCCCTGAAAATTAATGATTTATACTCCTACAATCTTGGTAATTTTATGTATCAACTTGCTAATTCTTCCCTAATATCTGTGCCCCTCCCTCTAGCTCTCTCTCTTTTTCTTTTCTTTCCCGCTTGTTCACAACGTTCTCACTTCTCGTCCCATTAAAAAAAAATGTTGTCTTTCTTTCAATTCTCGTTAATCATCTTTCCTTACGTACCTGTTCTCCTTTCTAAATTGTTTTCCTTGCAATTAGTCTTTCTCTCCACACAAGTAGTGATAAAATAAGCACTGCTCATTTTATTTAATGTATATAATGATATATTTGTTTATGCTGAGGAAAGCACAGAACTTCAATTGTTTACGATACGTTTAGTAAAATGTGTCACTTATAGATAACCCTCGTGTAATCATATGCTTTTGTAAATATGTTAATTCAGATACCCTAATTTATATATAAACCTATGAACCGGGACCTACATAATACTTTTTAGTAGATCCCCCACTTTGTTTTGATTTATATGATTGTATTCTCTGTTATAACTATTATCATGTACATTATGTTTTCTATATTGTATGTTTAGTTATAATAATTACCAATTATGTTCAATTATGTTATCTTTGATAAAGTGAAATAAATAAACTTGAAACTTGAAACTTGAAACTTGAAACTTGACAAAGTAGAATATCTGATAATAGTATATGCTACAGAAATCCTTGCATTTGTCAATGTGCTGGGGTTTTTTTTTTTGTTACAGCATGTTGGTACTTGTAATTGATAACAAGTCTTGAAGGGCCTTGAAGATTTAGTCATGGGGTGCGAATAATCCCGCTTTTCAATGGACTTTTGAACAAATTGTATGCATACTTTTTAAAACAAAAGTTTCTCTTGGCGACTCCAGCTCGCCAGCCTACGCATAACTTACGCAGGGACTACGCTGAAGCAACATTTTTTTCATGAATACGCAGCCCAATGTCGGCGTAGTCGGTACGCCACATTACGCAGATTCGGTGTGATAGGGGCTTTAGCCATAATAACATAATAACGTTCGTTTTCTAAACTCGACGGAGGAGTTGTATCGCCGTACAATAGACCATTTTTGTAATGTAACCCAATTTTAATGCATAAGTCTTTGTGAAGTGGCTCAATACAAAATATTTTATTCACCTGATAAGCATAACAGTATTTCAATAGACAGAATCCGAACTGCATACATTATTTGTCTCGGTTGAGTGAATTCTCCCGTCCTCTTTGCCTTTCGTCGCGTTGCTACCTACTGAATCGTAAGAGCATTACACACAGCGACAAAGCATGACGTGGAAGCACTATACCTACATCCATATTCATGTGAAGATAGAAACGATGACGACGATGATCTTTGATAACTAGAATGTGGAGTTTTCAATGTCTAAAATTTTGGTTTTTCCTGCTTTGTGTCCACACTTTGTGGGTTTTTCCTCTGTGTGTGTTTCAGAGTGTCCTTGATGCTAGTGCCTCCTCCCTTTTAATGATGCTCCACCACCCCTGAGATACATTTATTTTACCAGGGTTTCCATATTAACTGGTTTTCTTTATATAAATAAATCGACGTACAGTTAGTATGTTTGTCAAATGAAGAAATCTCGATAATCGGAAACACATGTTTACTCGCTTCATATAAACTATGTGACTTTTTTAAATAAAATTATTTATTTAAAAAAAAAACATTTTTTTCGAAATTATTCTTTTTTTTTTAACGATTCTTCAAGGGCAATCTACAAACTTTTTGGAACCGTGCACGGCGTGATTTTTTTTTATAATGAATTGATTGGCAGGTCTCTCTATCATTTTGATTGCGGAAATTTCAAAATAATAATACTACCTATTACCTGGGTCCGTACACACACACACACGCAAACAACAAACACACACACACCCAAACACATGTACACAAATTTATACATGCATACATACATGCACGCACATGCCAAATTTGACAACCATAAAGTTAAAAAATTGGACATATTTCGAAATACTGACAGCTGCAAACTGTAGTGTTAATATAATGAACTCCGAAATAAGACGACACACTTTCAAGTAGTAACATAAAGATTGAGTATTTCGTCAGGAAGATGCGAACTCTTTATTTTAAGACCCATCACTTAGAAAATGATGACTAATGGTCAGGGGCGTCGCTAGACCTTTTTTAGTGTGGGGAGGGGGTGTAGAGGCCAACGATTACCGACAAAACTAGCCCCCAATTACCGACAAAATTAAATGTCCCAATATTTACAAATTTTACCCTATAAACCCGGGGCCGAAGGCTTAATTGCGTATGCGCAAATGGTCATTTTCCTCGACGACATAAATATACGAATTATTTCGTAAACTTAGTCAGCATCATAGCTATATATTTTAATGCAGGCGGGGAGCTAGGATCTCATTTTAGAGAGAGGCGGTAGTGAGCAGGCGAATCACTCAAAGAGCGAGCGAAGCGCGCTCATTAGGAGGGTGTGGGTGGTAGGCCTACCGCGCGAAGCGCGGAAGTTTAGACGTTTCCTTAAATTATTAGGAAAAGAAGACGATTTATTGTACCGTTCTCGACTGTTAACCCTTGTCTGAATGAATCCCACCCCCTTCCCGCGCGAAGGCTTTGGTGTTTCATTAAATTATTATAAAAAGAAGACGATTTGCTGTACCGTTCTCGACTGTTAATCCTTGTCTGAATTCAGTTCCTCCCCGACCCCTCCCCTCTCCCGCGCGGAAGTTTTGGCGTTTCATTAAATTATTAGAGAAAGTAGACAATTCGTTGAAACGTGCTCGACTCTTAATCCTTGTATCAATTCAGTTTCTCCCTCTCTCTCTCTCTCTCTCCCGCGCGAAGCGCGGAAGCTTTTGACATTTCAATAAATTATTAGAGAAAGTAGACGATTTGATAAACCGTGCTCGACTCTTAATCTTTGTCTGAATTTGGTTTCCCCCTCCCGCGCAAAGCGCGGAAGTTTTGACGTTTCATTAAAATTATTAGAGAAAGCAGACGATTCGTTGTATCATTTTCGACACTTAATAAGCCCTATTTATCTGAATTCAGTTCCCCCTTTCGCGCGAAGCACGGAAACCTTGACGTTTCCTTAAATTATTAGAGAAAGCAGACGATTGGGTGTACTGTTCTCGACTCTTAATCCTTGTCTGATTTCAGTTTCCTCCTTCCCGCGCGAAGCACGAAAAGCTCAGACGTTTGATTTAATTATTATAGAAAGAAGACGATTCGTTGCACCGTTTTCGACTTTTATTAAGCCCTATTTATCTGAATTCAATTCAATTCATTCAATATAAACAACTAATTCATTCATTCATAGACCTACACAAACAAGGCTTACCTTGAAATGACTGAAGGGACAAACGGCCACTGTAAGTCTTGAACACGCCAGGTATGGAACTTTAGTCTTCATCTACCCCCCCCCCCCCCCCCCCACTCCGGGGTCGGAGGGACCGCATGCGCGTTCCTAAAATCTCCAGGAAAGAGGTACTTTTTCGCGCGACGAAATCTGGCCCGAGAATTGTAAAAAAGGTTTTTCCTTTTTTCTCTCTCTCTTTGGACTCCTGAGAAATATAAAAAGGGGGTTATAAAATATCTTGAATATCATAGAAAAATTGATCAAATCCCGGGATCAAATTCCTGAAATTCCTGCTAGCTTTGAAAACTCATTCAGGATTATTTCACTTTCAAAATTAAAAACATTGGCCCCCAGTCCCCGTCTCGATTGACTAGAGCTCACCTGGAATTGGGGGGGGGGTGGTACATTTTAGCAGGGAAAGCCAGCGAAAAGCCAGCGAAAAGCCAGCGAAAAGCCGGCGAAAGGGAAATTCAGAAATGTTGGCAGTCCTGAGATAGGGGGGTGCTTTCAAAGGGAGGGAACGAGCATACGCGTACCCTAAATAACACTGTGTGGGGGGGGGAGCCGGGCATCTACTGTACAATCATGATTGCACTTTTAAAGCGCTCGCGCACTTTACGTCTGGGCTATAATGATACCTTGCAAAATAACGAAAAATTATTCTGAAATTCATGAAGTGCTTGTTCGCGCACGTCGCGCAACTACTCTGAGTCTCTCTGCACCTTTTCCAACTTATCCTTGTCCTTATTCAAGATGGTTCCATACTGTTGAGCAGTACTCTAACTTAGGTCGTAACAGGGTTTTTTTTACAGGAGAACTAATATTACACTGTCTTCCAAACACGCCAAAAAATGCCAAACCGGAGCCTGACCGCGATGTTACAAGGGCAACTACGCTTTACCGGCAGAAATGCCAAGCCCGAAACATTCCAAAACGAAGTGTGAATCTTTTGGCGTGTTTTGGTGTGTTTGGCAGGTATTAATCGTTCGTGAAGTAGGTAACTTGGCGATCACTACAATTCACTGAGCCAATGGGTATTACGCTCCCGTGCGTACTAGAGTACCTATATATAATTATATATAGGTACTCTAGTGCGTACGTCCGTGTGCTGCCCTCTATATACCCACGCTTGAGCAACTTTAAAGATAAACTTGAGTTCTGGTAAAAAAAAAAGAAAAATAATTCTCACAGAATCTAACGAAACTTACACTGAATGTTCAAGATTACAAATAAATGTCATGTGCCAAACAATTTTGGAAAAAACGTATACTGGCTGAGTAATGAGCATAGAAAGATAAGGAAATCAGGGTAGTGACTAGCCCCGACACCATGTGTGTTGTCCCATATACATCTTTCTGTGTAAGTGATTGTTACTTTACCAAGACTCTGCCAAATTTATGATGATTTTGATGACTCCAGAACCTTGCATTACACACCATTACTTACATGCTATATGATCAACTTTTCTGATCCATTCCACACCTTTTCTTTCACAATGCAATCGCATTACCAGAAGTCAAGTTTATCTTTAACCGAACCTGTCTTAGAAGGCTATCAGCCACAACTATATCATGGTGAGATACCTGTTCAACTATATATGAAGTGTTACTTAAAATTTGAAATTGTTTATTTAAAAATAAGATTGCCAACCCATGCCATATTGCAACCTAAATAATGAAATGGGAATTCTTGTTTGCAGAAAAACGATGACAATTAAAAAAATAAGAGGGTTCTATAGTATCACACCGAGTTTCCTCAATTCCTGATATCAAGCTGGTTTTAAACTCTTAATAGAAGTAGAAAATGAGAGGAACAGGTCTGTGAAATTTGAGCAAATTCCGATTAAAATGAAATAAAAAGTTATGAGTTGTTTTTTTAGGTTGCAATTAATCAAACACAAACTGGCAACTCTGTGACGTATCTTGCGAACTCCCTTCCCAATTGATCTGTAGTAGTAGTCTGTACTAAGGCCAAATAAAAAAAAACATGTTTAGCGTCCTGTTTTTTCGAAAAATAGGAAGGAGGAGGCCCTTTTTTTTTCTTTTTTAGTTCCTTCAAAATGGCCGCTCAAAATGGCCGCTCGGTACATTTTCCCTGACAGTCGGGCTATTTTTTCAAGATGGCCGCCGACTTTTTTTTTTTTTTTTTTTTTTAATCAGAAATAGATCCATTTTTGAAGTGTTTTTCATGTTTTTTTTCGGCTTTAAAAAAAAAAAAAAAAAAAAATCAAAAGTTTCAACAACAACAACAACAACAAAAATAAGAGGCGGCCACCAAAAGGAAGCGGGCGGGGACGCTTAACATGTATATTTTTTTTAATGGCCTAAACAAATAAAATCAGAAATGTCTATTTTCCCTCACCGGGAAATTAACAATCATAATTATGCACCTGCATGAAAATGATTGAAAATATGTTTCAACTCAACGTACCCCTGTATGGAAAAAATCGATTCCGTCATCAAAAACTTTCTTATAGTTTGAATTGGAATTTTCTCAATTTTCAATTTTCTGCTTCTTTTAAAAACCAACTTAATATCAGGGTGACTTCCCCTGTAAACAAATTGTCTTTAATATACATGCACATTGAACAAGCTTGATGCATATACAGTGCTAAGTTTTGTCAAGAAGAGGTAATGTGCAATTTCCTTGTTTTTGCCTATAAATTATTATTTTGTTTTATTTTTGTAACAAGAATGATATCGCGCTTCAAACATTTCCTACTATGTATTATATTTCGATGTAACCCACTGACTTTCATTATTTGTAAACAATTATTTTACAAGTGGTTATATATATATAAAACACAAACAAAACAAAAAATGTCCGGGGCGGACTACTCGCGAGCTCGCACCGCTAGCTCTTGGGCTGCCGCGTGTCCGTACGGACGCGCGCTGGCGCTGTGAGTCTCGTGCGTGAACACTAAAAATCTCCTGAGCCGAAAACTGCCTCGTATTTCGTGGAAAATGCCTCTTGAATTTGAAATTGCTCCAGGAAGGATGATCGGAAACGATCATCCTTGTTTCATTATTGCTGAAATTGGACAAAATCACCAGGGAGATATCAACATTGCGAAACAACTCATCAAAGTAGCGAAGGCAAGTGTCAATGAATGACGTGTAGATTTTCAATAACGGTCCTGTGCATTCATTTTAATGTTAGTAGATTTCTAGACCCTTCTTCTTCTTCTTCTTTGGGTTAGGGCCTAAGTCTAGAGTAAAGGAGCCGGTTTTCGGCCACTTAAGACAAAATCCTATTTTTTGGACCCTTTACTTCCTATTTATTATCCTTTTTTGTTCAAATCATGAAGCAAATATTATTATTTAAACAAAACAAGAATCCCAGAAAAAAATCACGAATTGCCATGACAATGAATAGACCTATTCATTTCAATTTTCACTGTTTCGGAGTCAGTTTTCGGCATAGCGTACCAGTTTTCGGCCGCATGTACAAAGTCAATAGGAAGCGCGCGCACGCACCGTGCGTTTCCGCGCTGATCTATAGCACTAGCGGGCGGAGCAGATATCCCACACCGGAGCTCCCCGGAGCTCGCCAAGCTGAAAACTAGTACTGCGGTGATCGGATATTGGAATCTGAATTAGACAGAGATATCGTGTGTGCGTTGCGGTGTGCGGCTGCATTGATTTAATACATGCGATGAGATACTTTTGAGGTTGCGACTAGCACAAAATCGGGCTCTAAATCTGAAAAATACTTGAAATAAAGCTCATTTTATGGTACCCATATTTCTTACAGACACGCGTAAGATACTCAATTTTTCCAGATTCGGGTAGCGGGACCGTCGATTACATCGCTAAAACGTGATATTTCAGGATATATTTTTCATTGCAAATGTGGTTCTTCAGTGACACTGACATGGTATGGTATGTGTGGGATATGTGTTATGCTATTATGCGATGTATTTTAGAGGGATTTTACCTTGCATCCAACCAAGCGGCCGAAAACTGGAGCTGGCCGATTACCGGCTCCTTTACTCTACGTTAGACCGAAATTTCTGTCTCTTTCGTTCGTTAGCCTCTGATTTGGGTAGGGTTGGATCCTCTCTTTAGAGACAGAAACCGACCATAGACGATTAGACGCTACTGTGTGGGTTCCGTGTAGACCGAATTTTTCTGTTGTTCATTTAATAGCCTCTGATTTCGGTAAGGTCGACTCTCTCTTTAGAGACAGAACAGCCCTATACGCTTTAGTGTACGCGCGTTTGTGTAAAGAAACATTACACAAAACTTGGCCAAACTTAATCCCTAATTTTGATATTTTACCAGATGCATATCTGATGTAGACTTCTATTTATAGTTCAAAATAAGCTACATGCTTAACTACTTCGGTTCCACTTACCAACTTGACTACTTGAATCCGTCCCTCTTCAGAAAATTATGGGTCAAGATCGACATCCATGAAGAAAATCTTGCAGCCGGGTTGCGTATGACGTCATCTAAATCTCATTCCTTCTAGTCTACGCCGAAGGCAAAATGATTATATCGGAAAAACTGCACGAGCTACGAGTTCGTGGTAACGACGCGACCCACCAAACTTTGCCAAACTTAGGCGCTTGTTCACATGGTTCAGAAACGTATCCAAAATTAGACCCGTTCTTTCTAACATCGGTAAATTGATTTAATTGTATTTTACTGCTATTTAGGTATCATCAATTGTCACTAAAGTACCGATTTTTAGTGAAATAAGTTGAGTTTTGTACAATGGTGTTTGAAATGTTGAGAATCAATAGAACAGTTTTTAATACACAGCCAGGGTAGTAATACAGCTACCGTACATGTATGTGTGATTTCCACCATTAGTTTAACTGGTGAGGGTTGCACCATGCAGACAAGCTGGGCATCTTTGACACTGAACTGTGAAGCTACATGGAGATTTTTATTTTACCAGAGAAGAAATAGTCACTAAGCGAGGACTCTCTATTTTACATTACATTTAAGGATGCTGGAGCAGACTGTGCCAAGTTCCAGAAGAGCGAGCTGGATTTCAAATTCAACCAGGCCGCCCTTGAGAAACCATACACATCAAAGCACTCCTGGGGCAAGACCTATGGCGAGCACAAGAGGTTCTTAGAGTTCAGTCATGATCAGTACAGAGAGCTCCAGGCGTACTCCAAAGAGATTGGCATCTACTTCACAGCATCGGGTATGGACGAGGTGAGATGAGAGTCTGAACACAGGCAAATTTTTTACTGGAAGAAGTAGGCGTAAATATTTTTCTTTAAACGACTTGGCCTGTTGAAACCACCCCAATGATGACATTAAAGAAAGCACCAGATATTTGGCAGAATGGTTCAGACCATCGATATGTATATGTTTACATTAATTTAAAGTCTCCTTGCAAAGACATGTGTACCAACTCCTCCCTTTCTTACACTTTCTCTCTTTTTAGAAACAAAAGAGGACGTAAATCTTAGCTGTGTTCAGAATCTGAGTACGAAGGGGTACTACATGTACATTGTATGTCTCGAGTGTCCTTGTCTGTGCATATGCATAATGCACGGTTCTGATGAAACAAAACATGCAGCCAACATCAGTTATTTGTCCCTAGTATTCATTCTTTAAAAAGTTCGTTCGTTCGTTCGTTCGTGTCTCCTTAGATCAAGATTAATGTAATCTTGATCTTCGGAGTAGTTGCTACAACCGGCCGTGTCAGACACGTTGCCCCGGGGTGCGAGATAGGACTCTTGTAACGTGCCCCCATTTAAAACAATTATACAATAACAGTTAACATTACATTTAATTAATAGTATGAAACTATTAAAATTACTCTCAGTAATAAAATAAAAAGTAAATAAAAAGTAATTAAAAAGTAAAAAAGTAATTAAAAAGTAATTAAAAAGTAATTAAAAAGTAATTAAAAAGTAAATAGTGAGAAATGTCTGAGTTTAGTATTCTTTATTCACAAACCTTGAACTGGTATCTTTCACATCAAAAGTCCTGAACTACAAGTGGAAGAGTGCGTAGACGGGTCTGTCCAGAAAGTTGGGGCTGTTTTTGTGACATACCAGAAGTGAGAAACTATGTCTCCTATCAACTGTAATAATGTTTGCTCAAATTGAGTTTTGCATAAAAATGCATAGCCAACTATCTTTACTCAAGCTTCATGGTGAATCAATATCATGGACCCAAAGTTTATGTAATGTTATATGAATATGGTGTCGATGTAACGGTGGTAAAAAGAGAAATGTGTATTAAGCAAATATTTTAAACAAAATCAACTGAAACAGGAACAATTCTGGCAGGGCACTACTACATGTATATATATTTATTTATTGCATACAAATCTTGCAACAAATTATTTCATCTTCCATGTGCAGTAGAAGATCTCATACCTACGTTACATGGACACCGTCATATTTTTTGCCCCAACTTTATGGAATGACCCAGACATGGGTTCTTTTTTTTTTGCAATGTTAAAATGACACTGCCACCTTTTCTTGTGAAATGGCAAAGTTCTTGCTCGAATTTCGATAAAATGTTTAGCTCACATGTATACAAGAATTTAAGGAATAAGAACAGACCAGGCATAAGGAAAATACAATGGAAATTTTTTGTCAATTTCAAGTGAAATGTTAGCAGGGCAGACTGTGGCATAGCCCCCCCCCCCCCCCCCCCCCTTTCATATTGTGGACAAAAATATGTTGAAATGACAGCTACTGCCTCATATGTCGGACATCATTGAAAATATCTTCTTATCCACTGGACTTTATTTCTTCCCTTTTTTTTAACAGAAAGCCGTTGAATTTCTGGATTCCATCAACGTGCCTTTCTTCAAGGTCGGGTCAGGGGATACCAATAACTTGCCTTACATTGAGAAGGTGGCTAAGATGAATAGAGCTATGGTGGTATCATCTGGGATGCAGTCCATGGAAACCATGACAAGGGTAAGATGGACCATCCATACTCCCTACAAATCCACCATTTTGAATGATGACATTTGAACACTATCTTAAGTGCCTTTGATCTTTGTTGTACGTTTTTTCTGTGTACATGCCCTGCAAGCATCATCAACAAAATATGAGAATCTGCATAAAACATGCCTATCAGAAAAGATAAAATTATGCATTCTTAATTTTATAAATTGTACAATCTTAGGTGTATCTTATCACTAACCTGTAGAATACCTTTAAGTATGTTGCTTGATGAAAATGGTTACGATTACATACATTTATATTGTCCAAAGAATGGATATTTGCATCATAACGATACAACATAACACCTACTTAAAACTTGTGAAGATTGTAATGTTCAAGTTAACATTGTAAATACAGTTTAAGCCTTGCAAATGGGAGTGGTAGTACTCTAGCACTACCCAACTCCAATATACTCAATACATATTTTATACTCAATACATATTTGATTCTGTTCTAATCGTACTAGTATTTGCCAACATCTGTTCAAATAGTACACAATGTTTACCCTTTTTGTTGACTTGAATCAGAATAGCAAACACCCTCCAGGAATTTAAGAACAATTTCTTTGCTTGAAAAAAAGGAGGGGACATATCATTATTTGTCCCTTTACAACTGTATCATGTTTTTTTTAATGAAAAAATAATTAAATTACCCTAATCTCATTTGATAGTAAATTATTTATTTTTATTGACCAAGAAAGCTATTTCCTTTCTTTAAACCTCAAAGAAATTTTCTTACAATTATTATAATAAATTAGATTTCTAATCAATGAAGCACTCAAATCAATGAAGAAAGTCTTTCAACTGACATTTTATTGTGGAATAGAGAACTGAATTGGACTGAATGGCTTATCAGAAACGTACCAGTTTACATTCAAAGGAGTATCTTCTGTAAATATGTACTCCATTTTAGTTTAAATTTAGGAATAGGATGCATCATATAATAAGGGGATCGAATACAAATAACTTAACACATTAAAGATCAAGGAATTCATCATTTAGAGAAATGTATTACCTATGAATTGCTGCATGAAAATAATTTGCCTGTCAGTTCTTTATTATTTGATTAGTGTTGATTAAACATGGGAATATGTACATGTAATTGTTATTTCATTAGAAATTGATTTAGTATATAATATACATGCATTCACCTGTTCTTTGATAATATACTTGAAACGTACAATGTAGTACTGTAAAAGATAGGAATAAACTATCTTATTCATCATACGATTTAGGACACCAGCTGTCTCAAAATTTGAATTCTGCTTCCTCCCATTTGATTGTGTTCCTGCAGGTTTACGAGACATGCAAGAAGTACAATGATAAATTCTGTATACTCCAGTGCACCAGTGCCTACCCTCTCCATCCTGAAGACGTCCACCTCAGGATTATACAGGTAGGAGGCATATAGAGTCAAACCTGTCTATAAAGGCCGCTTACGGGAAACAGAAAAAGAGGCCACTGTAGACAGGTTGCCTTTCTAGACAGGTTCTACAACACATGTTTCTCTCTTTCAAGGGAGACAAAATACTTGGCAACTATAGACAGGTGGCCTTTATAGGGAGGTGACCACTAAGACAGGTTTTGACTGTATCTGTCATTGATTGATAGCATGGGATTGAGATGGTTGGGAATGTGGAGAATGGATGATCAGAAGAGAGGAGAGTGCAAAGAAGTGGAGGAGGACCATGAGTAGTTAAAGAGGAAATGCAACAGAATCGCCCCAAAATAGACAGAAATTAATGGATAAAGAAGGAGAAGAGGAATAAGGATAGAACAAGAATTAAAATAACATCATGGAGAAAGGATTGAGATGTGGAAGAAAGAAAGTAAAAGGAGGAATATGAGTAATTATGAAAAAGATTTCAGGAGGTCTAGAAAATTAAATAAAGGGTGCGAGCAGATGGTGAATGTAGATGGAGAAATTGAGAATATGGTTTTATTAAAACTGGGAACATGAATATTCTGACTTACACAAAGATACTCAAGCTTGACAGCATTTATGTGTGCCTCCGTAAAAGAATGGAATTGTTCAGACATTATGGTTTGAGAAGGCAGATATATAGGTATTTTTTTTCTGTTTACAGCGTACATAGATTATTGTTCAAAGGGAAGGTTATGTCCGAACATAAACAGATGTAGTCAATGAAAAACAATAGTGTTTAAATGGGGAAGGTCATATAGAGTGTTGAATTTGCTTTATTCATGGTGCATCTTTCTGCATATTTGTTTTTAATAGATTGCCCTGTGCACTGATAGCTAGAAGACCTTTCTATTGTTTGTATTCCAGGTATTCCAAGAGGCTTTCCCTGACATACCCATTGGTTATTCCGGTCACGAAGGGGGTCTCTCCATCACCCTAGCATCCGTTGCCTTGGGGGCAAAGGTCGTGGAGCGACACATCACCATGGACAAGTCATGGAAGGGCAATGACCATGAAGCATCCCTCGGTAAGTCACATCACTGAATGCATCTTCCTTGTCATGCTAGCCTCCTTATTAGAGGCATGGTTCAACAAAGATTGAAGATATCTGCATTGCTCATTCGTATTTGTTTTCATCATTGAAATGTAAAGGAGGTCATTAAGTTGTAGGATAGTAAGTCTCACCACTGAATGCATATTCCTTGTCACGCTAGCCTCCTTATTAGAGGCATGGACCAACAAAGATTGAATATATCTTCATTGCTCATTCATAATTGTGTTCATCATTCTCATGTAAAGGAGGTCATTAAAGTTGTGGGATAGAATTGTATATGCATGATTGCTAATGGGGCTTTCACATATACACTCCGGGGCCCGTACGGCTAGTAAAAACAGACACTTTGGGAATTTTCGGCCGGTGTCCGGCCGGCTACCGTAAAGATCCTACGGGCGCCGGGACAGTTTTTGAAGCCGTACGGGCGACGTGGTGCTGAGTCGGCTGCTCCCAATTCTCCCGGCGTTTTTATCTGACCGTTAGGTCGTAGAGAGCCCGTGAAGGGCCCGAAGGGCACCTTACGGGTCCTGTGCGGGCTCCGGACAGTGTCCGGACGGGCCCCTCACGATTTTTGGGGGTCAATTCTCATGAAAAATCTTTACGGGAACCTTGAGGTGCGGATTTCAGAGGACACATCGTTAAGTGCACCGCACGGGACCCGGCCGGGCGCCTTAAGGACCCCGGCCAGTCCCCGGCAGGGCACCCTGAGGACCCCGGCCGGATCCCGGCAGGGCACCTTCCGGGAGCCACGGGTGCACCTGCTCATCGGACGGAGCACGTAGCTTACCGGCCGGCATCCTTACGGGCGCCTTGCATTTCACTCGACCAATTTTCACCGGGCACCTCCCGGGCGCCGCAGAATATGTGACCGCACATGCCGTAGAAAAGAAAATCGGAAGGTTCCCGTACGGTCTCTAAATCCACGGCAAGCCGCCGGATAGGGAAAATCGTACGGGGCCCGGTTTATATGTGACCTAGGCATTAGCAGTACTTGTAGAGCAGACGTGGCCTTGTAACATTGAGTTACAGGGTGGGGAAACCAAGTCAGTGTGCGTAAGACATTACATTGTTCCTCCAAGATGCTTCCCACACTTGGTGATAGAGGATTCACAGCTGCTGCTCCCGAACTGGAATAAATTGCCCAGAATTGTCTGTAACCATCAACCTCTCCATTACCTTCAAAGATCTTGTAAAAACTCACCTGTTCTGTTAATACCATTGTTGTAAAGCGCAAAAACAAAATTGTTTCCTTATGTAAAGAAATTTATTGTCTTGCACCCAGTAAATGAAGATTGAGCATGCAATCTTTATTTACTGTGTGCATGCCAACAATTTCTTTACAAATTCAAACAACTCCCGGGAAGCCTAACATACAAATTGCTTCTTATAAATAATGTTTGATCTGTAGATCCTGAGGAACTGGCTGAGCTTGTGAGAGAGATCCGTATCGTAGAGAGGTCACTGGGGTCAAGGGTCAAGGAGATGAGAGAGTGCGAGCTGCCAACGTTCAACAAGGTGAGAGAGATATCTATGCAGTCATCTTACAGTCAGGAGTTTAGATACAGATGAATTCAACAATATTTTTCTCACATTTCGGTGAATCATCCGGAGTTGCGAAGCAATATCTATTAGCTATATAAGCAATAGGATGAAAAATTTAAATTTAAAAAATCCATGTCTGGAATGTGTTTTTTTTTTTAAACCCCGCAGAAATTCCACTGATTTTTTTTCAGTGTAAATGCCTAGTCTTGTATGATTTTTGTCTTGGTCACTTGACTCTCCTCAATTCCATGCAATTGCGTGTAGAGCAGCGACAGGTCGTGGATTCGCACTACTCACCCCCAAAAATAATCAAATAATACACCTCTGGAGTGTTTTTTTTTTAAACCCCACAGAAATTTCACTGATTTTTTTCAGTGTAAATGCCCAGTCTCGTATGATTCCTGTTTTGGTCACTTGACTCTCCTCAATTCCACTGATTTTTTTCAGTGTAAATGCCTAGTCTTGTATGATTCCTGTTTTGGTCACTTGACTCTCCTCAATTCCATGCAATTGCGTGTAGAGCAGCGACAGGTCGTAGACCCGCACTACTCACCAAAAAATCAGAATGAGCAAACACCAATGTTTTTATGGTTTTTCCATTAGTGTCCAAAAAGCAGTCCAAAAAATTCAATGATATTTCGAAGTGGTGTCTAGGCTGTGTAAATGGGCCTATCTTCATTTATTCTTGACCAAACAACCCTGTTGACTCTCAATAAATCCCTTCCAGACAACTTCTTTGCAAGACACCCCTGGACTCGAATGTACCCCCCCCCCCCCCCCCCTTATACAGTGTTTTGAGCCGAAATTTGAATTAAAAAATTGAATTGAAACCTGTATGTAAAGGTCACCTTCTTTTAAATAATTGTCTTCTTGAATTCTCGATTCATCAGGTTTGGCTAAATATGCATTTAAAAAAATAACATTAATGTTAACATGAAGCCATGAGTCTTGTGTCCTAACAAATTTGTAAGCTTCAATGTTCTGGTTCTCTCCTCAGCTTGGGAAGAGCGTTGTAGCTGCCAAAGACATTCCAGCCGGTACCGTCATCACGGAGGACATGCTGACCGTCAAGGTAGCCGTACCCAAAGGCATTCTTCCTGAAACCATCTATAACCTGTTGGGTAAACGTACGGCCAAAGCTCTTAGCTATGACGACTCTGTGGAACAGGATGCTATAGTATGGGACTAGACTCATCATCACAGTTTGTACTTATCAAGGGTGCCAGTTTATCAGGCTTTGACCTAATTTAATTCCCTATCGTCTCTCAGATCTATGTACATGTTTTTAGGCCCTCATGCTTCATCTATGAAAATATGAATGGCCTAACATGTCTGAGATTCTTTATAGACTTGGGTAAAACCGACTGGCATCCATAACTTATTTACAGCTCTGATATTCCCCCTATTTAACCCCCTCCGTGCCATAGGTAGCAAATCCCGCCCACCGTTTCATTTCAATGCTGCAGCAAAACCTGCTCAGGCTATTACAACAAAATCAAGTGTTTTCTTCCTGCACCGAACAGTGGTACATACACAGAGAATATCATTCCCATGGATCTTCTTTCATGTTGAATTTAATAAAAACCAAAAATTAAAATTGATATTTTACTAATGAAAGTTGATTTATGATAATTGGCACAGAATGGGTTAAGGGTGTAGAGACAGAGTAGAAATGTATCTTCAGTGAACCAGTACTTTTAGATTTGAACCTTGACTGCCTTCGCATTTTTACATCATTCTAATTTAATTTCATTACAATGAAATACAAATATGAGCAGGAAACGGAACGTATTTCATGTAAATGAATTTGTTGAGCCCACTTTGCCTTTCATTTTAAATCTCATCACAATGATTTTATCAACAAGTAGATACAGAATTGCTCAATATAATCATTGATTTTTGTAATTTTAGGTTTTTACATTTGTATCGTTTTTCCATAGCAACAGGTGCTTAGTGCATGAAAAGAAGAATAATTTGTTCTACCCTTATGGTTATTTAACTTTGTGTTTGTTATATGTTTATTTACTAGCACTAAAAGGTTACATATGAGACTTAGCATGTCTTTTGTTAACTCTCTGCAAGTTTTATTTAAGATATAAAGTTTGAGCTTTACTCTGGTATTTAATTAGCTGAACTTAAGTTGTTTTTTTTCTTTTGCAATACGTGCCTGATACTTCAAAGTTTCTAATGTCAATTACTGCTACTGGAATATCTTGTACAGTGCATTTGAATGTGGATGCTAGTTATAGATTAGACATTTTTGTTTTGTTTTGTTTCATGTCTTTAAAATGAAAAGTGAGTGTGTAGATTTATCAATTACACCCTAAATGAATTCAGTTCTTCGTTTAGGCAGCTGAACAAACATTTTCATCACATTATGACATCGAAAGTGTGTCACTCATTGATGAATTATTGAGAGCAGGATTTGTGCGATGCTTGATATTTGCACCGTGTCTATTTGACAGATTCAACTTCAATTTTGTTTAAGGAGAAACCCACCATTTTGCCTTTTTTCGATTGATTTTTATGAAAGCTGGGTAAGATTTTATTCTAGCTTGATATTTGCATATTATATCGGACATTCCTTGTATGTAGAAATCTAGGTAGGTTTTTTTTCTAATTATTTTGAATCATGTTGATTGTCTAGATATCAATATAGATATATCTTATCATTATTTGTTGAGAATATTTGCATGAATTTTTGTTGTGATTTAATCAATTCATTGTGTTAAACATGATGGTGCATCCAAGATGATTGAATAAATTTCTAAATTAAATTAAATTCTGGACTCGATTATGATGATTTGTACCAATGTGTGCTGTATTCAGAACCAAATAAGGTGCTTTTAAACAAAAGATATTTCTTTGAGTTATCTCTCCTCATGTGAAGTGTGTAGTAAGACTCTTAAAGCCCCACTGCACTATTTTGGCCAGGAGGGATTAGACCTCCCTTCATGGTCACTGATAGGTGGTTTATCTCATCAAATAAGCGCTCAATTAACATAAGAAAAAGGGGATCATGGGGGAACAATGGTCACCAATTAGGCATTGTTTTTGTAGTGCAATGGGCCTTTAAAGGGGAAGTCCAACCTGATATTAAGTTGGTTTTCATAGAAGCAGAAAATTGAGAGAAACAGGTCAGTGAAAGATTGAGCAAATTCCAATCAAAAAATAAGAAAGTTATGAATTTTTAAAGTTGAGATCAATCAAACACAAATCGGCAACTCTGTGACGTATCTTGCAAGCTTCCCTCCTATTTGCTCTGTAGTAAAACACAGATTTTCTGATTTTCCCTATAGAAAATTTTCAATCAAACTTGAACCCTAAATATGTTTTTATACAACCCTTGTGTGGAAAACTCTATTCCGTCATTAATAACAAAGAAAGTGAAAGTTTATGAAATTGTATGTACAGAGAAATGAAAGTGGACCTTGCAAGATAAATCACAGTGTTGCCAATTTGTGTTTGATTGATCGCAAGTTCAAAAACTCATAACTTTCGTAATTTCAATCAGATTTTTCTCAATTTTCACTGACCTGTTCCTCTCGTTTTTTTGGCTGCTATCAAAACCAAATTTACATCAGGGAGGACTTATGTATTAGTTTTATTGACGAAAACTGCCTATTCCCTAATGTATTGGGGGGTTTGTTTTGACGGTTTGGATAGCCAGATCTGGAGTTCTATTTTCGGGGTTGACCCATATTTTGACTGTGCTGATGGTAATTATTTACCGATGATGATGGTCTATATTGTGTTCATAATTGTTATGGTGATGATGGTTTGGATGTCAGTGCCAGTGGCGTAATGAGCACAAACTTTTTGGGGGCAGAACAAAAATTGGCATCACCACCAGGTGGCATAATTGGCAAAATGGAAAGAAAAAACTTGGAAAATCACGTCATTTCAGCATCATTTGTAAATCACTGGTATCAAATTAGGAATAATTTGAATTTTATTGGGGGGGGGGGGGGGGGGCACTGCCCAAAGCCTCTCCCCCCCCCCCCCCTTTTTTTTCATCAGTTTTCCAGTGGCCAGTGCCCGGAGTTTTACTAACAATATATCTGTGTGTAAACGGGACTTGTTGTTGTTTGTTTTGTTTTGTTTTTTTTTTTTTTTTTTTTTTGGTGGGGGGGGGGGGGGGAGGGGAATTGTATTTTTAAGATATATAAACCATTTAATTCAACCACTCGTAAATGACAGTAGATACTACAAGATCCATGGCTCTGGATGCTACAAATACATAGCGCCATCTCGTAACAGTATATGCCAACATTCTTGTATTTCAGCAATGGATAGAAAGTTTTTGACCGTAGCAGAAATGTTCATGATTATTCTATCGCTAACTTCCCATTAAATACGCGAGGATACCCCCTAGTTTCGCTTGCTTTAAACAAAAAAAAGGAGAAAGGGTTTTATGATCAGGCGTGATCGCTCAGTGGTAGAGCAGTGGTCTTGTAACTGGTGGGGGGGGGGGGGACTGATTCGAAACCAAGTGGATTCGCCTGGGCCCTTTGGGAATGCATTAATGCTCTATATTAACAAGGCCCTCGGAGAGGGTTTAAAGCCGCCGGTCCACTGGTTGCTTACCTAGAAGCATACACATGCTCTTTTAGCAGTTAAGTGAACTAGACCATCAAACCACCGTTTAAAAAAATCCAATGCATATCTAGCCTCCTAGTATTTATTACGTTTGGTATAGTTTAATCAGTATTTCAATAAGAAATTCTAGCTTTTAATGAAATAATAACATATTCACTTTGTATAGTTTAAATAATTCAAATTAGATATTTAATTTGGATTTGAATATCGCTATAGGTCTTCCTTTCTTGCGATTATCATGTTTGGAGATCTCTAAAACTGGATCTAGAAAAAGCACCCCGCAAAATGAAAGTTTGTCATGAAAGTAACATTCAACTAAGCCTAATTCTTCTTTCCTAGAATGTGTACAATCTATTCCTTTTGCAAACATTCGCTTCCTTTCCCCATATTTACGGTAGATGATTATCACCGCGAGATCTATCGATCTACAATGGAAGGTTTTGAGACCTCTCTGTTGACCTAGATGCAAAAGTTCGACATGTTTTTTTTTTTTGGAGACGTCTGATCGCGACGGCGAGGGGAGAACTCGTATATCTTAACCTCCACTCGGAAGTCATCACTTGATAAATACTTGAACATTATCCTGTGCAGTGGTTTCAACTTCACAGGCTCGCATGCGCAAACTCTGGTGTCCTATATACACAAGTCAGGGCTTTAACACCAGTGCTTTAGCACCAGTTATCGAAGGAGGGAAGGCATATGTTCGGTGTTTAAGAGTACATCAAGGTGTATAAAGGCATGGTGTTATGTTACCTTATGCGGTTAGGCACTTTAACTCATAAAGTTATAAATGTTTGGCGTCCCTTTTCATATAGGAACAACAAACAAACTCTGGTGTTATATACACAAGCCGGTGCTTATTCATCAGTCTCTTACAGGAGAGTATATAAGAGGATATGTTTGAATTCTACTTCAATGTTAATATTACAACAATGTGTATTAGGACATGATGTCATACTGGTGAGATGTTGATTAGGCAGTTGAAGTTCATGGGTCACATTACACGTAAAGAAGGCCTAGAGAACCTTGCTTTGACAGGGAAAATTGTGGGAAGAAGGAGTAGGGGAAGAAGGAGGATACTTTGGATGGACAGTCTGCGGAAATTGTTGGAAGAGAGAGGAGTGAAAGAACTGGGAGTGGTACTAATACAGAAGGCTAGGAACCGAGGGTTGTGGAACAGCATGATCGCCAAAGTCAAACGATATGGCACTTAGAGAGAGAGAGAGAGAGAGAGAGAGAGAGAGAGAGAGAGAGAGAGAGAGAGAGAGTGTCATACTGGTGCAATAATGTTGTTCAATAAGATTTAGATCTGTTCGGTTTACCATTTTAGCGAAGCACTAACAGAGAAACGCGATTACACAAGTCTATGCTTATACACCAGTGTATTGTAAGTGTATGAGATGACATGTTTGCATTCTACTTCTGTGTTGAGAGTACACCAAGGTGTACTAGGGCATGGTGCTATATGTACATATAACCACATGCGTTTGAGCAAGGTTGCTTTTGAAGTTTTTAATCTGCTTGGTGTTAAAAAAATAAATAGATAGAGAAGCAGCTAAAAAACTCTGGTGCTATATACACCAGCCGGTACTTAAACCCCATTGGTTGTAGAAGAGTACGGAATAGGAGATGACATGTTTGAATTCTACTTCGGTGTTCAGATTACACCGGGAGTTATAAGAGTATGGTGTTGTGTTAACGGATGCGTTTGGCGTTGTTCATAATAAAGTTTTAGATCTGTCCTATGTACATTTTGAGAGGGGCTACCAATAAGATGCATTCTTGACCTTGAAAGGTAGAAAGGTGGCGCCTAAACTGTTTTGTATGTGCAAGACAGAGTCTCAGAAAGGTGTTGCTGAGCAAATTTATACACCTTTTTCCTAGATTATGTTGGTTGATGTAATTCTAAAGGACGCTAACACTGAAATATTAGTTTCTCCTCTAATGTATTCATTCTTGTTTGAACCTGCGGGCTGATTAATATTTGTTCATATTTTGATTCTACCATTATCATTACATGCACCTTTAAATCTAGATTCTGTTGATTGATGTAATTCTGAATTACGCTGCTTTACATTGCCATTGATTTCTTCTTTTCTCTAAAATGCATATAACTCTTTTATATAGTTATTTGAGGAAATGAAACTTGCACTTGTTTATACAATAGGTATGACCCCTTCGTCATAACTAAATATCTAAATGCCCAGTAGGCCCTGTTGATGAACTTAGGTCTAGTTTCACAAACAAAATGCATTACCATCAAAGTAGTTTTGCTCTTTTCTTTAATCTCAATTTTTCAATTTTCCATCATGTACTATGCTTTTGAGAACTGAGAAGTTTATTATCTCAGTTCGGTAGCTCGTTTGAGAAATTCTTGCGCTGCATGTATACAAATATGTTTTTTAAATCTTAAAATCATGATAATGATATCGATTTATGTCTGTGGGAATTTGAGTCATCCTACGTTCAGATTCGTGCACGTGTACAACATGTGCACCATCTTCACTAGCTGGGAAGGTTTCATATTACGTGATCATCATGAGCGGTATAAGACAATGAATTATGTTTTGTAAATACCTAATTCCCTCCTCGGTCTAGAGTGGCAAGATTAGAAAAAATGTCTTGCCACCTACATGAATGTTAATCCATAGTACTTTGCCTTGAAATGGTGAATTCAGGGATAGATATATAACTTTGGCAGTATTTTTGAAAATTTGACTTTTGATTAATTTTTATTTGAATTTTCATGATTTTATTAAAATAAAATTAAGAGAAAAGGGTGGGTCTATATGAATTGCATATACAAAATAAATATTAATCAGTAAAAAAAATATTTATAAAATAATCCCTTTTCTTTTTTAATAGATTGATTTTACGAAGATGCATACATGAAAATAAATGTTAACGTCAATGCAATGTGAGGTGGGCATTAGGGAAATTATTTTTTAAACTGGAAATTTAAGAAAATGTATCGAAACGTTAAAAAAAGTGTTGAATCATGATCGGATAATATAAACGCCTCATGACTAAGTTGGTAATTTGCCTCCATTAATTAGGAACCTTCATATTATTAAATGTGTATGATTTTTTTGATTAGTTAATTGATTTTCCTCATTATTTGTCCTTATATTGTTTAATTTCCTTCCCTTGCACATACCATATCTCGATACTCAGATCTTTTCTCGTACGTCCATATTTTGGGCTACCTCTAGGGATAAATCCCGTCTCTATAGTAGAATCTCATGTTATCCTTCTATTTTCCCAGAGTTACAGTTAACAACTGATTTATTTTTTTCTTCTTCTTTTCTTCGTAAGTAGAGAATTAAAGATGGACTGGTTGAATTACACTCTTGGTTGAATACTTTTAGATATAAGCTTTAAAGGTAAAGACCAGTTATGGTCATGCGATTGCATTGTGAAAGAAACGTTGTGGAATCGATCAGAAAAGGTTGATCATCTAGCATCTAGCATCTGCAAGGTTCTGGAATCATCAAACTGATAAGAAATTTGGCCCATTCTTTGTAAAGTTACAAGCACTATACACAGAAAGATGTATATGGGACTACCCTATATCTCTCACAGACCATGAGAAAAACAAATTTACCAAATATATGAATTAGTAGGCGGTTTCCCGGCAAATTTCTTATCATCATGTATTAGTCAAAACATATTCTTTCACATGATTGGTAATGAGAGCTTCCATTTCATTTTTTGAAATTGGGGCATTTCCAATACTGGTCTTTACCTTTAATATGTCACATTCTCAAGAAACAAGAATCGGGACAAATCAATTTTCACAAAATTAAAAGATCTCCAAAGGGTATCAATAATTCAGCTGTTTACTGCATATAACGCGTCTCTGATTTATCTCATGTCCTCCGCTTCTTTGTAAGAATGGCGTGATATTACTCAAAACGAACCAGATCAATTTCCCTTTCTTTTCAACATTGTTCATGACGAAGAAAACTAATCAGTTTTGATGATTATAGGCTGTGCATTATATGCACAGCAGTGAAGGCAGTTTCAATAGCCTAATAATCGTTTATTGTCCATTTTAGTTTCAATTTCTACATATTTTATTCCAAACAGACTTTCACTGTAGCAATAAAAAGAGAAAATATTGTATTGAATCTTAAGCGGGCATTTTACTCCCGGAAACATTATACTATTGGACAATAGCATAAAAGTTAACTAATATACCATTTATACATGTAATTGTAGTTAACTCTGTCGAGTTTCAACCTATTAAGGCCTTGTGCACAATAGATTCTCAACGTTTATTTTATTATATAAAGGAGTGGCGGCGTAGCGTGGGTCCAGGCATTGAGGGGGAGGGGCGGCATCATGTGAGTGGACAAAAATACAAAGTTGGTAGATGAAATACGAATTACAATGTCATGTAGTAGGACGACCGCTTATAGAGGGAGGGTGGTCTTGGCTATCGTCTTATTTTCACGCTGATTTCCCCTTTTATTTTCTATGTCTCTCTGTCTGTCCGTCTCTCTGCCTCTCCGTCTCTCTGTCTCCGTCTCTCTGTCTCTGTTTCTATCTCTCTGGCTCTTTCTCTCTGTCTCTCTCTCTCTCTCTCTCTGTCTCTCTTTCTCTCTCTCTCTCTCTCTCTCTCTCTCTCTCTCTATATATATATATATATATATATATATATCTGTCTCTCTCTTTCTCTCTCTCTCTCTCTCTCTCTAACTCTCTTCCACGTCTTCCCCCTTTCTCTCTGTGTTATTTCCAAAATTTAAGGCAAAGCCTTTCAAGAAATCCATTTAGATATTCTAATGTATAACCTTTATACATGTAGAAATCCGGATTCCAAATTGCTATCGAAATTGATTGATTTTTGTCAAACGTCTTTGCGATTAGGTGCCCATTTTTTAAGACGTCTACTGGTAGGAGGACGCTCCTATCGCGTCCTTTTTATGCTGCCTTTCGTCTGTCATTTTCTTTCTTTCTCTTCGCCCCCCCCCCCCCCCCGAATTCACTTTGGGCCACGTCACCCATGTGGCATCCTTAAGTAACGTCATTGAGAGGGGATACGTAAATACCTTAAGAAGCTGGTGTAAATAATGTTAACAATTATAGATTGGAGTAATGATTTATCAGTAATAATTAAAAGCTTTCGAACTTCAAAAACAAGCTATTTCTAATCATTACTGAAAAAAAGGTTGTTTCAATTATACAATCCTAATACAATTTTTTTTAATCGGGTATATAGCTTTTAGTTAATGAAATTCAATTAGCGATTAAATCTCACCAAATGGGCCTAAAATACCTTTAAACTAAACTAAACTGTCTTTATGTCAACTCCATCAGCAATCATGACCAAACGAGACTCGTCAAGCTGTCAATGGATGTATTCCAGGCACGGCAGATCAGTGCATTCCCGCCATGCAGGTATAATCTAATCGAGAAGAGCAATAATTTGAACTCTCTCCTCGCAATTAGCGCTCAATCTGCCGATACTATCGGCTGCGTCTTCGTTAATGACCCGGCTTGGTGTATTCTTAGCATTAGGATGTGAATGTAACATTTCGTCAGAGCCAGAAGGTCGATTAATGTTCTCAGTCAAAGTATGTGAATCAACGCCTTTCTGGCCCTCAGGGAACGACTAAAACAGACACTACAGAAATCATCGTACATTTGTAATAGATGGGTTTTAATGCCATTTTCCTCATACATGTAACTGTTGACAAATTCGATCTACTCCTGCGGGCCGGAGTTTAACAGCTACCTGATGAAGTAGAGAAGCACAGGGGTGGTGTTTCAAAACGGGCTATCCGCAATGTGAACTCTTTGGTTAGAACTCGGAAACAACGATTTGAAAAACAATAAAAATTGTTAAGGGATCCAGGTGTAATAGAATCTAGAACCTTGGAAATATAGACCAGCAAATGATAGTCATAACAGAATAATAATGAATAAACATTTAGGTTCACCTTAATATTCTTCTGTCTGTTTCGTTCCCCTTTTCGCAGCTACGGCATGACCCAGACTGTGGCGCGATGAGAGTTGGAAGCCATGGAGATCTTGTGGCTTACACGGCGCTACTACGCGATCCGACTTCGATCCGAGTTTGAAAGAATTTACAACACATCATCATTTTAAATGAAAATTTAAACATTTAAATTACCAATGACGAGGATCTCATTAGTCATGTGATTGATGAAATCTAAATTTCAAGGAATTTCAAGCTTCCTTGAAGGAGAAAACCCTAAATCGGCTCAGAACCGCGGTAACGTCAGACCTGGGCCTTGTTTCATAAAATTGTTTTCAATAACAAATGCTAAATTTAAATGACATATTTTCTCTCAGCTAATCAGATGCCAAGATCACAGTAGCTTATAACAGTTATTGTTACTTGTTATTAAAAAATAGTTTTATGAAACAGGTCCCAGTAGTACGATTGTTTACGACTAGAAGCCGATTCGGCATGTATTCACCAGAAAGATTAATGACACTAAACTGTTGGTTATTCAGTAATCTTATCATTATTTACAATCTTAATCAACGAAACGTTCTTTATCTAGATGTCAATAACCAAAAAAAATTGACATTTCTTCAAGAGACAGATCGCAGTTGGATCATGTACTATATTCGCCGGGCTAAAGATTTTCCATTTGTTTTATAGTATAAAGGTACACTTCGACCATTTCAATCCTTTTCATATAGACGTACATCATTAACAAAAGGGACCTGTCTTATTTTAATTTATTTATGGTGACAATTATGACTATGCCTATTTAATTCAGATTTACATAAATGTCAGGGTTCGAATTTGTTCAATATGTAAATGAATAAAAATGTCATAAAAGGGAGGAAACTTACCTTATCCAATCATTTTCTTCGTAAACTACAACAATCAATACATACCATGTCCCTAGCATTATGGTTTATGTATACGTATAGCATAAAATGGCGTTACAAAAACTTGGTGGTGGAAATGCATATGGCAGTATAAATAGGCCTACTAAAATCATAACATGGAATTTAAACAAACCAATCTTTCAGTCTAAATTCTATTTTCTTTGATCTTTCTTTACAAAAGAAATGACTGTAATTTACTATTATCATCATTATCATTTTTCCTATAATAATATGTTTGCATATCGCTATTCAACTCAGAGTGAATTCTGATAGCGCTTAACAAAAGGAATGTACAGAGAGCAGACACACAAGATAAATTAATTTGTACTACATGACTTTTGTAATGTAGTTAGGGAATTTATACATACATATCTGAATACTTAGTGAACGAATTGATAATATCTAACAGCCAAAAGACTACGCATCTTTGAAAAATAATGTACATTGATATAGCAGAAGTTACATAATACTTAATCTTATTACCAATACCTTATGTTCAAGAGAACTAACACATTAGTTGAATACAATTGAGATTTTGAATTCGAATTTACTAACTAATTGTACGCTGCTTGAAATAGGTGTGCTATTTTAGGTGACGTTTGAAAAATTCTGGACTTTTTTTTAGCTGTGAGTAAATGAGGAAGGGTGCTCCATAGAACTGGGCCTATCATTATTATTATTGTAATTATTATTTATACTATTAAAATTATCATTATTACTATTATCATGATTAATAGTAGTACCTTAAGGATCTTTGTCTTGGTGACAGTGAGAAGCGTCCGGAGAATTGAGAGAATAGTAAGGATGGTGTTTCGTTTTCTATTCGCATAAATTCGAAAGTGATAGGATAAAGCAAACTATTGCTACTATCTAACCTTGAATGCATTTGTTGTGCAATTATAACAATAGATAATCATAAGTATATATAGCATTCTCTATGTCGTAATATGAACCAAGACTCTTGAGTTTTTGAGCTTATGATACTGGTAACATAAATTAAATGGTGGACCAACGTTATATTGTAATGGAGATATAAAGAAACAAATAGAGCTACTTAGGCTAGGCTTTTGGTTAATATGCTTGAGTTTGATTGGATTTCGATTTAAGTTTATTCTTAAAGGAAAAATGCATATTGGAAAAGGTAAACAAGGAAGAACTATAATTCCTGTACAACAACTTAAGTATTAAATAGAGACAGATAATAAACATGGTGAAACGCAGTTAAGTACTAGTATTGCTGTTTTGTTTTATCATACTTTCATTCTCATGCATAAAAGATCAATATCCATATTTAGATTGGGAGTCTAAACAGTGTTCAAAATATAAATCAAGGTTCTTGCTTCCTTCCCCCTCCCCTTCTCTCTCTCTCTCTCTCTCTCTTTCTCTCTTTCTGTCTCTCTCTCTCTGTCTATATCTATCTCTATATATATATATCTCTCTCCCCGCCTTTTATATAAACATCTCTCTGTATGAAAGAGAGGAAAAAACACATATTGAATTACATCAATTAAAAATAGGAAATAATAATATTAATATTTAATTTTTATATAGCGCTTAATACAAATGTCTCTAAGCGCTTTACAAATATACTATTACCCCGGTCATTGGATTCAGTGCTTGCCCGTACACAATGTGTGCACAATCTCCACTCCCTGGGGAGCATTCCAGACAGGCGTTACATGACGCTCAAAAACTGTTTGATCAACAATGACGGTCGCATCCTACCGGGTACCCATGATTACTATTGATAGGAAATTAAGCTGTACGATTAATAAACAATTTATCGTCAAGAAAATGTCACATATTTATTCAATGATATTGTGATACTCGAACATGAGAAGGTTTCGGTCCCACCTGTATAGGATACGGTTTGTTTTCACATTTGATAAACAATCTAAACTTATAGCTATCGTATAAACCACGCCAAAAAAGAAAGAAATATATATATACTTTCCTTGACTTAATGCAGACATTGTTGGCAGTGACAAAGTAAATAAATATCTTTTTTTCAATCCCATGTGGAAGTATTTTAAAGTGTATATCCTTTTGACAACAAAAATAAACAAGAGAGTTTTTTTGCAAGTATGCCTACTTAATTAATATGCGTGTTGGAAAATGAAACACAAGTTGCGAGATGAGCTTGAAAAGTTATATGTGATTTGTTTAAAGATGAAGTTGAGTTCTGGTCATGCGATTGCATTGTGAAAGAAACCTTGTGGAACCGACCAGAAAAGGTTGATCATCTAGCATATAAGAATGTGTGTGTATTGCAAGGTTCTGGAATCATCAAAATGATAAGAAATTTGGCTAAGTCTTGGTAAAGTTACAAACACTTGCACAGAAAGATGTATGTTGGACTACACGAACACGTGGCGTAAAAAGCCGGCCCCCGATTTTTACGATGTTACATGCATATTTAGAATATGAAGGCATTTGAAGAGCCATGCACTTCAGGGAACATGTCTTAACTGATGTTCTTCCACACTTGCATGATAAGAATGAGTAATACTCACAAATTATTTTTCACCTCTTCCCAGAACTCAACCTTCTCTTTAAGTGTCACATGTTTTTTTTAAATAGTAAAGAGACGGCTAAAATCAGTACAATGCAGAAACAGTGCTAAAACAACGTTATGTTAAAACAAATAATGACAAATATAAAGTAACACAGTGCGCACCTGAATGTTGAATTAAACATCGTAAAGGCTCGTTCAGATTGACGCGGTAAACCGCCGCGAAAAAAAGCTACCGCGGTTAGTATGGCAGCTGCGCGCAATAAAGGCGTTGCGCTTCTTCATTGAGCTCTGTGTTATAAGATACAGAAATGTGAAGCGCATAACACGTTGCGTCGTCTTAAAAATCGGTTAAAGCCCTTTTAATAAAGCCGTATAGTTCCTTTGATAGTTACAGCTCCTAGATCATACTCTACTTGAACGATCTATGTAACTCAAATAATCATGTCATGGCCCCAAATTAGGCCTACCTGATAGGGCAGAAAGATTACCTTCCTATTTTCTCAAAAAGGGACGCAACTTTTGTACCTTGGCAAGTCCACACATAACATCAAGATCAAGGATTAGCAAAGAAACAAATTTCAGTTAAAATAATAAGTTTAAATCATGGCGATATCAATATTTTTGTATAGAATTCAACCGCATCCACTTGTTAAAAAGTTAATCGGTATTTAAGGTTTAACATCATTTTGTCACATGTTATCAAGGCTCCGTATGTATTTCATTCGTTATCATAAAAGGTAATGCAAAGTTTAGACAAATTTGAAAATTGGATGGATAGTAATTCTTTACAATTTTGATTTATTTGGAGGCCCCTGTGCGTTTTATATAAGCACCAGAAAATTTAGCCTCTGAAACACTTCTGCTTTCGAGAAATTGAATAATCAAAAAATTTCCGTTGCTCCCGGTAAAATTTGAAATATTTCAAATAGCGCCTGATGCCATTTCATGGTAGCTGCGACCATGAAAATCTAAACAACATAAAGAGTTTATTATTTACAATTTCATCACTTTAGATTCGATTTCAACCGCGACAACGATCACTGAATATTGTAAAATTGCATGTGCTTCCAATATGTTCATTTGAACCAAATTTATGACGCATAACAAAACTTTGTATTACCTTTAAAGGTAATACAACGTTTTGGGAAATTTTGAAAATTGGGTGGATAGTGATTCTTTACAATTTTGATTTATTTGGAGGCCCCTGTGCGTTTTATATAAGCACCAGAAAATTTAGCCTCTGAAACACTTCTGCTTTCGAGAAATTGTATAATCAAAAAATTTCCGTTGCTCCCGGTAAAATATGAAATATTTCAAATAGCGCCTGATGCCATTTCATGGTAGCTGCGACCATGAAAATCTAAACAACATAAAGAGTTTATTATTTACAATTTCATCACTTTAGATTCGATTTCAACCGCGACAACGATCACTGAATATTGTAAAATTGCATGTGCTTCCAATATGTTCATTTGAACCAAATTTATGACCGCATAACAAAACTTTGTATTACCTTTAAGGCAGATGCGACAGGTAAGAGGATTGAGGAAATTATTAAAATCATGAACTATTGTCATGAAAACATCTAAAACTAAAAACTTTTGAAGTGGTCATCTTAGGTGTTATTTATTTGCCAATGCATTCCATTGTCCGTGGAGTGCAATTTCGTCACAAACACTATTGAAATGAACGAGATAGACACTCGGAAATTGTTGAAGGACTCTCAAAACTTTTTTTTTTAATTTGAAGCAGTCATTCCTTGTAAGATGTTCCATAATGGATGTGAAATGAGATATTTTAGTTTTTTATATTATGCTTCACAATTATCTCTCTCGCTCTCTCTCTCTGCCCCACCCTCTCTCCCTCTCCCCACTCTCTTCCCTCCCTCCCCTTCTGCTCTCATGCCCTCCCTTTCTCTCTCTCCATCTTCCTCTGAAATACAAGCCCTGGTAATAATGACTACAAACTTTTAACTCCACCATGCATTGGTGTAGCGCGGGTAGGCCTGTATTCCTTGATGGGGCATGGAAGGAGGGGGGTCATACGGAATGGGTGAAATACTGGAGAAAAAGGGCCATCGGATGACGTAAGGGTGTGAGGGGAATTTTATCATCTCCTTTTCTTCTTGCCTCATCCCCTCTTCTTTCATTTCTCTCTCTCTCTCTCTCTCTCTCTCTCTCTCTCTCTCTCTCTCTCTCTCGATTTCTCAATTTCTCAATTTCTCGATGTCCCCCCTCCCCTCACATTCTCTCACTTGCATCAGCATTTAATGGGGCACTATAGCATGCATGTAGCTTCGCCAGCTTAGATCATCATGTTCATAAAGACAAAAACTATGTAATCATAATAAGAATTATCACAAGAAGCACTGCTGTTCATTGTTATATGATATTGTTAAGATATAAATTGTTACATTTCAATGTTTTCGTAACGTGTCTGATATTATATCGGTTATAGATGATTAGTGATTTTTCACGATGAGTGGATGTTACATCAATTCTGGTCTATATTCTCTCGAGAAAAAAGTTTGATGCTATTCTATTTTTAGTTTATGACATCAAAATACTTATTTTCATAATTATCTCGTGGAGATGAATCAAATTTCCTCATTTAAAGGGGAACTTTCTCAAGATCAAAAGTTCTTATTTCCTCATTTTATCTTCTTTCAAATTGCTGAGTTTTCAAGGACGTTTAGTTTTCAGCTATCCAAAATGAGCGACAAAGCATAATATCTCAAGATCGAAATAACTGTAGCCTACACCCTCTAGTTCTCAATGATATAAGAGGAAATGGAATTATGAAGAACTAGACAGAGAAAGAGAAAATTTGATACCTCATGAATGAAATCAGCAAAAGAATTCGCAGGCATGATTTACTACACAGGTTTATAATTACATTTTTAAAATTCAAAGTACTATAATGACGCAACCCGTGATAACTATTCCTCTCTCTCTCTCTCTCTCTCTCTCTCTCTCTCTCTCTCTCTCTCTCTTTCTTTCTCTCTTTCTCTCATATCTTCCTCGTTACATACCGCTTCATCCTAAACTCCTTTAATTTCTTTTTAAGATGGTAACAGATGAAGTAATTAAAGTATATCAGTACAACGACTATCAATATTATTACCATAGCTTTTTGGACAGTTTATAAATTTTGTTTGAAAAAGGCCTCATGCATACAAGTAATATTATTTTCAAACAGTTCTGCATTTTTAAATCAATTTTATGACATTTTTTTTCCTTGAGATAAACAATTTTAAAGTATGTTGTTACGAATATGCAAATGAGATGTTGATTGATATGCAAAATTCCAAGATGTGGCTCGAGTTGAGAGCAATAAACGGATCAAAGGTAATAATTCTGCGTTGTGGAAGGGCTAATTGCCCCGACCCAACAATGTATATATATATTTTTTTTTTTTTTTTTTTTTTTTTTTTTGGGGGGGGGGGTAGAATTGGTGTCATGTATAAGTTTGCCACAACAGAGATGACCAAATATTTCCCCTTTTCATGTAGAACCTGAAAAGAGTTTGATATTAGTTATGAAGAGTATACACAAGATCGCAGAGATTTTCAATTAGTCAACTCAAGGGAATTGTCATTACCCTATCGTATGTCCAAGATAAATCATGGCTGTTTGGATTACGTAATATATAATTGTGCTGTTCGCACATTTCAACTGGCGATAGAGAAGACCATTTATTTTTCGAAAGTATTTGCGTTCGTCTGAATTATAGATTATAGATTCAATCTTATTGTTGTATCGCTTCATATTTGAGTATTACAACAACTAGAGTGTGATACAAAAAATGTTTACACCTATAAAAATGCTAATTATTTTAAAAATCATCTATGGACAGTAAATTATTCTACAACTCAATAAAGAGTTCTTTATTCCAAATGACTTAGAATCATTTTTGTGTGGAATGTGTTCACGCTTGCATGAACAGGAGGCATTGTTTGCGAGAGTGCAAAAATCGACTTGCGCCAAAGTTGCTTAAATGTGATGCTTGAATAAAACGGTTGGGATTTTGGTATTATAATTAGGTCTTTGCAGATCCAAATCACATCCCTAACAGATTTAATCATGCTACACATACCACATACCAAATTTCAATTATCAAAATACATTTGTACGTGTGTATATGTGTGTGTGTGACTTTGCAAGTGTAAAATAATCAGTAACAAATTATACAAAAATGAAAACAGTTACTATAATTATTCAAAGTAAGATAAGCAATAAGCCTTCATATGTGATAATATTAATGATGATAACAGTGATGATATTAATGATAATAATAATCATCATAGCCTAATAATAATATGCGCTTCCAAGGGATTTTTTAAATATACTATTACTGCGGCCTTAGCATTCATGCGTTTTCTCTTTCACCTTCTGATTTATGCGCTGACCATAAATAAAAATATTTTTTAAAAAACGAATAAATGTGACACATGGAAGTAATATCAAATCTTTAGTATCATTTCCAAATCACAACCAACAATGTATTATTTTATTTTGAATAACACATGTGTACAGTCGAAACTATTTCCAGGGATGTAATAAAAAGACAAAACGACGGAAGAGGAAATATTAAGACTTTCTGTAGAATCCTGAATTAATGAAGCCAGTTTCACTCTTAAAGACTGACAACAAAAGAGAGTTTAGTAACCATCGTTTTAAATGTAAACTAAGGGAAGCAAGAGACACGCACGGGAAAAGAGAAATACCCATGGCTTAATTAGCAAAGAAACCGGTAAACTATTGTGTCCAATGACTTTGCAACTTTTTCTTCCAATGAATCACAACAACAAAATTTTCCTCCCCCCCCCCCCCTCTCCCCCCCCCCCCCTCTCTCTCTCTCTCTCTCTCTCTCTATCTATCTCACTCTCTCTCCCTCTCTCACTCTCTCTAGAGCTGTATGTCTATGTGTCTCTATAAAATTCCCCATTATCTTCCCGTCTCCCCCGACCCCCTCTCTCTCCCTCTTTATCTATCCCCCCCCCCCTCTCTCTCTCTCTCTCTCTCTCTTTCTCTCTTTTTTTCTCTCTCCCCCTCTATATTCTCACTCTCTCTTCTCTATCTATCGAGCTGTCTCTCTCTCTCTCTCTCTAGCTGCCTGTCTCTGCATTCTTCCATTATCTTCCCGTCTTCCCCAACCGCCCCACCCCTCTTCTCCCCCTCTCTCTCTGTCTGTCTGTCTGTCTCTCTCTGTCTCTGTCTCTCTCTCTGTCTCTCTCTCTCTTTGTCTCTCCCTCCTGCTTCTATATTCCCCCTCTTTGTTTTATTGCCTATTTCTCATTTTCTGGTACCATCATTATATCTGATTTGAATCAATAATCTTTACCTTCCCTATCGCCATTACTCTACCTCAATATTTGCCCTTCCCCTCATCTTACCCCCCCCCCCTCTCTTCTCCCCCTCACTCTCTCTCTCTCTCTCTCTCTCTCTCTCTCTCTCTATCTCCCTCTCTCTCCTTCTCTCTGTAGTTTCATGACGTATATTTTTATTATTATCAAACACTATGCGGGCTTTGAACCCATCCTGTTGCCCTACAATAGATGTTAAGAATGTGACATGTAAATATAGGCCTATACGCACGATACGTGAAGACAAACAAACGAACGAACGAACTCATATCTCGCGATAACACATAAAAACTGACGATAACGCCATATAAATTTCTGGGCTCGTCTGATGAAAATGTTAAATTTACAACAAATATCCAGGGGTTAAACAAGCAGTGTAGATAAGATGAGCTCTTAAATTTCCCTCCTGGAGCAAACACTGTCACTCGCTGTCTCCCGCGCCCCAGAGCACGGCCAATAGGGCAATAAACAATATTGATGTGTTCGACAGAAAGTCATTGCAAGAGTGCAAGGATCTGACGTTTTGCGCCTCTCCCAACACTTTAGTGTGCAACTCTGACGGTTTGTGGTGTCGGAGAATATGTATCAGACCATAGTACGACTGTAATAACAAGCCATAACATATGTCTGTAAAGCGCTTAGACATGGTATTCCCTATTAAGCCCTAAATAAATCCAGATTTATTATTATATCAAGATCCAATCGGAGAAATGAGGAATCTTGGATAATTGATGAATTTTCAATATCTTTTCATTTTGAGTGTCAAAACCTTTCACATATTTTCTTTCATTACGTTAACTTTGGATCTTTAGCTTCAAAATTGTATGATGTTTATTATTATTTTGAATTTGCATCAAATTTAAGCTTTTTAATGACTTTCTACTAAAACATATGGCGCCGTGCAAATGTTATGAATAATCATTATCAACAGCAGCGTCTCCCACGAACGCACAATGATGATGTTTTCACCAAACACGAATGTAGTTTAGAAATGATTTGTAACTCTCGGTGTCACGATGTCTGTCATAACGTGTAGAAACATTAATCTTATTGAGAATAAGCGTTTATACGGACTTTCTGGAGAAAAAAAAACAGGCGTTTGGGTTGAGAGAGTTTAAACTCGTCACCTGCAGCGCCGTATAGGCCCTAGATTGAATTCATCATATTTCAGTTTTGGGTAGCATATTCCATCCTATGTCATTTCATCTCAATATTTCAAATAAAGCTGAAAAACGTGACGAGGGCAATAACTATGACACCACTCCAGAGAATTTTTGTTTCAAGTTCAATGAAGATCATTTTATTTATCATTTCACAAAGTTATTCCACACAATGGTAATATATACACATATTTACATGAAGTATATTGACAAATATTTTGTCTAAAATACTGGTGAATATTCTATAAGAGGTTAAGTTAATTGCCTACAACTAAAAATTGAAATTAAAAACATGCAAGAAAGTTCTACTCTCCGTGGAAAAGATTTTTAGAAAACTATGTAACTAATCTATGTGAGATTCGTTACCTAATATTAAACGTGAATGATACAGTTTTTGTGTAATCCATAGTGATACATTTCAGTAAAGTAACCTAATTAAGATCTAGGTATCTTTTTCATAATTTCGTGGTTAATAAGGCACATGGCATAATTTCTTCCCCTCATTTCCTAAAACGTGGGTAACACCTTGCTCTAACATAAACAAAGAAAATAAATCACCTTTGAATCGGGCTTTGAAGTTCAAAAACAGTCCTGGATGAAACTCGAATACATATAGGTGCCCCAAAGATTTTTCTAGGCCAATTATATATATCGGATATATATGCACAACTTTTCGTAAAAAACAATCTTAATTGAAGAAAAAAAAATTATTCAAACAACATTTACCAAAGTTGGTATTACACATCTCAATATTTCAAATAAAGCTGAAAAACGTGACGAGGGCAATAACTATGACACCACTCCAGAGAAAAACTATCCAAATGTTGAACCCATTTCTATCAGGTTCGGTGTAACAATGTCACAGGTAAAAATGTCAGAAGTAGAAATGTTAAAGGTAACGAAAAACAGTTCTTTAATTAAAAGTCCATTTCATCTCTGATATTTTTACCTCTCATATTTTTACTTCTGGATATTTTTACCCCTGACAGTTTATACCTCTGACATTTTTACCTCTGACGTTTTTACAACTGACATGTTTACCCCTACAATTTTTACTTCTGAAATTTTACCTCTGACATTTCTACATCTGACATTTTTACCTGGTATGTAATGTACAAAATCAGTTCGGTGGGGGAATATCTCTAACACTTAGCACCCCTGAAGCTGCTGTTGCAGGGACACGTTTGGGGTTGAAATATTATTCTATCCGTGTGCATGAGTCAAATGGATGTTTCTATTAAAATAAAACAAATACAAAATTATCTCTATTTTTTTTAGAATTCCGAATGATTCCATAAAACATTTGTAAATACAACAGTTCTTTCGTCAGTATTGAAAATTATATATGCAGTATGTTGTGCACTCTGTATTTTGATTGAATTGCACAGCACTTGGTGGAAAGTATACAGTGAATGGCTTGCGTATTTCCCGACATAAACATCAATAATACTGCAGTAAATTTGGCATTTATTTGATAAAAATAGTGACTCCAATCTCATTGGTAAATGCAAATGAGATGTACAAGGAATTGTGAAAAGCTGATTTCTAGTTCTCAAAGTGTGTTGTACAGTACTTACAAGTGAATTTTTTTTAAAGTACAAGAAAAGAAAAAAAAATACGTGCAATTCTGGCTATGAAAAGACGGTATTTTAATGTTCATAATTACCTACCAGATTAACATTCTGATTAAATTAATACATACTCATACAAAGTTGGGGAGAAAATTTCTATATATGTGAGATGTAGGGCTAAAACTACCGACCAATAATACCGAAATATAATGTCCACTTTTAGAGTGTGTGGTATGGTGTCGCTCTTCTAAATCAAGTTTGGCAAGAACAACTTGGAGTTTAATACTCAAACACAGGTTGTATCACATCAATCATCATTTACATAAAAATGAAAATTGATAGATAACATTGAGCTAGAAAAATATGAAGTTAAACCCTAATGAAGTACACCAGTATCGTTTATTCGATAAAGCATGAGAAATATCATGACAACTGTATTGTTTGAGCAAGGAGTTTACAGCAGCGGCTCCCCCGGATTATAATCCCAAGTGTCATCCAACTTCTTCAAGAGTTCACGAACTTGTTTCGCCTATGACTATGGGTGCAACGAGGACACAGTCCTTCTTTCCAGAGTAAATGGTACATAATGAATAACTTGAAGAAGTAAACCTGGTGGAAAATTTTTAACAGATTGGTTCATACGATAATCAATATCTACAAAGTCATGTAAAAAGTCTGGAAGACTATCAGTTGAAGAGTACTGATTGGAGAATTCTCACCAAGTTCGGTTGCTAGTGATGGACGACTCAAGATACTGATCGCTTTGTGGTGTGGTGTACTCATAATTACAAGAATTCGAGAAGGATGTGGCTTGGGTATTGGAGGTACCACCAACTGTATAGTTGGTGCAGGAATAGGAATAAGGCGGCGGATTGGACGAACCCGAGCAAGGTTTACCGTCCCGTACGAGGACCGGTACGGCCACACGACGTGCTGAGTACTGGTCGTTGTTTTGCTGGTGCCTAGCCGCTGCGGCTGCGGCTGCGACGGCGGTCGCCGTTCCTAAATCAATGGTCTTAGTCTCGCGTTGTTTCTTGTTTTTGTAACGTCGGTTTTGGAACCAGATCTTGACTTGAGTCGGCGTAAGCTTCAGAACATTTGCCATCTGCTCTCGCTCTGGTGCTGATAGATACCGTTGCTGTTTGAAGCGACGTTCCAGCTCGTACACTTGGGCTTGGGAGAAGAGAACACGGGGTTTACGCCGTTGCCGGGCAGATTTGGGCGGCTTCAGCGTCGTGCTTGAAGGTTGTTGCTGCTGCTGCTGTTTTGCACAAGATGACCGCTTAATGTTATTTGATGAGTGTTTGCTGTCAGCAGACTGGAGGGTGTTACCTGTGTTACAAAAAGAAGGAAAAAAAGAGCAGCCAGTGTAATTACAGCTTGACGATGTCAATAGTAATGTCAATAACATGGAACTAGGCCTACACAATCATAATGGGATGGCCACCAAGGTTAATCATTAAAACAAGTTCGATACTGATGACATTTGGTTGTATATGAATGACAAACAACCATGCACAAATGACATGATAATTAAGTTTAAAAATCACTGTTTGAAAAAACATTTACATCTTAACTCTACACAAATTTTAAATACAAGTATGAATTATGTTCGAGGGGTCTACTCGCTATTTATAAGGACGGCTACTTATAAAAGACCGCTATTCATTTGATAAGGCGTTATGGATAGCGGTCCTTATGAATAATGGTCCATATGGATAGCGGTCCTTATGGATAGCGAGCTTGACCCATTTTCGATACTTCCATGGAAAATCATCAAAGTCTACTAATCATTGGACTGCGCCTTCAAAACCTTTTCAAATAATAAACACGACCTTTGCCTTATACTGATCCCATCTATCACTCATTGTGTAAACTAAACCCAGACAACTTAGACAATTAGACTAATTGATTGTCCAGAAATTCTATCACTCTCTCGTTAAACGGAAATTAATCCTTCGTAAAGAAGGTGGGCTGAACAATGAATGATAATCAGCGAGATAAAATAATTTGTGAATTTTCGAGAAAATCCGACCTTTTTTTGATGTTGTTGGGGGGGGGTATTTTGAATGTCATATGGGGGATCTTCGTCTATCAATATGTTATTTGTCATGCTTATGTGTGACGTCACATGTACATAACTCCTGCTTTTTACCCCTACATCACTCTAAATATCCCTAAATTAATGTGTAATATGTTTAAAGGAGGTATTTTAAAAACACTGAAATAGTGTGTCATGTTCGTGCAAGCGAAAATGGAAATCTCATCCATCTAAAACTATCACACATTATGGCCATTCTCAATTTTTTAAATCATAAACTTTTTTATTTTTGTCTAATCCCCCCCCCCCCACCACATCCACTCTCCCCCCTCATATTTTTCTACCTGCACTCTGATCCCAATCACAATCACAAATTGCAGGCTCCCTTATAAAGGGAATGCATGTCCCCCTTGATAGCAAGAAGCAAACGAATGAGAAGAGCTTGTCAGTTAAAGTTTTAGCGAAATCCGATGGAAAAGTGAAAAGTTATGAATAATTTATGAAGTTGCGGTCGATCAAAAAGAAAATGACATCTGTGTTACTTATTTCGGAGGTCCCCTCCCATTTGCTCTGTATTTAAATCTTTAACAAATCTGAAATATATTTTTTCCCTATGGAATTTTTTTCCATCAAACATGCACCCTACTTTTGATTAAGAAAATAGGAGGACCTCGAAAGATACGTCACAGTGTTGCCAATTTGTACTACATTGAGAAAACTTGAAACTTGAAACTTGAAACATTCAAATATTCATACATATTACATTTCTATTTTTAATCGAATATTGCTCAAACTTCACGAATTTGTTTCTCTTCTTTTTCTTCTTTTATCAATATAAGCTTTAATTACCAGGATGGACTTCCCCGTTAACGTTTTATATATAATTATATACAGTATATGTTTTCGTCTTAAGCATCCATATCCTGGAATGTATAACATATATATTAGATTACTTGGTTGATAAGACGTGACATGAAAGCTGGTCATGAAATGCCAATTAGCACATTATAATTAGCACAGTAACCAGGTAACTATCTAACATTACGTTTTTCAAAAGATTACAGCCGGCGCGCCGCGGCGTGGATCCAACCTTCATACAAAGTTGCTTTGCATGAAAAACAGAAGGCACAGAGAAACAGATTGGTAAAATCGGATATAACATTGAAATTTTAAATTGGCGAATGTGTAGTGTTGCTGTATCGGCTCTTCCATCTTCTTTAAATTTCAACAACGGAAACAAAACAGATGAATAAAACCAATAACTAAAATGTAAGTTATCAAATGGTATGAATGAATCTGAGGTTTTTTGTCTGTGGACTCTTGAGGACTACATGCAATCCATTGTGTTTTATTTCAACCCAAATGGAATCATTTTCCCCAATGACTTCAAAATGGTCACAGTCGAATGACAATAATATTCATTTATTTGAAATTCACATAGATCATGCATAGATTAAGTGATTTCAAATTACATTTAAGCTGCAGTCGTTAAGAAGTAATGACGAGATCGCTAGGCAAGCCGTCGCAAAAGATAGTACAATGATTTATCATAGCGTACAGTCAAAACATGCATACATCAGAAATGACAGATGTCTTCAGTGAATTATCAATTCCAAATTTGATAAAGGTAAAGGTTTAAAGTTCTCCTTAAAACTCTAAAATGTTGAAGCTAATATTGCTTCTCATATCAAGGAAATGCTCTGTGTATAATACCCACACCAGACCCAAACTTGACAGAGTTCTTAAATGGAACTCGATCGAATCTTCGAATGTTGTGACCGACTGTATGCTCAGGATTTGAGGTCAACGAAAAGCAGGGTTAGGTGTAGAAAATAATATAGAAAAGGGACTAGACAAATATTTGTAATCGTTATTACGATCAGTAGACTTTCATTTTCTTCACACGTTGGAGCTACAGTTAAAACATTAGGGAAGAGATATCGGCTGGGAAAGGATCTCAGTTTTCCTGTTCAAAGTCTGTGGTGCTAGGTGAACTCACAATGTCATTACCTCAAAGTTTATTGCCCGTTTTAATTAGGTGTTGTTCTATAGCCTCGCATCTACCTCAAAAACCTTTCTACCGATATTCTCTCTATAGTTTTATCCATATCCATGATTACTATCATTTTCACATCATTAACAGTGAATATCATGTTATATCATAATATATGTTGGACTTGTGTCAATGTATGAATGATAGTTTAATCAGTGGTGAATCCAGGTGTGTTTTTTTACGGTGAAGGGGAGCAGAAGTCTTTAAAGTTGTTGAAAACCTACACAAACAAAACAAACAAAACAAACAAACAAACGAAAATGTTTTTCACAACTTCTTCTGAGATGGGGTGGAGGGAGACATGTTTTTTATCATGGTGTCTTTAATTGTATTGCACTACATGTGTATCAGATTTTGTTCAGAAGGGGAAACCTTCCAGCCATTTAAACTTTCAAAGCTTACTTGAAAGCATTACTTTTTATGACTGTTTTACATGATAAAACATGACTCTATATGAAATATGTCCTGATTACGTTCAATATTGATTACCATAATTTTTATCATTGTGTATATTCGCGTATCAAGAAAATGATAAAAAGGGATTGAGTATGCTTGCTGTTGGCAAACAGTCAATGTGTGATGGGACACGAAATTAAAATTCATTAATCATTTATCACTATCATTATTATAATTAATGTTGTTGTTATTGTTATAGTAATGTACAGTTATTATTTTTCTCATTGTTATTGATATTGTGATTATGATTTCCGATAAACATTTAACAATCAGTGTAAATTCCATTTGGCATACTCTTTATCTTCAATTAAACAACTGTTGATGAATTAGATACCAGCTGGTGTTCAACCCCGAAACCAAATTAAAAATAACGCGAATATAAACCTTATTCGTAACACATGCCAATATTATTATACTTAGCCTATCAATAACGCGAGCCAAAACAAATTATAATTTTTGTTTATCCTACAGAAATATTGCGATATATTTCTTAAAGGATTACAGAAAGGAATATATAGATTACACTCAATCAGATTCGAAAAAGTGAATATTTGTATGTAACTATGTAATTTGCATTGATTCGTAAGTCTAGAACATATTTAAGTAAGAATACGTGGAAGAATTTTCCCCAAAAATTCCTTCCAAAATTATGCAAAGATTAAGAAAGGATGATAAGTTTAGCTCTTCAAAAGCTACCTTTCCAAAGTACGATTCGTGCAGAAATATATCTTCAGATTTATTCAAATCATTTTTGACAAGTAACAATTACGACACCTTGCTATATTGTAATCAAACGCTCACACGGTATAAGGCTATCCAGCAATGATTAAGGTCATCCGCCAGTGCTAAATATGAGAAACCTTTTCCAAAGTTGTAATAAATTTGTTCAGCTTGGTTTGTCACGGATGAAATGATCCAAGTCTAAAATGTGAACAACATCAACAATAACAAACGATGACTGTTTCCTTTAATAATTGGCAGGTCTACTGATATGAAACATTATGTACCCACTGTGTTGTCTTGCACGCTATCCCTCATCCCCAATTTGAAAGAAAATCATGAAATCATCTGAAAAATTCTTTAAGTGAGAGAGAAAAAAATACAACTGAGAGAAAGAAATTGAATGTAACAGATATCAATATATTCCACTAATCGTTAATCATATTATGGGAGTCGTTATTCACTAGAAGGTATATTTAAATATAATACTTTAGATTATTAAACAGAGATTCTGAATATTAAGAAGAGGAAAATGCGCAATAGAAAATTCAATGGAGATGCAGCTTTAACTATTGTAACGAAAAATAAATCACTTTTAAGCAGCCAGAAAATGAGAATTTGAAAGAGATAGATAGAGAAATGGAGAGTGAGAGATGGAAGGATTATTATTTGTAAAAGGAAGCCTCAATCGGGGCAATAACTTCCTGATACTGGCTGATTAAATAACATGTGAAATCGAAAGTGGCCTTATGTTCACCCTATTGTGGCACAAAACCGTAATTCGTTGAGAAACCCCGAGCTTTAATACACGAAAGATGATAATACAGGAAATTATAATGTCCAACCCAGTATCATTTCAATTAACAAAAGATATATTAGTTGTTGATATATTTTTCAAATTAGATAAGTGTTGTCATTGCATTTTTTACATAAAGGACAAGAGTGCTGAATGACGGTTCGAGATTGCAATCTTTGTTACCGTGTTACGGTATAGAACTGCATTGGTATCTTATAATAATTTCGTGTACAGAGTAATGACAATCGCTTATATTGCAGATGAACTGTAAGCTAGTAGCAAGCAATTATTGTAACAAACAAAAATTTAACATTATTTTCGAATTTTATTACAGCAAATCTGTGGTATTTTAGATTTATAGGCTACATTTTCTCTAAGGAAATTGCAAAGGCACAAATGGTATTATAGGCAAATTATACAAATTAGTACGGAGAGAAAGGAGATAGAGAGAGAGAAAGAGTGGGGAAGAGAGTGTGTTTGCGTATGTGAGTGTACATGTGTGTGTGCGTGTGTGTGTCTGAATGAGAGAAAAGGAGAGAGAGAGAGAGAGAGAGAATGATTAATAGTTGTACATAAGGCTCTTACCTGACTATATGTGGCTATTCTAGCTCCACAAGTATGCGCATGCCAACCATTTTCGCAAACTATAAATGGGTTTGAGTATGATAACTCACGGATAGCTTTAAAACATATACCCAATATCAACATTATGAATTCCCAGGTCATTATGACGCAATCGATCCTAAATTGATCACTTGCATGTCATATTTGTATTACCTTTAATCCTTTCTTTGCCAAAACGATAAAAACACGATGGTATGCCAAGAGCGCGAAGCACATCTCTAGAAATAACAAAGTTCGCCATCTCTTACAATAAGGATATAAGAAAAATGTTTTCTAAGCGAGATATAAAACAATAATAAAACGTAAAAATAATAACAATAATGATAGCGGAAATAGCACTGCTGATCATGTACATATATGCCTATCCTCGCATCTGAATAAATAATGATTTTTTTTTTCCAGGACTTGAAATAATACAATTTTCTTTAAATACAAAATGGAATCGTGCCATGAATATTTGTTAATTTAATTTCTTATGATTCTCAAAATTGAAACAGAAAACAGGGGTTCAACTTGAAAAGTCCTAGCGGTAGGCCTGTAATATTCTTCGTTAGTCAAAGTTATGGTATTAACTGTTAACTTTAAGGGGTATATAATCGTAGTCTTTTGTATAAGATCTACGGTCATACCACGTCATTTCACTTCACACTTGGAGGAAGATCGCCCATATTTGATGGCTTGGCTCAATTACTTTTGATACAGAGCCGTAACATGCAGATACATGAGAACATGTAGAAGGAAGAGTATACTACTGCAGACACTGAATGTTTTGTTTTTCTTTTTTGATTACCTTACACTATTTCCGAGGGAGAGGTTGAAAAGGGAAAGCCGTAAATTATTTAAATCAGCAACATGCCAAGTTGAAACGTTTCTGTTTTTTCTATTTGTAGCAATGTCACATTTACAAAAAGTGTCGGTAATTGGAATGAAAACGTCTATTTAACCCTTAAAGGGAAAGGCAACCGTGAAAGCACGCTGCGTAAGAGGAAAGCAGAAAAAATCTGAGAAGTAGACTGCTAAAAGTTTGAATGAAATCGGAAGAGATGAGAACGGTATTCATTTTATTCACTTGTATTCGCTATAGGTGAACTTTAGGTGAATACAGCTCTTCCAATTGGCTGAATAAAATGTATCTCTGTGATGTAGTGGCGAACAACTTTCCTATTTGTTCAAACACACAAAATGACTAAACTGTCAATTATTCGCAAATGCATATCTCAAGAGGTTCTTTTCTATTTGGAGGAACTATAAGCATATGCTTTCGTGAATATGTTTTGAGTAGTGCCCCGAAGGAGAAGGCATTCATGAGAAAAACAGAAACATATAATATTTGTGTACACGATAAACAGGAGAGTTGTTCGCGAATATGTCACAATCCATTGACCAAAATGCCATTTTGAAATTCACATAGATTTAGTGATCCCATGATTATTTTAATCACTCATAACTTTCTTATTATTAGTCCAATTTATAGACCAATTTCGCCATTCCGTTTATGATATTTTTCTGATTTCATGCCAATGAACTTATCACAAGGGCTTTAATTGCATGGTCTGTGTATATCTGTACGATGACTTCATACTATGACCTGGCTTACATAGCTAAGAGCGCAATTAAGCGAGTATTGTGTAAACAATGAACCTCATCAAACCCTTGGATTAAAGAGTTTTTAACAGAAGTAGAAGAAAATGTCTTCCTCCTTTTTATAAGTAGCTATGATCACACGTTATGTGCTTGAAGGAACCCATGTAAAATGTGGAATGAAATGACAGTTGAATGCTTAAAAGCTTTTGATCGTTGATATATTTTGATCGTTGTCTATATCTATGTTTATTGTTTATAAAATTGTTAAAAAAATGTTTATATATAAGATGCAATAATGTTTTTAAATGATGATCAGGCAGTATTGATGGTACAAGTTAGTGCACGGTCGAACCGCATCTTTGAAAATATGTGGTCATATCTATCTTTCTAAATAATCCAAAACGAATACGTTTGGTTGTATAATTAAGAATTGATATACTCTGATTCCAATATATACCGCTTGTAGACAGAGGCGTTCTTTCCAAAGTAGAGGAACCATTAAATCTATATAATATTTTTTAAAGAAAACAATTTTTTTTTCACGCAATAATCGGTTTCACAGCGCTTTACATAGAATAAACGTGTGAAAATCAGATAAACAAATAAGGATTCAAATGCTTCTTAAAATCTGCCTAGTAATCAGATATATGTCTAGTAATTAGATAAGTCTAGAGAATAAACTTTTATTATGGTACATGAGGAACATAAACTGAATAATAAGACAGCGTGTTTATCAAGCTGTGAGGCGGGATATCGAAGATCCTTCCTTCGTTCATATAATTCACAGCAGCGGTGTTTATACAGATTAAAAGCAAGTAAGGTAGAGCATTTGTTAGTTCCATTAAGAAACGAGCGTGTTTATTTTTCACACTTTTGGCGATGTCTTTGACCCCGAGTGGAAATCTGCGAAGCTCGATTTTTTTTTTCTTTTTAACGAATGACCTGTTGAAAATTATTGTGATCGAAAAGACTTTGCGAAAAGACTCAACTAAAGGGCAATTTCAATACCTTAGTTTGTATGCCAATCCCATTTAAATCATGTTCAGATTACGTGACACGCCCTTGTAATGTACGCACATTCATGGTCGATGGACAATGCTATTGGAATTGCCTCAGGCTGGTTTTTCGAAAGGCTTAGCATCCGCGTTATAGCACGCGTTTCTCGTCAGACTTATTCACTCCATCATTCCATTCAAGCGTCTTAATTAATTTCTCTTTCTCGGTCGATTGGTCGTTAAGCAACACTTAACGAGCTAGCTTGGTTTGGATACGTGTTTTTCTTTTGGTATGAGACCATGACTCGTTTACAATCCATGATAATTATGGAGGGAATGTATTGTTTAGGATTTATTCGGAGTAGTGTTGGATGGAAACAAAAGTCAGAGAAAATGAGCCCCTCATTCAAAACGACACTTATCTTAGAATGAATGCATCTGCAAAAGTCATCTAATGTATCATAATTATGTTATAGAAAGTAACAAGTATGTAATGGAACGAATGATCATTCTAAGCCATACCACGGAACAATTGAGCATAAATTGCGCTTGGAAGACTGTTATTGCGTCTAGGCCTGTATTTGTATTCATGGCGAACCCATTAAATTTTAATTATGGTAATATTAAACACACAGCCAATGTAAATATAATGGTTTATCTTGGCCCTAGTTTGGCCATATGAACTTTCATTACCCAAATACAGATTTACAAAACGTCCTTTTTTTCTTCTAGTCATTAAGGCAAGAACTCTGAATTATGATTAGAAAAAAAGATAAGAATATACATTTTGATTTGATAAAACGATTTAAAACGCCGACGAGGTTACCACTGAACGATTAGATTGATTAAGTTGCATTTAGTTATCGACAAAGTATATGTATGAAATTATACTTAATTATGAATACCAAGAGTAAAACACTGCCATACAGGTACGTGAGCATGTGCGTGTGTATATGATTATTTATGAACTTATCCATTTGAGACATATTTGTTTGAATAATAAGTTCAAGTTTATGTGTACGCTTCTTCTTGGTCGAGGTAAGCAAGACTTATTTCTAAGATGTGTTTCGAATTTTTTATGTTAGCAAGTAATTGATTGATGTAAATGTGTTTGTATTAGAGAGTCAGCATAAATGCAAAAATTGTGAAAAGGTGAAAAGAAAGTTGATATATTTGTTAAAAGAGGTGTGATTTTAGGTAATAACTATAATGTTAAGCATTGCCCAAATGGTGCGTCTAATTTCTACAGTGTAATAATGTAGGTGATGAATACGCTGATCTCGCTCTGTTGTGGCGCCCTGTTTGACTGAGCTGAAGCGCCTCTAAGTGGCCGAAACCCAGAGCGGTATAGTTTAGAGATCTTGCGTTACAAATTATAATTAAGGTTGAAATTACAGTTAGACAGTTATGTTAGCGTAAAGATTATGATATGATATCGATTACGGGTTAAATTATGGAATGATGTCATGGAAAGCTATTATTTCAACGTAGAAATTTGAACTGGGTAATACCACTTGTTTCTTTTAATTAGTTTTACTTTTCACTGTAATTATTGTTGACCTGTCGACCTTTTTTTAAATTACACTTCATAAACAGATGATTCAAGTTATTGATTGAATACACATAAATTAATTATGCAGAGGATTTATTGTATCCTTCAATATGAAATATGTTATGTGAACCTACAAATATCAATTAACATCATTGAAATATTTTTTAAAGGGAATGATGGTAAGGAGGAAGCAAACATTTTTCCTGCCATGAGATTGTATTCATAAATGATGCAATGTTCCAATTTATAGTGCTAGGATATTTCTGATGCGTGTACACACATGTGTTTCTCTTCTGTTCATACATTTGTATTTGACTGTCCATGCGTTGTTCAGTGGGTGGAGATGTTGATGATTCGGTGGTCAAGAAGGGTGATTGTCTGCTAGCCAATAAACCGTATACCACAGTACTGTACTTCACCGTCACCTTGTAGCACTTGTTCGAAGTGGGTTCCCTAACCTCGCCCCACCCAAAATACTTGCCCTTGGCCCCATCTACAGAGGTAATTCATACATTGAAATGCCGTGTTATTTAATAGTTTATTCTGTTAATATATGCGTGTAAATGAAATTATGAATTTCTTAGTGTTAAGTTACAAATGTATTAATTCATTATATATGCATGAAATTAAAACAGTTGTCAATGATTTGGTCTTCCGTAAAGAGTGTTGAAGTAGTAACTAGATGTGTTTGTTTTCTTTAAGTAATTAGTGCAGACTTCAGCGGAAGACCGCTTTTTTTTAAATACTATAACACTCTTGTAATTTGAATCGCTATATTCTAGTGCTCTCCGGCTGAATATGGGAAATGAATAAACAAGTAGATAACTAAATAATTAGTTTCGATGATTTATTATTACAATAATCACGACAATAATAACAACAATAAAATTATTTATTACCATCATCGTCTGGATCATTAAAACACGCTTGATATTTTCGCGATTTTTCTGTATAAGCCTATCATGAACTCTGTACTTGCGTTGTATAATCAAAGCATTCTTTTCTCATCTTTCCAACGAAAGACCCAGTGATGAGGCCTGTTCGATATCTCGAACGACAGCCACGGCGAGGGAAGTATCTCTAAAACGTCTGGATAATGAAACACGTCAGTACAAACTTTCGATGGGAGCGAGAGTTAAAGGGCTTCGATATTAAATACTTCAAACTCGCTCACATAAGACACGCCGAGGAGCTTCTTTCTATAGGCGCGCGTGGGGGTGCTCCGACAAAATATTGCTCAGGCGAAAATAGCTTTTGTATTTAATTTATTGAAAATATAGCATCGGCAGCATGTGTACGGTAAGGCTAAAGATTGAAGTTGGGCTTCAGGGTATTGGTTTAATAAACTTTATTCATGTACAATTTTTATGTTATATTTTGATAAACGCATTGCAATAAGGATGTCGGTGAACTTATACTTACGACGGTCTCATCAATACCCAGTTTGTGTTTAAGGGTGAGGAGTAGAATTAGGTGTGGTGTTTTTTGTCAAGGGTTGAAAGTAAGAAGTTGTTTATTTTGTCGAAACTTGACCACGAGGAAAATCACGAAAAAATTCACTAGGAAAATATTTATTGCCACCGGAGCATGATTCGTACAAATTAATGACAAACCCGAAATCAATACCAGTCAACCAAATAACATTCGAAATCGCAGCTTCATTAATGAAACAGTTTTGTTGAGCAATAATAATATAACAATTTGGTTTATCGAGGGAAGTCCCATCAAAATCAGTTGTTCCCAAGAGGACATTGTAATTACTATCACCCCAACAGTTGCGAAGTACCCATTGAAACATGGGGGAGTGGCAAAAGTGGATTAATGTCTTGTAAAAGGTAATTTCTGGGTTTGGATTCGAACCCTCAACCATTGGAATGAGTGGGTCAACACCTAAAACACCACAACACCTCAAAAGCATTTAACAGATGAGATTATATCCAATTTTACTACTACTATCTTATGGATGTAGGATAAGTATCTTCTATCCATGTCTCATTCTTGATTACATTCCATCGTTTTAGACTTATAAATCATATGTAAATCTGTAAGGATCATCATAAAATGAATAATTGTCGTAAATGCCTATCAGTGAATGTCGGTGTCACACTTGTATTAATGCATAATGATAACAAGCTCGTTCTCATTCTGTGTATGAAATAAATAAACAGCATCAGCTTATACAAGTATGAGTAATAACATGTATGCAAGTATGAGTTACATATTAACAAAAACAACGACAAAAATAACGATCATAGTTGCGTCTTATTTGAAGAAAAATATATTTGGATCAACGATATCGTTATTATATTTCAAAAATGCAATGCAGTTTCCAAATGAAAACTTAATCTTCATATTGAATCCTTGTGTAATAAATCATCTGTTGTTCTTTTCATATTTTTTTTGCGCATGCGGAAGAAAGATATACAGAAGCGGTCTTATTTTGTAAAGATCATTATTATTCCACGAATCTTGTATATTGTGCTCATGAGAAGAACCAGAACAAACAAATTGCAAAAAGTAACTGTTAAACATTCGATCTTGGAGTTATAATGTCAAACTACAGCCACAGAGAGATGAAGAGAGAGCGAGAGAGAGAGAGAGAGAGAGAGAGAGAGAGAGAAAAATATATATTCTAAGATTTCTCAAAAGTATGACATTTAGTGAACGTGTTATTATAATCATAATATAGATGCCCTTGTCCACAGGATGACGAAGATGTGAAAAAGAGAAACAATTCTCTGTTCAGACTCTAAATGATAATAATTGTGTATGAAAGTGTACAGTATGTTTTCTTTTATTATTATTCCGAATTCTATCATTATTCATGTTTCATTCAGCCACAAGGAATACAGCTAAATACTGCAAAGTATTCACACTTTGAGAAAAAAATGCAACACTGGATCTTTAAGTTTGCTATAGATAAGCGCTTACGACCACCCGTATGTAGATTGGCTTATCACAGGCTTACAATGTCGAGAATGAAAGACTCCATGCTAACCATACACTTTTATTTATTTTAGAAACCCAATATATAATATATGACTATTTGAAATTAGAGATAAAGGGCGTATTTATGCCGTCACGACTTTTCGTGGACGATGGTTGAAATATAATCCTAGGCGGTTGTGACCACGTAATCACTGTTCTTTAAACAACTTGTATATGCCTGGTATTAGCGACTTTTTAATAATTCAATTTCCCTTGTTGTCAATGCTAGGTTTGATTTTTTGATGTTTTGCGAACAAAGTCTTCATATCTTTATATCTTTATATGTCGTTCCAATAGATCTCCTCAAGAATACAAATAAAACATGTTTTGGCGATCAAATTTAAAACATGGCGGCACTTGAGTATTGGTAATACAGGAATCAGAACCCGTATCAATCAGTGGACAAGTAGTCAGTCTGCTAATAAAATGTTCGTCCTCCTAACTCGCAAGAAGAAACAAAAAATCTACCAGCCTAGTGAAAATTACTTTCAGCTTTCCTCATCCATTCCATAATGGAATGTGATAGGTATTCATTACAGCACTATTTAATATCATTCGACAATGTATTGATTACAAACTAATTGCTTCATTAGAAAACACATGGACAAGTAAAAACATATATATATATAAAACAATGGTGAAATCAATCTTGAAGATATCTCAAATTAGCTTGTCTATGCTAGAAAAAAAAATGATATCTTTAAGTGCTCATGATTTACAAACTGTTATAATATGGCTCTTGATCAATCTCCCAAATTATAAACTCCAAATCAAGTGCTTCCATATGTGAATAAAAATGCAATTGTTCTCTGCCCCCCCCCCCCAAAAAAAAAGCAAGAGATGCGACGATATTATTTCGGGTTTAAATGATCGATTGAAAATGCCTCCTTCACTTTCGGAAATTGTCCACTCTATGCTGCATGGATGGGCTCATTCATAACTTTGAAGTATTTGTTTATAAAGCACTAAACGGCTAACGATAAATGTAGTGCACGTCAAGGGTCCTCTGAATGCACTAGACGCGGGACGGACACGCGAGTGGATTTACAAAGAAGACAGTTACGGGAATACACTTACGGTAATCGAACGCTTCCTATCTTTAAATACACGTAGGTATTTCACCGATAAAAAGAATAATATTTTAAGCTTTGCATATATATATATGCTAAATCGCCGATTTGAGTACCACGCATGAACCTGCTATCCAATTATTTAAATATTAAACAAAAATGAATAATGATTTTAGGCCTAGATGGAGAAGAAAAAAAGAGATCGGCTTTTCCTTTACACTGTATGTCAATGGAGTATTCATAAATGGATTACGCGGGGAGGGGTGTCGAAAGCTATCCTCTGTTGACCAACTGCAACCCCCCCCCCCTTAAGCTTGATAAAGGGGAGGGGCGTACGCCAGTTTCACCCTATGCTGGATACGTTATTTTTGTTTTGCTTTACTTTATATTCAATCGTTGATATCCGATTCGGCACGAATAGCAGGTAATACGAATAATTTGGTAATTGATATACTTTGTTTTTTAAATGCAAACAAGTCAATTAGGCTTTATCAAATCATTCAGAAAATTTTGGGGCAGACATTTATTTTTTTAAGAACATTTCTACGGGCGTAGCTGAAATTTAGTTCCACTTATTCCACTTATCATTTAAAAAGAAGTAATAAATAAAATGTTATGGGCCCAAAGCCGCTGTGCTTATTTGGCTCTTATTAATAACCCCAAGGTCTCCCAATTTACCACTTGATGAAAATAATCGTTATCGTTTCAAAACTGAATCGCTCAACGGTTCCTTGTAAATAATCTGATGCATGTGTCGGATTGACATAGTTCGGTTTACAGTTAACAACTAAATTATTCATATACCCTTACATTTGTAATTTGTTAAGTATGTTGAAAATTTGATTTTTCCCGATTTATGCTTCTTAAGAGTGCGACTTGTTAAATCCGATACATCTAAAACTATTCAACCAGTCCACTTTTCATTCTTGAGTTTTAAAAACAAACATCAAATTTACAAGGGCTGTGAATCATTCAGTTGTTCACTGCAAATTATTCTGTATTTATCAAAGTAGATATTCTTCCTGATCACCATTAAAAAAATAACTATTTCCCAAATTGCGTGATTCAGAGATAAACGATAATGGAGTAATAACACATGCACCTTAAACTAAACTGTTTTATCTATTAATTGACAGCTTATAATAAAAACTGTATAACATGAGGATTAAGTTAATGACGTCATTATAATTTTCAAATATCGTAAACATCTCATTTGGATGTATTGGCCGTGGACACCATATCTTGTTGTATTAAATCATTAATCCCTACCTCTCCCAATACCCTTCACCCTCATTAAATAGTAAATAAATTTAAATGAATTCGAATAGATAAATAAGTAAATGAATACAACGAAAATATAAATTATACAAAAACAAACGAAAGGTCGTGACCCAAACATACACCATGTACCTGAGTTGTTAGCCTCCATGGTATTTTATACTAACAACAGTGACATCTTCAAGCTATGCGTTAATCGAAACAATATATACATATTTTGCTTGTGAGATATTCCAAAGAGTGTAATGATGTAGGCCTACCCTACTATAATTTCCATACGGATTTTGTGTGTTTATATGACAATGATTCCCGCAGGTCATTACCATTATCATGCAAATTAAATAAGGCAAAATCACGACATGAAACTAGATAGACCTCGGTATATAATGAGATACCAGTAACCTAAGATGCCAGAAGTATGTAATATCATCATTCTCATTTCCATATACATCGTTCATTGAAAATACATCTCCATGCATAGGCCTACTGTTGTATTAATCGCGGAATATATACACGTATACACGAGAATATGCCGTGAATTTGATGACAGGATGGAACTCCTTTTTATATAAAATGATGATAATTATATTGAATAATCATCTTATCAGTATCAATTTACATTCATCTCCAAGTATTTTGTTTGAGTGCTATCAAAATGTTTGTTTTTTTATTTCCTTCTTGGAATCTGATTAGAGACCATTTACCATCTACAGAAAAGGATAAATGATGTGAATTTCATTAAATCCACCAAATTATAAATTAAATATATTACAGTAATTGAAATAGCTTTTAATGACTATACATACAACAAACAATTGGTTGCATCAGCATACCTTGGTAACAAGTAATGTGTGATTCGATTTAAATAATAGATTAAGTTAAATTAGTGTTTTGAATGAAGCAAACTCTAATTCTTATTTTTGTTTTGTCCAATATGGCATTTTCTACGATCATCACGGAATAAACGTGTCTAAAAGTATCAAGGGTAAATATAATATTGTCACACATTCAAGTTCAAAATTTGATCTTCAATTATAGTTTCCAAGGTTAGTGAAAACAATTCAAGGATCCAATAATAATGCCTGGCCTAAGATTTGAGAATGATAAATTACGTTATTTTTTGGGTGTGTTCCCAACAGACGTAAATTTAAATTTGAAATATAGAAATAAAACACGCGGGAAGTTAGTTGTGGAATAGCTAAATAAGATTAAAGGAACTCATTTAGCAGCTATGATTAAAACAATTTTACGACGGTGAATTTCTGTAGAACTTTGAAAGGAATTGATTAATTTGATCATACTGTATTTCACGATGCAATGTCTCCTGAGAATATAGTCATTTTCTTTATTTTCCATTCAACTATTGATATTCATAAGGCCATAATTATATGAAGCATTAAACGTTGAAGCAGTAAAAACAAATGTTTTCAGTTACATTCTATATTTGTCCGTCACTTTGAAGGGGAAAAAAATAATTTGTATACATGTATGTACATCTAAATTAAATGCAGATTAACATTTTCTTTTAAATTTGTTATACCCCTGACCCTAACGCATATTCAAATGAAGGAAAATTGAGAACGAGAGAGACATGAAGACAGGGCGGAATTATAAGGAGGGGAGAAAGAGCAGTAGGGCCATTGGAAGAGGGTGTGATAGAGAGAGAGAGAGACAGACAGAGACAGACACAGAGAGAGGGGTAGAGAAAGGAGACGAACATCAGAGAGCTTTTACGTGAAGGACAATTCTTGGGTGTCCGAAGCCGACTGTCTCGCCCGTCCATCAAGCGCGCAAGACGAGTTATCATCCGCATCATTCTTACACGCTTATTAAGCAGTACCCAAACAGATTTACCGAAGGCTTCCATATTAGATTAAATACTCCTGTCAACTGTCACATTTCTCACTCTTTTAAACAAAGATTGATTCAACATGTTGCACATTTTCTCTTTCTTCCTTTTTCAACCCAAATGTGACTTTTCTGTTTTGATCTGGACAGGCGCTCAAATGAATACATAATAATGTTCACATGAATGAATGAACAAAACTGTAATGTTTTCAACTTTTTTTCAAAGATCTCTTTAAGGAAACAATGTGCCTTTCCAAAATTACCATAATCTGTATAATGCCTTTGCGAATATTTGACATGCAGCATATTTCTTCATTAATTCTTTAAACACAACCTACTTTCATATTCTGCCAATGGCTACTGTTGAAGATATTGTTTTCATGTTGTTGTTTTTTTGTTGTTGTTTTGTTGTTTTTTTTTGGGGGGGGGGGGAGAATAGAATATGGAAACATTGAAAGGGTAGAAAGGGTTGTAATCATCATTCGATTCGTCGCCTCTAAATGTGAATATATTTGTGTAGCATTTTACACTTTCATTGTCAAATCTTACCTGATTTCCTTTCTGTATTGTATAATATAAAATCGTTGTCTTTAAAAAGAAATCAACCCCAAATTATTATAAATTCTAATAACTCACATTTCACTAATAATAATACATGTCAAACTACTAATTGCTTCAAAGAGACGGCAGTATGTTTAAATGCAATTTATCTGCCAAATCATAATTGTAATACGAGCTTATCTTCACGTACCATATTCTTTTTTTAATCGACATTGTCTGTTTTGAGAGGAAATCATTGATGAAAATGTGGGTAAGTTAATCTTTAAAAGGGCAACATACTTTGTGGCGAGTAGACACGCGATATAGATCATTCCTAGAAATCCGAGGTGGTGGTAATAACAGGTAAAAATAGTAGATTTATAAGCTATCCCTAACAAAAATTTGAAAACACAGGGGGCTTTGCATTGGCTGGTTTACTTCGCCAATCGGTGAAGTATAAAAAAAAAGGTAAGAAAATGTTTGAGCATGCACATGAGCCTCAACATAACGTTTTGAAAACTAACCGATAAAGTAATCTAATCCATGTCCGGTATGCCGCTAATTATTTTTCTTCAATATTGAAACATTCGATGATTAATATTATCTTTAATAACCGATGAGCCTTTTTATAATCAAGAGTATCGTCTCTGGCTATAACTTAAGTAGGCCTATAACTTGTTTTTGGAGGTCAAACTTATCGACAAATTTTAAAAAAACGGAGATTATTCATGTTTAATTTTGAGTTGTCACCGACCACGTTGGGCCTTAAGTCCCTATTAAGTTTAAACTGCAAGTCGAAGGATTCTCAAAACAGATTAAATATCTAGACATCATTTATTTTATTTTGTTGCTGGACAAAATTAACCACGGACATGACTGAGAGCGAGGATATGTAGGTATATTATTGCGAAGGAAAATACACGATTTCACATCAAGAATTTACTTGACACGAATATACAAGGACATGCGATTTAAGAAAATAAGATATTTATCTACCTGGATTAGTGTTGGGCGCCGTATCGTCTCCACCTATCTCTCTGATGTTTATATCGCCTGTCGTGTCGGGGTGGAATGAACACGGTGTCCCGTTGGAAGCAGCCGTTACCGGAATAGGCACGGAGCCATGCTCCACGGTGTGAGGATCCCGCGGCTGGGTCGGGTAGATTGCGTTCGGGGCTCCAGTGTAGTCGCAGGGGGGAGGCATGGAGCCTGGATCGGGGAGCATACAATCTTCCTGGAGCCCGCAGTAATAGCTAGAATCCATGGGCAAACCCTGTTGGTAACCGGCCGTCTGCCCGCGGTACGGCGGCTGCTGCTCCGCTAAATTCAAGATGCTTTTCACCGAAAACGACGACGGGTTGCCCGGGAACATACCGGTTGTGAAAGGAGGCACGAAGGTCTGCATGTACGACATATTCAAATCCAAATTTAAAACTCAATTAAAAAACTATAAATGAATGTATGATAATAAGCCGCCACACGCGGGCTGGAAAAGTTTGTGACGTTGATATGCGTGTGGTTTGGAGAAGAGTAGCGAGGTTGAGTTTTTTGATCGAAAACGTTTCACTCTCATCCCGTGTCAATCTTTGCCGAGACACTGTCGCATCACACGAATAAACATTTACGTTCACTTATCAAGGGTCTTACAATTGTGATAAAACAGACCATTAGTGTTTGAAAAAAAGTGGGGCAGTTCTTCTTTAGGAGACAGTTTGACGGGCGGGTGGGTCGAACCATTAAACAAGACAGGGGTCGGCTCTGAACAGGCATCTTCATCGAGGTCAGCTGTGGTGGGCGATCCGTGGTGTGTCGTGTCTATACCAGTGAGACAAAATAGCATGTGGGGTAACCGGGGGTGGGGAGGGGTATACCCCCTGGAAATAGCGACGAAAATCCCCACCCACCCCCGAATTTCCATCAGCCCTTGAGAAAGAAAGCAAAATTGTTATGCTTTAAAGATTGGATGATGATTATTTTTTCTCTCTTCCGATAATCTCCATATTTTAGCCACACCCCTTTTTATTACTTTCACCTACTTCGCCTCAATCGTTGGTAATCGTCGGTAATAGCCGCTGATTGGGTGAGCAATCCATATAGCATAGCGTTCTATTTACACTTTTATGTGTTTAGACAAGTCATGTTGCTGTATTGTAATTATTTCATTGGGTAGAGACTTGTTTTAACTTTATAATTTGTATGTACCTTTTAGTGTGAAAAATATTTGAGAGACAAAGAGATACAGGAAGAGACAGAAAGAGGCACAGAGAGAGAAGGGGTGGGAGAGACTATCGGAGAGATAAACAGACAGAGAGAGATTAAAAAAGGGAGAAATGGGGAGAGAAATGGTGCTGAAGTTGTAAATGGCATTTCTAAAACAAATTGTGAAATAGTGATTTTCTTCTTTAAACAAATTACAACTTTTTTAATTCAATAAGATATGAAATTATAGGGAAACATTATAAAGATCGGGATGTTTTGTCCTACTGGACAGTATTGTTAGATTCATCAACTTGAAAGGAACCTCCACGAATATAATTTATACCAAATCATTGTAGGGTAGATACACATGTGTTGTGGTCTGGTGGATGCGTCGTCGGACTGTGGATCGCATGGTTCGCGGTTCGAACCCCACCTTGGCACTAATGTCCTTTGGCAAAGCATTAATCTAAACTTGCCACACCCAGGTGTTAACTGGTTACCGGTAAGAAAGAATTCCTTGTTACTATATGAGCAGAGCCAGAGTACTTTTAGAGCGCCTTGAGCACCTTGCATGAAAGATATGTGCGTTATTATGAATCCTTTTTTAATAAAAGATCACGAATTGGATTTCTTGGGGGGAAAAGGCTTTCATATAGCAAATTCAGGGATACGGATTGTATTTTAATGTCATCCAAGAGTAATCAAGAAATTCAAAGTAAGATCTTTAAAAAAAAGTGAGATTAAAATATTCCAGCTTTAAACTGCGTCAATGAACATGATAAACGAAAAAGATCCTTCTTCATTTCCATTTGCTCTTGTGAATATTTCTCTCTCTCTCTCCACTCCTCTCTTGTTCTTTACCTTATCACTGTCGCCCCTCTCGCTCTTTCTTTCTATCGTCTCTATTTACCATCCCTTCTTTTTTCATTAATTTCCCCCTCGCTATTTGTCTTCCACACTCTTTTCTGTTGCGATGATATTCCTACAACAGCGCTCCATTTGCAAGTTACTTTTTATCAGCTAGGGAATTTATATTAAATATTAGAATAACGGTTTTAATTTGCCTAAATCTAAAGAATACGTATCACGATGACATTTTTTCAGCTGTTATGATTGTTGTCACTCCTCCTCCTTACCGCGTGTGGCCCTCCACTGCTATAGACTGCTTCCATTGTTGATAAAAGATCAAGGATTGTCTTTTTATCGTATTTAGTTAGAGGCTGCATTGCCTCTACAAAACAAGTTATATAAAGTACGTATACGCCTATTAAATGTAATGTTTATTTGAAGTATCTGATGTATTTTAATTTATGAATTGTATTTGATGTATTTCTATATTCCTACCTATTTATATATCACTATACTGTGATTTGCCTTTTTATACTTTTGACTAATAGATTTGATTTGAAAACAAATGAATTATATGTACATGATGATTTCTGCATGCATGCTCTACTCAATTTTCCAATGAAGTTAAGCCCAAATAAAATTAAACACGATACATAAATATTCCCCATAAACAATCTTAATGTAAATGCGAATATAATTAAAAATTGAACATTACTTAATTAATATTTTTATTAATCAATCAATTACATTACTTTATATTACATAACACCATATTGCATTAAAATCAATTATAATGTATTTATTACTAAAAAAAAGTGATCCCCTCCCCATATTTAAGTGTTTACTATATTCTGATGTACAACAACTTTCGTCATTTGAAGATAAATTATGTGGAATTAATAAAATCGTTTTTTAAATGAATACGAATGAGGCACCATTGATATGTTTAGTAGATGCGTTCGATGTTAGCCTCATGGTAGATTTATTTACAACCGCACCATGTCATGTAAGATGAACAAAACCATTATTTTAACAGTTTTCTCATCAAAATAATCTCTGTACTCCCAAACTACTTGGAATTATTGCCCGTCGGTAAAGCCCCGGTGCCCTGATGATCGACGCGGGATGACATCCTGGCAATTTCTTCCGACTGGACCTGGCGTGGGTCGAGTTTAACGAATGAATCAGATGAATTTTTTTTCCCTCCACATCTCCGATTTTTTAACGTAATGATTACTGTTTTAAACAGTATAGTTATTTTTACTTTTAATACATATATATTTTTTTTTTTTGTATTTTGTCTTTTGGAGGTTATTTCCAACGAAAGTCTTTAAATGCGCCATCATTATTGATAGATTATTCTTAGTCTACCTCTCAATCATTATATCTTTAATATTGTAGACTCACTTAATCTAGGCCAACAGGAGCCTTGTGAGAATCAGTTTTGTAACTGACAATGCAACCCGGACAAAATATAACGAAAAATAAATACAAAATGTTAACAAAGAGCGTTGTCGATGTGAAGTGGATTTGAATTAGTCACTACCTTGGAATCCACAGTATGGTGACTATCAACGAGACCACAACTTCTCTAAAGAAACATCTGAACTATAGTACTTGGACTTTTCTTGGACTCGGACATTTTCCCCAAAAGTTTGCCGGTCGGTTGATTTCTTCGTAGATTTAACACATTTTTAAAAGAAATAAAATTCAAATCAAACTTCATATTAAAACAGAATTACTATACATACTGCTGATAATTTTATACGCATAGTATTTAGTTATCCAAACAGCGTAAAGGTATTTCTAAAACTTTCATTACGAGTACGCTCTTAAGCTTTAATGTGTAATCAATTTATTAAATGCATATCCATAGGTTAAGTTGACTTTTATGTTCAAGTCAAACAAACGCCGCCAAATAGCATTTTTCAAAATGAAAAAAAAGTACTCTTGATTGCCCAACTACGCCATCTGTGCATGAAAAAAGAAATTTGAACGAACCTCAATTTACAAAAATAAAAAAACTCATGTATAGAAGTTTACAAACGGTTTGATTTTACAAACGGTTTAATTTTCACTTTCAATATTTCTTAAGTTATTTTTGTTCTTAAGATTAAGTTGTATGAGATATCTATTTATGTATCTAACATGACGCTCGATTGTGGTTCTTGACGTCTAGATAATCATCCTCAGTAATAACTTCCTACCTATAACCACATTATTGAAACAAATGTTATTTCTGATGTGTATCAAAACCTTAAAGTTTAAGTTATCAAAATCTTATTTGAATACAACTTGCCATCTATTTATATATATATTAATCATATCATAGGCTTCAATAGTATTCTTTTTTATTAAAGTAAATTACAATTCCATTCTGCATTTTAATATCATTTTAACCTTGTATATTCTTTCTTCAAAAATGGTATATTTCTGGAGAAAAAAAAAAATTAATTCTCAAGCAATGTATTCTTGAGTAAATTTAATTTTTTACTTCATGTTGAATGTAGAAATTATTGGGAGTTTTTAATGGTGTGAACATGGAAAGTTCAGCCTTTGTCTGCAAAGCATTGTGGAATCAAACCATTATTGAATTGAACTGAATTTCTTTTTAAGTTCTGGTTTCAAGAGAGAGGATACTGCATTTATACTACACGACCGAAAGACAAGAGCCGCTTGCTAGAATAGCGGCTTGCAATCCTGGGCATGAGAGAGGTGATCAAGAAATTATGTTTATTTATGAGGAATGGTAAAGACACGAGGGGAAAATAAGCAGAAATTTATATTTTGAAGAGATAAAAGTGTAGCTAACAAAGATCTACACTTTATGGGGATTATTGGAAATAGAAAGTTAAAAAGAGAAAAGAACGAGTCGTAAATTTTAAAGTAAATTACCCATAGCAGTAACGAAATTATACCCAAAACAAATCCATAATTTCCCATCGAGTAAACATTTGTAATATGCAGAACAGGAACCTAACAAATCTTGTAAGCTTTACCCCCTTATTCCTGTCATGAATCTTCAAGACTTACAATATTGCCTATGTAGATGCATCCTTGTGAACTTTTCGCAATATCTCTCCAGCAAGATTATGAATCTTTGCCAGAAAGAAAGAAAATTGTTTCACACGTTCTTAAATGCATGGACATGAAATTTCCGATTGATGAACCGATGGGGGAAAATACGCCTGCGGACTATGGAATCCAAGTTTGAATTTGACAAATATCAACTAATTTCTGATTAGTGAACTCTCTGGTTTGCACAAATATTGTTAGTACGGAAATTACGACTCTTTGGAAGGCCTAATCGTCGGCAAAGTGGGAGCCAAACAACCCCTTCCCTTAAGATGAGGAATCAGATCAGGAGTAGGGATGTAGCCTCGTTACTGAAGTTAATTTTTATCATTGTGCTTTTGCAATATTCTTAATAATCTATCAGTTTTTAACATATTTTGTCCGATGTGTATCATAACTTCAACGTTATCAGTTTTTTTTTAAAATCTTTATCTGAATACAACTTGCCATTTCTTGTAATACAAGAATTTTTTAATCATTCGCCCTAGGCTTTGTCAGCATAATTTCGTATTAAAGTAAATCAGTGATTGTTATGATTTCTTACTTTAACCATTCCATTAATAATAATAATAATAATCCGTTTTTTATATAGCGCTCAATACACCGATCCAACGATGTGCCTAAGCGCTTTACAGATATCTTACATCACTTCAACCTTCTTTATTCTTTCCTTTAATTTCTTTTATTTATGTAATGAACAAAATGATGAATTTTTAAAAGATATTGTATACTTTAGCAAATTACTTAAACGAGCTATAGTCTCCCTATCTCTCTCTCTCCCTCTCTCTCTCTTAGAAGATACACAACTTGAATATAAAGGTTTCTCATTCATTTAGAAATTCACCCCTTCTCTCATAAAAATTCATGTGGTAAATCAATTTTGATGATCGCGTGACGATTGTTTTACCTGACTGCTATTAAAGAAAGTATGTGTATATATTCTTATGAATAATCAAACAAGGGACCGATGGCTTAAATAATTCTTTTCCTATGAGGGACTTGGTAATAAAAATTAATGCTTTACCAATTGGCAGCACGAGCGCAGCATTGACTTGGTTTCGAACCGGCGACATCCCGGTCACGAGACCACCGCTCTACCACCGAGCCATCGCGCCTTCTACAATTTCTTTTCGAAATTTCAGCTCCTCATTGTGTTGAAAAATTATCTTTTGGTCCATTTTATCTATGGCCATTTGCTATTGTTTCAAAATTTGTCCAATCAAATTCATCGCTGTGCATCCATTTTGGCCAAGGAGAAACCAATTTTTTTTTACTAGTTACCATTGTTGGCTAGCATCAATCATTATTCGAGTTCAAAGTATCAAAATAATTGAAACAATTGTATATTCCTATCATAATTTCTTGTTTTAGTGGTAATATTGCCCTTACTTGATTCGTGTCAACATTTTACTTAAAAGAATAACTTTAAACGATTTCTTTTTATAAGCAGCTATACCTGACGTACACCCAGTTCTAGAGGAATACATTTTTATTCTCAATTTGAAGATAATTTTGTACAAAATTACTAATTAGTAACGCTGCTACGTTATCGAAATTGCAGGCTTCTGCAAAATCATTTTAAACTTTACCACTATGCATTATCACGATTAGAGTTTATTTTTTCTTTTCTTTTTATACAAGAAATATTAAAAACACCAAGAGCAAAATTTACCTGTTAAGGAACGCTCATGTCTTCGGATTTCTGCAAACTTATTTCGATCAAATCTGAGTTAATTTTTGGTCGGCAATGTAGAACTATCCTTGCTAGATGACCCATTACATGAATATAGGCAGTTTTTGAACAAAACTGAAGAAAAAAAATCCATATTGGATGACGTAAACTTATAGTTTTATTTAGTTACAGAATATTAATGTTTTCTAGTCATGCTGGTTATTCCCTCATAACTAAAATGTGCACTGTAGTTGTAACAGGATTCATTTCAATATAATTTAACAAAAATATATTAAAAAAACTATCATAACTATCAGTTTGTCGTTTTTTTGTGCTGTACTTATCCTATGTGATGAATTTTTCTTTCCAAATCATGAAATTCTAAAGGAATTTCGCAACACGCATAGTATACTACGACATGGAATACCTCTAAAATTTGCGTCTTCAGCTGTAGTGCGGTTTTCCGTTTTGTTTGTTGTTCTGCTGTTATTGAGATGAATTTATCTTGCTCATGGGAAACAATAATTGATCGTTTAAGTGTTAAGAGAGGTAAATTTCATAACAGAAAAAACGATTTTATCATCAAGGTAATTTAGATATTAGACAAAAGAATGTCTCGGTTTACTAAGACATCCAAGGACTTTCTTTGCAATTAGTTTTTTTTTATCTTTTCAAGTTTTATAGCTGTATCCTGGACCTATCATTTTCAAAGTGCCCATTCTCAAATCAACTTATTTTCAAGTGCTTCTTAGGTTCCTTCGTCACAAAACAATAGTCATGTTACCAAGTTATTTGAAATCTTCTTTGTGAATGGTAATACGATCGCAAAGACAAAGGCATTTCGATATTTTATTGTTTGGTGGGCTGTAGAAATCGTGTCAAAATCACGTGTCATTGTAATATTCAATATATATGGTGATAATAAAAGCTAATGAAATTACCCTTCGTATCTTTCAAGTACATTATTACCAATAAATTTGGGGACTTCCCAGATGACCGACAGCCAACGAAACCAACGTTTTACCGGTGCTGTTGGTATAATCGGTCTCATGGACTTGAAACAGTTACCAAGAGACTGAAGTTGTCAGTCTCATGAGCCCTTAAACAAGTTGTAAAATGACTACAGAGACCGACATTATAAGTCTTCTAGGCGGTCGGTTATGCCGAGCTAGTTTCATGGGTTGGTTGCACCTGTAAAATTTAATATTGGAAATTTTGTCTAGATTAACTAAAGATTTTAATTTTCACTATTGGATGATAAATTCATAATAATAACAATGTCAGGCAAATGTAGTGCATAGTATGTTGCTATCTCTTTTCGCTTAACATATAGCAAAAGAACAAAGTTATATCCTACACAACAATTGGAATAGTTACAGTAACTTATGGATATTATATTAATATAGGTCCCTTATCAATAGAGAGAAGACCCTCCCCCTTAAGTCATACATTTATGAAAAATTGAAAAATTATTAATTTTGAAGAATCGAGGGAAGGAGGGGTAGGGGTAGAAGCAGGATTCTGTGGATGAGTAGCTTAAGGAGTGGGATTTCTGAAAGTGGAATTGAACTCGGGGAGAATGAATTACTTCATAAAATATGGGACAGAGAGTTGTGGCATTCCATGGTCGCCAACGTCTCAGGACATGGCACGTAAAGAAGAATAGTAACTTTATTACACCAATTAAGAAAGAATGGCAATACATGAAGATTTTAAATACAATACTTAATTGGACACAACTCACACAATTTAGATTCATAAAAGAGAAAGTATAACGTAATAAACCATTATCTTAACTAATACCAGTTGGCACCCTCCATAGTGAGGGTGCCAGGGTGCTTAAAGAAGGTTCCGCGAAGTATCTGGTACTCACTCTGGGAGTTTGGAGGAGATTCATATCTGGGGAGCGTAGATATCGAACTGGGATATATAATTTGAAGTATGATTAAATACGTTAACCGAATCAAGACACTGCCTAAATTTTTGTCAAAAATAATGTCTAACCCACTCGCAGTTTAGAGCTTCATCGCTCCAAATATTGGAGCGATTGAACTACTTTTGAATGCCTTAATTTCCAACGCTAATATTGACAAACCAACAAAAGTCGACTAGACAGCTAGACGAATGCTAATTATCCGCTATTAGATGAAAATAGACTGTTTAGAAAGGGGTTGGGTCTGGGGCAAGAAGCACTTTATCATGTTTGTCAACGAGTGATAAGCAAATTGACATGAAAGAATTAGTAGAGAGAAATGATCACAATGGTATTTAAGAATCTTCCTTTTATTGACCTATAGGTTCCCCTTTTTGTAGTCATCCAATGAAAGGTGCATGCATATGCAACTATTACGGTAACGTCAGAACGTTTAGAGATACCACTTCATTTTAGAAAGTTTTTTTATTTTTTATTTTTTATTTTTTTTATTATACTCTATATGATTTTGGTTCTGAAAACTACTATCAAGTTTCCCCCTTTTTAAATACTTAATACAAAAAGTTGATTTTCCCAAAACAAAAGAAAGGGAGTCTTTCTTTAATAGGTGTTTTTCTTAGCACACACGAAAAAACTTTGGAACTCATTTATCAGCTTCTCTTTTTTCAGACACTACACACAAGGGAGGAAAGGGGGGCATACCACTACCAATTGAATAAAAAGAGGAACGACTTCATGCAGACTTTACGATCAGCCATGCATAACGTCTTGTGTCAACTATGTTTGTTGCTACGGCAGGAAGCCATTGAAAACGAATTCGTTTAATAAAATTAAGTAAATGCAAATATTACTTCGAACAAACAGAAAATGTTTATTCCTGGCTCATTTTTCCTGATTGAGGAGTCATATGAAAGAGCAAAAATGAATTTTCTAGAAATGTGATTTTTCTCTTTTAATGAAAGAGAAGGAGCTAAGCTTTAAAAAAAATATATGTGATTTATTATTTATAATTGTAATTAAGTTATAATAAAACATCGATAATTTTCGGTTTCGTTTTTTCTTGGACGCACTGTATAAAGACAGGGAGAGACATAGCAGAGAAAACAAAACTGTCAACAAACCACCATCACCATGTTTAACTCTTGGCATATCATGTCGGGTTTAGGACCTAGAAACTTCTGTTAAGGTCAATAAACCACAAAAACACAATGGCCCATGCACTTTCCTTGATGGCACTTCGGACACTTTGAATATGGCGACTACCGCAAAGGACCCGCGATACTAGGCAGTTTTCGCAACCAGCGACGGGTCCTTCTACAACGCTAATCTTCGCGGGGGTTGCACTCAGAGCGAAAATTTCCGCAAAAGCGTCCAAACCTACGACGGTATTCAGCTGTATTAACAGTCGGGAGTCGAGCTAGTACGGGGCGGCGAGCTCATATACAGCGTAGTCAGCACTTGCGTCGCCGTGCGAAAAGTCCCTTAAAGTAGTCACCCGAAGAAAATTAAGACAACTGATAATTATGGACATATTATATATGGACGGAATGAATTTTTTTTTGAAAAACAAGAGTAATATTTTGCTAAACAATCATATTTTGAAGAGAGACGTTGTTATATTTGATAAGTAAGATCCCCTTCGCAATGATGTGCATTTTGCATCAATTCAAAACACTTTTGATTCTTCGTGTGACTGCTTTAAATTCATCAAAAAATACATTCATTGTTGTATTATCGATGTTTTTATAATATGCTTGTTTTGTTTTGCTTGCAAAAATAAAGGATATCGAGCACATTGTGAATAAGTTGTAAACAATAACATAATTACAAATATGTCAATTGAAATTGGTGATCAAGCATGGAGTGCTAACATTCTCGTAGACCGCGACTTGTTCATGAACTGACCTCTTAGTATTTACCGTCGTTGTAGCCAGGTTGGTCTAGTATCTATTAATCTATCTTATTTGTTTCTGATATTTAGACAGAGTGACTCATTATCACGAATAATGGTGGTCTTCCATGAGGCCATATCAAACATAATGAGGGACAATAGTTTAACAAATACATATATAATAATAATATTAATAACAAAATCATGAACATAACTTCATAACGGCAATAAAGAATAAGTAAGAACATGTATAAACATAATATACAAAGTATTTGATATCCTTGTAATGAATGAATGGTTTGTTTTGTTTTGCTATATGTAAAAGAATAATAAGATTAAAGTTTACCGTCTCATTCTAAAGAAAATGAAAAAGCGTAACATGAATTGAGTCAAGTATTCACGTGACTATTTAGAATGAAGTACCATATATTGCTTTTTAACTCCGTCTTTGACAAATTTAAAAGCATGAATAGTTTGTTTGAGGAAATAATTTGTTTTAATATAGTAGGCCTATTAGTCATAAAGCAATATGCGTGCTCGTTATCTGAGACAATCGGTTAAAATCACCTAAAATTCACATGATGTTGTCTTTGAAAACACCAAACAAATCAAATGCATGAAATCACGGTTCTACGAGGAAACAGGCACTTTGAACGCTCTGATTTGGTATTCCCCAGTTTTACGTAATCCCTTTCAGGTGCATTGCATTGCGTTCCGGTAAAAGTACAATATTTGATCACTATTTAAAACTCATTTTACACTATTTGTTTCTCTATTTTATGGCTTTATGTACAAGTTCTATTAATAAATGAATTATTGTTTTATGAGTTCACTTCGGATATTGATTTTACCCCGTCAAGTTGCAGTTGGTTAGTAACATTTACTATCAGCACAGTACCAAACGGTGATACAGGTAGATTACCGTCAAACATGTTTACAGAGACAATAAAAGGAAAAGACTTGTTTTGATTATCCTTTATGAAAACAAAAGGTGCGAAATGCATGCGCAATCGCAATCCTAACAAGGAAGTACGGGGATTTTGTTTGTTTTCTTTTGTATAACGATGATAATAAATACTAAATACTCTGATATGGAATTCCCTATCTGTCTATTTTTGTTGCGATTCCGGTACTTTATTATCGTGCTTATACTCTCTTTAGTGATCTCATTTTATTTTTTGTTGCCTTATTTTCAATTTTTATTCATTTATTCAGTTATTTATCCCTTTATTTATTTATATTTATTTATTTATTTGTTTATTTATTTATTTATTTATTTATTTATTTATTTATTTATTTATTCATCTATTTATTTATTCAGTTTTTCATCTCTATTTATTTATTTATTATTTACTTATTTAGTTATTCATTCATTCGTTCATTCATTTTAGTGGCAGACATGTTTTGGAGCAAACGCCGTGACTGACCTAGCACCGGCGGATACCTGCGCGATACAAGAAGCTTCATCATCATCATCGCCATCATGATCTAGCCCAAATATCACATTTTCAGCTCACATTTAGCATAAAAACGGATCGACGAGCAAATCATATTGACCGCCTCTGGTAATGAATCATATATCCATTCATCGGTTATAAAGTACTTTGGTCATTCAAATTAATATCTCTGTCCGAATATGTGTGGATTGTTATCCCTCCTTTCACATTTCTGAGGAGTTTTGGTGAGCTGCAGACGCGTTTTTCTTCCCACGTCTCAAAAACCTATCCTATAACCATTCCTCGAATGCCTTTTTATTTGATCTTAAGAGTTCTTATAATGTTTTTTAACCCTATTGAGGTGTTCTCCACCTTTCCAATGCGAATCAATCCCTGTTGTGTCATTTTCCTGTTGGACGTTAATTTCTATTCACCATTTTCAATTTATCGATTCATATTTACTCCATCTCTAGGGAATGTAATGCATGTATACAACTGGAGCCGTTTGCGGGAGGTTAGTAGGGGGTGACGGGGGTTTATCACCTCCCTTTACCCTTTAGCTAAATCGCCCATTTTGGGGTGTTTTTCTACATTAAAGTACCTTCCTCATTTTGCCGGCAAAAAGAAATATATGTAATAATGTAAGGACTTTTGGTGCTTGCTTAATTGTTTTGGGCGAACTTGTGGACGATTTTTTGTTTTCTTCAAACTTTGAAGTGACGACCTTTCTTAGAGCTCCAAGGCAGTACTTGTTCTTCATATATTATTGACCATTCTGTGCTACATTGTCATGTTTACACAACCCTGTCATTATCCTAGTTGGACCCTATGAATGATCTGTGCACATTTTTGTAAATATATTATTTCATCTGAAAACACCTGCACCTCTATAATTATGTGTGGGCTAACTTCGGCTAGATTTGACACACCACGCACTGTACATGCCCGGCTGCCAAACACATTTACATGTAAACTTCCGGGACGTATGCGTGGTTATTCCAAATGTAACAAAAATGATCAAAAATTCTCACGCCCTTGATTAACGAAGGGCTACTATGAAAACAAACAATTCGCGCAGGTTTCAGTCAGTACCATGCCAATTCGAAACCACCGTGTAGCATTTCTTGTCATGTGATTAATTCTTATTGTCTGCTATTTTATTCATTGTAACACCGCCCCCCCCCCCTCCCTTCCATTTTTATCATGGAGCTACCATATGGTTCAACCAAAACCTGTTTCGCTCTCTTTCCTTTGCAGTGTTCTATTGTTATAGGCGAGCGGAATGGGGCGACAAGGGCCTGCCCCTAAACAGAGATTTGTTTTAATTACTAATGTCAAGGCAGCGCTTTACTCATGGTCGAGCAGCCCACTGCTCTCTTTGTAATTTTTTTAACTTTTTTAATGTGCACCTTAATGACCGAATGAAGATCATAAACATGATGAATTGATACGCTATGAAATCATCTCTGGGTGTCTCCATAGTTAATTAATGTTACCTCTCGCACAAAGTGGAAAAATAAATCAATTGTTCTGCAAGACAGAGCAAGTTCGGATTACATTGTACCTGTACGGTAATCGTATTTATATCATTTCAAGCTTTCTTTCTTTTTGCAATGAGATATTAATATCATGAGGTCGGCAACGAATATTGGTAATACCAAAGACATTTTATACTTACGGACTATACGAACACTTCTTACGGATGATACCCAAGGAAGCCTCATCAGCACCAATGGTGTCCTCCCTAAGGGCAATGCAATTATTATTACCCGAGCAATTGCCAGGAACCCATTTACACCTGGGTGGAGAGTGGCAAATATGGATTAATGTGTTTTTTGTTTCTCTCTCTCTCTCTCTCTCTCTGGCTATTTCTCTCTCTCTCTCTCTCTCTCTCTCTCTCTCTCTCTCTCTCTCTCTCTCCATCTATCTATCTCTTTATTAATTTTGTTCGCCATAGATTGGGGGTATTTTTTTTTTTTTTTATTTGTTCCCGATTTACTCTCGATCTGGTGATATTTTATTGTATTGTCCTTGGTTGTAGTTTACCACTTACTTTCGCTTGATGAACAAGCAAGAAAAGTACTGAATCGTAAGAAGAAAGAAGATTCATTTATAAGAATCACGGATGAAAAATTATTTTCTTGGAAAGATTTTGTTTAAATATTTGACATAATCACAACCTATACAAGCAATATCATCAAAGTATAGTTAATTTATAATAGAGAGATGGGGAGGGAGGGGACAGAGAGACAGTGAGAGAGACAGACAGACAGAGAGGGGGAGGGGAGGGAGGAAGGGGCGGTACAGGGAGAGAGAGAGAGAGAGAGAGAGAGAGAGAGAGAGAGAGAGAAAGGATAAATGGGGGAGAGAGAGAGAGGGGAGATATATATATATATATAGAGAGAGAGAGAGAGAGAGAGAGAGAGAGAGAGAGAGAGAGAGAGAGAGAGAGAGAGAGAGAGAGAGAGAAGGGGGCACTCTTGTCTTTGGGGTAATTGAAAAAAATAAATTTTCTTTAAAATATTTATTTCATGTTTTAGGGATGAATTAATTGCCAAGTTATGTACTAAATAATGATTTAGGAATGATATATCAATAAAAGAGGCGAATAAAAAGACTTTCGTTGTAATTACAAAAAAAACAAATAAATATTAAAATTAACCAAAACCAAAACCGAATAACAAACAAATAAACGACAACCGACAAAGTACAAGTACTAAACATAACCATATTATTTATAAATAAAAAGTGATGTAGAGGGGGTTGATTTGATTCCAAAGTAGCAACATATTTCAGGATTTTATGATATAAAAAAATAAGGAATGAATATTTGAAAATATAATTATTAAGCAAAAAAATGAAATGACAATATAATATGCTCTAGGTAGAGTGATTTATTAACTTGACTACTCTCGAGAGGGTTGAGGGTTCGAATCCCATCCCAGCACTTATCTCACTTTTTGACAAGGCATTAATCCACATTAGCCATTCTCCACTCTGGTGTAAATAGGTACCTGGCAATTGATGGGGTAATAGTAAATTGCAGGGCCCTTATTATAGGAAGAACGGCATTGATCCTGCTGAGGCTCCCTTTGGTAAGCAAATGTAATAGTCTTGAAACTTAACATTCATTCACCCACCAATGGGCTGGTGGAAAAGCTTTTTCGCAACGACTAAGGATTTCCTTATGAAGAAAAAATTATGTTCTATATTGCTTTTATCTGTTCAGGTTTTCCCCTTTATAAATTAACCATGTAATGTCAAATACAGTTTCGGATATCTTGTCAGCTGAATAGAATCTTATTAAATACTTACACTTTAGGAGCCTTAATAAACCATTTTCTATATGCGATGTAGATCCCTCAGTTGAAAAAACAAAACAACTCGTGCTGATAAGGGCGTTCCATCCCACAAGTTTTAAATGAATAATTTAATAAAAATTAAAAGAAACAATTTCAAGTCTTTCAGTTTATTTCTTACCATATAATTAGTCACTATTAGCAGTAAGGTAAACTAATTGGCAATCACAATCAAACTAAGAATACAATGTACTTTTAAACAAAGCATATACAACCCCTTCATACATCAAATGATGATACATTATTGATAAATTTCAACAGACCGATTTTGAACGGCAAGCCGGGCCTTTCTTTCTAATTTTCTTTGATAGTGCTTTTAAACGCAGATAGATTATAACTTTCAACAGACTGATTTTGAACGGCAAACTGGGCCTTTCTTTCTAATTTGCTTAATACTTTTAAACGAAGAGAGAGATTGGATGGCAAGTTACCTTTTGAGATACCGATTATGCGAGCTGTCCTGTAAAGCCTTGTAGGAGCATGGTAGGAGGCACGAAAATTTGACGTGCATGACGTCATCGATAGGGGTACAGGGTGGCGGGTTTTGTGATATACCGGCTCGTCTCCTCGCTACAAGTTCGTTGATCTGAGAAATATGGAATTTCTAAACAGAGCGCCATTAGACTGTCACTCTCGCCGACTTACGATCCAGCCTCGGGGAAATTTATGCGAGGGTGACCAAGATAAGACAAAATCCCGGCAAACTTTGATAGGGAACAGATAGAGAATGTTACCAATCACCCGAATGCAAACAGGATTTGGATGGGGTTGTTGGGAAGGGAGGAAGGGGGGGGGGGGTCAGCGAAGAGAACGTGGTGACATATTTAGTGGAAACGTCGTGGTCGTTTTTTTAAATAGATTGCCGGTTCCATTTCTATTTAATAGCGGGTATCATTGTTATGAATTTACCCACAGCAATTATTCATCTTCTGAATGCTTAAAGGTAAATGACGAAGAGAAAAGAATGATCTTTCTGAGATTAATTTCATAATCTACAGAACAAAAACAGAAATTAATATGAATCTTACAAACCGCATGTAGAGAGTCTTTGGTACAATTCTATACGAATGATCATAATATTTATGTTAAAAGTAAATAGATCTGTATATCATTTGACAATATATATGTAACATGATCCCATGCTCCCATGCAATGTAAAAACAAAAGCCGCACTCTTTCAGCTTTCAAACCTCACTAACGATCCATCTTCATATTTGAAGACATCTTGATATAAGTATATAATTACATGTTTCCTCTTGACATTTAAATAATACTATACTTTATTCTCTCATATTGTATTCATATGGTCTACTCATACTCATACTCATACTCTGTCTGAATAAGTACTACCAGATAATGACACCATCCTGCAATGTGATGCTCAAATCTTTAATAATTTATTTGTTATAATGCTGTTGTCACTAGTTTAACGTTTACTGTAAAATTTGATTATGTTTTTTTTCTCCATATTTTACATTTCACCTTCTTAACCATTTTATTGATGTACTTCTTTATTTCCAATCTCATTTGTATGAGCATGCATCTTATTATATTTTATTAACTATTATCATTTTTTTGTCTGTGATGCAGCCCTGTAGGCTTTTCCAAACCTTTTCCTGCATCTCCAAACATGTCTGGTTTTACTGAACGTCTGAATTAATACAAATACAAAATACTAAACTCAAAATATAAAAGGGTCCACACTGCCAATCACACTGCATGTAGTTGTGTATTGGTTAATCTTAAAATATATGTTTACACTATTGTTGATCATTTGAGAAACAGCGATGCAAAGCAAAATCAGGCATCGATTCTTCATAAAGTAACTAAAGGATCTCTTTTAATTTTGACATTGATTAAAAAACGACATTTTATTGTCATTACACACGATTTGTATCGGACGATGATCAAAAAAATCTTTATCATAATGATTATAGGGCTACAAGAAAATGATCTCCAGCATATGGGAAAACTGTGGGAAATATATGACGTGCAAATTCAAGGTTGCTTGATAAAATATTACCGGATTTTAGATGAAGATCCCTATTAGAACTGTCATGATAAAATCTTGATGTACGTGTTAGACAAAGAGTATGAAAGGTAACTTATAAGAAACTGAAATCGAAATATTTTTTGAGGAAGTGAGAGTGTATGTCCTCTCATGTCGAAACTAGCGCACTCGGGACAAGGTATTTTTAAGACACGAAAGTTTTTTTTCCGCCAATTTTATCACTTTCCTCCAAGCACTAACGGACTTAGGGGGGCACATTAGGTCCATGCCCCCTGTCAAACCTAATAGCCATACGCAAGTACACCAACACAAGCGCCTCATTCAAATTTCGACCCCAGCAATGACACAACAAAAATTATCAAATAAACTGAAAAAGTTTTATTCTTAACTCGCTTGTCATATATTTTTTCAGGATTAGGCTCCCCCTCCCCCTCCATTTGCAAAATTCTGGATTTCCCCCTATATTCAAAGACTAAAGTAGGTATTAATGCTAAAAGGTTTTCTATCTGCCACGAGTGAAGAACTTTCACTATTTCTCCTCCTCTGCTCCTTATAAACTTATAAACCTTTTGGTTTCCTTACATAACCAACCTACCTTTAAACATTTATGATATTATATTATAAACAGTGTTTCAAGTAGGCGCAGCTATCTACACGATGCTTAAACATGCTAAATATTTATTACCGTACTATGCAATCAATTGCTCCTCGTATAATATACACACGTAAGATAACAGGGCTTTTTAACGCGTTATTGAAGGAAAAGAGAGGGAGAGTTCACAATCATCAACGTGTATTAGAGACCTCCACATTTCATTTTTGCGCCAATGCTCTTAGCTATTACATCTTTACCTGAAAACCCATTTGGGAGTTAAGAATACTACCATTCTCCGAAAGCTGTCGGTGTAAATACATCATACAAAAAGATAATGATAATAGTCAAGAATAAATATTCAATGATATTACAAATATCGTCATCTTAACGATAATTATGGAAACTTGCGTATTTTTTGTTGTTTTAAATATGATTATCAGTGCACAAGGGTAAAAAAACATATAGATATGAACTGCTTAGGATATATAGATAATAATGAAAATATTTAGAATGCAGTTCGTAATACATTACTGTACTAATTTCCATTTCAATCATTGATTTATAGTTTTCTTGGTGAGAAATAATCAGTTCTAAGAATATGAAAAACCTCATGCCTTTGTGTCTTTACTAGATTTTGTTTCAAATTATTGTCTCCTGTTGTTTTTTAGTAGATTTTTCTGCATTTATTTATAAAAATAAAATACAAAATGTTCAATTAATAATATTAGTATACAATATAATTGATTTACATCAAATGTGACAATTGAAAAAAACAAAAATACATATATATATAATTGAAAACTTGAAAGTATGGAGGTATATCAAAGAATCAAGATAAATGCAGAAGCCAACTATCATAAGCATGCATGATTGAGTCGATAGCAGCCGGGAAGGGGAGGGGGCACATGACGGTGTATTATAACGTTGTTTTGTAGGAGAATAGAGTGTCACGCATATTTTTGTGCAGTGGAAAGGTCGGACAAAAACGGTGCTCTATCCGCCAATTCTCGGCAACCATATCGGATAAGTTCTCCACGATATTCTCTTTCATAAAGCAAATCAAGGATTCAAGATAAGTGCAGAGGCCAATTATCATATGCATGAATGATTGAGTCGATAGCAGCCGGGAGTGGAGGGGAGACATGAAACTGGTCTAGGAGTATGTAGGAGAATAGAGTGTCACGCATACTTTTGTGCAGTGGAAAGGTCCGACAAAAACGGTGCTCTCTCCGCCAATTCTCGGCAACCGTATCGGATAAGTTCTCCACAATATTCCCTCGTATAAAGTACTATGTAACGACCAATTTAAATAAATTTCTGTCCATTTGTAACACAATCATGCAATAATAAATACAAAAATGTAATCATAGGAGTTTTTTTAATGAAACTAATATTTGTGTATGTACATGTACAACAAGGCGTGACCAGGTTTATTATATTAAGAGTAAGAATGGATTTAAAGTTCACCTTTGCCCGTAGAGTTGGAATGTATTTTTCTTATCTCTTTTGACAATATTGATACATACACTTTAAAACTTCTCAGAACTTTGTTAATCTATCTATGTGATTCCTGAGATTGATCAATAAAGTTCTGAGAAGATGTAAGCTTTGTCTTTCAAGAATAATCCATTTTGTCTCAATCACTTCAGGAAAAGAGGTAAGCAAAATATATTCAAACTAAATGGGCCACGGCTTATTTGCCCGCCCGCTTATTTACCCACACTTGTCAGTGTTAACTCTTACCTAGCTTTACTGCGCGGCAGGCGCGTACGCAGGAGGGGGGGGGGGGGGAGTTTTCAGATACTTTCAAAAGTCAATTCAGGATGATAGGAATGCAGCCCCCCCCCCCCCCTCCCCCGACACACAAACACCTCTTTCTTGGGAAATTTAACCGATACCCGCGCAGTCGTCATATAATATATTCGAGTAGCGAAATGATTCCGAAGTGACAATTCCGAAGTGAATCAAAGGGCCATAGGAAAACTCCGACAGTCGATGTCACTGTAATAAAGACAGTGTCACAAAATATATTCGTTCGCTTTGCTCGTACACAAAATATAGTAAGTGGAAAATTAACAGCTAACACAAAGATAAAAGGGCTTCTTAGGTGATTTTAGGGCCTACATGTTATCATTTTAAAGATGTAATGTCCAGCTGCTAAAAAAAAATCACCAAAATACCTTGTAACAACATCGATGGTCCTCAGGAAATCATTTTTAAAAACGAAATTGGATTCTCTTTTATTCGCCATCTTAATAGTTTCCAAGCATTTACCTAAACCACGGTGTCGCGCATTTGAAGAAAAAGTGTTATTCGAAAGCAATGATGATAATAATTTATAACTCTATAATGAAGCCATTTTATTATTATAAAAGTCTAGTAATTTCTTTTTTAATAGAAACCTGAATAAGGTACTTGAGATCAATTACAATGTTAGTGGTGTTAAAAACACTTTCGAAATGTTCCTCCTAATGTTTTCCTACAGAAAATGTTTTAATAATTCAAATATCAACCAGCGTGACTTCCAAAATATAATGATTAATTAGCTATTTTGGGGCACGGCTTGTGAAGGAGGAAAATGTTCTTGATATCATTATATCCTGGAGTGACCGTCCTCTCCAGTACTACCAGGAAGTATAAATTATGATTCAGAAAGAAAATAAATGGGCGATGCAATCATTTGCGCGTTGATAGAAAAAATACAAAAACATATAGAAATAAACAAAAACTAAACGTTATAACAGGACGTTCTTGCTCTAAAAATAAATTGGGAATTTATTCGTCATGCCAGACATCATAATGCCTATAGTCATTGTAATCTACCAATTCTAAAACATGGTAATGAGATGTTTTATGCAACATTGTAGACTTCTTTAAAATTTAAATTTATGAATAAAATAAAAATTGAAAAATATATCAACCTATTTAATGTACTACTCGTTAAGTTTAAGACTGATATATGACTTTGTGATTCACGTTTAAGGTAAATGTTAATTAAGTCTTTATAGCCTTAATGTTTGAACCCCAAAAATATAAAAATCTATTAATTATTTTTGTCATAAGATATGTTATTGCTTTAGTGACTCAACTCATTCAATTGGTAAAAGACGATTCCAGTACATTTATTGACTTCTACCAAATTTCAGCTATTATTACATTCTCAACATTGTCAGTCATTCACTGATACAGGTCCATCAGTTTTGCTTACAGGTACAGGGTGACAACTATAGGGTTTATTTATGTACAGGAGTGGAAAGAGTGGTGGAATCCACTCTCTAAAGAGTTACTTGGAGCGAATTCCACTATAACTCTGTACTGGATCAAACTCAAAATGTATATCTGTAAAGCGCTTAGAGACATCGTCGATGTATTACGCGCTATATAAAAGCGGAATATTAATATTATTATTAAAAGAAAACCATCCCTAATCTGATTCCTAGAAAAAGAAGAGAATAGAAGAGTGAACAGATGACTTAATATAGGAAACAGTCCGTGTAAAATGAACACTTCAACGGAATCACAAAATTAAATCAAATTGAATGAGATCCAGTAACTTGACACTCAGACGAAACGAACCAACTTCCTCTATCGTTTTCTTCTATATTGGCTAGAGAAAATAGAAAACATTCCATTTTGCCGAATACTATCAGGCAATATAAAGATTGCGTGCAGAGCCCAGAAACATACGACAGGTTTGTATAGTCCAGTGGTGATGTCGTGAACATACGACTGAAATTGAATAGTATTTGTTTTGATGAAAATTCCGAGCCAAACAAAATAAACTAATATCTCATTTTCTCCAGGCCACTATCATGTCTACATCCGGATTAATATGAAATTCATTTGTATGTTTAAATTCTGAATATTTCATAAAACACGTTAAAGCTTTGATCAACGGCGGTCACTTAAGCTAGAATAACCCGGTTTTTAAATTGATTGGAAAAATAGTGTCCATTTCAGTAAATGACTTGTAAAGGGTCAATAATTGCATCCTAAAACACTACAATGGTAGCACCAATGAGTTTGCAAATTGAACCTTTTCGTCTGTAATTCTAGCATGCTGCATCCTTTAAATGTGAACCACCTGAAGGGCTTGAGATTAAAACGTTTACCCTATTTAAAAAGTAACGCCATTCTTGCCTTCTTGGTTCAATCTTGAGCCTTTATTTCTTTTCCGCTACGTGTCAAATTTGACACATCAGAAATGGCACCATCAAAAATTAAACCGCTTAAATAAAACATTCATGAACCTGTATTGAAAAGCATTGGTCCTTTTTAACAAGAGTGAATAACTGTAAGTAAATTTTTCCAATCCATAACTATTGTTTTTAATCACTATTCGAGCCAGTTTTCCAACATTTATTTCAAAGTTTAAAGTATAGTATTAGTGATAATCCAATATAATTCAGGGCATAATGTTCTTAATAGGGGGGGGGTGACACACATGTTATTTTTGTATTTAAAATTGAGGAACAAAATGGGGTTTGGTTAATATGCAGGAATATAGAGTTTAATGCAGAATCAAGAATATCCTTTAATTCTTCTGTAATATGTTCTACCATGTTGATAAAAGATAAGATCAACAGAATGATGAAATTTAACAAAACATCGGACCTTGTGGACACTCCTAAAATATAATATTGATAGCGTATCATTATAGGCCCTCTATCTAGAGTAACGATTCTCCTGAGTTATACATTTTTGAAAAATTGAAACTTTAGTAATTTGGTGTATTGGAATAAGTGGAAAAGTTGTCCGCCACTACATCATAGAGACTTTACCAATTCAGCCAATTTGAAGAGCCCATTCCTAGACTGATTAAAACTGTTACAATTTACAAGTTTCTCAATTTTTGTCCGATTTCATTCAAACTTTCACCAGTCTAGTTTTGTTCTGATTAGATGGACGGATTGGATTGGATTTCCCTTCAGATTCTAAACAAAATCCTGGATTTAGCTCATGCTGCAATCATAACTATAAACATGTAGCTCAGTCAGGAATCCCATGACTTTTACAAGCCGATCGCCCGTCTGATTATCAAGATATTTATGATTGGAATTCGAAATCTCAAAAACCGTTTTCCCAACGGTTTTTATAACACTACAGTTTATTGGGGGAAATGAGTATGGTAAAACCGCGGTCACTCAAGGACTTTTACTTTTTTAGTGGCACTTCATGATCATTTTGAAGCGCAATTTTTGTAGGGCTTCAATAGTACACCATATCACAGACGCTGATAACACGTAGGGCCATGCATCTCAGATTTGGCAACGTTAAATGATGCCTTTAAAGAAACGGGTCGCCAAGCAAAATACCACCAGACCCACCATCACAGACTGGACATTCAAACATGGATCCTAAAGTTACAAGGCAGAATCCGCAAACCAGGAAACAGCATGCTCAAGATAAAGTCCATAAACACGAAGGTATAACCAAAATATCGTCAGTGAATAATTCACATTTTTTTCTGAATCCTCCTCCTATTAAATTCTTTTAGAAGAATTCAGTAAAAGAGAGATGTTCGAGCAGTTTCTCCTTCGAAAATTAGTCATCAAATTATTAGGCTTTAGGAGTATATCTCAAACACGGACAGCGTCATTTGCATGTTGTTTTTGTCTTCAGTAGGCTTGTGAGCCCTGGTCAATGGAGCATTTTAGGTTTATATGGATATAAGCCCTCAACACAGATTTATTTGATCTCGATATGAACTTTAAATGGCAATTAACATTAAATAATAATATTGAACAAGAAAAGCTAATGTGATTCGTGCAATTGAAGATAAACACAAACCGTTTTCCGATTCAAAAGAAGCGATTAAAAAAAAACAAGGGAGCTTGAATCTGTACTTCATAATCCTGATGCAAGACCTATCTACACTTATTTTTCAGATTTCCTTTATTTCCACTTTTCCTGGAAAAAGCACGTACTCTGACCTCTATTTTGCCAGAGATGGGAAATTAAGGACATATTCCGTTGGTAAACCCAAGAATTAATGTTCATTTTAATAGTAGTAATCCATTCACCCTGGCGCACTTGTTTTCCCCACTGAACAAGTGTGTGGGCAATGTAGACAATTCTATGTGCTCTTTTGTCTTTTTTTATTATCTTAAAAGGTAAATTGATGTAAATATATATGAAATGTGAAATATATGAAATAAAAATCCTCGGTAAGAGGACAACAAAAAAATGCTCTGCGAGAACCAGGCATTTGATTCTGAGTCATTATGATATTGTGTTTTTAGTAATCATTATTCCCTGGTATATTTTAACTATATATCCTATGTCTTTAAACGGTTAATTTCCAGTAAACGGCTGTTTTTTTTAGTTCAAATGAAATAGCGTTTCGAGAAGTTGATAAACGAGGATGGACAGTTCCCCTGTGAGGAGCAGGCACGTAGCCACAACATTTCCAGGATCGGTTGAACTTTTTTTAGACCCCTTTTTTGACCTCGATCGATTACATGTTTGTCCCCCCCCCCCCCCCCCCAACAAAAAAAAAAAAAAAAAAAAAAAAAACATCAAACTCTGGCTACGTGCCTGGTGAGGAGGAACCCTAATGTGAACAAAACAGTCATCAAGAGCATGAAGAAGGAGATGCAACTAGAGCTGAATGGAAGAAATGAAGAGATAGGTTTGATATTGAGAAAAAATACAATAATAATGATAATAAAGAGGGATAAAATATGTAGGGGTGACAAGGAGGCACGGAGACACAAATAGATAGATAGACAGGCAGGCAGGCATACATCAAAGAGAGAGAGAGAGAGAGAGAACAAATGTACGAAACCTGAACTGAATGAGTTCAGTGGCGTATCACACATGTGTATATCTCTGATTGGGGGGGGGGGAGGGTTACTAGAGCTTTTTTCTTCTTCTTTCTTCTTTCAAAGCATGTCGTTCATCACGCTATCGCTAGCGTTTTTAAAGATTTTGGGCAGCTCAGTTACATTTAGCCTCCATTTGACTGCCAATAGGCATATCTAGAAACGCCACTTGGATCCATTGTTCTACCATGTAGGATCATGGTTTTACCGTAAACAGTATATCTTTTAAAAATGAACGAATTTTTGTTCGCTTTTCCTCAAAATTTCATCAAGTCAATATTACAATGATGCGATTTTTTTTTCTTTATTAAAGTTCATAGAAAGTATTCTAAAGATGCGTCTTGGCAAAATATGCCTAAAATTCCATTCATGAAAATGTTTTGTTATGTTTATTGAGTCAATTTAACCTGCACGTGTATATTTCTGTTGAATGAATTTGAACCCCGGCTGTATTGCCCATGCGCGACGTGTGGAAACCTGTTGGAGCAGATAGACGACGATTTCCTGAATAAAAAGCCGAGATACGGAAACAAGCCAATAAAATTTAACATCCGTCGAAAGGGAAGTATAGGTCTTTCCACGTGGATGTTTATCCCTTCCATAATTCATGATATCAGTCCCTTTGTAACAATATCAATAACATAATTACTCTCCTCTTTACAGGGGAAAGCACCCAGCCCAATACTTTGAATTCCCAGCCTAAAAGCTTGGTGATGCTGTGGTTTATTGGTGGTCTATATAACTTCGTATACCGGAAGTATCGGGCGTCCTTTATCAAAATAAATTTATATTAACCTGTTTGTATATGTCCTCAGATTTTAACTGTATTCATGATCATGATGATCGTGATCTAAATTTAGATAGGTTGAGGCAAATGTGACCTCCACATGCACCGCAACTCAGCACAAAGGATTAGTAGAAAGTTCTCTTTTCCCTTGACCACGCTCAATAGAAAAAAAATTGGGAGATAATCTTAAAGGGGAAGGTTACCCTGATATTATGCTTGTTTGAATAGAAGCAGAAAATATGAAAAAAGGTTCAGTGAAACTTTGAGCAAAAACCGATTGAAAATCAGAAAGTTATGGATTTTTGAAAGTGCAATCATTCAAACACAGAGTGGCAACTCTCTGACGTATCCTGCGAGGTTCCCTCCCAAAAAGAAAAGAAAAAAAACTCAACATTTTTCCTTAAGAAAATTTTCAATACAGTCACTCTAAATATAACTAGACATATAATACTTGTTTGGAACAAGTATAGGTGGGCTGGTCAACTAAAATTTGAGACAAAATAGAGCAAAAATAAGCGAGATACTGCTTTAAAATTCTTAAAAAACAATATCATGTAGATTCATAACGTGAATTAAAATCACCTTCTATAGGCATAACATGCAAATTATGTCATTTTTGACATGAGGCCTTTAATCGAAATTTTCACTCTAATGACGTCATCAAAATGAAGAATAGTTATCTTTAAACTTGTAGACAATTATCATAGCTACAACATATCGAAATTTGGAAGAAAATTGATCAATATATACAGAGATACAATAAATTTTCCATAAATATGCTGACGTCATAATATGCAAATTCCTATTTTTAGTTCGAAGCTCATTATGATGATGTCACGATACACTTAATGGCCAAATGAGACATGGAATCATATCTCCAACTCATACTTTATACAAATATGAAAAAAAATTGAAGGTCACGGTTCATTCCAAAGAGCTATAATGAATTTTGTATAGGCATGTTTTTTCCCATATATGCTATGTATTAAAAGCGCTCGCGCGCACTGTCATTTATCTTGAATTGACGCTCATCTTGTTATTAATGGTCATAAAGAGATAAACATGGTATCAAATTCCTTGAAAAAATATAAGAAATATCATGAAAGGAAAAAAAATGGCGATTCTATGTTTTGTAATGGTGTTACGCGCGAGAACGCGCGCGCATGCACGTATGCGCGATTTTTTATAAAATGCTTAAAATGACCTGAAACGTATGCCAACAAAAATTGAGACGATTTTGAGCATTTAAAAAATTTGCGCGCGCATTGACGCGCGGACGTACGCGCACGCGCGCATTTTTTGACCTGAAATCGACCGGACACATATTGACCTTGATCCTGATAAATATGAATGAGAAATTACTTCTGGTTATGAAGATATGATCATGAGTTGATTTTCAATTTTTTTCACAAAATGGCGCCTAGATGACGTCATCAGTCAAGGTCAAGGTCGAAAAATTTCCTATGCTTTGTGAATATGCCTATACATATGTGTGTTAAATTTTAAGATATTGATTGAGCCATTTTTAAATTATCTTGAACACAAAAAAGTGGGTCGAAATAAGAAAAATAAATAAATAAATAAATAATAAATAAAGGCGATTTTAACAAAAATATAAGGTGGTCTGTATTAGATACAGCCCACCTGATTATTGCAAATATGATTGCATACAACCCTTGTATGAAACAAATCAATTCCGTCATTAATAATTAAGAAAATGAAGCTTTATGAAACTTTCTGTGGGTAGCAAATTGGAGAGGAACTCACAGGATCCATCACAGTGTTACTAATTTGTGTTTCACTGATAACAAACTATAAAAAAATAAAAAAAAGTAATTTCCTATTTTTAATCGGATATTGCTCAAACTTTTACTTATTTGTTACTCTCTTTTGTTTTGCTTTAATCAAAACCAACTTAATATCAGGGTGGACTTTGAGATTATGTTTGAACCAATCACAGTAGTTCATTTCCATTTTCGAAACATGATTTTAAAATTTGCTATATTTAGTGTTACTGACATGAAGGAATCACCACAGAACACTCCCCCCGTGCCCCCAAACAAAAAAAGAGAAAGACATCAGATGTCAACCTACCTACAAAAAGGACATTTTTTGAGTGAATGGACTGAAGGCATATTAGGTAAGGAAGGGGCCAATTTAATCTATTAGATAGGGATACTTATTCTATTGCCGGAGGGCCATTTCATTACTTCGAAAGAGAACATTTTTAGAGGCATCATTTAACCATGTTAAATCTGAGATGCATGGCCCTACGTGTTATCAGCGTCTGTGATATGGTGTAATATTGTAGCCCTAAAAAATTGCGCTTTAAAGGCCCACTGCACTACTTGTAGCTACTTGCGCCCTCTATATAACAAACAATGCCTAATCGGTGACCATTGGTCCCCCATGATCCTCTTTTTCTTATGTTAACTGAGAGCTGAGTTGATGAGATAACCACCTGTCCAGTGACCTTGCAGGGCAGTCTAATCCTCCTGTAAACTACGGCAGATAAGCTTTAAAATGATCATGAAGTGCCTCAAAAAAAGTAAAAATCTTTGAGTGACGGGTTTTACCATACTAATACCATACCAATAGTCTCTAGTGTTATAAAAAAAAAAAAAATTAGGAAAAAGAATTTCTAAATTTTGATTTCCAATCATAAATATCTTGATAATCGGACAGTCAATCGGCTTGTAAAAGTCACGGGGTTCCTGACTGGCCTAAAGGTTTATAATTATCATTGCAGCTAAATAATTCAAGCTAAATTAAGAAAGAAAACAAATCAGAATCTCAGACAAAGTAACCCAATCCTTTTAATGTAACAACAAATGTGTAATCTTTGTATAATTTAATAGAATTATAAGAAAAATGGAAACTGAGTGTTATGGGCGGGACGCTTGTGTGAAAGAACTTGGAACGCTGCCTGAAGACCCTGGTTACGATGCATTTCTCTGTCAGTGCGACAGGAACCCTTTTCTGTGACATCAGAAGTTGAACATCAGGGTCCCGTCTTAATACAGTTGCAATTAATATAAATCGCAACTATGTACATGAGAAATAGGAGTAGAATAAATACTGCAAACTTGTAATTGATTGGAGTACTTGCGTTTGATTCAGATTAATCGCAAGTCTTTATAAGACGGGGCCCTAGAATCAAACCCCAGGAGAAAGCAGAGTTGGTGAAAATAAAAGGGAAGAGAGAAAGGAAGAGAAATAATGAGAACAAGATGGAGAGTGAGTGGATGGTATAGAGAGAGAGAGAGAGAGAGAGAGAGAGAGAGAGAGAGAGAGAGAGAGAGATGGGTAGCGGATCGACTATAGATGGCGCTTTAAAAAGTTGCAACACTGATCGTTTGCAGTCATGTATGTGACTTTTCTTTTTTTTCTTCCTTCTAAATAATAACCTTATAAGTAAACATTATGATAAACCGCAGGTTTGGATTGGTCTGAGGTGGAAAGGATTGGAGGGAGAAGGAGACGTGTCTGAAATAAATGTAACTTTAAAAGGTGATTTAAAAAAAATTAAATTCGATTTTCATTCTACATAATAATAGACAGTTTGCCTAATGTTATTTTTGTACCTGTGATCCAGTGGCTGTGAAAGTGAAAGTGAAAATATACACTTTAGTATTAATGTGAATCAATTAATAGAGATAATTAGTGTTTATGCAATCCGAGACAATTATTGGCAGAGGGCCATGTATAAACCATATCTTTTTTTTTCTTTATGGTATTTTTTAACTTCCACCATTAGTTCTTCCTTTTTTTTCTTCCTTTTCTTACTTTCCATTTTCTCTTATTTTCAACATCCCTCTTTTACTCTTGCTATTATATCGATGCTCCCCTCTTCTCTCTCTCTCTCTCTCTCTCTCTCTCTCTCTCTCTCTCTCTCTCCCTTTCTCAAACTTCCATCACTCTTTCTCTATCTTCATCTTTCCCTCTCCCTTTCTTTATCTGCCTCTTTCTCTCTCCACCTTCTCTCTGACTCTGACCTTTTCATCTTTCCCTTCTTGATTCTCTCTCTCCCTCTCTCAATCTGATCATCTATTAATCTATGTGCCTCTATATCATATGATAATGTCGAGCTAAAAATTTTGGTCTAAAATGTAAAGGAAAAATGTGTTCTTATCTTTTAATGTCACATAATTGTAAACGAATTGTGCAATTCAGCATTTGGGCTGCGATGTAAATTTGGAATAAATAAAGTATTATCATTATGTATACCACCTCTTTTCCCTCTTTTAAAAAAATAATGATCTCTATCAATGATTGGTGGGAGCTCGTATTTCTCTGTCTCAAGAATTACTTCCGTTCCATGGGTATGCGAATAAATGCCATATATGACGTGATTTAGACAAGCGCCATCTATTGGCAACTGTAACTAGCGCGTTCAAACTTGTATTGAATGTTCATAGTATGTGTTCATCATACTTTTCACCTATTAACTTATAACTGAATGTTTAGAATTGTAAGATAATGGCTCCTTTCATTACAGTGTCACCACAAACGCTAGTCCAGATTAAGCAATGGTGAATCAAAATCTGATTTTCATAAACAAAATGTGGTAGGAATAAACATACTTTTTAATAAAGGTGACTGACTGAAAATGCAAACGAAAGGCTGGGTGACGACAGATACCACGTTTCTCTTCCTTTTGGTTGCCTTCTCATTTTTGTGAGAGAGAAACATAAAGGGGGAACACAGATACAAACCTGGAGAAGATGAAAAGGGGAAAGGGTAACAATGTAGGAAGAGCCTTCATTCGGTGCGAGATTGGTGAATAACATGAGAGAAGAAAAAGGTAAGGTGATCAACAACAAAACACACCCAACAACAACAAAGAGATACATCATTTACATCGCCCAACCGACTCCACACCGACTCTTCGCCGCCCCCCACGCCGATCCCACACCGATTCCATGCCGACCGTAAACTGACTGACTTTTTTTTTCCATTGGGGGTAACGTAATAGTTTGATCGGTCTGGTGTCGGTCTTCTTGGTGTGCTTGGGGTATGAGTAATTAGTTGCATTGTTTTCATTAATTGGCATATTCTTTTATTACCTTATTTAGTCATGTCACTTTCACAGAATCATGGGACAAAATGGGAAAGATGCTCCCAAAATATCCATATTTGCATTCAAATATTTGTCTGATGATAGTTTTATTCATAATTCTGATAATTATTCTACTGGTATATTTTCCCGTTTCGTGTTAACCCCTCTTACACATATTTTATTGTGTATTTCACTTTGATTCCTCATTTATGAAATGTACTGACTCATGAACGTGTATGTTTATTTATTTCGGTTGCCATGCCAACGCGAACTTAAACTTTCAATTGCTCACCGCATAATAACTAAAACAAATCGGCAACCGCAAAAACGAGACAAATAATTAGATCAATTTCAATTGAGAGCATATTTTGGAAACACCTGTAGTGATGGCAATGTTATCGCTTCATACCATCACCACGTCAATTACAATCCAGTAAATATGAATTATTCTTATCAAAACGATAAATACTAGGAGAGGAAATCATTGATTTCTTGCCAAACCAATTATATTATATGTCTAGACGATATGCTGTCCAATGTCTCTTAATAGACAGGTAAGGCGATGTACCCCCATTCAAAGGTTCGGCTTCTCTTAGAAAGACACAGTGCAACATTTTGCTTTTTTCGATTTTTTTTTTTCTTCTATTTTTCATTACTAATTTCTGACTTGCAAAGTTTAGTTTAGTTTTGAAATATGCGACGTTGTTTTGCGGATTTTGTTATTGTAAATTTAGCTTATTGATGCAAGTTAATATAATTCCCTTAAGGAAGAAAAGGAGAGAAACATATATAAATAATATGAATTAAGAGAGAGAGAGAGAGAGCGAGAGAGAGAGCGAGAGAGAGAGGGGGGGAGAAAGAAAGTAATTGGCAACAATGGTCATAAACCGGGAAAGAAAAGAAAAAATGTGTACAAATTTAAATCAAAGAAATCATTAAATACAAAAACAAATATAAAACGAATCCTTTTGTCTTGCATTTCTCAGAGTAAACAGGTAACGGTTCAAATCAACATCATTATTATCTAAAAATACAAGGCAAAAAACTGGGGATCACTGACCCCGTACTTCCGGCAGATAACTACGTCATCCTACTATAAATAACTGGCAGCCATTACGCAGCTAGGCTTTTTACCAACGTTTCATTTCATAAGACCACAATCCATTATTTTTGCCCGATCTCACGTGCTGTTTGCCTTCTCCTGAGGTGGGAACCAATTATTTGTTTTCACTATGAAAAATGGGGATAAAATGATACTCTTACGAGTAAGGTATTAACATTTTCCCGACTTTTTAGCGTGGGGGGGGGGGGTTACAGGTACTAGCTTTAAAACTATTAGACCGGTCACGATGGGATGGTAAGAGAAAACGGGTTACTATGCAAATGGACTTCACACAAACTATTTATGAATAAATGCAACGAAATTATTGCAGCAAGTATGTCCTTTTTCTTTTGAAGTAACAATGTCAATTTCAAATTTAACATTAATACTCCTGCTAATTTATATTTACATGATTACAGAAATGTTTCTTTCGAATACCATTAATGAGGTCAAAGTGAGTGGAAATATTAAACATGTCGTGTCAAGCGGGCACAACTCCGCTCTTGGATAAAGAACGGTATTTATAGATAAATTAATTTCATGATAAAGTAGAAGGGCATTAGTACCGAATTGCTAATTCCAACTGAATGGTATCGACCTGGTCCTGAAGCTAGACGTGGAAACCACAATGGATTAAATATATTGAATTGCATTACATTTAAATAATGCATTTATCGGTGTTTTTTGAAATGTACAATAATTATCTAATTGATTTCTATTATGAAATGATTATATATGTATTTTTACTTTGGTTAATAATATGTATGTACCTTGTTTAATGTTAGTAAAGGCAGAAATAAAATCAAACAAACAAAACAATCAAAAGATATAGACTAGCTACCATACATTATTCTACTTTTTTTCCAAAGAATGGAAATCGAATTCATTTTTGTTGGAATCATCTTTTTAAGTTACATTTATTTCCAACACCGCTCCTTATCCTCCCCTTCCTATTTTAACCTCAGGCAAATCCTATCCTGCGGTTTTTTATATATCATAATGTTGACTTTGCATACGGGTATTATTCCTAGCCCTCTTGCGTTCGGGGGACCAACCGGTCGGGAAGCCCTCGGCATGGTGGAGGCGACATGGACTCCGTGACGATGGGGAATTGGCGTCCCGTCGAGCAGCATCGAGAACGTTTGATGTAGATAGCTTTCTAGAGAAGGCATGATGTGTTAACAAGACCCACGTCGATGTCATTTCATATCCATCTTAAAATTGTTATAAGCATGATAAAGGTAGATTGAATGTTTATTTCGGGGGTAAAAATGATGTTTGGTGATATTTTTCGTCGGCTAGAATGTGCACGCCGCGGCCATGTTTTAGAATGTCGGCCACGATTAAAGATAACTCTGTACCAGTAAACCATATCCGTGAAGACGGTGACAAAGTGACTTCGGGTGTAAATGTACAGGTACATTAATCATTCGTTGTTCTTTTTTTTATAATCTTGTTATTCCTCCATTATGCTTCGTTGTCTTCTTGTAGACGTTAACTTTCGTCACCCTATGTTGACTAAAATTAAATATGATTCTAGTGTACCGTCGTTGGCAGAGCGATGCATTCGTGTTAATAAAACCGATGCAACCAATAAACTTAACAGTCTCGCCTTTTGCCGTAATATTTATATAATATTGACTGGCCTTGAGGGGTATATCAGAAATATTGACCAAGCTCAGATCATATTGCCCCGAGTCGAAAGACGAGGGCAATATGGTCTTAGCGCGGTCAATATTTCTGATATCCCCCGAAAGTAAAGCCAGTCAATATTTTTATTGTTATCCAAATCAGACATCTAGAGCAAATACAGACATCCACCATGACAATCTCAAGAACTGAACAAACTTTGTCAAACCAAGAGGCTGTTCACACCGCCAGAGATAGCGCGCGCTAGACCGCGCTATCTCTGCGGTTTGGAAGGTACAACGTCGTTTCGGTCCGCCCTACAGCGAGCCACGGCGAGCCAAAACGGCGTACCACTGGAGCACCTCTTGGAGGTGGTCCACGAGAGAGAGCGCGGTCTAGCGCGCCCTAGAAAAAAGGGGGTGCTACGATAGACCGCGCTATCTCATTGCGGTGTGAACAGCCTCCAACACTGTGCATCCAGTGCTCGACAAAATTTTCGATACACTACAAACAGTGTGTATTTGGTGTGATTATTACGTCACAATAGAGTGCGCGCAAAGTGCGCAGGTTCTCGTACGCATAATATTAATAGATGCGCAATGAAAATGCGAGACCGTGGAAAATACCAAGGTATATTTTCACGTATCACTCGTCTCTACACGCAAAGTCAATACGCGCAGGGAGACCAAGGAAAATACAAAGAATATACCCCTCCGTTCCCACTGCTAGTGAAAACTAGGGCAATACGGTTTTGTAAATGACCAGCTCAGATGTCTGATACGGGTAATAATGTTGTCTAGACCATTGTAAACTTCATATACTTCTCAAGGAAATACACTGTTGCACAACAATTTGGGAGGGGGATGTTTCTTAATTTCATGACATGATTGTGATGCTATGTCTTATCCTCGTGTTTAAACAGCTTACACCTTCCCAGAACTTCATTGATCTTTAAAGTTCATATTCTCACAATAACTTCCTGAGAAAGGGACACAAAATGAACTCCAACGTTTATATAGGCAACAGTGTAATTGTTGATTTCACAGAAATATTTTTTTTAAGAATTCAAGGTATCGAAGATATGGAATTGCGTTACGCATCGATCCAAAGAAGCGTCCAATTTAAACTTTCCTCCGCTGATTACCACGAATCACTGTAAACAAATAAGTCAGATAAACTACTTGGGCTGCCCTTTATAATTCTGATTGATTCGCCAAATGTACGAAATCGCTTCACCACTATTTCGACAACTTCGTCAACATGTTGAATGACATGTATACCGTGTAGATGTTTGCTAAAGATCTGTGACACTCAACTTGGACGATGATGTATTAGGCCGTTTGTGTCTTGATAAAGTACTTTTAATGTCTAGAAGTGCCTGGGATTCTACTTACTTAAATTTCAAAGTCATTATGATTTATATAAACACCTCAGGGGATTAATTTTTCATTTATTCTCTGGAATTTCATTTGTGATGGTAAACTATATAATCATCAAAACACACTGTAGTCCATTTGATATAATTAAAGGTTCAAGGTTTATTTATTTGTTACTCATAGATTCCAACAGTTACAATGTAATCAACTTTAGTTTGTAAAGCGTTACAGTACACGAGGTGACCAATGAAGCACAGCTTGTAATAATAATAATATTCAGTTCTTGTATAGCGCATAATACATTATGAAATAACATCTCTGTGCGCTTCCAAAGAGCTTTGGATTTTTATTACCGTAGCTTTAGCTCCGGTAACCGTTATCAGCGCACAGTGCATTTCAAGAAATTATTCTACCAGGTACCCATTTACGTCACCTGGGTTAAGTGTGGCAAAAGTAGAACAATGTTTTGCCAAATGACATTAGTGCCGCGGCGGGAGTCGAATCGCGGACCTTGTGATCGATAGTCTGGTGACGTATCCACTCATCTTCCACGACACTTCCAAATTGGGGGCACCTTTAAACTACAATAAAAACAAATAAAATTAAGCAACTAAGAAGGAACTTATGCACACACACACACTAATATCCTTCCCACCCCCAACACATACACACATATGCTGGCTACCATTTAGGATGAAATAAATGAAATAATTTTTCTTGAAATTTTAAGTTTTTGGAAAAGGTATTTTTTTTTAAACGACTGAATACTTGAAATCTAGTGAGTACTGTAAACTTGTTTTGATACTAGATGGCAACCCATTTCGTTCCTTTTTACAAAATATATTGATAGGATTCAATGATGTGTGAGCACTATCTTCAGACGCAGAACAAGACAGGGGAGGGTATACAACTAGGGGGCATTTTTTCTTTTTATTCATAATGAGTTTTTACGATATGCCAGAATGAGTGGTGCTAATTAGGGGCATGTACTCCCTCCCCCTTGTTTCCATGGATCCCCCACCACTATTTCCAGTTCATCTGCAATAGTTCAAGCACAATAAACTTACCCACATTCAATTTGTTTGTAGAAAGGTATGTTAAGGTATGTTAAGGTATGAAATACCAATAATAATTGGCAATTATCAATATTATCATTATTAGTATTATTATTATCATTATTTTCGTTATTATTGTTCGTCTTCTTCCTTTTCTTCTTCTTCTTCTCCTTCTTTTTATTTTTATTATTATTATTTTAATTATTGTCATTATTATTATCATCATTATTATCAATCATCATCATTATTATTATTTATTTATTTATTTATTTCGAGGAGGCGGGTGGTGGGGGAGGGCTAATGCGATATCGGACGTGAAAGAAAAGGTGAATAACCTTTGAATTTCGTTGGCGGGAGAGGGGGCGGATGAAATATCCTAGTCTATTTATCAATTACCTTGATTATTCTCGGAGCTGAACATTATGTTTGGGAAATCAATTTAGTTTCAGGCATGTTACACACACAAAGTGAGTGGGTGCCTTATAGGCGAATGGGATACCGATTAGGTGCTGACATGTACGGTTAGAGTTAAGTCTACTTCTGCTTATGAAATGGTTTAAATTCGGTTCGAGGTGTTAATCACACGCGTGCATGATGTCTCCCATATTTCACTTAATTCATCTGTTTATTATGCCACCCGTCTATGCTTTGTTTACATGTATAGCCTTTAGGCAAGTCCAAGCTAATATCGTCCCAAAATTTACCGATCGAGTCTAAGATTTTGATAATAATATTCTGAATCTGGATTTAATACGATATATTGTCTCTAAGCGCCTTACATTTATCATTCATTACCCATGTCATCGGATTCATTCACGCACAATGTGCATCATCTTCACTCCCTGGGGAGGATTATTACCATATGGTCACCCTGAGGGCATATGGCAATTACTGACACAAAGGCTTTCGCCATCCTACCAGGTCCCCATTTCTCTCCTGGGTATGGAGTGACAAATGTAGATTAATGACTTGCCAAGATAAATTAGTGCCGTGTCGGGGATCGAAACTACGACCTTTGAATTTCAAGTCAAGTGCTTTAACCGCTCGACTACGACATCTCAAATATTAATATACCTGATCCTTGTATTAAAAGAATAACACTACTATGACTAGAGCTTAGATAAAACCAGATATGAAGTGAATTGAGACATTTTGATCTTATTGTTTGTGTATGCAGAGATACCATAATACTCGTTGCGAGGTATGTGACACCAAAATACTCACATACTTTAATATACTTTGGTCTTGCTTTCATCATGTTATTTATATTTTTTGCTGCTGTTATTTTCGCTGATACTATTGTTGGTCATATTGTCGTATTTGGTATATCGCACTTTATTATATTAATACGAAATAGTCTTCAACAGATTCTGTGCTACTTTTTAGATTCTTAAATACGTAAAATAATTTGTTTCACGTTCCTCAAAAGATTTGTGACGACTTGAATGAATCAGATATTTAAAGGAAATTATAAATTGGGTATATAGATCGAAAAGACATGGCTCCGTATTTTATTCTCTTCTGTATTGTTTGGAAGAAATGAAAATCATTGGGTGTGGGGAATCGATATCAATCCGTGACCCTCATTTTTAAAATTAATCTTGAGTCATTTTCTTTGAACCTCTGAATTTAGTCATCAGTAATGCGTGTTTCGCAAGATTATTTCCTTTATTTTGAGAGAGTCGTTTGCTCGTTAGCACGCCGGACCGCACGGCGTCACATCTGTCCTTCACCAGGTGCTAGACTCAGCCAGACTCGACAGCGATTGACTGGGAGAACCCAACTATCTCTTCATTTTTCTCCCTTATTAGAAAGTAGCCAAACCAAAAGGAAGTAATTATAGGCATAAACCTGCCCCTCCCATTATGGCGGTTTGATTACATTATTTTCTGTTTCGGGAAATAGTTGACGTTGCGTGTTCCGAAAATAGCAAAATGAACCGTATTTCATGCACTTCTAGTCGAGTAGTTATAGCAATAAGTTGGAATTTGGTCATAATGCTGGTTTTAGCAGCAACACAATGAACAATAGAATATGTTTTCCTTGTTTCTGACTCATAAAGAAGTCATAGTTGCTAAAAGAAATAACACTTTAACTTAATAAACTAGATTTTGAAAAATAGTGCCTACCCTAAGCGAGGCTATATATTATGGGACAATCTTAGGAAATCCCTTTGTAATTATTCCTCGAGTCTTGATCACATCGATGAAACTGTGAGTTTCAAGGTCATAATTTAATTATTAACAACTTTGGTTTTTCCTTGCTTTGAAACTTAAACATTTTATTGGTCCATTCACTTGAGTGGCAACCGATATTTGGAGGTTTTAATTAACAGCCCGGCCCTTATCCTTTGGCAATTAAGACATTAACATAAATTTTGAATGTTGTCACTCTCCACCAAGGCGCAAATGGGCACTTGCTACACCCGGGGAGTGTTTCACAAAGACTACCATCGACTTTAAGTTGACAGGCTATTCATGCCACTGGTTGCTCTCACCATTGGTCTCTCTCAATTATGATCATTAGATAATATTTTGTCCTTCAATAATTAATTATCAAAAAAAGATATATTCTGTATATTTTTAACCTCGATTTGTACATCCTTTGAGAAACAAATCCCGATTTTTTTTTTTTTAGAGGAACTCAATGAACAGCCTGCCTAGTTAAGCCCACCTTAAAGTCGATCTTAGTCTTTGTGAAACACCCCTGGGCTCTAATTTGCCCATCGACTATAACCGTAGTAAATATAATATGTGGAGCGCTGGAAGGAGTAATACAAGAAACCACCCACAAAAACTTTGAAAAGTTTTAATCATTAAAAAAAATCAGAGGAATTAATATCATAACAACAAAATGTTATATTTTTTTTATTGTGAAAAACGGCAATTGTTTTTATAATCGCTACGATGATATACTAAAATAGGAAGGGAGTGTCAAACGAAATATACCCACAGGTTTACCGACAACATTTCCCAACAAGCCGAATACAAATCTTCATTTTGCCTTCAAATGTATAATAATTCTTAGAATTTGCAGAATTTCGGACAACGGTAACATGAAAATGGTTGTAGCAAAGACAGCTAAACACCTGTAGTTTTAAGAAATAGCTGCAAAATCCACGATAACATTGTAAAGAAAATATTACGTGCGCAGATGGACATTTGCTAGTAACCGATTGCAGGCGCGTACGCAGGGGGGGGGGGTGTTTGGGGGGTTAAACCCCCCCCCCCTTTGGTATTTTTACTTGTGTAAAAAAAAAAAAAATTACCTCCATGGCTGACCTAAGAAAGGTGACCTTACCCCCCCCCCCTCCCAACGGAGCCAAATGTCAAATTTTCAAATTTCGAGACCAAAAAAAAAAAAAGTGTCCTCTTACCCCCCCCCCCCCCCCCCCCACTGAGCGACTTTTCGGCTGACTGAGTCGTTGCGATTTTTTTTTTGGACTCCCTAAAAAAAAAAAAAGTGTCCGCTTACCCCCCCCCCCCCCCCCCCCCCCCCCCCCCCCCCCCACTGAGCGACTTTTTGGCCGGCGCAATTTTCAAATTTTCCTGAGTCGTTTCGAAATTTTGGACCCGATTTTAAACCCCCCCCCCCCCCTTGAAAAAATCCTGCGTACCCCACTGACCGATTGTACTCAACGGTCATGTCCAAGAATTCGCAATGATCTACCTGGGCCATAATCAAAAGCCCTCATCCATTCAACATGTTTTTCGTGGCTTATTTGTTATAATTACGGTGGCCTAGAAGGGACATCACGAATCGTGAATTCGCAAACTTCACGACGAAATTAACGATGTCGCATATTTCGTCGCGAATTTTATCGCGAAGTTTACGACAAAATCCACGACGTTGCGTTTATCGTCGTGAATTTTGTCCCGAATGGTGAAATATCGAATCTTTATTGCGAAATATTTGCGATTTCACGATTCGCGTTGTCCCTTCTTGGCCACCATACTAAAGAAATAAATTAAGAAAAAAAAAGAAAATAGTGATTACTTGTTTGGGAGGAGCTCTTTTGAAAAGTTAAACATCATATTATTCAGGACAACAATCCAGATGAATCACCATGTGCGACCTCCTTTTCCTTTTTCTTGAAGATTTGAACTTAGTCTGGTTTTTTCGACATAGTCCCAGTTACTTATAAGAGGTCAATGGAGAAAATCACCAAGGTGGGAAGGAGTTTGATTGATTCAAAGTAAAAGGTTGATTGAAAATAGTTCAATTCGTTTGACGAGTAGGAAAGAGCATTTAGGGCCACCTTGTTATCGCATCTAAACTAGGGAGGAGGGAACTTCTGAGGAGACTACTGACCCCTAGACAGGCACATGGTGATGGCATCACATAGTTACTTTCACACTAGAACAAAATGTATTATGTGAAATATTAATAACTGACACAATCTGATGCTCGAAATTAATGCTCGCTTTCTGCAAAATGCCTTTATTTTCATGGAGTTTTTTTGGGGGGAGGTCATAGTTCTTATGAAGGACTCTCTTCAAGTTATTAGGTGGTGTGCCAGATTAACACATTCTCCTATATGCTTTCAAGGATGTTCACAAATTAAATTGGTGGTGCTACAAACTCTCGCTCTGGAAATATTGCGGAAGTAGGGATGCTCAAAGTGAGCGAAGTGCCCAATTAAGTGGGGTCCCAAAATGGACCACCTAGTAAAAAAAAAAGTGGGGATGTTTGAGCGCCTTATTCCCACCTCTTCCGCAGTAGTTTACGGACCGTCGAGTCGATAAAACGTATTGCAGGAATGCATTATAATTTTCTTTTGAACCAGCAAGATTTCAAAAGTGGAAAATTCGTAAAGGAAACAAACCAATCAAATGGGTCAATGATAGTTACCAATAAACATTCTTTGGATGCAAGCTAGCTACTGGAAAAAAATCGTAAAATTACAATGTGAACGACACCTGCAGTTTGGTCCAGTTAGCTTTTCATTTTGCGCTATTCGCTGGCGCCGGGTAGATCTGTCACTACCCAATCACACGACCACCAAAATGGAGAGACTTCACTAGACTCCTGACATCAAAGTTCGACCAGCTTCGTGTCACCATCTGGGCAATGTGATCTGAAATAGAAAACGATGGTGTAATTTGTTAATGGGCACATCAATCAAAATACGAGTAGAGTTGTGATGGAGAAAACAGAAGCTAGAGAGCAACAGTTTCATTTAATGTAAGCTGCCAGGCTCAACAATATGTTAAACAACTAGTGATATCGTCTAATAGTTATTGAATCAAATTCAATCAATCAATTTGAACTGTCCTACATAACCTGCTCGTCCTCACACCTCAGATTTTGTCATTCTCTTTCTCCCCTTCAATTTATTCTATTGGTTCTGCCTGGACTTCGTTGTGCAATTGTGGCTGTTGAGTAGTTAACATGGTTAAGAGATAAGAGAAGGTGATAACAAAATTAAACAAAAGAATCGCAAGCTTGCATCCCCGTGATTTGTTCCATCCCCAAACTTTTGGGGTTTTGATGTTAACGAGCTCGTCTTTCATGGCATTTCCATGGTTACATGGTGACGAATGGGGGTATTCTTCAAGTTCGCTGACCCTTTTATCTACAAGAAATGCCAATGCATGTAAGGGGGTTTGGGATTAAAAAAAAATATCCCCTTCAACTGTCTTTCCTTTTTGCAAAAATGGTCCACTATCCAGTGCAATGACCACTTTATTTACCAGAAGTACTTAAACATCTAAGGGAAAGGGGTTTGGATGATATATCCCCTGAAGATGGGAGCCCATGATCAGGAAGATAGTTATCTGATGTTAATGAACTAGATGTGATGACAGTGCTCTCTCCAGGCACCTGTTGCGTTACGTGACGGCGATGGAATCATCACTTGTGACAAGGTATCATCGGAGCTGAGAAGCGGAAACCTCGACGAGGCCGAAGCAGCATCTGGCCCTCTACCCTCGGGACCCGAGCCGATCCCTTTAGGATTAGCACCCCAACTCGGAGGAAACAGCGGGCCAAAGGATCACTTCTTAGTCGGCCAGACGACATGTATGTCTTTATCCCAAAGAGATTCCCCAGTGACGATGACTCTAGATTCAAATTAAAGGAAGAAGGATAAATATGAAACAAGATGAAGATATTTTGTAATACTACTTTCCTAGAAAAGCGTTAGAATTGCGAATATCAAAATTTAATAAAAGATAAATAACTTTCCATTTCCTCGTCAAGAAAATTAATTGCGATTGTATCACTCAGGATGGAGGGAACTCTACGTTCTATCCCTCCAGTTTGTCTTTCTTAACCTATTACAAAGAGTTTATGAAGGAATAAGGATATCAGGTTTCAAACTTTCCAAACAACAACAACAACATCAAAGAAAATTAGTCTTTCTTCACATATTTTAGTCAAATAATGTTCCCTTTTTGGTCGTTGCTAATATTTCTCACTTTCAAAGTCGGAAACCACCATCTGGAAAACTTGCTTGTGCTCTGAAAACACAGAAATATATTTGACATGATTGACGTGGATTTTCAAATGAAGTCCTCATGTTCTATAAATATAAGAAGAAAAATAGTACATGCTAAAGGTTAAATAAAAGCTGGAATTTCGATGCTAGAACGTTATCGTCGTAGTTTACCAAGAGCTCCAACAAACATTAATGATTTGTATAGTTTGATCGGAAATAAGAGCTTGGATCTATCACTGGGATATGAATTACGAATTCTCTCATACAGTGTCGAGTGATTGGGTCTTGAATGTATATGAAACCATCAGGGGGTGTTTCACAAAGCTGGTAGCATCTTTAAAAATATTTTGTACAAGTGATTTCAAAAGGCGTAAAGATGTTGATTAAAATCATTCATATTGTCTATTATCAAGGATATTTCAAGTTCTCGATGTGGAATTTATGAAAAGTCTAAAATACTTGAATTTATGCTTTTGAATAATTTTATTTAAAGGCTACAAATGGCTCTCCATAATGTTGAAGTCCAACTTAGAGTTAAGTTCGACTTAGGATCTTTGTGAAACACCCCCAGATCTGTTAACTGTTGGTGCTCTGATCAAATTTCTATCAGTAATTACTGAACCAGTCGGAACCTCTGACGAGTAATGTACCGTTTATTTAAAAACTGATGGGGGAAGAAAGACAATCAGTTAATTTTGTAATGCTAATTGTTATGATCAAAACAAAAGGAAGAGCCATCATCCAGCTGAATTTATATCAATATATATTTACTTTACTAAAAAGACTGACATATACACAAAATCAAAATACTTAATTTAAATTTTACTTCTGGTACACCGGACTCGTGATATCAATGTCATATTTTGATATCGTTGGAAGGCTTTTTCCACCCAGTTTGCTTTTGTAACCCATTTTATAATCCATTTTGAAAGATTCATGGTGAGGTATGACCTATTTACGGTTTAGTTCAAACATATTTCTCATATCATGGATGTTTATTATCCAAATACAAATGTCAACATTCTTAAACAATGCATGAATGTTTAATCCACTACAGGTTTATTAACATCAGTTTTAATACACTGTATCTTTACCTTATTTTAGCCGCTTTCTAACTTAAGTGTACATTTTTTCTTCTCGAAGTTACATCATGCGTCATATTTTTTCAACTGAAATTATGCAAAATAGCAAGAGGTCCTTGAAGTTTTTTCGTAACAACCGTTCTTTGTGACGATCGTAATGCTAAAATCTCTTTGTTTTCTGCAGTGTCAGTCAGCCAATAAAATCGACTGCGTGCTTTCCTTTCTTCGCTCTGTGGGTACATAAGTGTGGGTTGGCGTGTGTGAGGGGTGGGTGGGAGTGTGTGTTGCGTGTGTTCATGTACGCCCGTATGTGAATGTTTGGGAGGACATTTTTACTCACTTACTCATTCGTTGCCTTGTTATGACTTCCTTAAATGGTAGGTTTTGTGTTTATTAAAGCATGGTGTCTTTCATAATATAATAGCATGTAATAAATAAAGTAATGTTTTTTAATTGACGATTTATCATACGGAAAAAAAAATTTGTTGCGAGATAAAGCAATGTCTTTCAGTGTATAAATCAATGGAGCCAAATAATTATACACTGTCTTGTCGTGGTCTAGTGGATACGTCATCGGACTGTGGGTAGCATGATTCGGGGTTCGCGGTTCGAATCCCGCCGCAGGACCAATGTCCTTTGAAAAGACATTAATCTACATTTGACACACTCCACCCAGGTGATGTAAATGGGTACCTGGTGGGGATCAATTATTTAAAATGCTAGACCACCATAATAGCAGCCATGCTAAAGCTGGGTTAATAATTATCGAACGACAGGACTGTAAAGTCTGTACAAAAACTCACTATTATCATTAATATTATTATTGTTATTATAATTATTATTATAAAAACGCACAATCCTGCTTTAGCTCTGTAAGAATGAAAAGAGATTATGTTTTTTTTTTTGTATTTCCTTCTGAAATGTGAACAATTAGTTCTAGAATACTAATCTGTTCTTTTTTTTAAAGAAACCAAAGTAAATACACCCGAAACTATATATTTGTAGTGTCACAAAAACTCATCAAACCAAGTTAAACTGCCAAATATAAACGGTATACCTAGACTGAATTTGGAAAACTTTATACAAATATTGTAAAAGTGTCCTTGACACCTTTTCGTAAAAGTTCGATGGTTAGAGCCAAAAATGGTCAGATGAATTTGATTAGATTGCGAATACAAACGAAAAGTGAGAAAATGTCTGGCATGATATACGTGGGAGAATAACATGAAGATACAAACTGTGTTTATATTATTCCATAGTTGAAATAGGGAGATAATTCTTTTACACATCGTCAGATTACAATTCTTTAACACGGATCATTTGAGGAATACATATATTCAGTAATTTGAAAACAACATATTGTATTAATTATTCTGTTTAATTTATGTGTAAGTATACATTCATGAATGCATTTAAGCAAAATAAAAGTAGGGGAAAAATGTTATTATTAAAGGACAAGTCCACTCGAAAAATAACTTACTTTCAATAAAAGCAGAAAAATCAGACAAACCGATCAAAAAAGGTTTGAGCTAAATTGGATAACTAATAAGAAAGTTATGAATTTTTGAAAAAGTATGTAAAACTATGGAACAATGAGAATCACAACACAAATTGCCAAGATGGTTATCAGTTTGTGACGTCATGTCCTCACAACTTCTCAATTGCTTTATATAGTTTAATCACATTGATTTCCCTTTTTATCCCCCAAAACTTGATTTCCCCATGCTTTTGCCCAGGTTATATGACTTGTATCATATTGTATGCATGACATTTCCCAAAAACTTTTATGAATTTTGAAGAATTGATTCTATTTTCTGAATATTGTTTATTCATAATTATTGATGTTTATATAAATAGTTTATCAAAATTCAATTTTTCATGATTTAACTGGACAAAAATTACTCTTTATTTACGCATCCACACACAAACACATGACTAACAATCTAACTTGGATGCTGGTGTGAAGAAATAAGATTCTTAGGGTGAAATAGGAAATTTATATTATCAATATAAAGAAAATAATTAGTGGATAGTGAGGACCATACGTCACAGACTCATGAGTGAGTTGCCAATTTGTGTAGTGATTTTCAAAGTATTTCATGTCATTAAACATTCATAACTTTCTTATTAGTTATCCGATTTTGCTCAAACTTTTTTGATTGGTTTGTCTGATTTTTTGGTTCTATTGAAAGTAAGTTCTTTTTGGAGTGGACTTGGGCTTTAAAGTTGTTAATAGGCCTACTACGATTTTATTTTGTCCGGAAAAGGAGACTTCCACTCATTGTACATGTTTTTAAAGTATTTCGTATTGATTTTGTTTTTAAAAACAGCAATTCAATGCATTATAGTAATCATCTAAAACTATAAATGCACTTGCCGTTGCTAGATAATAGGCTCCAACACAAAATCATAAAGTTACACTACATGTTTTATACAGTACTAAAATTCGATTGATTGTGCTTATATCTTTCTGGATAATGGTAACGCGACTATTCTTTTTCATTTGGAATGATAAGAGATGTTATCAATAGGAAAGGTTCAATTGAATAGACCGGCACCTATGTCTGGTAGCTTCGTTACCTGTGTGAAGAGGTGCGATGCATAAGCTCAAGTATGGACCTTGACATATCTACCTGAGACAGCTTACCTGGCCAATATTAAAGGTAGAATACTTGCTTTCAAAAAGTCATCGAAGTAGGGGAAATTAAAAATTACAATCTCGCTGAAAATACATGCAATTTTAAAAGACAGTACACGGAGAAATGAATATTTTCTTATTATAATGACATAATGATTTAATTGGCCCTTATTGCAGAAAATATTGTACATTATTTATTTTGAAACTACATGTACTATTTATGCTGATGTTTATGGGGCAAAAATTGCCTTGCTATTTTGAATTGTTATCGAATAAAGACTATTATTTCCTGACGGATGAAAATTCGAAGTTTCACTATTCTCACGCAATCAGTCATTTATTACAACTTATTTTATTTTATCATATACATGTATATTTACTAAAGGCGTCATTAGAGGGACATTTGGAGTGAAAAATGAGTCATAATAAGTAGACATTATCATTAGGAGGACAATTTGGTGTCCTCTTAACGTGTTTACGTTTTATTTCTCATAGAAGGCCCAATTTTGTTATATATCTCTCTCTATATATCTAATTTTACTAAAGGCGTCATTGGAATGACATTTGGAGTGAAAAAATGAGTCATTAAGTAGACATTAGGGTTAGGATTAGGGTTAGGATTAGGTTTAGGATTAGGGTTTGGTTTAGGGTTAGGGTTAGGTTTAGGGTTAGGGTTAGGGTTAATGTCCACTTAATGTACCATGTAGGGTTATATATATATATATATATAATGTGTGTATGGATGATGGATAGAGGGATAGACACAGAGACAGATCCAGAGGGATAGATAGAGAGTTAATTATAATATATAATCTTTTGTGTTGTATACATTTCTTTAACTGAAGAAAACCAACCTAAACATCCGCTTGAAAAGAAAAGAGCATCTTGCAAAAGAAATGTCACGGCTGTAGTGTCAATGTAATAAGTGTAGTCATCGCACGAACCATTACCAATGAAAACCAGACCAAAATAAAAATGCATGAAATGTATTACACCTTTAAAATCCACCCATGCCAAAAAGAAGACACCGATACATAATTGCATCAGTCTCCAATTCTAAACCGGAACTACTTTTTTTCAGAGCAATCGCGACGTTATCGCAATCGGAAGAGCGGAATGATCATAGAATGAATGAAATTTGAAAATGTCTGACATGAAATTGCTTGTATTCCGTAGCAGTTCACTGACAGTGACACTGCAGTCTAGCGTATTTTCAGATTGTCATTATTATTTCCGGGAGGCTAAATTCAACTTGAATTGAAGTACAGAAAATATACCATTGATCTCAAAATGGACGTTTGTCAAGTTCACGTGATTTTTGTTTTCTCTTTCGATTGTATTGGAATACTGATGTATATTATCTATGGTTTGTGAAGAAATGAAAAGTAGAGTCATTCGTCGTGAAGTATTTGAACGTTTTTTGTTTTTTACTTCTTTAGTTCCTATTATATTATATTGAGGACGAAAATAAATGCGAGTGAGCGATTATATTGCAAGTTGTTTTTCTTCATTTAGGTATACAACGCTTCTGCATTTTAGGATAAAATATCAAAATTAAAAATGAATTATGCAATAATAACAACACAAACTAACAATCGCGGAAGAGGTTTACGGTACACCATGTGTAAAGTCCTCGAAGGACTAAGGGAAGTAGATAGAAAATAGAAGTGAGATGGAAAGGCGAGAAAGTGGAGGTTGGAAGGAAGAGTATCTTTCGGAAGTGAGTATAGTCCTGAAAAGGACTGTAAACCAGAAAGTTGTAGGCAGGATGAGAGGTTTGAGTAGAAGACTGGATTGAGTTGGAGAGTTGAGTAGGCGATATATATACAAGTATTGGATATTGACAATGACAATGGTCTGCCTACGAGCATATGCATGCTATGAAAAATAATAAGTATTTAATTTTTCTACAAACTCCTCTTTCATCGTAAACATATTGATTGATAAATAAACCACGATTACTTTTTAAAAAAAAACAGATTTGTAGTTCGACTTGATATTCCTCTTCGTATTGCAATTCGTATTCTGGTTTTATTTCGACACAGTGGAGAAGAAAAATTACCGTTGTAGCCTATTTCTTTTCTTGTGCAATAATATTTATGCGTAATATTACTTGTCATGTCCATTTTATTCGTAATCAAAGAGGCTCATTTGACAATTTCATTTCCGGCATTACATGGTCAACCCAATGGGAAGCTCCGGTGGAATAACTTTTTCTTTCGTTTTACCTAATTTGGTAACTTACAATCACCCACAACAAACGATGGACAATGTAATTAACTTGCATGACTCACCTGTTATGTTTTCATTTATTTTAGATCGACTTGAGGAAAAAAACTTTCAATTTTCCCCTAGTTTACGTCAAAATTAATATTGGAGCATGGAGGGATGCGTGAAGGTCATTGCAGTTCATCCAAGTCTCGCTTTGGTCGAGGCCTTGTTTCTTACCGTACCCCGCTGACAAGCTACCCACATCACACCGACCAACACACGGTGACTAACCCGCCATCCTCGCTCTCGCTCTCCGCCTCCAAACTCCCGAACAACTGTCCTCATTGTCCAAATATTCGTCATTCCCAAGAATTAAATCACCGTCGCTTCGCAATTATATGATAGCTGCGTGGTAGGGAAGATTTGGAGCGGATACGTCTTATTGCTCTTGTTTAACATTTTGAACTTGAATTTTAGGGGGTCCGTCCAGTCCAGGCGGGCAGACTTGAGGTCTATATTTAGCGACCCGCGCGATTGTTTAACAGTTGCGGTGATGTGCGTTTTTACCTGTACGTCCGTCGTAAGTTGTACCGTGCGAAGGCCGCAGAACACCTATGGTCTGGCTATATTTAGCACGCAAGCCACCGGGGGTGAGTCCTTCGATACCCCTCAGACCTGGTAGGAGGGGCGGTGAGACTAATGCAGATGGACAAGTTTAGCCCTTGTTCTTCTAGTTTCTCTCTTTCTGTCCCTCTTTCTCTCATATGGCAGCCCAGATGCTGACAAAATGGGTCGACGAATAAGGTGGTTGCATGAGTCCAGATGTGTGTTGTTGTTTTTTTTCTCCCTCGATTCTCCCATGAAAATGATCTGTACGTGGACTAATGATGCACGATGGTGTAGGTTTCTCATTCAGATATATTCCTCGGAGAATATATGCTTCTTTCCTTATACATGTACAAAAGACTGATACGAGGATGATTGTGATGGGTGTGGATGTATTGCTGTTTTGGCACCTCCATTGGCACTCCTAGAATTTTTTGGATAATTTTCATATCACGTCTTTTGTGTAGGGTACATCCCATTTTTTTTTTTAAATACATGATCAATGATGGCTTCTAACATTATATTCGTATTATATATGTCACTAAGTACCATATCTTTCTCTCTGCACACATACAAACACATGCGCGCGCACACGCACACGCACACTCACAGATACACACACAAACGCACCCGGCGATTTTCTTTTAAAACTCAGTGTTACCTCTGAAATTTTAGGCCTATAGACGGAAATTATCATCAATATTATTTTGTTGATAGATGCTTCTGGAATTTTCAATTTCAGGATATTTGTTGGTATTATCATTGTTAGTTTCTTGTCTTTAGATCCTTTTTATGAAGGAGATTTAGGGTTACTCCAGAACGCTGATTTGTGCACGGTATATTACTTATTAAAAAAAGAGATGGTTTGGAAAATGGACAAATTTTTGGAAAACCTGAAATATTTCTATTAGATGCATTTAAAAGATTCATAGATGATAAAGCTTCCAATTAATTAATAGAACGATTAATAAATGAAACATGGAATTGAAAAATGCCGCCTTTTCAAAAGCGAATTGGTCTACCAAACTTGATTTTTTTTTTTTTTAATTCCTTTTCGAAATTCTTCATTTACCTTCATGAACTACACATCGTTCTCTGTAATGTGTAATAGGTCATTAGTTTCATACACGTTTAAATCCTACACAACCTTAAAGCATGAGGTGAACATAAAATCAAATTCGAAATGAGAGATTTCGCATTTCTATTAATCTCATCTTTCTTCACTTTTCTAGATTTCCTGTTGATTTCGACTGGTTGACATATGGTCACGCTTCGACAGCTCTGGACGAGAGAAGACATGTTCAAGACCAGTTTGTCTGCGCAGAATTAAATTCTAATTAGTGACCTGAAAGCCACCGTATCCATTTCTCGCCAGGTCTGTCACTAGACTTTAATTGTACGCTACGTTCAGCACATGGTGGGTTTGTTGAAGAGACCCGTTTGCTAGCTCGCCCGTGGTGTGAAAGCCTAACGGCCACAAAATGATCGTGAGAATTCGGCCTTTTCCCAACCAATCACCGGCCAACGGGCCGTTTTCATGACAGCTCAAGCTACAATTAATTTGTTTTAAAAACTTTAATATGTTTCTTTTCTGACTTGTGACATTTCGCGGACCTGGGAGTCATGAGGAGAGTGGGTGGAGAGATCGACGAGAGGGTTTTTTTCTCAGCTTAGTTGATTCCAGATTATTGCCAATAATTTTCATTCATAATTCTGTCCCGTTTCTTAAATCCATCTGTTAACAATCAACCAGAGAACCCAAATTTAAAGCATCCTATACATTGTGTTCCCTGTAATGAAAATCGAGTTTTTTTTTTGGTGTTGTGTCATTTTTATATTTGGTTGACAACTGATGTTCAATTCCTGTTCACATAACAACCGATATAATGCCCTGTGAGGTTTGATCGTTTTTGAAGGTATCTAAGATGTTTAGGCTCTTTATACCAATTAAACTCAAAGCTTAATCTATTTACGAAGGATTAATGTTTTGAATTCAATTGACGACTGACAATTTACTATTGATGGCAATTGAAACTGTTAATGTCTCGTTAATGCATTGCAGAAAGCACATGATTCAGTCGCAGACCTATTACAATGATTCAATACATACGCATCCGCGAATGGCGCCTCCCGCGGTCACGTGATAAATCTTGTAACCGGAGCGCAGATCTATCAACATACAAGGCACGGTTCAAGGTCTAACTAAATCTATCTACGCATCATTCAATCCCGTTGCTAATAATGATTTAAAACGATTACTCCATCGCTCTTTTCTCCATTATAAATCGGAAAATCTGAGGAGTTATGGACATGAGTTTGGCCTCTGCTAAGCTCATTACATTTCCATTGACTGGATACAATAACATAATAATCTCTGGCGGACAGGATGCGATGGGAGTAAGGAGCACATCTTTATCCGTCAGTGATGATGTACCGATAATTGAGAGAGGAGTTCCGTTACGTGTTAGCAGAATCCCGCTGAGATTTCTATTAGTCCCTGATTGGCAGTGCGCAAATACGAGAGGGGTACATCCTATAATTATACAATATAACTTCAATGATGTGTGTTGTGGCGAAGGTGTATATAAACGAGTACAACATTTCAAGGACCATGTCACCACAACAAAAAATAATTCAACTTCCTCCCAGGCAATTTGATACACCGATTTCTAGCATCAATTTCTTTAATTTGTTAGTATATATAATTTAAACAAATATAATAGATTATTAACGTTATGAAAGTAACCAGTACTATTAGATTAAAATGATGGCAGAGCGTAAAATTGAGTGGATTATATATTCTTTGTTAATACAATATAATTTCAAATGATGTTTGTTGTAGCGAGGGCGGTGTAACGAGTAAGACATTTCAAGGAGTAAGTTACCCAAAACCTAAACTAGTTCAACTTCCTCCAATGCATTTGGATGTATTGATTTGTAGGAAATCTCATACACTGTTTTGATAACTAGCATGAAGAGAGAATAGAATATAGAATATAATAATGATACAATATGATCAAAATGATGAAAACTGGCGAAAAAGCGATAAAAGTGATACGAGAGGGTATTTCACTTGTAACAAAAACAAAAACAAACATCAGATCAGAAAAGAAAACTTATTGTCATTCTCATAGTGTTATCCACTGATGTTTTATTGACTTATCTGATTATACATAAAGTATTTTTGTATAGGCCAAGGGTAAATTCAAATTTTGCTCCTTTTTATTATTATTATAGCAATATGTGAATGTTATCTTCCATACAATATGTAACATTTACAAAATACTGAAATGTCCCCTCGAGAAAACTAACACGAACGATACAAAAATGAGGAACAAGAACAACTTATTTAAGGTCAATCACCGTCCTACTTCATGATCTAAGTGCTCTAGGTTGATATGAGAGGTGTAAATGAACAGAATGACAGCATCATTGGGTGACATCGAGACAAGTGCAACTTGGCAGAGTTATTTCGTTTCTAGCCATACCGTACATCTATCCCTACCAGGGATGGCCTATATTTTCAGGAAGGTCGTAAAGTAGCAAAGGAAATATGTCGAGCGAAACATTAATATGGTATGATTCGTTGGAAGAAATGAAACGACAGGCGATACTAGATTTCTGGATAAGTATGTCACATGGCATTGGCGTTTGCAACAAAAATGCTTTCCGTTCCAGGGTTTTGTCTCTCGTTATGTGGTGGACACGTGACTTGACAGTGGATCAAATGGTTCGTGTCTCAGTCGCGGTATTAATGTCCATTATCATTTATTTCAATTTTTCATTCTAAACTCAGACGTAGCAAGGAGTTCCTTGGATGTAGTAAATGGGAACCTTACTCAGCAAGGAAAATATCTGTTAAGGTTTTCGAATATCTTATTGCAGCTTGGCACAAGCCAGGGGAATATTAGTGCTTTGTAATGATGCTACTCTCCGTCTTACTATAGCTACTACTATACGACTAATAATTATAATAAAACTACTACTACGACGACGACTCCTACTCATCCTATTACAGTGCTTCTTGTTCTTGTTCTTGTTCTTCTATTATTACTACTATTGTTACTACCACTACTACTATACTACGGCGAAAACGGAGACGTTGGTGACTTGTTATTTTTATTTCCGTATAATAAAATCTGATACAAATACATACAAAATAATCTTACAGAGAAAAGGGGACCGTATACGGCTGGTAGCCCATACGTTGGTGACTATGAATTTAACTGCACAAAATCATGATAAAATGATTCATAAAAGTACACGTACAAACACCTAAATAGGCCTTTATTTTTTTACGGGTATTTTTTTTTTTAAGTCATGAAGCTCATGGCGTGGCACAATAACACTTATAACGATCATGTATATTAGTTTTAATTAAAATTATCTCTACCGAATAGATAACAGGACCTTACTGATGAGGTGTTGCAAAACTAAAATTGGAAACAAGGTTCATCAGCGGTCAAGCCGTGAAGATCCAAAGATCCTATAGTTGGTTCATAACCACAGTCACAGAACTATATTCCTTTAACAAGATTCATTTGGTGAGCGCCGCGACGCTAATTCGTAGCTTGTTATTCGTTTAGCGCCGACTCTCTGTCAGTGTTGAAACATGTCTTAATTATTCGTCCAACCCTCCCGCGACAATTGGTCCCTCGTTAAGAGAAACATATGACTCTACCGCATCATAGTGGCCTATTTTAGGCAAATTTCAAATGTAGAACTTATTTAAAGGCTTTTAATTGGTATTTGTGGGTGAACAGCATTATTCATAACGAGACAACGAAATAATTGATCAGAGTTTTAAGGGAAGGGCCTCATTTATTACAAACGCAAATAGAAATTACATGGTTAAGGCGTGTCTGTGCAATATTTCAATTAAATGTGATTGGATTTTGTATTGTGTCATATCTTAGAAGGAGAGCATTACCACTAATTTTCAACATGTATCAACGTTTAATTAGTTCATTCAAGGTTGGTATTCGGTTAACGGTAAAGTGAAGTGCGTGGAATGATCAGGAATAGGATAAGTTTCGCTGACTGTGATATATGGTATAAGAATGATTCATTGTATAAAGCCGACACAGTAAAGATTAATTTCACAATTAATCTGGAAAGGACCAATGGAGGACATGAAAAATATGGACAGCAGTTTACAACGATTTAAGATTTTTTTTTTAATGGGATTAATGTTGTTTTTGCATTTTGCGATATGATCTGCATAAGATAACATTATTTTGACAAAACGATTGAACGTATGTAGTTCTTTAGTTACATAAATTATATTCTTAGGACCACACACTTTTAAAGATAAACTCCAGTTCTGGTAAATAAAAGAAAATTAATGCTCACAGAATCAAACGAAACTTACACTGAATGTTCAACATTACAAATAAATGACATGTGCCAAACAATTTTTGAAGAAAATGTATACTGGCTGAGTAATGAGCATAGAAAGACAAGGAAATCAAGGTGGTACTAGCCCCGACACCTTGTGTGTTGTCCCATATACAGCTTTCTGTGTACAATGCTTGTAACTTTACCAAGACTCGGCCAAATTTATTATGATTTTGATGACTCCAGAACCTTGCAGTGCACACCAATACTTACATGCTACGTGATCAACTGTTCCTGATCCATTCCACACCTTTTCTTTCACAATGCAATCGCATTACCAAAACTCACCTTTATCTTTAATTTGGACGAGTGTGTGACGTGTATAACGGTGAATTATTTTCTTTAGCCGGTTGAGGGTGTGACAATATTTTTATGAATAGCATCATCAATTCTACACAACTTTGCTCTGTTATATCCGTAATCAAGGAGTGTGACTTTAATGTGTACTTAATTTACACGGTCACGCTAATTCATATATTAGGCTCGATTTGATAATATTTTATCGCTAGCAGCTTTCCCTTTTCTTGTTTAACTCGAAGAGCCTAAACCAACGAGCAGGATATGAATGTCGGATAAGTAAGCGAGATTCATACCTTAAAATTTATATTTTAAAAAAAAGTAGCTACGAACCCTGTCATGCTTGCAGACCGGGGCATCACCGGCTAAAAATCTGTTACCATTGGACATGTCTGATCATTCTATTGGGAAGCTTATACTCGATTGTGATTGGTCATAAGTTTGACCCCGTATCACGTACGATGCAAGTTCAAGGGTTATTGAACTTTTCACGTCTCCCCGGATTTGTTCGAAGCGTTAGGCATACTAATCCTACACGAAGATTAATCATAGCTTGGTGTAATTCTTGTCAATATCTTATAGATCTGCCTGGAAGCTGAGCATGCTATAAACACTAATCTGTACTAGTTCGACGGCTCTCAGTGGCTATGTAGCGCGACCTATAGATTCGTGAACCGTTTCTGGGATTCAAGACTCAATACGGGTTCCTTCTTATGTCGCGCTCCTGTCCGTAACGCCATGAAGCTCTTGGCGCTTCGACATCATCAATATCCTTTTTATAAAGCTATACAAATCATCAATGGTTTTATATTTGAAGAAAGAGATCAAAATTAGAAACAGTTTGAATTCGGCTGTCCTTATCGAATGTTTCATTTTCTTTTACGTTGTATACAGTGCAATGCCAAGTAATTTTTATCGCTTTGATTTTCCATAAATCTTGTATGTAATATTTCGTATCTTATGTATTAAATTATCTTAAAACTTCAAAATGATTTTAAGTGATTCCAACAATGGTTAAGAAGCGCCAATTTGATCTATGTTCATTTTATGAATCTAAGTTAGTAAAGCACAAGATTTGCGTTCTTTCTATATTGTTGCCATGAGATAAAAAGAAATCAATTATGTTGAACAACTGCATAAAGTACACATTATGGACATAGGAGTTTACACGGTAATTACGGGCTAATTAATCATGTTAAGCGACACAATTTCGAGAGTAAATTAATGACCAAACCATGTTACCTAGGCGGTACCCTCGGCGCGGGAAACGAGAAATTTCCCTTTGAGAAGAACTTCAATTACCGACAAACTTACACGGCTGCTCGGGGATCTCTTGCAAACGAGGTCCCTCCCGTTGACGCGATGAAAAGTCTTCTTTCTTTAATACTTCCAAAAGTTTTATGAATGCAAGTTATTTTTAATCAAACTTTATCATCAGAACTGAGATTAGGATGAACAAAGAGTCCATTAATGGACTTGGAAATAGACCTAGATTAATAGTGTTTAGAATTGTGAAAATTGAGATTGGGTGTAAAATATAAATCTTTTGAATGATTCGTTTTATGCCCAAATTAATTTTCTGATAAAGAGGCAATAATCATGATTTTAGTATGATCATATCAAAGAAAACATATAGATATCTAGGATCAAAGACGGGTAGAAGAAAAAAAGTTTCCCCCAAACAAAAACAAAAAAAGAAATATAAAAGAAATGATAATGGTTAATAAACAAATGAATAATTAAAAAGATAAAGTAAACTTAATCGGGAGAGAGAGATGTAAAGAAAGAGGGGAAATGAAGAGACAGGGAGAGAAAGGGAGAGAGAGAGAGACTCGGGAGAACGACAGTCAGACAGACAAAGAAAGTTTATATGTGGAGGGAGGAGGAAGGGGCAAGGTATTCCTTTATGGAACGAGATGAAAATACAAAATATCAAACATATTCTAGAAAGAAAAATAGATATAGCACATCATCCGTTGAGATATTTAAAGTTTTAAAAGGAAAATAGGCCTACCAATACGGAACAGAAATATTTTGTCACTCTGAGATTAAATGATCAGCGAGGGTGCTACTATAAACGTCTAAAATATCTACTAAATGCTTAATCTGTAAACTAATATCATACCAGCCCCTAATTATCACTGAACAGCTAAATGGGCTACGCCCGCCCAAATTAACATCGATAGTTGTATTTTGGGGGCCTCTTAAGCCATGCGAGCATAGGGTTTCAACTACAAAGTTGGATTTTAGTAGCCATATGTGTCTGTACCCGAATCATCTTGTAGACGGCGGTAATTACATGTCGTCTCTTGCTAAGTCGAAAGTTTTCGACAAGTAGAAAGTATAGTTACACCTTCTTATTGGTTTGAAATGAAAGACTGAAATGATTAGTTACATGTACCTTTAATCTACAACATATCTGGCGTATTTATTTGTTGTAAGGAAATGATTTTAAACAATAACAATAATTATCTCTATTTATGTAATCTTTATTTTGCATTACTGTTCAATGAAATGTATAAAGAAATGCACACATGATATTGCCTCCACGTAAAATTATGTATGATGTAAGTAGCAATAGGGTAGGATCGGTAAATTTAAGGCGGTGCATGTGCGGTACATGTTGGCCTTACTTGGTAAAATGCAAGTGCGATAAAGAAGCGAGAGTGTGTGCGGTAGGAAATTGTGTATCTTCTTCTCACCCTTTTTCTCTCCAACTTTTCACTTCAATCTTGATTATATGTCTTTTGTCCATTCAGTTTAGGGGCATTTTCCTCCGTGGCACCCGTAACTACGTCAAAATGAAGAACCAAATTATCAAAAGTCTATAGTTATGTTCAACAAGAGTAACACATCTAACATTGCAACCAACAAGAATGGTTTCATGATATCTTTCAGAAACTAGTATAATTGTAGTGAGAAATACAAAGAAACATCCGAGAACAAAAAATAGAAAATGAGTAAAATCCAAAGAAGCTGAAAATTTGTTGTAAAACATATAGAGGGAAAACTACAAAGAGTTGAAGAGCATTTGTATGAATGAACATCATCACTGTCTCAATTATGAAGTCAAACATGATGTCACAACGGAACAAAAGAGACAAGGCTTTAAATTGTTTCAATATTCTCCCTATGGAAAAGCATTTCTTCAGGCCTACGACCTCCTACTATGATCTAGTAAAACATCTTTAAATAATGATGTTTCGTATGAAAATGCTCATTCATACATAGTACGACATGAAGGGTATTGGAGGCATTACCAAGAAAATGATGATACCGAGTGTTAAACATGCCCAGTAGATCATCCCTCGTGCTCCAATGTTAGGGGTGAATGTTCGCTCCCCTTACACCCTCCTGGGGAACACAAGACAGTGTCGATTAACAATGACGGGAAACAAGGCTAAAAAGAGAGGAAAAACATTATTTTAGCTTTTCGAAAAACTCTAGGCAAATCTTCATCAGCACATTTATCCATGATTTGTAATTATATGATTGAAATTTAAAACAGCAGGTAATGAAGGTTAGAAGTTAGAAGCGGGAACAGTACAATTAGTGTCGACAAATGTATTAATATTTGTAAATTGGCAATAATTGTTATTAAAAATGAGAGTCTATAAATCTCTAATTTTAATAGATATTCAAATGCATAACAACACTCTCGAAATAGGTTTCTCTAAGTATAAGCAAATTTGCAATGGATTTTGGTAATACATACTGAAGTCATAATAAAAAGGGAGAGGTATTTTTTTATGACTAAATTAATCAATGATAGAATGTCAGATGTTTTTCAAAATGTGCAAACTGTAAAGTTGATAGTCGTGGGTGAGACTTCATGCTTCTGGGAATATACGTGACCTGCACATCTATGAAGGGGCATCTCCCCCTTGTTACCCCAGTTTTCGGAATGATTATCCCTGAGGGGGAGTTATCTTTGTTAGCCAAAAAATAGCACATAGCCTTATTCAGATTTTGCCTCGGGCAAAGATACACAGCTGTGAAAAGGATTGTTCTTTTTCTTCACTCAACGCTGAGGGAAAAGAGGATTTCGAGGCCAATGCAAGCGTAGATGTAAGTTAATAAAAGAAACTTTTTAGAGTTATATAAAAGGAATTATACATTTTATTGCGTAAAATGTATGTATAATTTGATAATTTTGATGGTGATAATATTAATGATAATAATAGTAATAATACTAATAGAGATGATAATGATGATAAAAATAGTAATGATAAAGTTAACAATAATAATAATAATGATGATGAAAATATTTTTTTTTTTAATTGTGTGTGTGTGTGTGTGTGGGGGGGGGTTATAGACCAAGAAGATGAAATGATTATTAGACCATATGGATAGTAGACGGGCTGGGTGTAGACCACATGGGTATAGACTAATTGGGTAGCAGATGAACTGGTTTGAAGACCAAACGGTAATTCACCAATAGAGATCGCTGGGAAGGAATCCCTCCTCTCGCCCTCATCGCACATAGTTGATGTTAATTGAAACATTTGACGCAGCTCGTCATGCATGATATGACATGATCATGTAACGAGTAAAGGGATGATTCATCCGCTCACTAGTCTCTCTTTATCATCGAGGTCGGTTGTTGCCTCCCATCTTTGATTTTGATCGCTGTATACATAGGGGCGTAGCAACATGAAGAAGTTTATCGCTGTTGAAGAGAGTTTTGTTAAGATAAAAGAATCATTACGGTTTTTTTAATACAAGGAAAGATGTTGGCCCCCACCTCTTTCAAAAGTCCCCTCCTAACATTATACCATTCTATTTGTGTGTAACGCGAGTTCTCTCTCTCTCTATCTCTATTTTTCTCTTCCAATATTCTTTTATTTTCTCTCTCCGTGAGACTTTACTCATCTCTTTCCTTCCCCTTCTGACAAAAAATGATGAAGGCATTATCTAGCACCACACGAAGTGTGAAATCTTTACTATCCATCTCCTCAAAAAAGGGCGATAGCGGTTGTCAGATCCAAGCAGGTCACTCCATTTCACTTTCGTCAGTGTACTTCGTGCAATTATGCCAAAATGGTTATGCCTCATTACTTCCTAATTTGAAATTTGCGGGCAGCAATAAACCGCTCATAACTAAGCGTATAAACCCTATATATAATGATGATGCTATCCTAATACAATTATTAAAGTGACCTTTACGAAAAATAAAAGTAAGGTCGACTTCCGTCATGCAATGCGCGGTCCAAATAATGTTGACTTTGCGCGTACGGTCTATAGGCGTCGCCCTATTAATGATAATGAGGTGAAAATGATAGCGCGCACTGCTTCGTTAGAATGTCTGTGACACGCCATTGAGTAACACGTCACAGTCATTTAGCGTAACACGGCAGCTACTGTGCACTGCTAATAGGATATTGTCAGGCAACTCCTCCGCCCACTTTTTGTGTGTGTGTCGCTGTTGTACATGTGTGATGTAATTAGCGGGGATATCATCGCACGGACTGGCTGGAGTCGGCGAGCTCGTTTGTGATGCGATGATCTACTTGATGAAGACGTTCAAAACGAGTGGTGACACAGTCATAGACTACAACGCCCTATGTGACTCAAAGACAAATGCTCAACCATCATCAATTTTTTGTTTAAAGTTCGTCTGAAAGAAGAAAAAAATATGAATACAAAAAGGTGAAAATAATGCCGACATGTAGACATGTAATTTGTCTATAAATAACACTTGAAAAGCATTTGCAGTCCAGAAGTGACGACATACATTGTATAGTTAGCTGTAACAATGGCTGACACAACAAAGAAGGCAGATAGCCAGTTATGACCGTCAATGACGTGAGAGTTACCCCCCCCCCCCCCCCAAAAAAAAAAAAAGGGGTGGAAGGGAACCGAAAGGGTTGAAAGGAATATAAAAAGAATTCCATGATATTAATGTTGTGTTATGTAGTATACCATAGAGTGGAATTCATGGCAGGGATATATACGGAAGAGCGACATTCGGTTCATTCGTTTAATATCTAAATTCCTAATATTTCTTGAAAACAGAAGACAAATATAATTATTATGCAATGATGAAGCTTAAGTTCAATAAAATAAACGTAATCAGTTTGTTCGAGTACTCTTTATATCTGAATTTGCGATATTAATTCGTCTAGTTGTCTGAGATATTAGGGGCTTTTAGATTCACACGAAGACAATGGGGATTGCTATGATCGACGTCCTTTTAATGCACTGCCTTGAATGGACGTCACACGTATCAGTCCACGCAAATCTAAAAGTCCCTATTGTCTTTTATGCGTCTACATACAGCAATTTCGTCTCTTGGGCTTGACTTATGGATTATGAGCGCAATCATTTCTTAGCATAATATTGTGATTGTAGAATACTTTGTTCTAATATCTATCTCCTCTTTCGGACTTATAAATCTTAATTAAAGAAGAGAAAATCAATATTGGTGAGTGGTATTCAGGATTATTTCGTTTGATATGGAATCCCTGCTAAAAAGAAAGAAAAGTATAATCCACTCACAAAAGAGTAATTCAACCTCAATCTTAGGGTGGTCACTATTTGGAGGTGGATTCCACCCCCCGGAGGAGGCGCGAATGCTCAGTGGTAGAGCAGTGGTCTCGTAACCAGGAGGCCCCGGTTTCGAAACCAAGTGGATGCACGTTAGCAAGGTATTGATCCTCATTTCCAAGTCCCCTGGAGAGGACTTAAAGCATTCGGTCCCCTGATTAATTACTTTCAAGCAAACACATGCTTTCTTACCATTTAGGTAAAAAAAAATAATTAAAAATGACTCCTCAAAAAATGGATTACCACTCTTCTTTATCAAAAGAGTACTCCTCCGTATTCAATAAATTTGGGAAGCAGTATTAAAATTGGGCGGTTATAATCTCATGGATGTTCACTAAAATCAATTTTCTTGCTCATAGCCTATCTATATTTCTTGTTTGTTTGTTTTTAATCTTAAGGCTGTATCAATGTTATTCTCATTGAAAATCTACCTTATGCAAAGAAACTAGCAAATAAAAATTATGATTTATTATTTTATTTCCCTCTACGCACCACGCTCGTGCTCGCCCACACATACAGGTAAAACCTGCCAACTGGGGATATATATCTTTAACTATCTGGTTAAAGATATATATCCCCAGTTGGCGTCTTACTATGAAAATGTGGATGTCTTGAGACTCTAGCAGGCAATGGGTAGTTGAATCCTCTTTGGTCACTTTTACCGAAATTAGCAAAAAATAAGAAAGTTATCAACTGGGGATATCCACAGTTGCCAGTGTATCCCCACTGAGAGATTATGTGTACATATGATTATCCTCATTTCACACGTCTTACAGGCCCATACACAATTGCTCGCTCTCTCTCTCCCTCTCTCTGTCTGTCTCTCTGTCTGTCTGACTCTCTCACTCTCTCTCACATTCTCTGTTTGTCTTACTCCGCCCCCTCTCCGGTCTCCCCCTCCCTGTACTTATCCTCTCTCTCTCTCTCCCCTCTCCCTCTCTTTCCCTCTCTGTCTCCCCCCCCCCCCCTCTCACTATCTCTCTCTTCCAGTCTGACACCCCTCTCTATCCCTATCATTCTCTGTTTGTCTTACTCTGCCCTCTCCCTCTTTCTCTCTCTCTCTCTCTCAATCTTGATCTCCCGTCAAACATTGTCTCCCTCTTCCTTATTCGATCTCCTTGCAAATATATACAAATGAAAAAAGTATGTGATTTTTACAAAGATATTTATTTTCAACATCAAATAGGAAGCACGATTGATTTCTTTCAAAGTAATCTGATAAATATAATTACAATTTATACATTTATGTTGTCTTCTTTACAATCTTCTGTCTAAGTGTAAAAGTACATCATACATTGCTGTTAGCAGTTTATCAATACTTTCATGGTGATCTTTCAGATCAAGGTGTCAACAAAATTATTAAAGGTGTGCAATAACTTCAATGCCAAATTAATCGTATCAAAAATAATACAGCGCTATGAATTTGCATGTGTTTTGTCAATTGTATTCCTTTTATACCTCAACAAATAGACAATGGATGAGAATATTTTTGGGGGAATTAAACTGCTCTCAATATCTAATCCCAAGGAGTAAGCCGGATAATGTCGTAAAAACTTTACCAAAGATAGAGTAAATTGATTAGGCGTATCGAAACACCAATGCAATAGAAGATAAAAAAAAATTAAAAAAAACTTTTTGAAGCATGAAAACTGATATGAAGTGCTATCCTGATTTTGTTATAAAATGTTTAAGCAGACACTTCATCTGATCGGAGTATTCTACTAAATCGCATGCCATTGGTGTTTTTATAATCATTAAATGCGTTGATCGGTTGGACGGTAATACCCGGAATAGGATTTCATGCATAACAAATATAAAGTTATACTATCTACAAAATGTGTAACCATGATTTGTTCATTGATTTTGAACACAAAATTGTTTTTGTAAGAAATTTTTAAAGTTAAATTCCCATCGACGAGAGATACTGTAATGGATGAAGCTTGTTTAATGCTAGATACAACGTTCATATGATTTATCATAATTTGTCAAAATATGTGTAGCTATTTCCTTTAAAATAGGTCAGAGCATTATCTCTCTTTGGTAAGATATTGATTGTTTTATCATTACGTTACACAATAACCAATCATTGTGGGCACTTTAATTATAACAATATTACTTTTAAACAATATTTTGATATGGCACTTTGAGTTAATGTACAATGATATAAGGGAAAATAATCTTTAGGATATTTGTACTGAAAGGCATGCCTTATTCATACCAGGAACATAATTACAGGAGTATGACTCAGAAAATCACCTCATGCCAAAAATATGTGACATCCCAGACACATGAGTAGGTAGATCTTTGAACAAAGTTTTTAAAAATCCTTATAAATATCTGAGAGAGCAAACGGTGTGCCCCAAGACATATGTCAGTCTGAAAATTCCACTTCCGAAATGTACCCACTCCTGCCGGAACCCATCGTACCGGGGGTGGCTGGCTTGGGGTAGGGCAGCTGAGCCCTAACAGTCAGACAACCCAGCAAGATGCCTGTTCTATTAGAAACACGAGTAGACAAAAAAAACTAATGAAGATGATCCTTCGAAAGGCAGACAGTTGTTCCTGCGGAATCTTTGCATCGTGAAGGGGTATACTTTTATCATTGTATAGCAGCTAGGCCATGCTGTACATCAGTGAAATAAGAACTTGTTTATGACAGCCAGACGCTGTCCAATCAATGTATAATTGCCTTGTCTGCAATTGATTATAAATCGTACCTGCCGATTATATCATTTTCAAAGGACGTATATAGCAAAGATAAATGTGTCTTAATTTGGCTTTAGTACATTAGGCACCGAGTGTCTCGTTCTCCTATTAATCCGTTCTTTGTCCTCTGTTCTTATCATGATCGACGTCCCGGTCATCCAGATCGATGTCGGCGGGAGAAGGAGACAATTTGGAGATCGACATGCTCGTGTCTTCCTCGTTGTCCGAATCAACGTAATGAACGCTCATCTTATCGTGTTCGTCCCCGCCATCGTTTCCATCGCAACCTCCTCCAATCTGCCGCGAGTCGATCGGCGACATCAGCTCCGACGACGAGTCTTCAGTGTAAAACTCGCCATCTTCGTACATCGGGGACTCGGTGGTCAGGTAACCCTTATCGTCTTTGTGGGTAGGGGTAGGGCTGGTTGACGTCGCGCGGACATCGTTTTTCAGCTCATCGATGTCGCGTTTGAGCTTCGCCCTCCTGTTCTGAAACCACGTGATGACCTGGGCGTTGGTGAGACCGAGTGTCGAGGAGAGTTCATCGCGATCGGCAGGGGTAAGGTATTTTTGGTAGAGGAATCGACGTTCCAGTTCGAAGATTTGGTGGTTGGAGAAGGCGGTGCGGGATTTCCTCTTCTTACGCGGCTGCTGGCGGTTCATAAGTGAGATAGCTTCCCGCTTGTTCGTTGTCGTAGCTGCTGGAAATGTAAAACAAGAAAAGTATGATAAACATTGATATAAAGTACGAGGAGAAACAATCTTAAACTTTCTTTCCGTGTCATATGATAGTCTTATATAAATACAATATTTATATATATATATACATTACAGAAAAAACAAACTATACTGTTAAACAGTTGAAATAAATATCTTTGGTCTAATATTAAATTCAAGCACCACTCACCGAGTTCGCTAATGAAATATCAATGATTATGCCGTATAATTATTTTGGCCATACTAACCAATATAAGGAAAGTCCTCATAAATGTTTTCCATACATCTGAAATTCATATTTCATTGAATGATCTTTAAAGAAATATGTTTTTGCATGGTGATCCGATGAACGAAAACATAGAATCATATTCAAATCAAATCAATATTCAAATAACAATGTCACAGACTACACCAGGCAAACCTCCTCATTTTAAGAAACAAATACACTATCATCTAAAGAGATGCATTAAAATATTGAAATACAAACAATAAGTTGAAAGCTTTATTAATAAAGGGCTTAAGGAGAAAAATTGTGATATGATCTTGTACCTTGTAATTCATCATTTTAATTGAAAGCCTTGTCTTAATCAATAGTTGTTTTTAAATGCAATTGCACGAACTCATATGATATGAGTCAGCCATCTTTATGTAATATTTTCAGTTGTAATTTCAATCATCTATTGTAATTATTATTTTTAAAAGGGCCGAAAAAGAACTATGCGTGTCTAAAAGCTGAATATCAATATATTCATTTGTTTATATTTCACCCTGTCCGTAATATAAACATTCTTGTAATCCTGGTAACGTATTCTCCATTTTAAATCTTTGTGACAAGATTTGTAAAGCGTTTGGTATATCAATTTTGTTAATAACACAAACTCTTTTACCCCGAAAATCAACACTAATTTATGTTGAAGTTTCCAGGTCTCTGGTCAACCTGTGAATCTATTTCCCTAGTTACATGTTTGGCCGATAGCATGAACTTTTGTTACTCAGACTCACGCTTTTTTTTCTCTGCCAGGGACAAGACAATCCTATAATTGTTCCAAATTATCTCATTTGTACTACATCTCCCCATGGACAAACCCAACTTAGCGCCTTGCTTGTAGTATTTACACGCGGAACATTAGGGCAATTTCCTGCGTAGCTCTATTAATTACACGCGGTTGCAGAAGCGATTCTCCGAGCCGAGAGCTCGGGGTCGTACGAAGGACGAGACGCGGGCAACTCCACTCCTCTTATAATCTTGTTAAGTTTAAAAGCGCATGCTTTACAATATTATAAAATTACGCTAAACAAAACAATTTTTTCGATAGTTATACCATATGGGATTAGTAAGTCCTACGGAGGATGAGAGGAGCACCCCATACTACTTTCGAGCTTTTTTAAAGATATAACAATGAGGTCATGCTTTGTTTAAGTTTTTGCAAATTAAAGAAGCCATATAGGGGGTTATACATGGTATAGTTTTTACTTTGAATATTTCAATCGGATTAAAAGGGATGTAGAATTACAACAACAACAAATCTTGTTTTTCTATCCAAATTTGTTTGATATTTGCGAAATAAATTAAAGGTTAAATAAATTTTACAATATCAATTATTGAGGGTTATCCTTAAGACATCAATTTGATTATATGAAGGATATTAAAATGAGTTTTATATTGTGTATTTATTTGGATGCCACGAAGAACTAGTTTTATACCAATATATCTCTCTTGAATGAGAAAGAAAATATCATAAACGATACTTTTAGATTCGTTTTAAAATATCTAGGACTCAACGCTCTCACGGTTTAGTTTAGTTGTATTTCATTTTAGTTTATATATATATATAAATATTAATAACGGGTCATATTTTATGTTCTTTGTTTTTACATTCATGTATATATAATATTTAGATATATTGCTAAGCCATTGTTCTGTCGTGAATTGCACGAGTATGACTATAAGAGACAAAGTTGTAAGTGTATTTAATTAAGAATGATTTATATAGTATATTTTACACTATTTAACTAAAATCAAAAAGATAAGCAGGGAAATAGACTGCATTGGTTTCATCAAATTGTGATGGCTCTAAATTGACTGAGAATAGTCATGATAGCATGGAAAACAATGTGAACAAAGTATATCGTAATATATTTCTGTTTTTCCCATTATACATGTAAGTTTTAGTATTTGTAATAAGCTATATTTATTTCCTATTAAAAAATGTGGAAAATGATCTGTAACAGATTGTTTTTAAAGCTGGGTACAGTTACATGAGGATACTGAAGTGACTGTGATACTGAAGCGTTGTAATATGGTCCTGTTTGCTTTTACTTTCTTTCTTTTTTTAAGTGTTTTGTGCACTCGACAGAGTGCTTTTCGCGCTATATAAGTTAAATTTATTATTATTATTATAAGATAAAAACTATTGTAATAATTGAAAAGATTAAATACCGTCAGTTAATAGAAATACGGTTTCTCATGAAAATATACCGATTTGTTTCGAAACAATAACTGTTTTCTGTATGGATTAATAATTATTTTTAAGGCCTGAAAGTGTTTTGAAACTTGACAAATTACTTTGTCTTTCCAGTTTCAGAATATTGATTTGTTTTCGTACTGTGCTATCATATGGCAGCTTTGGTTATGACATAAACATGTATGTACATCATATACAGTATTCTTACCCTTCATTCAAACTGTATTGTTTAAAATAATTGAAAACACTTTCTTACCTTCAGCGGCTCGTAGTATACTGGTATCCGGGCCCGTGAACGTCTTGTTAGCAAGCTCTTCAAGAGCACTGAGGGGCGAATCTCCATTCTCCCTGGTCTGTTTGACTGTTTTCACCTCCTCAGTCGATCTCTGATGCCCTAGCCTCGGGCGTGGTACCGATGGCGGGCCCGACCAGGACTCCCTCCTCCTAAAATGAGTCGGGGATGAACTCTCGGTGTTGTTATCATTGGTACTGATCTGTGATCCCAGTATGTCTTTGATGTAGAACGATGTGTAAGGTCTGGTTGTCTGGCTCCGAGGCTGCCGGAGAGGGGCGGTCGACAACCGCTGTAGCGGGGTGTAGAGATCATTCATGGTTGAAGTCATCTTGAGTAAGCCGCACTTCTTTTGGTTTCGATTTGGTTGGAAGTATTTCGACGATGTAGCTCTCTCTTAGCAAGTTTGTTGACTTGTCTGTATCCAAAGTGAAGTCTGAGTTTCTAGTAATGGTTCTGCCAGTTTGGTACGCTGAGGTAGTCCATCGAGGGAAGTGGTTGCTGTATCAATAAGTAGCTGGCAGGAACGCTAACAACTGAGCCAGTCACGCAGAAATTGAAATATGGTCGTCATATGGGTAAGATTTTCCCGAATCAAATATGTATGGAAGTGTGGAAATAGTTGGGCCAGTCATAAGAGAGGCATCTAACGAGATAATCAGAAGGTTTAGCCCCCTGAGGTTCTCACCGCGTGCCACTACTTGTCTGCTTACCTGTCACCACTGTCGTTTGTCATGCTAATTGGCCAATCGCCATCCCCATTGGTCCAAAATACAATTAAGCACTACTTTTTCCAGCTTGCTCTGGCCAATCACCGACGGCTTCTTCCAGGACGCGTCGATTACTCGTCCTAGGCGGGGCCAGCCAGCCAGACTCGGAGGTGAACAACACCCTGAGATAAATACATACATTGGTTCACACCCTGCGGCACGCTGGTGTCGCAATGACACATTGAATTTCAGCCGCTGCGTTCCGAGATATTTCACGAACCAACAAATCGTCACCCCGCCGACAAAACCCCAAGTCATAATCAATTCATAATTTAACGGATGCTCATAAAAATCTGTATACAAAAGATTTTCCTGACGTATGAAATAGCTCCAACTCAGGCGGCTTGTCTGATGGTAGTCCCGCAGGTACAATGGAGAGTTTGTTTGATAGAGAAGGGGGCGTGGAGGGGCGGCCCAGTATGAGACCAGGCCGGAGAGCCAGGTGAGCTAAGGTGAGACACCATGGGCATAGCCTTGGGCTTGACAACTTGGATTTAATTGTCGGTATCGAGTTACACGTGACACTCTACAGTATCCGTTAATATGATATAATTAATTTGTTTTGCGCGGCCTTGTGACTTGAAATTAGCTGGGGTTTACTGATAGCCCCACGGCAGATTGATAACACGGCTAGTTAGAACCAGAGAACCTGATTGTTATCCGGAGCAGATTAAAGTAGGAGGGGAGCTTACTTAACTTTGACAAAGAGAAGGCCTTAGAAGTGACGAAGAAAACCCCATATAAACACATTATCTTACTAGCTTTTGATAGACAGGCGAGGGTTCTTTTTGTCGTACATCAAAACTGCCATTTGTGACTCTGATTTCATTTTATATCATTTTTGTTTTTAACAAATTCATTAAATATTTCATTCGTGTTATTGTTCTTCTGCCTATGATTTCCAAGTTTTTGTTAACCACTAGGCTGCTTTTAGTTGGTCATGTTGCTATGGCAACGGAACTAATTTACCGCAGAAACCTGTCATTTCAGCTGAAAAACAACAAACAAGTGCGTCATCAAATGAGGTTGATAATGACTAAGGAAGTGGGAGAAGAAAGCCATTCGAGTCACAAAGGACCAAAGACATTGCATATCAATATTAAATATGAATTTTAAAAATACTCTTTCTTCTAAACTTTCGTTCAAGATTTTGGGAAGTAAGGGATTAAACTAGCAACAGGTTGAGATGACATAAACAATTTCGTACCCAGCAAATTTGTAGGTGATATTTTGATCATATGAAATCTTAAGGTCAATTTTGAAACTTTATTGGTGCATGTATTATTTATCTTTAAATTAATGAAATGAATAAGATGGAATGTGAGAATTTCACTTATTAAGAAATCTTGGATACAATTTAAGTTTATGCAGAAATGAAAAATGAGAATGAAGTCAGAATTTGCATGGTTCTTTTCTCATACTGTTCAGAACTTGATGTAATATTTGGGCTTATACTTTATATCAGAGAAAGGGGTACCCTTCGAGCGAAGATGGTGGGCATTTGGTCATCAAAAGTACTTTTAAAAAGAAAAATCAAACATTCGAGGTTAATATGATAGACAGGTGATAACATGGAAGCTTGGGGTGTCAACCCCCTCCTTAACTTCAAACAAGGGGCTAATACGCCATCGCTATAAGTTTCACCCCTAATGCGGTCGGGGTGGTAACTGCGACAATCAAGGCTAATTTACTGACAGGCGGGTGATAAAATAAAACGCTTCTGTGGGCCAGCCCCTTCCCAACCTGCAGACACGGGGCTACGCCATCGCTATAAGTTTCACTCCAAACGCGATAGGGGTGATAACTGTGACAACCAAGGCTAATTTACTGACAGGCAGGTGATAAGATGAACCCGTCGGGGGGTTTCAGCCCCCTCCCAACCCTCAGACAAGGGGCTACGCCATCGCTATATGTTTCACCCGATCGCGATAACGGGAGCATTCAAGGCTGATATACTGATAGGCAGGTGATAAATGGCCACGTCTCGGGTCGTTTGCACGGGGAGATGTCGGCACTAATTAACGGAGCAAGCCGTGTGACGGACAAACCCGCTTGTCAGCAGCGAGTGAGTGGCAGTTACACACCAACAACCTCAAAGGATGATGGATCATGATAAATGCCCCACTTTCAATAACATTTTACTCATTACATTTCATTCTATGTCAGTATCATTAAATGCACCAGAAGGCAGAGGGCTGCGAGCCAGAGAGCCTCTTTTAACAATAAAAAACACCCTCCCACTAACTATCAAAAGTCGAACACTAATACGCCTCGTGAAAACATTTCACTTCTTACCTATCCACTTTGCTGAATCTGTCCCCAAGTCTCTCGTATCCTCCCATCGACAGAACTCGTTAAAAAGAAATATAATAAGCAAACCTCAATAAATTGATGAGGAAAAGATGGGCAGTAGAGACAAATAAAGGATCAATTATATTTTGGAAGTTTAAAAAAAACCTGACTAAATTGGATTATGGCACAGTTCCCTAAGATTCTACAACTCCCCCGTGCCGTATCCTGCGTGGTATTTGATGATCATATTCTTTAAGAATGTATATCAACGACTATTTATAACTAGACTTTGAATTCAGAATTTTAGAATGCCAATGTTCTTTTCTTTTTCCCCTAAAATATCCTCACTTCTAAATATCCGTACTTCCATAGGCACTCTGATTACGTCTAGAATATTTAGCTCATGTAGGGGCATCTCTAGGAGGGGTGACAATCTTTATATCATCCACAAAAAAAATTTTTTTTGTTCCTTATCGATATTGTCGTTGTTACCAGTATACATTTTCATAGCTCGTGTCAGCAGCTCTAGAAACCTGGGGGCTGGAGAGGATCAGATTTATTAATGGAAATAGTTCACAAAACTTGTCGGCAACTTTTTTTTTCTCAACATCACACCCTCGACGCCCCCATTTATACACTTAAAGAAGATAACATATTTATTAAAACCAAAAGCATGAGGTAAATTGAACCAATAATAGACTGTCAGCTAACCAAACTATACAAGGGGTCATGTTATAATGAGATTGGTGAATGAAGGTCAGAGAGTGGAGTGAGTAGAACATGCGCAGGATAATTTACTCCAACTAATTAAGATAATGGCATTAAAGTTCTACACCAATTTATCTGAAGGTTTAATATAGGAGGACCCCACGAGTGAAGATTGGTCAGAATAGAATACTAGGTTTAATTGCTACAGCATGCATATTAGTAACTCCGCATTATGTTTAGTATTATTTCAAAGTAACATTTGTTTTATTTCATTTCTTGAAAAATATTCCATTTCGGAAAAAAAAGATAGATTATTTGATAAATGATGAAGACTTCCACTTTAAAATGATTCTCCATTTTTCATTGCGATTTATTTTAATTTTTATGAAAAACTATTTTGGAAGGCATTTTTGCATTATATTTTGTCTGTACCTGTTATGATGCCGTGAAATATTAATGTTTCCAATCCACAGATCATGACAGTGAATAATTAGAATCGTTTGATATCAACTGGGGCAATCTCAAAAGTTTACTTTCTATACCTGAAGTTTAAAAAAAAAGGAAAACGGTATATTTTTAAAGCTTTTTTTATTGTTTCATGCACGATAAAAATCTTACCGAGTGAGATGGTATCACCGTAAAATAACATCCGGTAAAAATGAAAGTATCGATGAGAGTAATAAGATCTGTTTTCGCAAGAGTTTTTGTTTGTGATTTGTTATTTATGAGAATTTCAAACCTCCGACGTCAACAACAAATCAAAATACCTTGAGCACCAATTTCATGCTGTTCCCGCTGTCATGTTTGTTACTCGGTATATTACTCTAGAGAATATATCATGTGTGAAAACGAACATTTATATATCCATGTAATTTAGCGGAATGTCTGTACATGGGTGAAAGAGGATAATGTTCATAATTGTTTAATGATATAACGTCCAGTATATTTGCTGACATGGATTATGGGGGTATGAGGACGAAATCGGCCTGGCAGCTATTCGCCACATCCTTCATCGTTCGACAACCAACCTTTTTTTTTTCTTCATTCGCGTATCAACTCAAATATGTCGGAAATTACTTCCGAGGTCATAACCCGAAGAAACCAAGTTCTCCATGGTAATTGAAGTGGTCGTCTAAAGTAGGAATAAATCATGTTTATATGAGACAACTAAACGTGTTTGCCATTTATTTCATGGTCTGCACGCTCGGCAGGCACCAGTCGCAGACATAAATCATATCGCGCTAAAATGGCCCTATTCCAAATTTGACAATGTCGACCCGAGCTCATAACTCTCTCACTCTTCCCCTACTTTCGCCACCCCCCCCCCCCCCTCACCCCCATCTCAGTCGTCTTTATGAAAATGATTTCATGGCTCTATAAAACGATATAATTTTGTTCCTGCCATTTCGACTTCCTCTGAGCATTGGCTCCCTGAGAAACCCCATTGATTTGTTGGTTGAGTGACAGGTCCAAACGAACGGCCTAGAATCGGAAATAATCGCCAATCTTGTTTACTTACCAATGGGACATTTACCTCGGCAGTTGCCTCGCTTAGCTCTACTTATAACATCCTCTCCTTTATTCTCCTTTTCTGATCTCCAATAGTTACTATACTGATACAGAGATAGTAATGATCGGTCATTATTCTTTACATACGTACATGCGTGAGAAAAGTTATTAAATTCGGCCACTCCATCATTTTTTACTGTGTTCTTATGTTATTGTTTTGAATTCCTTCACAACAATTTAATTTAGTCTCGCTGGCGAATTGAAACGGTCTGAGAACCCTTCGAAATTCTTTTAGCTTGATCAGATTTTCGGATGACTTATTAGCAAATATTATCCCACCGCCCCCCCCCCCCCCCCATAGTAATACTCCATCGACGGCCAGGTCTGCGTACATTGTTGCAAGATCAGGCAAACATAATAAATGGTATAATTATGGGAATGAATAAAAATGAAAAGTTCATAAATTGAGTTGTTGTGCATGGGTACAAGTACAATGTAGACATTGTGCATGTTGATTGCTGTCAAGTGACATAGCGAAGGTCATTACACCCAAAGCTGTAGGGGTGAGATATGACAGCTAGTTGTATGGCTTGCAGCTGCCGAGTTCTGATTAATTCATTTTGGTAAAACCCCCGCCAGCATCATTAATCTTGGTGTTAACTTCATATAGAGTCGAGAACAGCCTGGACTATGCCCCTTCCATCACTTTGTAACGATCCCTGATTGTTGAAGAAGCGGAGAAGAGGCCCTTTACTTGAGGTGGATGGAAGATGAAGTATAGCCGTCTTGAAATCAATTAGTCTGTCATAGATTACACGAATGACAATTCCATTTGGATGTCATATGCACTGATAGAGTACATAATGTCTTAAGGTCAACCATCTTGCGTAGCGATAGCTCTTCATCAATTCATTAAATGTCATTGACTGTGGATACATTTTATATGACTTTAAGAAACATTGCATTTTTTGTAAAGATTGAACGCTAGAACCTAGACCTACCTCATAATGTGCGAAATAAATGACTTTCTAAGAGATATCACTGTCGGCCTCTTTCCCGCCACCCCCCCCCCCCCCCTCCCCCTCTACGAGAATTTGAAATTACCAACGGTATGGCAATTTTCTACTAATAAGCGAGCAACTGTCACCTCACATTCGGGCAGAGATTTACATTTTCAATGTTGATAATTTTTTTGCTATTAACTCGCTTCGCTCACTTGCAAAGATTGGGTGAAATTGTGCCCGTTCAAAAGGGTAAAGGTGCTCAGAAAACGAGCATTCGTGCCGAGGATGGACGTCGCAGATCATTAAATAAACATCATGTAGATGTGTTGTGGTCTAGTCACTCTAGTGGATATCTCGTCGGACTGTGGATCACATGGTTTGCGATTCTAGTCCCGCCGCGGGACTAATGTCCTTTAGCAAGACATTAATCTACTATCTCCACCCAGGTGTTAAATGGATACCAGTAATTCTTTGAATAATTATGAGCACCGAAAACTGTACCCTAGCAGAGCCGAAGTAGAATTGGACCACCTTAAGCACATTGCGTGGTGGATAAGTATGTGCGCTATCAAAATATCCAAAATTATTATTATATGATATAATTATTTTGCATTATGATAGGGCCTATGTTATATTATACCATATTGTATTTTATCATATTTTTTTCATAGTTTATTATATTGTATTATTAGTATAGTATTATTATCAATATTATTGCCATCGTTATTATCGTACGTAGTAGTAGTAGAAGTAGCAGTAGTAGAAGTAGTAGAAGTAGAAGTAGTAGAAATAATGGTGGTAGAAGTAGTGGTGGTGGAAGTAATAGTAGTAGTAGTAGTAGTAGTAGTAGTAGTAGTAGTAGTAGAAGTAGTAGTAGTAGAAGTAGTAGTAGTAGAAGTAGTAGTAGTAGAAGTAGTAGTAGTAGAGTAGAAGTAGTAGTAATAGTAGTAAAAGTAGTAGTAGTATAGTAGAAGTAGTAGTAGTAGTAGTAGTAGTAATGGTAGTAGTAGTAGTAGTAGTAGTAGTAGTAGTAGTAGTAGTAGTAGTAGTAATAGTAGTAGTAGTAGTAGTAGTAGTAGTAGTAGTAGTAGTAGTAGTAGAAGTAATAATTTAATGCAAACCTTACATTCCCATTTTAGCAGGGTTCGGAGATCGTTGATAAACCTGACCTTATATAGCAAAGTTTTTAGAGAGAAAAGGGTCGACAAAAAACCGCCTACTATGCATTTAATCATAAAATGGAAAACCAGCTATTAGTTAAATAAAAACCAGTATTAGAAAAACCAGAAAAACCAGTATTAGTTAAATATTTAAAAAGGAAACAGATTATCATCCCTCAATTCATCTTGTCAGCAATTTGTCTTTTTCATATTTCATGGTTATTTACAACTATAACATACGTAAAGAGAATAGAAAAGTGGGATAGTGGAAATTCACCATCTTATTCGGTAGGTAACACACTTTTTCTTCTCCTCTCTCTCTCTCTCTCTCTCTCTCCCTCTCTTTCTCTCTCTAATTTCTCTATTTCTGGGCGATGGCTTCGCCATACTACTGTCCGTTAGACTATTTAGAGTTTTCTTCAGACGATATATCAATGATAATACAATAGGCCTATTTAATACAATTTATTGAATTCATAAAATACTAATACTTAGGCCTATACAATATATAATAACATTGAACCTGGGAAATCGCATTAAAAAGTCAATGGCTTGCAAAACAAACCCTCAGTGATTCCCTTTACAATAATAATAATAAAACAGCACATACATACATAATACGATTTAATATGATCGCTTTTTTGCAGAAGGAGCTTTCCGTGCCCAGCTAGCAGCTAAACCCCAGAAAACACACGTACATAAAAATCCATATGAGATGAAGATTGGATCGCATCTCTCTCATCGGGTTTTCATAATACGGTGTGGCCGCACGGCCGGGCGCGCTAAACCCTCGAGTTTCGGTCGTTTCAGCACGAGATACGGGTGGATCCTTGGGGAACCCCATAACACCGACCCTCTTGCTAGGGGGCAGGAGGGTTGATGATTGAGCTAATATACTTGGAATAACTTTTGTCTATCTCTCGCACCATCTGATGTATCGTAATGTGATGGCTCCATTAAAATAAAGAAACCATCTCAATTTGATGAGGAGAAAACCAATTGTGATCCCAATTTAGATACCAAGTTCTACTAAGTGATATTTCATGGTCATGTACAAGAAACAAACAAGACAAAGTAATCCATTGAGTTGTCAGAAGTAAGTATTTTATTTTGAAATCGAATTTTCGCTTTGATTTTATATTTTTGGATAAGAAAGAAACAAACTATTATTTGAACAGCCATGCTTTAGGTCTATAAATTTATTAAAAATAAGATTTCAAGTTTCAAGTTTATTTGTTCCACATTTGTTTATTAATAATAATAATAATAGCTCGTTCTTATATAGCGCTTTTCAGGACCGGAGGCCCTCACATTTAACAAAAAATAAAGACAACTAGTCTTATAAAATGAGCACGTTTCAATTATACTCAAATCACAATGATAGACTAAGTAGAATGTGAGGAACCTATTGAAAAGCAGTGCTTGTTTATAGGTTCCTGATAACATAGACATTGTAGATGAAAAACCGTAGCAGTAGAGAAAGACATTATTTATAGAGGGGAATTTAAAAACACAATGGAATAAGGAAATGTGTGTACAAATGCATTAACACCATTACCCAGATGAACAAGAAGAAAGGGTAAAAAGTGTTCAGAATAGCTTTCTCTGATGTAGTTTGATTTTGTTTAAATAAGTCAGCTCCGGAATTTGATTTGGTATTTGTATTCATAATCTAGAGTCAGAAATCTAATATAAGAGCAATTTCACAGCTTTCTCTGATGTGTTTGATTTTTTTTTTAAATTAGTCAGCATCAAAATTTGATTTGTTATTTGTATTCATAATCTAAAGTCAGAAATCTAATATAAGAGCAATTTCATAGAAAAACAAAGTTATTTTCGAAGACCTAGCAATCGCCTTTCTCGGTGTGTGAGTAATGTAAGGGTGCGCGCGCGCGCGTGAAAAAGCGTGTGAGTGTGTGCATGTGAGGGTGTGTATGTACGTGTGTGGGTGTGTTATTTGCACTGAATCTATTGATACCATTAACTTCCAAGCGGGGGCAGATTCTGAAATGGGGTTAGATGGGGGAAGATGAGCATGTAAGTTCCAAATATTTTGACGACATCTCGTCCACTGCAAGATGTTTGCTATGCGACCATTTTCGTGCATTGAAAGTAAAATGAAAATTCACTTCGTGCTTTCTACTGTAAAACTTGTTTTAAACCTACTATCCTGTGCACTCATCCAGAAATTTAGGGAATGGCCGTCATACAATGCTCAAGATATATGGACCACTGACTGTTTGAGGCAAACATGTATAAGGTACATGTTTAGTGACATTGACTGGTATAAACTACCTTATTAATTATCATTATTTCATTGAAATTATTAAATCATTTAATGTAATCAATTCCTTTCATTCTCATACACTCGATCCAAGTCTGAGCATGCTGAGTGAAAGTGCATTCAATGTATATTAGCCTCTTTTATACCAGACAGAGGTAGAATGGACCAACAGTGAGCTATGGAATCACTTGCTTGATGCTTGAATGATGGCATGTGCCTGGTGGCAGGGGTGTTTCTCCAAGTCAACTCTATTTAGCACAAATGCAATCGGTATGGACAACGTCCGCTGTGTTCAGACATCATACATTTCAAAGCATGATTAAACATTATATGACGCCATGAAAAATGGCCGAACTATTGATAGCGTGACCTCCGTAACACATGCAAGGTATGTATCAATCGTGACAGTCATGTTAACCGTGTCAACTACCTCGTAAAAAGCTTTAACATAATGTGTTTACATGCTGCCAGAAGGTCGTTTTATAATGACCTACTTTAACTCGAACACTTATTTTTGTTCTTCCAATAAAAGGCTTTAATACAACCCCATGGTCAATGGAGATTTACAGGCATCGGATATTAGGTATTTTATTTGCGAGGGTTTCCATTAAATAATTTGGATGTTTTATTATCCTAAATAAAGCCAAACATTTGCCATACTTTCCTTTTGACGCCTTCTGTCCCGAGATAATAGTCTGCTAAAAATTAAAGTATCCATTCCAAACTGTTTACTATGTGATACATGTTACGTTTAAAACATACCCTTGGTGAAACATAAATCAAATGTTAAAAGTTTGTCTGTAATAGTCAAGCAAAGCATGAATCTAAACATTATGTTGGATTTACTTGATTTAACTAATCATGTTAGATGCAGTTTATTACTTGACAACTTTAGATAAGGTCAGCCTAACTTCCGATTTCTTAGAAAACAGAATTTAAAGTTATTCGATATCAAATAGGTCTTGTAAATTTGCTGTACGTGTACGAAAATGCAATAGTTTGACTTACTTTCAGAGCTATAAAAACTCTCATACTTTATCAATTCGAGCGAAAGTGTTTGTTACTGTAGAGCTAATAGAGCACATTGCCTTATAAGGTTTCGGCATTATGTACTCATAATTTTTCACCACACAGTCACCTTTACTTTCAAGGAGCAAATTCGCATCTTGGATTTTGCCATACTTACTAGGATGCACTATTTAACCTCAAGATTTGCACTACATCGTGTGTCTTTAAAGGTATCTGGTAATATTGTTCAAATGAGAGGGGAAACGAGTGCTAAGGTATATAGTGACTTCAATGCTAGATGTATTAAAAATAATCTGAAATTCTTGTAAATATGTGATTCTCATGTTTTGCTTTAATAAAATATACAAAGAAAGAGCGTATACTATGAATAGCAAAAAAGGGGGAATGAAGAAGATTATCTGAAATTTTGAGTGAATACAGACCATTATTAATCATAACAATGGGAAAAACTGATCTGATCGATTCCTATTCCCCCGACTATATTATTATATATATTTTTTTTTTTAGGTGAATATAACTCGTTACAAAGCAATGAATTGGCTCTATATAGGCCTATACATGTACCATTCCAAACTTTTAAGTGTTAAAAGAATGGAAAACGGTTGGGATAATTTTAAAAATTGGTTGGGCGAAATTACTGTTAGAGAAAGTTACACATTGATACCTTCAAAGAAAACCATAAATATCTTTTTGGTTTGAGAATTTCATACAAAAATTAGGCCATTTTTCCATCAACCTTCAACAATGTTACCGGTTCACTTTAAACGTTCACTAATGTAGGTGTTGAACCCTAAAACTTTTAATTTTGCAGCTTTCGTTTCTTTGTAGCATATTTGTCGATAGTGAGCAGATACAATGCACGGTTTGAAATAGTCCGAACTCATTAGTAACTTTACAAGATTTGTTGTTTACATGACTGAACTTTCTCATGAAAATAGCCGTTTCCAACGTCCATACACATGGAGATGCACTGTGTATATATATATAAACGGAAGATCATTATGTAATAGTGATGATTGATGAAATCTGATTTGATTATTGTCAACATGCTCTCAGTCACAAAGATCGGAAGTTCTTGCCCAAAGCTGTTTGGGCAACCACGTGAAACAGCCCAGAGCAGGGGGCTTAATTGGTCAATTCATCACCGCTAAACATCGGCTGAAACATAGCAGAAGTTGTGGGAATGAATCTTGTTCTGGTGCATGGTTAGGCCATGTAAAAAAATATACATGTTTAGCGTCCCCACCCGCTTCCTTTTTTTTTAAATTTGTTTTGGAATTATTTTTTTTTTAAGAAAAAAAACATGAAAAACACTGCTAAAATGGATCTTTAAAAAAAAGGGCCTCCTCTTTCCTATTTTTCGAAAAAACAGGACGCTAAACATGTTTTTTTTTTGGGGGGGGGGGCCTTAGTTCTAAATATTACACATTATTAATGAATGGTGTTAATGCAAATTAAGAGGTTAATGAGAGAAAAGATGAACTAGGAAAACAGTCATAGAGCCTTCCGGGATATCAACCGAAGGAAGTTTCCGTAGCATTATACGTTACCTAATTAAAGACGCAAACCTTTACAATAATACATTTCGTAATAATGACGATCCGAACATGATTTTTCAGGCTGCTTATTTCGAAAGTTTTTGCGACCGTGTTTAGAATAGGTGAAAGTTTAATTTTGTTGCTCTAAACAACCAAGTACTGCTTGATAGACATATGTCACTATTATTACATCCCGGGGAAAATTAGGTTGAACTGACCGTTTACACCTCTCCCTTCTCTCTCTATATATTTTCTCTCTTCTTTGAGTTTCTTCATCCTTTTCTTGTCTTATAATTGTTCTAAATATCAAATTTAACTGTAAAGACCCACAGAATTTTACTTAGATGCTTGGTAAACTTTCTACTAGATCTCACGCCTCCACGGTTCCTTCTCTTATGCATTAAAATTAATGTTGGCAGAACAATGTCAATATTGTAATATTATCGATGTTTGGATAGAAAGAAATGTTTTCTTTACCTGAATTAAGTTTCGAACCGCGTTATGTATGAATATGTTAATAAAGCACATAATCTTATCTCATTAAAACTGTTACGATTCCTTTTTTGTTTAACTCTCGACAAGCGCATGCGCACATGGTTCAATTTCCATTTTAAAAGCGGAAGTAGAGTCCCGTGCGAAGTCCCACCTGTGATAACAATACATCACCAATCATCCGACTTAAAATAGGCCCAAGGGTCTCGGAAATGTGTCGAAAATCGGCGTTACCATTTTAAAGCTATTCTACATTTTGTGACATCATATTCATTTCTATCTATATGTATCAATCAGTTTTTACAAATACAAGAATAAACGGATTAGAGCTCTGACATGAATAAAGATTTAGCTTTTTTTCTCCCTTCTTTTTAGGTGGTTTGAAAATCAATCAACAAATTTAAAATACATCCTATAATCTAAACGATTAATCTAACTTTTTAAATAATTTTCCTAATTGTTACTAGTAAGATAGGAGCTATCATTTAATTTCTTTGGTTCTAGAAAATACGTAAATAGATTGAGACTCGAATAAAGAGAGAGTCGTATCAACATTACATCAATAGCCATGGTAACATTGCGGTAATAGTACAATAGAAATATGATGGTCGCATTTTTGACATGACTAATTTGCAAGAGTGGGCAGCAGACCAAAAGGAGAAGACATTCCATAAACATGATTAGTAATGAACCAAATGAATCATCGAATATTTTTTAGACATGTAAATGATCGCAAATTTAACCAGCTACGGAATGATAATGATCTTCAGTAATCAAAATAGACGATCGAAGCTTTAAATCACCCACAAAGGAAGCAGAGACGGTGGGGGACCACGGTAGCCTGGATCGGAAGGTCAATGTCACGACGAACTTTGACCTCAATCGACTGGGGTGGTAAGAACAACTGGGTGCTGGAGTTAGACTTGCCAAGTTCAGCATGTGTCATCGCGCTCTTTGGGACTTCAATAATTACTTAATCATGTGTAAATATTCACGCGATATGCTCATTTCAGAGCCCCAAAATGACAGAAATATAGATCTTCGTGAAAGTTCGGGTTTTCCAGACCGGGTTAAAAGCAGGTCTATGGTTAAAGGCATCTCATGCTATTGATATATTTTCTGTGAACAATGACGGGAAAAGAAAAGAATGACTGAATTTGTATATAAAGCTTTGCATGAGCAAAATATGAAATGTTAAAAGAAGAAGACAATAACGTCATACAATTACCTTCGGAAAGCGTCAAATTTTTAATTACTTTCTGATTATACGTAATTTTTGGAACACTTAATTTTTGACCTACCAACCCTGACAAGATGTCATTGGCACCATTACATTGATAAATGCAACTATCAGTAACTTATTGACCATTTGCATTCTTGGTTGACCTATATCAGTTTAAGTGGAAACTTTAAATTATAATTTACCTGTTGCATCTGGTCCTGATATTTCAACTTTTCATTCTTTTAATTTGTTCAACAATATATTCCCATACGTCTTTAAAATTGCTTGTACGTAAAATAGGTTATAAATCTTGCAGAAAAATATGGTAGATATGAACTAAATATATCTTTAAAACACTTGAGGATAACTGATATAGCACAATGCGTCATCTGTCATTTAATAGGGTAGAAATGACACCGTATCGGCAACACCATTTAAAGAGAAGGTTGAGTTCTGGGAAGAGGTGAAAAATAATTTGTGAGCGTTATCATTCTTATTATGCAAGTGTGGAAGAACATCAGATAAGACATGTTCCCTGAAAAGCATGGCTCTTCAAATGCCTTTATATTCTAAATATGTCATGTAACATCGTAAAACTCGGGGGTAGATTTTTACGCCACGTGTTCGTGTAGTCCCATATACATCTTTCTGTGTACAGTGTTTGTAACTTTACCAGGACTTGGCCAAATTTCTTATCATTTTGATGATTCCAGAACCTTGCAATACACACACATTCTTATATGCTAGATGATCACCTTTTCTGGTCGATTTCACACCGTTTCTTTCACAATGCAATCGCATGACCAGAACTCAACTTCATCTTTAAGAGCATCGCAGTGATTTATTAAGCGCATGTTTAGAATTGTTATAGAATAATGTCTCTAATAGTGAACGGTAAGCTAAAAATCGCCATTTTTACCCACGTACAAAAAGGCGAATCTTCTTTTTCCATACAGAGGAGTATCATGCATTGAACTAATATGAACATAAAATGTTAACACAACGTGTATAAAATGCCCCACTATTATTTGGCAAATTCATACAAGTCATACATGTCTTACATAGTGTGGATACTATAAACATATTCTAGTTTTTCCCCGTCATCCCACTATAGTTCTTCATACGGCCACACAGTGTGCCACATTGTCATACCGTGTTAAAACAGTATGAAGGCATCGCCATAACGGAATCATTGTGATAACAATGTGAACACATCGTAGCTAAGGTTATATTGTCCTAATATGAACGTTTCCTAATTTCCTTTAACGGTGAACACACTGTGTCACAAAGTGTGAAATCAATGCAATGCATTGTGAAAGCAACAAAACCGATGAGAAGAAGTGTGTTTTTCAATATGATTACATCTTCCCACTCTGAGCTCGACCTCTTTTCAATCTGATGTGTGTATATAAGTGTGTTAAACAGTGTGGATACAATGATCTACAGTGGGTGTCAGCTAAATAAGCTTTAAATAAGTGAAAAAGCGGTGTGAACACATCATATCAAATCTTGTATTGTCCTAATTATGACCACTTTCCAATTTCTTTTAATGCTGAAAACACTATGTCACAAAGTGTGAAATCAATGCAAAGCATTGTGAAAGCAACAAAATCGATCAGAAGAACTGTGTTTTCAGTATGATTACGTCTCCCCACTCTGAGCTCGGCCTATTTTCAATCTGATGTTTTGTGTGTGTAAGTGTGTTACACAGACAATGATCTACAGTGGGTAATCAGCTGAAATAAGTTAAAAAGCAGGGTGAACACGTCGTGTTTTCACTGCCTCATTAGTCACTACAAACTTGTTTCATTTATGTTATCACCCTCGTATTCTCACTGTGGCCACAGTGAATCACACTTTGTCAATTAGTGTTAAAATAAGGTAAAATCAATGTGAAAGCAGCGATATCAATGTAAAAAACATTAGGAACCAAATACTACTGCAAAGTGCTAGGCCTATGTCGATGATATTTCTATTCCTTTATACGTTACTACACTTTGATTGCTTTTGAATTTTGAATAAAGTGTGTCTCAGTGTGACAACAAATATAGAAATGGGTATTAACATCGTCAATGCCAAGAATTATTTGCGCTAATTTTAAATGCATATTTTGAAGTTTGTCATTGAAGAGGAGAAATTGTAATAGGGCCTAGCTGTAATCGTTAAATTCTCTCCATCAAAATAGAAAATGAATTAATATTCAGGTGTCTTTCTGATTATAGAAGAGTTGGCTACAGGGCCTATCATGTTACACAAATCACCTACAGAGCTTCAAATTTTGCTATCTACCTCATACCACTAGATCACCACAAACGCCATGCAGTGCATATTGGCGTGCAGTTTGCGCCACGCCCCAAATCGCATTATCGTCAAAACCTTCACCAGCCCATGCTTTTAGCCTAACTCTACTTTCGTCTTTCTCCTTTTTATTGCAGTAACTGCGCCTTTAATTCGGATAAAAAATGAATGAGAATGATCAAGGGTGGCTTGTAAATATTGCTGTTTTGAGAACGATTAGGTGACGTTTATTCAATGTCACAAGATGCGTTTTATATCCCACAGTTACTTGATATCATTGACTAAAATGGTGTTACCCTTATATCCTGTAGGGGTGAATAAATATGAGTTTCCTTGTGAATTGTTTGAGGCGCAATGAGTCGTAAAATGTGTTTTTCTTAAGAAAAAATGTCTTTTGGACAGAGGGATTCGTTACCACCCAAATGCTTTTTCTTACTGTGATCAAATTCAACCACGGGATTCTCCTTCTGGCAGTTTATGCGTTGACCATTGCCAGAGATGGCTCATTAGGAACGACATCAGTGACCGTGTAAACGCAGTCCTTAACCAGAACCATTGTCAGACAACTCGACGGCATAGTCCGAAGAAAGAGGAGCTAGGCAGAAGAAAACTTACCTACCATGCTTACTTACGGAAATATTTGACTATATATGGAATTTGTGATTTTGCAAAGGATTCTTCTAGTTCCAACTTTGGTTGTATAAGTGTGTGGGTGTGTATGGATGACATGTGCCATGTGGTTGTTGAAGACACTTCACAAACATAAACCATGGTACGATTGCGTACATATTTAAGTGTTTGTTCACGACCACGCCACAAAAACGTCGCTCTGGGTGATTTCCAGTAAGAGCTGAGATAAGATACAGTTGGTCAGTATGGTCAAATTTTAGATTTTCGTATTATGAAAGAGTATACTTTTCGTGTATGTAATACCAAAATTCGGAGGCACTAAACTATGGAGTTCACAATTTCGTGAAATCTAAGTCAACTTTATGGTTTGTGTATTTTTCCTGTTTGTTTATAGTGATGCATGATTTCCGCTAAGTCATGCTCCAAGAGCTGCCACAAATCCAGTATCACTGCCTTGTTGAAAGTGCATTCGGAGTGCATCATTTATGTAGACGAGATCAAACTCCGTACGATGTGGGGTGAGTCAAACCTCCTAAATACCAGGTTACAAAAGGAAGAAAACAACCACAGGGTAGCTGTTCCATTTCATCCCTTCATGTAGAATACACAGGGAGATTATCCTGCCTAAACAGCAGCTAATATTGCAACTATGGTGGCACTAGCCCGTGTTCCATTTCACAACCTGAGTCAAGGGTAGGTCCAGGATTTTTCTTCTACACATTGTTTTTTTCTTTCCGCGTAACCGTTGCATGTCAATGACACGGAAGAGGGTTAGAGAAAAGAAGGACGTGAGGGATTAAAGTGGGCACGTCATAGTAACAGGTGCCGTGTCTGCCCCCGTCAGGCTTCAGCTCGGCTCGATGCGTTGGGCAGGACCTCTTTGTCGCATCTATTAAATGGATGATGCCTAACAACTTACGGAGGCAAATGTTGAACAGGGGCGCGTCGTTTCAAAGCAAGCAGTGGAAGGGAAAAAACGATCTGCAGAAACTAGATTCGAAGTGTGTATCTTCCCACGCAATCACTCGTACATGTTGTCAGGATCATTTCGCATCGCTTTTCTTTCAGAGTACTTTGTTTTCTGGTACTAAGCTTTGAAAGTGACCGTCATGAGAGATTTAAAATGAACACTAATGTTCGACCAGTGAAAACTTTAACCAAATTAAAAGCTTGATAATATTTTGAACAAGATACTACCTTGGAAAACTTAGTTTTGAAGGAAAAAAAAAGATATTTATCCATTAGGATATTTATTCATTACAGTAGCCATGAAAACCATAAAATAAAATATCCGTAAAAATCGATATAATCATATCTTCCATTGTCAGTATCCTCTTTAATAAATTAAGCGTTAACATTTCAATGTGTAGCTTTATGTATTATAAATATATTATCTGCACAAGTGATGAAGATTTTCTAAAATACCAAAACAAAATTGTTCGATTTTAGAACTTAATAAAAAGTTAATATTATGATATAAATTTTACAAAACGAGATGGGTATATAAGCCACAATAATGTTTTAACAAGTAGATGGATATTGTTTGATAATCTTATAATCAACAGATAACATCACGGAGTTGACGGATTCTATGGATTATTTTCACGATTATACCAAAGAGCGAAAGAGCAATAGTTTAACATCTTATGGCGAAAGCATATCGGTAAATCTTTTGGCAGTGTCGTGTGGTAGGTCTTGCAACAGATGAAACCGAATACGCAATAATCTTGTTGCAACCTAGCTGTTAATATCTAGGCTAGATTTACACAAGTTCCTGTTAATTCACGTCACGCAAACCCTCAACTGTGAGAAACGATGACAAAATGCCCTTGGTTTAGATCATTTCGTGGACGGGGAGAGGGGTAGTGAGAAAGCAGTTGCCCCTGGATATGACACAATTCAACCAATGCCGCTCTCTCATCCATTCATGATTCTGAGTAATGAATAGCTACCTCTTTCTTGCTCTAGATATTAAGACAACCACGAAAGAACAAAAAATTGAAAGTCATTGTCTCGAGAAGAAAACCATGGCAATGTCATAATATCCTTCGATTAATTGAATTTAAAGAGCATTTACACCCCTTGTGATTAAAATAAAACTCTTAGCTTAGGTGCATCTTAGCTGAAGACTAACAATACAAGTATAGTTTGCCCACTTTGTTTCGCCCTAAGGCTTATAATACTTTGACCAAATACATTACACTGTATAACAAAGTCTTGATGAAGTGGACGCTAAACCACTGTTTCCTATGTACTTCGAATGCTTCTACAGAAATTTTGGTTGGCAAAACATAACAAAACTCCCCAAAAAGAAATTTCGTATATATTATTGAACAGTGAAGAGAGAGAGAGACATTTTTTTTAAATTGAAAATTCAAATAATTATACATGTTTGTATCACTACCCTTTCCCAGGCACAGACACCAATTATACAACAATACAAGAATGTGGAAACAAACAGAGTTGATACGATGGGTTTAATCAAGATGGACATCAGTAATTAATGTTGTACTTGTCTGATTAAAGAACATCAACAGGAACTCATGTTACGAATCAATCTCTCAACAGTGTAACTCTCCATCACAAACGAACATGTCATGATTACATAATAATAACCTCCAAGTTCTTTCTGTTAATGACTCTTTAATCTCATTACAGTTTGCCCTGTGGATCAGAGAAGAAGTCAGGGCTTATGTGGATCCGTCATGTTAGGCCTTTGGGGGAAATTTCATTTCGTGAGGGGCAGGAAGAAGAAATTTTATTTTGTCAGGAGCAAGAAGAAGAATTCCACACCAGTTTAATTAGACATGGCGTTTTAAAATACGTTTGACTAAGGTATGGTGAAAGCTATATTACACCTGATATGCAGGTCATTACGTAAGCAAATTCTGTTATCGTTTCAAAAGGAGATAGTGTATTGGCCTTCTGGAAATATGACTCATTATTAAGGCTTATAAGAATGAATGTTTCAGTTTAAACTTTCAAACATTAAAGATACGATCGAAGTATAGGGCTAATTGGAAGCTAACTAGCCTTATCGCAATCACCACACTCAGTCATCATAATTGTAAATTTTCAAGTAATTATACAGAGATGATCGAATACATCACGAGTGTAAGTTAAAAGAGCGCGAAGAATAATTGAGGAATTCCGATCAGGGTCGGAAAGCATCATAGAAGCCCACGTTTGATGAGATATGACGTAAGATAAGGGATACTGCTATCAACGGTTTAGGGATGTTGATCAGTATGGTTGGATACCGGAGTTTACAACTGTTTCAAATGGCAAGTCATCTTGCAATGCAAAACTGAAAAAGTGAAGAAGAATCTTGATAAAAGTAGGATAAGAGAGCGCTCTGGCAGACCAACCATCTCCGTCTTTGCATTGGACTCTGGAAGTAGGTTAAGCGCCCTTTTCCGTGCTCCACCCACTCCAAGATGCTCTGCTAACATGCCTTAAAGTCAGGGATACAGTCCTACATGAAAGGGGGAGCATTCGTGCATTGCGTGGAACTGTCAAATCAGATCGCATAGACATCGAGAGCGAGAGAAGCAACCCAATTACCCGCCATCCGATATCTGACAAGGTCTCTTAAGAAACTAACTAGGTAACTGGAAAGCATGTTTCAATTTCTTTTTAACTGCTTTCCGAGTGGGAGAGATGATGAAGGATACCGTATCGATCAGTCACCTTTACCAAAAGTGCAAAGACACCAATCGCTCAGCCGTCTTACATGTTTCTTGATAAGTTGCTCGTTAACATTGTCTCGTCGTGTGGCGTTATGGTGCTACTGATCCCGACTTATCGTTGAGAGTCACCCACACCATTGGTTAGACCTATCACATTTCATTAGAAGACAACCTGGTCAGTCACTGAGATACACAGTTTTACCTATTTCCCTCGTCATTCATTTGGGTCACAGCGGTGACGTCAAGGGATTTTGCCCTGGTCAGCGCCATACCCCTTCACTAATGGAGAGTCGAGCGTGGAGGATCAATTTGATTTTACTTCCTAATCCTTTATTCTCTATTTTCTTATTTCGATTAAGTCTGTTCTGTTGGCTGTTACCCAGAACGATTTAGTGATCCAATTCGATGATATATTCTTTTGCTTTAAATGCACCCCATCCATTTTTAAATACTTTTCTAATTATGCAGATACTGCTATTACTGCTTTTATAATATTGACCGACCGTGTATACCTGCGCTATTTAAAGGTGTATCACACCAAACCCGTATTTGTTCCACGCCTGTATGTCTTGACGATGTTGAAATTGTTCATAACAAGTTATAGATAATTTCCCTCTCTAATGGCTGCATGCCTTCCAGACGGCATATGTTTATAGAGTCATTAGTCACATACCTTCATTGATCGGACTCTCCCCAAATCGATGTCACAATCACTCATTCCAAGCGCCATGTCGTTCCCCTATTCTACAACTTAGATTTTGGCAACATTTGTTCCTAAACTGATATACTGCCAACATTTTCCTCAACATGACCAAACATTAGCCATAGAGTTGCACTGACTCGTTTCATGAAATGTATACTTGAGCGATTGGGGGAGAGGGGAAGATTAAAGTGAGACAAATAGTTCAAATGTCAAGTTTATTTTTAGGCTCATTTTCGTTTATGAAGACGATACCTGTTTGATACTGCATCTTCAGAGCTAGCAAATGGGAAACGATATTTTATTCAGTAGAATGTTCGTGATTCAACATATTGGAATCATCAGGTTTACTCACAATTAATCTCTCAATTGATATATCAAGATTAGAAATTGTTTGAATCTGTGATCACTTTAATACACTAAATTACAATGAAAATGAATCGGGTTGTATTAATCATGTTGAAAAACAGACTGGGTTCTACAAAGATGAAATAATATAGGCTGATATAAAGCAATTCTTGTTTGTTAACGAAAAAACAAAAAGACATCAAATATTTAAGGAATATGTATACGTCAAATACATTTCAGTCCTAAAATGGATACATTTCCAACTTTTCTACAAGAAACATGCGATTATAATATTAGGTGTTGTTTTCTGTCTCACGACTACTTTTACGATACCGACGGCTAAACATGCCTTCCAATCGACTCGCAGTGAAGTAATGCCAAGCCAATGTATCACATGGCCGTCTCACTGTGGTATATAAAACCACTTGGCCAGACCTAATTAACCAAATCTGCGTGCTTATGGGTATGATGATTAATGTTTGGTTAGAAATTAATGTGAATTTTCTACTGTCCTTTATCAATGATTTTGCATAAAAAAGGAATTTCAGACCGTTATCATTGACATAGTTTAAATATACAACAGATCATATCCTTTCCCGTCACCAGAAGATTTTGCTAAGTAAACCTGTCACTATCGTGACATATTTTTGGAAATCACATTACCGTATTTCGAGCTTCAACAGTGCTCATGCAATATATTGGTGGGTGTTGTAAGTGATGTCAGTCTTAGAGGGTGACGTCATTAATATATTTTCTATTTCCACGACACAAAACTTTCTCAAACCTTTAAGAGCTTTCAAACAGCCCATTACTGTTAGATATTAAGCAGGTACGAGTCTAAGTCTGATTATTATAAGTTGCACAAATTGTTATTCTTTTCATACGAAGAAATGGCTCTGTTTGTCATCTTTGTTCTGCGACAAGCTAAATTGATTTAGGATGATGTAGACAAGCGAGTGGTCTTCCGTGTAAAAGCAGGTTGTCAACACCTCTCCTGCACTGCATACGAACAGATTATTCAATTCTAGCAGTGACGGCTTTGTGAAGCGGGAATTACTTCAATATGTCCAGGATGTAATGCTGGATGTTCGACTGAAAATATCGACAGAAACGAAAAAAGAGAGAGCGAGAAAAAAAAAGAGATTCATATAAATTATTTGAAATCCTCATGTCTCCAGAGATATTTGGGGGCGGCTGTGAAAAGAGTTATAAAGTGATCTTCACAAGCCAAACAAGATAAACATCGCTCTTTGTGTCAACACCTTGACATTTTTAGATGGAAATGAAATGTTTCATTTCAGAGAAGTCATTGAACATTTTCTGAGATGGGAATGGAAGTTCCCATTATTTATCACTTGTAATTTTATGTGATAAAAGACATTGAGCCATTCAATGATCTTTCCTCTCCTCTTGCCAATCACAAAATCTTTGATAAATAGATCGTAAAGTTTTCTTTTGTTCGATTGTAACTTTAAAAGAGGCATTCTCTACTTTAACGGGAATGACTCTCCTTTTCCTTTTCATCTAAAGCCTGAATATCTGTTGTAGGTCTAAATTGTTTCCTGTTCGATTATTTTCAAATGTTTTATAAATGTATCAACTCTTGCTTTATCATCCTTTCGCGGCGACATCGGTTAATTCTAACAATCAGCGATCCTAATGTGAAAATTATTCCAATATTGTACCTTTTTATTGTAAAATGAATGAAATCGGGTTGTCATGTTCAGTATTCTCAATTAACCATTCAATCGATCAATCAAATGAAGACAATTTTAGGCTTCGTTGACATCGTACCTAGAGAAACAAGATCAAATTGACACTGAGGTGCACATCGGCTTGACAAATAGCTTTTTATCTTGTTCCATGGTTAAGCCGTCTTATTATCAATCAACACTTCCAAAATGAAAAAATGAAATTAAAAGTTGTAGAATAAATTCATTTCGTCCTACACCGCTGGTCAATGTGTGGATCCGACTGCATCAAACTCCACTTTTTAGTTCTCTTTAAATTAATAGATACTCTCTCAAAAAAGTAAAATAGTTTAAAGAGGGAGGGGGAGAGAGACATCTCCGGGGCAAAGGATAGAGGTCAAATCCCTTCTTGAAAGCCGTTGACGACAATTCCAGCACACGGGGTCCTCCGCCGAGATTACGGGGGAAGAGCCCTGTCGCTCGACTACAAAGCATGGAGGTGATTCTAATGCCGAGCACATAAGCTCGGATTTGCAGGCAGGCTTGGAGCGGTTCAAAGGGGGATGCCACTTATTCCCTTTCATCCCTATGTCTTCAAGTGGGCTTGATCGACAGGCCGTGCGCCCCCAACCGACATGTGAGAGAGAGATGTCTTGTCCAAACTGCGGCTTTGCAGCATGATGACAGCCCACCTAAAAAGTACAAAAATGAACTCTTCACATACGCCACCGGCTTAGCTGGTGAAGAGTTAAGAGCACTTTTATCTAATAGAGATGTATTTCAATACTTGAAGTGCAACAGAATTCCTTTCCTGATTCAGCTAGCATGGTTGAAATCTTTTTCTTCGCCATAGTAATACATTGGAATGGAGGGGTACATACTATGATTCCTGTGCGAAGTTGAGCAACAAAACATTTCCTGTTCTAAAAAAGTGCACGATTAAAAGAAAAATCCGCATATGTCCATAAAGTGTTAAGTTTTAACCGTGCATTGCTTTGGGGTAAAAGAAAGGGGACAGAAAGGGTAAATACTCCGCTTAACAAAACCGAGCCCATTCCCCCCCCCCCCCCCACAAACACATCTAATGAATTTGTTCTTTCATTGTAATTCGTCTTGAAAATGAACTTCATAGGAAAACTCTGTGATAAAAGCAAGGCTAAAGCTCTCACGAGCGAGGATAATTTTTTTTTTTTTTTTAAGATGACTATACTATAGTTTTGTAGGTGGACTTTTTTTAACATGACGAAAGCCGGAAAATCTCGACCTGGACGTATGCTAACAGCAAAATGCCTACATTCCACACTCATAAATTACTCATCAATTTTACGAAATCTTTTGAAGTTCCTGAGGTTTCCCTTCTCTTTTTCAACACGTTTACAAATAGCTGGACCTCCGTGGTGACCAGCACGTTTGTATCCAGTCGGTGAACTTGACGATGGCCGAATCGCAAATCCGAATCTCGTCATACCATAATTCTACTTTTTGGCTTTACTGAAAACATATCATTCGTGATAATATTAGTCTCATTTGCATTCATTTCAGTAGGCATTGATCAATATCAAAATTGTTTCAACTACAATACACTTCTCTGCGGCTGCCCATAAACACACAGTCACGCACACACCCATACCCTTGCACACACCCGCACACACCTTCACACACATTTCCCGACAATAATTAACAGCTATATACATGTACCAGCTCGGGCACCATTTCACAAACTTGTCTTCAGTGGCAAATGACAGTTTTTGTTTTAAGCTAGTTCAATCTTTGCTTCTGATTGGTTATCAGCAGATTTGTCACTGATTTTTTACAGTTAATTGTCATTGAAAAAAGGCTTTGTGAAACTGGTCCCAATTCTGGCTTTTCCGAATGCCTAGTCCCAAAGTAAGGGCAAAACACTATGTAGGAAAGTAAAGAATTTGAATGGTAAAGTACAGTGGTAGAACGTGTTCATTCTCTCCTACCATTCGGATCTGAATATTAAGTATTCGTGTAATTAATGCAGAATTCTTGTTTCATAGCCTCATATTGATAATTTTATCAATTGAACAGTGACATGAAGAAAATTAAATTTACCTTCTTAAAATTTGCAACGTTAAGGAATTAAGAAATTTAAGGAAAACCAAATTTGAATAACTTGTTGTTTCAAGGAAATTAGAGCAACCAGAAAAATGTAATTGTAAACGTTTAAACCGGAAGCCAGATGATCAGTCAGTAAGTAAGTTATAAGTTAAATCAAGTCGTTCCGTAGGGAAATAGACATCCATGAAATCTTAGTGCATGCAATTTTTTTTTAACCTCATGTTTTAAACAGTCATTACTGTCAAAACATTTGTCCAATTACTTCCAAACTTTCACCAACCTATTTCGGGGACCGATTTTCTGCTTTCACACAACTCGACTTGTCACAATAGAATGCTCTTGAAGCCGAAAAGATGTTCATCGGCAGCCCACTTTAGAATGACTTCGGGAATGACTCTCTTCATAGCGTTGTTGTAGCGGCCCTGGTAATCGGTGCTACAACGAATATGTGGTGGAGCCTGGAGGAGAAAAAGATATAAAGCTTGTTCTATTCCATTTTACCCTTTTGATTGGTTTGAACTCTTTCCATCATCATCATCATGAACATGATAAATGTTTGAAGAAACGAAGAGTTGGTCTATTTCGAAATACAAGCCTTCATTCATATCGAAATCAAAGAGCCCGAATTTGCCTGAAAGATTTACAAGCATCTCTAAATCTTCGTTCATCTTCTCCAAATTTACAGTCATTAATAAATCTTTGAATTTGCCGAGGATTGTGCCGTTACACGGAGAACGGATTTGTGACGGTAATACACCGCTGATCGCCCGTGATCACCTCGACAAACCCCATCTTTGCTCCCCGGAGCACAGGGCCCAGGAAAGTGGTGACAGCCCGCTCAGTGTGCTCAGCTGTAAGCCATTGGGCGGCCAAGCTGTTATACCGCCCCCTAGGGACGACAGAGCGGAAAAGGGGGCCGACATGAACCTGGAAGAAAGAGGAGTTTGCTCAAAGACGTGATGAGTGAAAGAGGTTGAATAAGGTGGTGACATGTGACCCCGCGACCTGGGGTCAGGGTTGATGGGGAAATCAGGGACTTGATGGGAGAGATTGATGAATGTATTTGGGGACGACTTACGACGGCGTGACTATTAGAGATGGATTGGACTTTTTAGGGTTAGGCTTTAATTATATGGAGGGGGAGATGCTCTTATCAAACATCACTGCAGAGTCGCGAAACAATTTCTGGAGCTGCCAAACCGAATTGGAAGTCATTCGGTGAAGAAGAGATTTCGATTCAAGTGGACGTGTGGGCCAATAGGAGAGGCGGAGGCGGAGGTCAGAAGATGGAAATAGGCCATTCTGAAGATTCAAAGACCAGAAACTGCTGTCTCAATCACATTCGTCAACAAGTTTTTATTGTATTGCCTCAATCGCAATCACAACTCTTTACATACACACAAAAAAATCACATATCACCTTTTTTTTCCTTTACTCTTATACACACGAGTTCTTTGAAAGTTTTAATTTCGTTTATTTGATCTAAAAGAAGTGTCGTAGAAGCATGTTATACCGGTTGATGCATTGTAGTGGTTAATATTTAAATTCAATACAAACGAATCTGAGAAAACTAGGCCTAACTGGCGCCTGTCGTGTATAGATCGCGCTTGGTACAAAGGGAGCGATTTTACTCGGTTACCCCCAAAGAATTGTTGGTTCTTTGGTAGTAAGCTTCCTCCCCCAAACGTTAAAAGCTGTAAATATGGAACAGATGAGACTTGAGAGGAAGATTTAGCAGAGCAATGTTCGGGACAGCAGAAAAGTTAAATAATTCACTTTTACAAAACCACGCCCATTCCCCCACACCCACCCACACATCTCACGAAATTGTTCTTTCATTGTAATTCGTGGTGGAAACTAAACTTTATTGAAAAACACTGTAATAAAAGCAAAGCTAGGTCTCGAGCAAGGATGTTCCACAATTCTATGAAAGTTTTTAATTTCTTTTATTTGGCCTAACAGAGAGTCTCATAGAAGCAGATTATACCTATTGATGCATGGTAAGAATTGGTATTAAAACTCAATACAAATAAATCTGCAAAAACTAGGGCTAACTGGCGCCTGTCATGTATAGATCGCGCTTGGAACAAAAAGGGAACTACTTTTACTCCGTTGCCCCCCCCCCCCCCTCCCGTGAATTATTGGTTCTTTGGTAGTAAGCTTCCTCCCCCAAACGTTAAAAGCTGTAAATATGGAACAGATGAGAGGAAGATTTAGCAGAGCTCAGGTAAAAGATTCTACCCCTCTGGGTACCAGTTGGAATTTAGGGATGACTTTGGTATAAGCTACATAGGAAGTGCAAAACCTTGAGAAAAAAACAAAATAATACAAATAAGAGGGAAACAAATATTTTACCCACTCAAAACACCCTCTAGCCTTTCATTTATCCTATCTTTTCTTTTCTTTCAAAACGATGGTGTTGGTGTCGGTGATGGTGAAAGTGATGCTTATGATGCTGGTGATGCTGACGACGACGACGACGACGCTGATGTTAAGGGAGGAATAATGATATGTTTATCGTTATCACAAAAACAAATATATATAAGTGAAATCCTATAAGGACATATTAATCGAGGAATATGTGCCTTTACAAAATGGTAATAAACCAATGAGCTTTGTTTCTCTATCCTATATTTCTCTATCGTTCGCAGCCTCTAAACGACTGATCAAAATGGCGCCTCCGTTACACACCACAAACATGCTTTCTGAGTGACTCATTAGCGATCCAGTTATAGCAGTTCCATTGATTATACTTTTGCTCTTATAATCAACAAGTTTTTAGCTCTTATTCCTAAATCATCCCTTCTCCAATATTCAATTCATTTTAATCGACAGAAACAATCTATATCATTTCATGTTTTGTCATCTCCTCAACCATCCCTAAAAAATATTTTACGCTGGTTCAAAACCTTCAATTAGCAAAAGTTTACAAGATGAGATTTACAACTTATGATTTGGCTTGAAATGCCTATTAACATGATTATGATAATTATGTCGCATGGGTTATATCGGCGTTGAAGTGCATTCTACCATTATTGTCTTTATCGTACATTTTGAAATTGTAATTTTCATCAAAATTAATATTAAATTATAAAGAACTGGTTCAAATAATGTGTATGTATGTCCATGAACAGAGAATCTTTTTACAGAATCATTTTTCTTTCTTTCTTTCCTTCCTTTCTTTCTCTTCTCTTTTTTGTCTCATGGAATAAAATGCAAACTTCCGTTTTCCTTTGGAACAATGCCAGCCTTAAAACTAAGCCGTTTTGGGCGAAAAATCGAGCAGGGATAAAACTCGTCCATTCTAAATCTGCTTTTCCAGAAGCAAAACGAAGAGGTAAGATTTGGGAAGATACTGTTTCACCGCATCCTGTCATCCCTCGTATTTGGTCCCTCATGAAAGTTGTCTGTCATCGTGTTTGATCGGCTGGTTATCGGCTACTCCTCGTGATCCATCGGATTGAACTCGGCAAATCCCGGTTGGCCCATATTGCTTGCCCTCAGTAACACATTTCTCCGATCCACCACAATGCGTTTACTACCAATTCATCTATCGATTGGTCTGTCTATTGTTTATATCTATCTCTATATTTTTTCCTGTTAAACTATAATTTAATTCATTCATTATCTTTTCCTTTTTTTAAATCTATATTCCACCTTAAATCTGCTTTTCTGTAATCCATCTCAATGTACATTGAATTATTTATTTTGGGCTCTTGGCTCCTTTTGAAGAAAGAGGGTTTTTTATGAGTTTCTTTTGTAGGTTGGGTGATGCGAGGGGGCAGAGGGTGTTTTTTTAAATTTTTGTGTCTTCTTTTCATCTTAGCTTAAAAACATCAGATTTTCATTACTCGAACGCAGTTCATAATTATGTGTTGTGTATTGTTATGTATAATTTCCGTTTTGTAATGGAACATCCATGTACATGAATATGATGCATAATTATGTCCACGAAATTGTTATTTTTGAGGAATGAAACATGAACCAAAAATAAAGTTTGTCTCTCTCTCTCACTCTCTCTCTCTCTCTCTCTCTCTCTCTCCCTCTCTCTCTCTCCCTCCCCCTCTCTATCTCTCTCTCTCTCTCTCTCTCTCTCTCTCTCTCGCTTTTTTTCTTTTAAAGATTTGATATTTCCGCTTTGTGATTGTTTGTTATCTAATATGCAGTGTTCTCTATTTATTTTGGGCTCTTGGCTCCTTTTGAAGAAAGAAAAAAACAGTCAATGAAATGTTCATATCGAATATTATTTGGACATATCTTTCCATATTGAAAACAATTATACCGACGATATTCCATTAATTTCCATCTATTTCTAATAATCTATCAATCTTCCTTTAAAATGTTTTATACAAATCTGCAGTTTGAATGTAGGTATAATTAATAAAAAATCTTCAATTACAAATCAAAGTCTTGGATATTAATTGAAAACTTAAGGTATGATCATGTGGGTGTATTTCCTGACCATCAGAAGTTATGACAAACTTTAAATAAATCTCGCATTGCTTACTTACCTGATTTTCTGTTTCTGTAACTAAAGTGCCCACTTAACCCTTGACAATCTGTAGGCGGACTCCCAAGATTATGTTTGCTGTAGTTTACTCCACCCCCAATCTTCCACATTGAGAAAAGTGTGTGTGTGTGGGGGGGGGGGGGGGGTGACGAGAATAGATGCGTATTTAGTGGAGTAGTGTGGTTTCAGCCATTGAGAGGACATCGGTGTCACGAGGGAGGGGGGCACCAGGTGAATTAAATGACAGTGAGCAAGGCCATTAGGGGTGAAATTAAAAGGGGTCGTCCGCCCTCTCCCCTTTTTTCTCTCTCTCCCTCTCTCTACCCGCCCCCCCCCTCTTTTCTCTCTCTCTCTATCTCTCTCTCTCTCTCTCTCTCTCTCTCGCTCTATTGTCCCCCCCCCCTTTTTTTCCGCCCCTCTCTCTCTTTCTCTCTCTCTCTCTCTCTCTTCATCTTTCGCTGGGCCCTAGCCCAAGCCCCTTCCTGAGTAGCTACGCACACCACTGCTGTATAATGACGCAAATGTAAAAAAATCATATTTGTACACCTGAATCCAGGTTTTATTAAACCTTTTATTAATTCAAGGATAGACATTTAATTATTCATCAGTTGTTTGTAAAATGAAATTAATGGATAGTTTTGGTATTCAACTAGGTGTAATTATGCTAAGATTCACAGAACAAAAGCAGAGAAGGGGAGAAATTGACTACATTTTCTACAAGACAGCTCATACGAGAAGTCTGGCATGGAACATTGTAACTCTTAAAAGTATGTTACTAATATTAGAAAAGCTTAGAAACTTAAAGCCGATACAAACATCGCTTTCTTGTGCCACACCTGTAATAACAAAAAATAAAAAATGTAATCAATGGATGCCGGCAACGGCAAGGCTTTTTAAAACATTATCGTTGAATTTATATGTGCCTATATTCATATGTTTAGGTATGTGCACAAATTCCAAGTATAATTGTATTTTTGTTTAACGATATGACATAACGTTGCCCCCATCGATTCAGAATTTACAACAGAACAAAACTAAAACATATTTTTTGATAGCATGCAACAATAATTTTCCTTTTACCATCCAGCGTTATAATGTATTTGAACAAAGACTTTTACACCCGATGTATATCCTCTTCTCCATCTTTTAACCTTTGTACACATCTCAGCGTCATGACCTTGATCACAAGTCATCTTAGGTCACCTCTGGTGGTCAGCCTTTGACCTTTATTGCGCGGGCTGAAATAAGCAGCTCAATTGATCCCCGATGAGTGACAACGTTGTCAATTTGCGGGCTGGTCAAGAAGGTCGGAAATCATTTCCAAGTTGATTGTGTACACATGGCATGTATCACACAACCCACTCTATCTCCCTGATTGATCGGGGTGAGATCGTGCCTGCCACAAGTTGGTCAGAAGCGTCAATTTAATAAATGGGTTTCTCTCGCTGATGTGATAGTGCGAGTTGATGTTTTCAGCAAGCATCTGATCGTTATACTCTGTTGCATTGCTTGAGTTGTCTAACTCTGTAAAGAGCACAACAGTAACCCCCAAATGTGTGAAAATGTATTCCTCTGGCCCTCTGCCTCTGGGAACTTTCTGGCTACGCTATCTAATAAAAATATCAAACTCAGGAGTATCCACACTTGATCAATCGCGACACATCTTCCATCGGATACTGCATGAGCAAAATGAAATTACTACATTAATTTTGTATAACGAAAACTAATATTGACCGTTTGCCTCAATTATATTTAAAAAATATACTGCCCTTTATCACCATGACTAGTCATTTTATATAGCTTTTTATTTTAAAAACTATCCACTGGTTTGGTCTATGATCATACTATGAACCCCAAGCCCCCCCCCCCCAAAAAAAGAAGATATTTCCTCTTAAAATCAATCCTGTCCTAAGGACAAGTTTGTATTTAAAGGGGAATCCAACCCTTTTAATAACTTAATTTGTATGAAAAGCGGCAAATAAGAGAAACAGAATGGTGACAGTTTTAAGTGTACAATGCAATCCCATGTACTATATTTTACTTTTTTGGAAATAGACAAAACGAAATGATTATGAGTGTTTGAAATATGCTGATCACTAAATCTATTCGAATCGCAAATGGGCGATTTGCTCACTGGATTGTGACGTATTCACGGACAACTCTCCCATTTGTCGTGTACACAAATATCTTTTCCGTTTTTTCTCCTAAGCTACTTCTCCTTTGGGGCGCTAATCACAATTCATTGTGGATATCATATTATTAAAGTTTTTCTCTCTAATTTAAAAAAACTAAATTATGTATCAAAGCCCCTAATGAGTCACACATTTTGAAGGGAAAAAATACATTTTAGTGTTGGAAACAAATTGAAAGTTGTCCGGCACTTCGTCACAGTGACACTGCCGAATCAGTCAATTTGAAGTGTCCATTATATAGTGTTTACAACTTTACAAAATTCATAACTTTCTTTTTTTTGGGGGGGGGGGAGGGGGGCCTGATTTATTCAAACTTTCACCAGTGTGCTTCTCAGGTGCTTCTGCTTTCTTTTGGAGTAGTTTACTATCAAGGTTGGATTTCCCTTCAGATAGAGGAAAACAATCCCTGTTTCCAGGTCAGTGTGAAGACGTTGTATTAAAAAATCGGGTAACTCACTCGCCAACTGCGTTGCCTGGAACAAATCAATGCCTGTATAATCATACGAGACCAAGAAAAAGAGATTATAAATCACATCGTCCTTAAACTTCTACACAGCCATACATCAAAATAGTTATAACTCAGCATTATTGCTCGTTTGATTTACTGATTTACAAAGCATGCCAAATCAAACGAGATGACATTCTGTGGTTTGTTGACTTTTATCACTCCCTTGTTCTTCGTTTCGTTGCCATGGGAATAGAAACATGATATCTCTGTTCTAGATCAATTCATAACATATCATCACTAGAGTATAATCATATGCTTGAAGAATGATCATTGTGATGGAGTATTTGAAAACTTTTTTTGTTTTTAACATTGATGAAAAATACAAACTGTATCTCATTCTTAATTTCACGCACATCGGCGATATCTGTCTTCTCCTTTCGATTCGTCATTCGCATACATTTTGTCTTTTGGTGTGAGGGAAAATCCTACTTGCTTCTTAATCTCCTCTTTTTTAAGTTGAGGATTTCTTTATGATTATTCGGTGTCCTCAGTCTACCGCTCATTTTTGCAGTAGCCATCAGCCATATTTCGTCTTAGATTGTTGGTCTAACATAAATACACAAATAATGCAACTGCTTTCACTCCAGACAGTCATGTAATTGTTTCATATCGCAAAGTCTAATCAAATATTTTAAAAGTGATCTTTAGCAGGAAGAAAAAAAGGGAAATGAATAAATAAGCGGCCAGTTATTGAAGAGATGTGTCTTTAGGTTCTTTTGAAAAGATTCAACATAGTGGAAATGCGGACAAAAGACTGGTACGTGTCTATTTAATTATGTTTTGAGGTCCCCTAGCCCAATTTCGAGTTGACACGTGGTACTTGGATGGGTGCAGGATCGTTTGAAGCGCGGAGTTACTACCATAAGAGTCAACGAAGTCTATTATATTCTATTCTACTACCCTGTAAAAATCTCAACTACAAGCCTACCTATAGAATGAACTGATGTTATCTGAACTTAAAAAGCATTATCATTCCGTTAGCATCACCTCCACCTCTTTCAAACGAATAAATGATTTTCTTATTATTTTAGAGCCGTTCTATATAGAGCCATCGCGAACCTGACCAGTTCTATTTTTGTCTCTCCAGACAATACGGCTTCCTCCTAAACTAGCGACCTCAAGTGATACCATCATCAATAGTCTGGCAGACTGAGAGAGAAAACTCATCCATCAAACTTTGACATCATAACTAGACGAGTATCTCTTACGGAGGAAAGGTCCAACTCACCCTCCCCCGAAATCGTCTCGGCATCCCTCACGAGAGTCATGTCTGCAGCACTCCCTTGTCTCTCTCTCTCTCTCTCACTCACTCATCCCCCCCCCCCCAAAAAAAAAGTATTTCATTTTCTTCCTTTCTCTCTCTCTCTCTCTCTCTCTCTCTCTCTCTCGTTCTTGTGGCCTCTCTTCCTGACTTTTCAACTTTCTCTTTCTTCACTTCTTCCTACAGAGAGTAAGTATTGAAATGAAAATGCCTATTTAGGTATATCCATAGTGCGCACGCAAATGTTTGACTAGCCTTTTGTGTATGGACAAAGAGCAAGGTAATGATTAATCACATATTTTCCACAAATTTGTGTTAAAATATTGTTTTTAATCATGAATACAAGCTAGAAAGTGATCAGGTTCTTCTTCAATCATTCTTTTATAGCCCTTTCTTCCAAACTTGATCCCCAAAAGAAAAGAAAAAACCCAAACCTGTGTAGTTATCGTTCATACATTGTTATTGTTTTTTTTTTTTTTTTTTTTTGCTGTTATAACTAGTATTAGTATTGTTATTAGTATTGTTATTAGTATTGTTATTATATAGTTATTATTATCATTATCAATATTATTATTTTTATTATTATTATTGTTATTATTATTATCACCAATCATCATTGTTCTTAGTAAAAAATTATCACCGTCATCATCATCATCAATTCATTATCGTATCATTAACATCTTCATCAAATGTTATAATTGTTTATAATGCAAGTGATCAATTATATAAACCAACGAGACTTTGTGATTGTTCATTTTATCAGTATCATATAACAGGGAAGAATATATAGCGGTCATAATTATTATAAAAGTAAGGAAAGCAGAAAATGTGCAGAAAGTAGGTTATATATTCCAACTCCCTAGTTATACGGGTCCGTGGATGCAATTCTTAACAAAATCAGCTTTAAGTTGTCTGGGCCTTACAATTAATTCATAATTTCATAACAATAATATGTCTAGTATTTAGTAATATAGTAATCCATCAATCTACTTCGTGATCTACATGGTATATATAAATTTGCATATACCCGGAAGTTATGGTTTGACATGTCGACATGCTTGAGTTGTCAAACTACCATTGATTGGATCAAGGATTTGTAGAGAAACATTACCCAATGCTGACAATTGACCAATGGCAGAGCGCGTACTGTTTAACGTTCGCCTTCAATTTTTGCATTCTTCCGTTGCCAGTGTATACAACTCCGGCTCCGTAGAAAGGGGTTTTGAACCTCTGGCGTTTGAGAATTTCTGAAAGTTTAAGCCCACTATTAATAGTTTAGCCATAAGGTAAGAAAAGTGTCTCCACACCGATTTTCTTTCCTTTTTCGATGTTCAGAGAATGAGTTTATAAACGTGAACAGAATAGTGCAAGTGGTGCCACTGCACTGCAATGTGACTGCACTGCAATGTGATTGCACTGGTGCGGGTGGGAGTGCAGTGCAGAACATCCGTGTGCCAAGTGCATCCCAGGCCAGTCGGCCCGGCATGGATCGATGGCAGCCGACAGTCACAGCTCAGCTCAGACTCAGCTCAGCGCAGTGCAGTGTGTACATACGGCCACGGCGCGCGGCGTAACATAATTTATGATTAATATGTGGTACTGTTTATGTTTTTGGTAAGGGGCATGATCATTCTTGTGGCTGTCTGCAACTCTGTGGTGGATTTTAAAATTATTTATTCATTATTTTGGGGACGTAATTGTCTCAGGGGCGCTGGTCCGAAAATAAAAGATCGTCCGCATAAACAAGGATCGTCCGCATAAACGAGGATCGTCTTCCTAAGATACGTGGACGGACCCATCTGCAAAAATAAAGATCGTCCACATTTTTCGCTGATCCTGATTCCCGATGTGCACGTTGGCGATGCGAAAAATGGATTCCGCGATGATTTTTTTTTATGCATTTCACATTGACATTGTAGACTAATTCATAGGCCTACAGAGATTTTCACGTTATACGCAATAAATCCTTGGGTAGACAGTGAACTGGGGGTATTTTATTGAGCTGAATCTGTTTTTCGCATTGTCAGCACGATCAGGAGCAGATCAGGAACCCAAAAATGGCAGGGCGCCAAAGAAAAAGGTACATACATGTACGCATTTTGTCCGCATTTACAAGGGTATCCTCGTTTATGCGAACGATCCTCATTCTCAGACCAGTGCCCTTACTGATAACTATAGCACTGCCTCACCTGCTCACTAGGGCACTAGATCGACTATATGTTGTTTCCATTTATGCAGTATCACAGGTCTTTGTGGCATAACATAATATGCAGGGTGCTACAAGAATTTTTTTCACCACTTGCCCTGTCGGGCAAGTGGGTTTTCAATTTACTTGCCCAAACAATATTTCCACTTGCCCAAAACTTTAAAGCGAAAAAGGACTCGAGGTTAAAGCATTTATTATCTCGTAATGATAAGTTAGTGTTTTAGATAGCAAATTAATGCACATACATGTACAGTGTAACTGTACTGAATAATAACCTAATATGTCAAAGAAAATGGTCAACAAAGGATGGTTGAAGGTTTAAAAAACGCATTTTATTGATTCTCCATAAATAATCAGATTCACATGAATCTCGGCAAGGTAGAATGGTTCAAGCAGGTTTAAGTTTTTAATATTCAGTCATGTAAAAAAGCATAATGACCCTGTTGTAAAAAATATGATACAAACATGTCATTAATGGTAGCCACATGTACCATGGTGCAACATCACATGTGTGTCTGTGCAAGCCGCTGTCATTTGGAAACGTAGGCTAATTTTCAGCTGTTAATAATTTGGGTCAACTCTTCCATCAAGAAACGTCATGTAAATAATGGGTAATCAACTATTTTAAATAAAGTACGGACATTTTTATTTCATCATTCACTGCTATAAATATCATGCCAAAATTTGTAAATTCTTACTAAATAATAATATTGAAGATATTTTACGATAAATCTCGGATAAGTATGCGAAAACTAGACTAAACAACGTCGCTAAAACCATGAAAACAAAACAACAACGGCTTATATTCTGGGGGTCTCGATACTATTATCAAAATGACTCGCTCGGTCGGATCTTGAGACCGCAGTAATAAATTGAAAACGAGACAAAAACATTCATCTGATTTATATGAGCAGCGAGTTTTAAATAATATGTTCACAATCATTAACAGTCATTATGAATAAATATCAAACATTTGACTTTTTGTACTTACTAGAAAATCCCTGTTGTTTATTCCATTCCGATTCGCACGTGTTCATTTCCCTAGAATAATGACGTCATATTTGGCGTGATTCAACCAATCGGCAATCAGAGAATAGCAAAGGCCTGTCGGTGCGGCCTGCAGAGCTAGAGAGAGAGAGCGCGAATAAGCTCGCAGCTGGTACGATCGCGCTAGCTGTCTCTAGCTAGCTCACGGCCGGCCGTGCGTGGAGGCGGAGCGGCATTCATGGCTTGAAGTGTCACTGTTGCATGCGCGCTGAGCTAGCTGAGCTGGCTAGCTGTCTGTGAAGTTTTTTCGAAATCGGAACGATCGCTTTTTTGCTTCTGGATTTTGACGAATCGGGCAAGTGATAATTTGATTTACTTGCCCGACGGCTCAATTTGGTTGCCCCGGGACGTCGGGCAAGCGGGTTTGTCCGCGCCCTGATATGTTGATAATCTTTTATTTTTCTTTCAGGTTATTCAGATACTGAAGTCTAAAGCAACATGCCACTGAAGAGAAATCCCTCTTTCCAAGAGGAGCTTTCATCCAAACTGAAAGATCGGAAGAGACGAGGTCTGAGTACTGGCTTTACCTCAGAATCAGAAGACAGTGAAGACGATGATGATGCATTGGGTGGACTCAGCGATGATGGTGAGAAAACAAAACTAAACTAAAAACAACAACAATATTAGAATAAGTATCTATTAGTATTTCCTCCATTCCATGTGGTAATTTCAATTGAATGACTTGTCTCGGGGTCCATCTGAATACAAAGCTGAAGCAAAGGCAATTTTCCATATTCAAACAAAATTGCTTTGGTCTCTACAATGTTATATACATGTATATGCCTTCATGTATCCTGAGTTTTGTGCATTGTTCTTTAATATAATTTTTTTTTTTAGGGTCAGTGCTTCATTGTTGAGTGATCATATGAAGTCATCATAATAACTCATGTTGACAAAGTTTTTATTTTTGTTTTTCACAAAATTATTAAGCCGTTTGCAGCTTAGAAATTTATGAGCTTTGAATTGTGTTCCTATAGCTACCACATGTGAGGTTTTTGCTTTGCTAAGCTTTGCTAAATGTATTCACTGGTTTAATTTTATTTTTGGGGAAAAGTAACCATTTGAATTCAATTTCATATGTTTTCTTCAGATATCCTGTCTCAGTTCACATCTAAGAAGAAGAATCCTCAACCATCTCAGTCCCAACCATGGGCGCCACCTACGGCCAAACAGAGGTCATCCCCTTCACCATCTCCTCGCTCTATGAACAAACCTTCTAGTGATGCCTTCCCTACTGCTCCCCCTAGGAGCAGAGGTCTGTCGGGAAGCAAGAGCCCCACGTCCAGGAAATCAGCAGGTTCACCAGATCCTATCAGGGCTCTCATGGGAGATGGAAACGATATGAAGAAGAAGCCTCCACCCAAACCAAGTCCAAGACTACGTTCAGGGACCATGGACTCGTCTCCTCGATCAGAGGATGATTCCCCAAGACCTCAGCCTAGGCCAAGGAACAAAGGACCATCGGATATTGATAAATTGCTGGGCATTGCTTCATCCCCAGAGCCAGGGAAGAGAAAGAAATCTCTGTTTGATGAGTATGATGAGAGCCAGGGAGCTAAGGGTGGTAAGCAGCCACCTAAACCTAGAGAAAGATCAAAATCTCCCCTTATGGACATGGCAGGGCCAGGCGGAAAGTCTAAGGTTAGAAATGGATCAGCTGAAAGGAAATCGCCTGACCTTGATGACTTGTTAGGCATGAAGAACAAAAAGAAACAAGGGAGGTCTTCCCCAGAGCCTGGGCCAAAACCCAAGAGTAGGAGTGGCTCTCCGGAGAGAAGAGCTAGTAAAGCTCAGGATGATCAACGCAGAAGGGATAATAAATCTCCAGACCTTGATGACTTGTTGGGTTTGAAAGACAAGAAAAAACCTGATAGAAGAGCTGGTGGAGCATCGGATAATCAAAGGAGAAGAGACAAGTCCCCAGACCTGGATGACCTACTGGGAATAAGGAGCAAGAAAAATCGCAGTCCGTCACCAGAGAGGAACCATGGGAAGGAACCGAGATCTGAGATAGATGATCTTCTTGGGGGTCCATCCGTCAAATCAAAACCCAGAAGACAGAAAGGACTATTGGACTCCTCATCTGATGAAGACGATGAAGTGTCACGAGTGAATAACAGATTAGGATCCATGAAACTGAACCAGAAAGAACAGCCCCCAGTTCCAGGGGGTCGAAAGCAAAGGTCACCTTCTCCTAAATCTAAAAGCCTACTAGATACTCTTGCAGATTCTGAAGATGAGGACACTCGCACCAAACTTGGTAGAAGGTCACCTTCTCCTAAAGGTTTTCCACCAAAGCCAAAACCTAGAGTGGCAACAGACAGGACAGACTCAAAGGGCAATAGAGAGACGCAGAAAAAGTCAGACGAAGCCAACGCTAAATCTAGAAAGAACCGGATACCTGGTCTGAACTCTGATTCTGATTCCGATGATGAAGATAGACAGGCAAGGTCCTCGAAGAAAGGCAAGCAGAAACAGTCGCTGCTGGATTTTCTTGATGATAAACCGACAAGCAAAAAGGAGAGGAAGAAGGCAAAGGGGTTGCTGGATGATAGCGATGATGACAGTGACATGGAAGACAAACCTCCAAAGATGACCAATAGGAGACCACAGGTACCCTTTTTGTTTATTGTTCTGCAGCAATATTCATATTGTGCTATTATTGAGCTCTCTTCATATTATACAGTTAAGTCCTGTCTATTTTTCCCTTGTAATTCTTTTTCATATGAATTGACTCATTGATCAATAATAACAAGCAGAATATTTATATTGCACACATATCCATCTTAAAGGTACTATGTCCCATTTGCAGGCCAAAAAAATGAAAAAGGTAAATTCCAACTGCATTTGAAAGATAATACTAATTTAGAACTTCCCTAAAAAAGGTGGGGCTTGAAAATGTCTTCAAGTGGGAAAATAACGACCATTAGTTGTCAAATCGACTTTAGGGCTATAGAGCTCAAAAGTAATAGTCTTGATTTTCAGACAATTGTACCGAATGGTCATATGTTTTATGCTGCGCAGAGATTCAATCAGTTTAATCGTGGCCATCACAAGAAGTGGGTTATTGATGTAGACAAATGCTCATGTACCCATTACAACTCTTTTCATGTATATTATTACCAAAGAAGAAAAAAGCCAGTCAGTCACTCAATAGTGTCTGACAGTGAAATCTAGCAAGTAAACGGGTTTCCTTGCATAATTTGAATATGAGGACACTGCTAACGTTTAAATTTCACAGATAGGACATACATGACATATTCATAATTCCTGCAAAGTTCTACAGAATTTGAGGTTGGCTGCAAAAGGGACATAGTACCTTTAAAGGATGCTCAAGGCATTATCAACCAGCTGACAAGGCAGTTGCCTTAGAAATAGATTTATGTAACATAATATCATAGATTGGTTACCTGTTGTCTATATATCATTGTTTTTACTAACTTTAAACAAATAAACTGTCTTTGCTTGCTCTTCAGGAGGGATATCACAGTGATGGAGAACCAAACAAAGAAAAGAAGAAAAAGTAAGTTATGCATACCACTTTTTGTTACCACAATAACTGTAGGTCCACCAAAGAGGATTAAATGATGTTTGTTTTAATTATGACACAATTAGTTTTCACATGTGCATGTAGGTGTGATAGGTCAAAGGTCATATAACTAAAAAAGAGAATGTTCTTGCTCCTCAGATACTATGATATTTTTTAATGCATTATTTTTGTTTAAACCAAGTGTAGCAAGATTTTTGCCACACTAATCATTGTTATTTTGGTATATCTGTACTGAACCTCGGATTCATACATTTGGTGATATGGATACACTTATAATCGTAAAGGTAGACTATAGCCATATGATTAGAATTGTGAAAGAAAGCAATTGGGAAAGGTTGATTTTTGGTGTATACCGTAACGTTTCGGACTCCTCGAAATGACAGAAAATGGCATGAATGTTTGGTTCAACTTTCATACCTTGGATATCATACCTTGGAAGTAGGCGTAAAGTTATACAAAACTTATTTGCCCCTCTGTGTCCGCTAGTGGGTTACTCTTGAATTTGGTGTCGTGCAGTTATGGATGAACAGGGACAGTTGAATAGTTCATCAGGATTACACTTCTTCTTTTCTTTTTAAAGATATTTCACATCATATTTTGATTATATGATGGCATTTGAAGAGCAACCATTTTCAGGGAATATTTCTTCTATAATATTCATTCACACTGACACAAAAAACTGCACAGAAGTTTGTATGTGGGACTAAATGCACATATGGCATAAAAGTTTGGTCCAAACTTTTTTTTAAAGAAATGTTTCTCATATTTTTTCATTCTGAGGGCATTTGAAGCCGAGCAATCCTTTTCAGGGGACACTTCTACTAATTTTCTTTCAAAAAAGTTTTATGATGATCCCTTTCTTACTGTCAGACCCATAGTTCACAAACCAACTCCTACCAGGCCCAAGTCAGTAGCCGTGGTGGGTTCCCTCAACTCTAGTCACAACTCCAAGGACATCATGGCCACGCTCAACTCTCCGGGAGGGGTGCAGGATTCCTCCACCATCAGGCAGGCCATCTACGAGCAGTGGCGAGCGGAGAAGACGGAGAGACTGAAGAAGCAGAAGAGAGAGGACAAGAAGAGAGAGGAGGAAGAGCAGAAAAAGAAAGCCAAGGTATCGAGAGTCGCTATCATTGCTTTCTCCCTTAAGTTTTTCGTCTTTCCCAGTTAGGATCATAAACAGATAATTTTGGTAGTTTTTAGTCTCATCAGCGCCTTTGATTAGGCAACTAGATATTGGTGCTTTATAAATACCTGGATTGGATTGGAACACAATTATGTGATTTTTGGGGTGCTAAAGGTCAAAGGTCTTGTAACTGTCAGCAAAATCACCAAAACTTAATCGATGGAATAGCTTATAGCTAGGATTATTTCAAAGAGGATGAAGATGTTTTTTCAAGTGATATCCATAGAAGTGTCGTGGTCGAGTGGATATGTCATCGGACTGTGGATCACAAGGTCCTCTGTTCAAGTCTCGCCGCGGCACTAATGTCCTTTGGCAAGACATTTATCTACATTTGCCACTCACCTCCCAGGTGTAGTCAATGGGTACCTGGTAGGAAGAAATACCATGAATCGGTGAGCGCCTTCTCATGGTAGTTCAGCTGAAGTCGAGGTAATAATGTGATAGCCCTCTGAGATTATTGTTATTATTATTACCACATTGAGTTTTATCTTTGCTAATCTGATGAGTTTTCTGTTAGTGAATTTCAGAAGTTGAAAAAATTTGCTTCTATTTATGTCTCAATATCAATTGCACTTATATTTACTTGTGAATAATGGGCTGCTTTAAAGAGGTATGGCAAATTAATGAGAAATTAATCTGATATTCAATTGTTAAATAAAATCTATGAATTAATTAAGCATTGAAGCAAACTTTTTCTTTTTTCTCAGTTTGACCAAGTCACCTCCACTCACATCATTAATTTACCTTTGAATGATCAGAATATCACTGTCATATATGCTAATTCTCACAATACTGCGCTTTTTATTTCATTTACAGGACGCAGAAGAGAATAAGTTTGAAAACATGGCCTCTTTCAAGGCTTGGGAGGAGGGAAAGAAATCAACGCTGTCCAACCAGCGCAAGAGGGCGCTCAAGAAACAGGAGGAAGAACGGAAGAAGAAGGAGGAAGAAGAATCCCAGAAATACGAGGCTAAAAAGGTAACTGGGGTGAAAGAAGAAACTTTAAAGATGCTCTTGCATGGGTATATAGTTGTTTCATGAAGTAGGCAACTTGGCGATAACTCCTGATCACTACTTAACACTGAGCCAATGGGTATTACGCTCCTGTGTGCGTGCACCTCTGTGTATTGCCCTCTATATACCGACGCTTGAGCAACTTTAATAGACATACATTCATTTACTCTTTAGTTATAGTTCCTTGATGACTTTGGCCCTGTTTTTTAAAACTTATTATCAATAACAAGTTACAATAACTGTTATAAGCTACTGAAATCAAGGCATCTGATTTTGCTGAGATCAAATTTGTCATAGAAATTTAGCATTTGTTATTGATAACAAGTTTGATGAATCAGGTCCCTGGGTTGGTATTCTGAGATTCATTTTTATCTCAGTGAGATATATAATAACCTTACAATATTTTTAAATCTGCATTATGATAATCTTTTTATCTTGAGTTTATCTCGCTAAGACACGCCCATTTGTTCAAATTTTACAATTTGTACTACTTGTGCCTCAATGTGCAAAAATGCTTTTGCTAGGGTTTCCTTTAAAAAATGGCTGATGTAGTTTCAGAGGCTTTTGAACACCATCACAAGGCTCATTTTAAGTATGACATTAGTAAGCAAAAATCTTGAAATACAATTTGATAACCCTATAAATGTGTTGCTTGAGAAACGTATTCTGTACTCTGTACCTTTTGTTTATTTTTTATCACGCAATAAGCAGCATACTTTAACATAAAATGTTATTAATTAAGTATTTGGCATCACCTGTGCCTGGGAGGCAAAAAAACAAACTGAAGCACTGTAACACTCAGGTCTCTACTCCCGGTACAACTGATTGGGGGGTGTGCAGGTGGACCACTACACTTCTTATGTGAATAGTGAAGTGGGTTCTTAACGTGCAAAGGCAGTGACTCTCCTCTGCATGTGACCCATTTAAAATCCTATCCTGGGGATGGAGTATTTTCCTCTGTAGATAGCCTGCATCTATAAAACGGGAAGAGCATGTTGACACACATCGCAGACTTTAGTCATCCGCCTAAGTTGGGTTTGAACCCACGACCTTTGCTTCGACAGGTAGATGCTTTACTGACAGAGCCAACAGGGCAAAGATTCTATACTTGTCCAAAACTTTGTCAAAGTGGCTTCATTTATTCCATTTTGCCCTCATTACATTGCAGGCGTTTGAGATGTGGAAAGCTACCAAAGACGAGATTCTCATCGAGAATCATCGGAAAGAAAAGAAAAAGCAGAAAAAATTAGAAGAAACCAAAATCTATGACAAGGAGGACAAAGAGAAGGATGCCAACAGCGCTTTCAAGAAATGGTAGGAATTTCATTGTTGCTTCTTTTTTTTTTTAGGGAGGGGGGGGGGGGGGGGTTGTGTGGTCTGATGTATTTCACAACCAGGAGACCGCATGATGAAGTTAAAGCTAGGAAAACATGTTAAAGAGTTGAGACAGCTTGATAAATCTCACTTAATAGATATATACTGAAGTACGGTTGAATCAAGCAAATGTGCAAGAAACCCAAATTTTAATGTAGATGAAACTTTAAAGCTTACATTCTGCTAGAAATTGATCAGCTCTTTGTTCATATATTAGAAAGGTAGAGTTGTAGGCTATTGGTCACATTATGAAAGAAAGAAAGATCAATATTATTTTGGATTCTGCATTATGGAATGTATTTTGTAAGACCCTCACTTTAGTTAACAAAAATGAAAAAGAAAATGTTTACATGTATATTTATGATCTACAAATAGATGTAATTGACTTTATTGCATTGTATTGTATTGTATTGTATTGTTTAATTTTCATTGGATTTCATATATATGGAAGTAACTTCATGTACAAGACTACTGGCATTGAAGTTCAGTCAGTGAAAAATAAAAGTGTTAAGGGCTGTCCTAACCATCCCCCCCCCCCTTTACATACATCCACTATCCTCAGGAAATCTGTCAAGGATGAAAAGATCATGGACTCTGAGAAGAAGAAGAGGCGAGACGAGCAGCTACGAAAGGAGATGGAGGAACGAGAGAGGAGGGAGAAGGAGAAAGAGAGCATGGAGTCGTATGATGAGTGGGAGGAAAAGCTCCAGAGGAGAAAAGAGAGAGAAAGAAGGAGACTGCAGAGCTCTCAACCCATCTCAGCAACTCCGTTTAGACCCAGCGGAAAGACGATACCCTTCGGGAGATAATAATTCCACTTTTATACAGCGCTTGATACATCTATGATGTGTCTATATTAAAGTGCATTACAGATCTACAATTACCCCGGTCATTGGATTCAGTGCTTGCCCACACACATTGTGTGTGCACAATATCCACTCCCTGGGGAGTATTCGAGCCATGCGTTACTTGACGCTCAAAAACTGTTTGACCAACAAAGACGGTCGCATCCTACCGGGTACCCATTTAACACCTGGGTGGAGAGCAGCAAGTGCAGGTTAATATCTTGCCAAAGGATATAAGTGCCGTGTAGGTATTCAAACCCTTGACCTTCTTGAGGAGTTGTCATTGTACAGTGGTTCTTTATCAAAATTAATGAAACAGAAGAAGAAGATAATAGTGATTGCTTTTATGCTGAAAGAAAGACAATTACTTGATACATTTAGACTAGACAAATAGGATGTAAATATTCTTTGGGGTGAATGGAATCTCAGAATATTCTTGAGGCATTTTACAGGTTTTGGTGTCCCTTTCTGGTATTCAAGCCTACTAATTGTATTCATTGATTGAGAGTTGTGAATAGGCTGATGGATTGATAGATAGGTAGATTTTAGATAGATAGAGATAAATTGATATGATACATGTAGCTGGATAGAGAGAGGGTGAGATATATACCAAGCTCTATACTTATATATTACCGTCCTTTAGCAATATGTACCGACTACCGATTCAGGACCTTAATGACCTCATGTTATGTAGAACTCAGTGTACTTAATGTTGATAGCTATATTCTACCTGTGCTCTTTACTTATCTTTAGTGCAATACAGTAAACAGTGTTCGAACAAATTTTCTCTATTTTATTCAGCTTTCATAATATTTTTTTGCTGTTTTGACTCGATTGTAGTTCAGACAAATGTTGGTATGTGAGGAGCCTATTGAGCATGAAGTGGGGGTGAAATTGTTATTGTCTATATATGTATTTTTGTCTCAATGCTATTACAATGTATTATACCAAACTGCTTTTTTGATTTAACAGGACTTGACTGTTTGAATTAAAGGCGGTAGTCATCACCTTGAAAAGTTATATTCCCAATAATTTTTATTTCAGATACAATGATATTGATAATGAAAGGACGAGTTCAAAATCACCACTTTTCAACGCAAGTACCACAAACTTTGAGTTTTGTCATTTGAATCTTTGTTGTGTTTACAAGCAGTGTCAGTATGTGATCTATAAATCAAAATATTAGCAATCTTTGATGATATTTTGTATGATAGAGACCTATTTTCAACCAAGATTTATTGCTATGTGTACCATGTCACCAAATTTGCAATATCATTGACATTTCATTAATGAGAATGGGTTGCGTGCTCCTACATCTCTTTCTCAGTTATTTTTAGTTAATGAATGGCCCGAGGTGATTACATGTATTTTCAACCAAATTGTACTTTATATTTTAAGCTACATGTACCAGTGAGGTTTGAAGATCAGTGGCCTTGGTTACATGACCTTATGAAGCTAAAGACTTCTTATCTGTTCAATATTGTAATAGTGATCAAAACTGGTTCATATGTAATATTCAGGAGCATTTATAATATTAAAAAAGACTTGTAAACAACTACAGATAAAAAAACACAATTTTATTCTTTGTGGTTGCATTCATATGAAAATTATATATTTATTTACATACTATATAAATTTGTTATGTACAAGGTACAGTTACATTGGGGGAAAAAAAAACGTAATTACCTCTTGAAATCAGATATCAATGACAGAAAAAGTAACTTTCAGTATTCTTAAAACTATTGCAATCCTTGAAGCATATATTTAAAAAAATTACATGATAATAATATAATATTCCAATTTCCAAATGGATAAATGTAAACAGTATTTTAAGTAAAACTAGCGTACTGTTGTGTTGACTACTTGACTAAGATAAAGACTACATCTACATTAAATAAGTAGGAAGGTATTAATATTTTCCAATCCAAGATAATGGAGAACTATCTGTCAAAAGACATTAAACAATGTAAAAAAATACCCATGCTGTAAGTTTCAATTCTATCTCTCGACAAAATTCTGTGAGAGTGAAAATAACCATAGTACTACTCGTATATTGCTGAATTCCTGTATAATTTGACAAAATAGCAGACATTTCAAAAGGAGATTGGTACTGAATAAAGGTGAATTAAAAATATCATACTGTCTTGTTTGTATCTTCATTGGCTAAAGACCTGAAATTTTTCAAGATAAATAGTTTTCAAAAATTCATCATTGCCGTTAAACATGAATTCCTATCATTTTTTGTTGGGGGGGGGGGGTGTCGATCATAACCTCAAAAGCCCTATTCCCACATGAGATGGGAAACTGTTTTTTTTTTAATGACTGCTGCTGAATTAAAATACCAAAAATGGTAATAAAAAAATAATGCATTCAATAATGGCTCGATGCATAATACAAGATCTGTGTGTCTTATGCAGATGCATTTTTTTTGGTATCAGCACTCTGATCAGTGTACAGTAAAAGGAGACGGAAAACTGCTATAAACAAACGGGCCGCTGCTAAATTAAAACCCCAATGAGTAGTAAGAGGGAATGTTATGATGGTAGTTTTTAAAAAAATACATTCAATAATTGCTCGGCGCATAATACCAGATTTGTATGTCGTAGTATGCACATGTATGAAGTACATTGTGATCTCATTTCTTTAAATTTTGCAACTAGTCTAGTAAAGGTTGCTTTTCACCAAATATTAGAATAGAGCTTGAAAGTGCAATCTTTAGGGCAGGTGTTGTCAAACTCAGCATCTCAGACAGCCTATTTTCCTACATAAGGTATCCTAATTTGTATAGCAAAACATTGCAAGTACAATATGTGAAAAGGATGTTGTGTAGTTCTTCCATATTTTACTTTGGAATTGCACTGCATCATGAGATGGATATCATAAAAATTGGCATTAAAGTTAATGATATTTGTTCAAGTATAAAAAGGAAATTCAGTAAAAACAATGAAATAAAAGTGATTGTATGAGCTCTTACAAGCCAATAAACAACAGACACAATGTGCAGTAAAGTTTTTATTACAAAAAGCATGCATTTTCTGTAAGTAACCTGATTACGGTAGTCACTTTTTTTTATAAATATGAATTGCATTTTTGCTCAGGAAATGTCTGGAATATAATCTGGAATTCATTTCAAAATGCAAAAATACAGTAGAAGCATTCATACAAAGAATATTTGAGGGCAAATCGTAAGCATATTATACATATTGTCAGTTATATTGTGAAACAAATCTCCATTATCAATTAATAAATCCATTGTATGATCTTGTGCAAAACATTATAGAATGTTCTGGGCCATCAAGTGTTACATTCTTTTTAAAGTTTATGAGTATAAACGCCCTTGCAGCTCGAAAAACAAATGAAAACAATCATGTTCCTAATCATTGTATTTCAAAATCTTGTACGGCAATCCTATAGTATTCCAGTATCTGATCACATCTGAACGAGTCCTTCAGCGGCAGCGATACCAAAGAGGAACCCCTCTGTAGCTGGTGGTAGCTTCCTCCCTTTGAGTCTCTCCAGGGTGATCTTGGGATCGTCTTCGTTCTCTGAGAGGGATTTCAAGTTGTTTATCAGCTCACTGGTCTTCTTGGAGATTTCCTGAGAGGCAAAAGAGGAAGAGAGGTGGAATTGTTTGAGGAGGAGAGCTGGCTCAGACTGGACAAAAGTCCAACCAAAGACTGCAGGTTTTATCTCATCACAGAATATGTCCCAAGCAGAAATCTCTGCTCATCTGGTACTAGACAGTTAACAGTTCTAAGAACTATGTCTACTCTTGGAGAAAAGGCTTTTATTTCTGAGGCGCCATCTCTTTGAAATGCCCTTCCACTGAGGATCCGATCAGTAGAATCCTTAGAAACATTTTAAAAGAATCTAAAGTCATATATGTTCACATGTTAATTTAGTTAATGGTATGTTGCATGTATGATACCGGTATATGCATTTTGTTCTCATTTCTCTATGTAACTTATTCTAATTCTATCCCTCTGCGCCTCAGAATAGTTTACTAGACCGATTGGCGGATTGCGCATAACAAATGCTGTATTTCTCATTATTATTATTAATCGAGCCAAAACAGAAGACTGCAGCCCAAATTGTGTATTACAGCGCCCCTCCCCTGTTCCATAGACACAGCTAGGTTAGATTGGGGAACACTTCGTCCCTTGGATATGGTGTTAAATGGTGGCTCTTGTGTAGGAGAGTCACCACCTATGCTCATTAAGAACCCAATGCACTATCCACATAAAAGATTGACGAACCCCAGGTTTAGCGGTACAACTGCACATTCCCAATCAGTTATATATGGATGAGAGAAGAACTGAAAGATCGTACCTTGATGACTTGTAGATCTGACATGGCATCATCACTAGCGCACTTGACCATCAGCTGGGCGATGTCTTTGTGTGTTCTACTCATGGTGAACGTGTCTAGAGAGAAAAGAATCCACCTGATTTGTAAGTTCCACTACAAAATGCCCTGGTAGAGTGATTTTTTCAACCGATATTCAAACAAAAGGTTGAGGGTTCAAATCCCTTCCGGCTAGATTTTGATTTACGTTTGCCACTCTCCAAGCAGGAGTAAATGGGATACCTGGTGTGGATAAGGACTACATATTGAGCCACCTGGCTATAACTGGGGTAATGATTCACTGCAAATTGTTTTGATCAGTTTCTTGCTGGCTAGAATGGTGTTAAATTAATTGTTGTTAGGTTGGAAAACCTAGGACAGGACAAACTACCTAACAACACGGAATGTATGCCATTCACATTCTGACTATTGAAATACAATTATTTGTAACAAGTGCACTTAACAAAGATTTGTGCATCCAATTTGATTACATTATGAAATTGGCCTATTGTAATAACTTACATTAAACGTCACAACATTTCTCTAACAAATAAGTTGGTATTTCAGGATCTTGCAATGATAAAGTATCTTGCTCCGGGTCTAAATAAAGTCTAGACCATGATTAGATTTAAAGAACTTCAGAAAATCAGTCAACATAATTTGCTTTGTTCACAATAGTACCTTTGGCATTAGGTGCTACTGTTATTTCGTCGGTTGATAGATTCACAAACAGATCGTATAATTCAGTGGCGTTCTCCACGGCCGCGTCTACAAAGCCAGCGACGTACGCAGGCCCCATCCTGAGATCTTCTAGTTCGTCTTCTTCCATGTGTACGTACGGGTGAAGGATGGACCAGTTCTGCCGATGCCACACCAGGCAGGGTAATGCCCTAAAAGAGGAGGGGTTATTATACAGGAGAAAAATAAGGCTTGTATAGGCCGATGATGTCAAACCGGGGGTGTGTTTCACAAAGATACTAAGTTGGACTTAACAATTATGGAAAGCCAATAGCATCTTTGAAAAAAAAATCTAAAAGTTATTTTAAAAGGCACAAAATATTGATTCAAATCATTCATATTTTCTATTATCTAGTAGATTTCATGTTCTTGATGTGGAATTTATGAAAAGTCTTAAATACTTGAATTTTTGCTTTTGAATATAACTTATTTTAAGGCTACAATTGGATCTCCATAATGTTTAAATCAAACTTAGAGTTAAGTCCAAAACACCCCCCTGGTTCACTTGGTCCATTGATTAATAGAAGACCCTGGATTGACTTCATCAACCCTTCAAATGTCACAAACAATAATTACGACAAAAATTGAGACAACTTTTAGAAAGGCATAGCGCTTTTTACATTGATGGTTTCATTATTAATTTGGTAAACTTATTCCTTCATTTCATTATTATGATTATTTGCAAGTTCAAAAGTAATGGATATACTTCAATAATTTGGGCAGTTTAAAATTGACACAACTTTTAGAAAGAAGGCATATCGCCTTTCACATTAATAGTTTCATTATTAATTTGGTAACCTTATTCCTTCATTTCACAATTCAGGAGCTCATTTTTAATGTAAGGTTTGTTCACGTTCAGAAGTAATGGATACAATTTAATAATTTGGGCAGTCTAAACTGCCTCCAGCGCTGAAGTGACAGACATGGAAAATATAGTGATATGACAATGAATAGTCTCCGTATTTTAGGATAGACCATTGACAGGTTCTGCAAGCTATGCCATAACAGACAAAGAAATACTTTGAAAGGAGTGAGATACACAAGCCTGCTTTAATAGTTTGTAGAGTTTAAATAAATCTCTTTAATCACCATCAAATCTTCCAGTAATTTTAAAATCTTGCTCAAACTGTGCAGACACTATCCACTATCTGTAAATACTACAAGGAATGTGGTCATACATAAAAGAAATGAAGTTCACCGCCTCTTGTGTGTCCACGAAATATATCAATAAAGACGACCATCCCCTCTATACCAAGATGTGAAGTAATTAAAAGCTTACCTTATGAATTTAATGACCTCTTCTACTCTAGAGTGGTATACAACTATCTTCTTCTTCAACAGTAGAGCTGTGTAGATGAGGATGGTTTCTAGACCAAATGAGTTGATAACATCTGAAAAATAAATAATGGAAAGTACCGGTAAAGAATGCACTGATCATTATTTTTTTCTTTTAATTATGACGTACATAATCATAAAAACCGTCTCATTTCATTTCAGCAACATGGGGGAAGTACACTATAGATGATAAGATCTACAGATGGATAAATAATCAGTTTGCTATCCATTGATATTTTATCTGTTGTACATATCAATATCTTATGTTGTCAAGTCAATTCACTTTATGTAACCATGAGATATTTTGGAGTGCATATGCAAGTAGTTGGTGGAATTCTATCTATCTTATGCTTGAAATAACGAATTCGGGAAGTTCCATGTAAAATTGGTTGTCAGTTACAATGCTTTTGTTTTCAAGTCTCTTTTTCAAAGCAATGCATATAGATTAAAAACAGCCATACTTATCTACAAGGTAAGGTTTCAGAGGAATATTAAAGGGGGTGTAGCATGGCAAATACTAGTGAACGCCATCTCAACTTTTGGACAACTGCACGTAAACAAATGGACTTGATTAATGATCAGCGCACGCTAGTTCTCCTCACGCTTTGGTTTCGCATATGTTGCACACACGTGATTACTGCGGTCGCTTCGTCCGTAATTGATACCCGATTTGCCCCGAGTCAGGCCGAGGGAAAGACATGTAGACTCGTCATGCAACACACCCTTTAAACTCACTATCTTGTTTCTTTTTTTTTGCCTACCAGCCTGTCAAACCACCTTGAAATAACTTTCATACATGTGTACTTCAAAGAAAGTTGGGTAGCAGGCTTACCCCCACACTCAAAAGATAAATTCACTTACCTTTTACACAACCAGCTGTGTACGCCTTCTTTGCATCAAAGTCTTGGGCGACAAAGGTTCCATTGCTTTCACTGGGGCAAGTGCCTTTGTGATGACGGAGAGGTAGCCCTTCAAGATTGTGGCAGCATTCCCTGTTGTCAGGTATACCCTACATAGGATCTCGCTCAGGTATGGTATTTCTCAGGATTGAAGTCTTTGGCAAGTAAAATGAAGGAGAAGTGCTTTACCTGTATTAATAATAGAGATATAATGTATGATCACTTAGAGCTATAGATCTCAGAAATATCTCTGTATCTCTCTCTATATATCTCATAACAGTCAAACAAAATAAAGCTCAAAGTCAAATAACTGAATTAATCTATTTTTCAGAGTGGACAATTAGTTGTAACTAGTGGAAATGGTAAAATATATATATATATATTAAACAGCAAAAACTAATTAGCTCATTTTAAGATCATATATATACAATATTTAGACTCTATTTGAAACAGTTCAAAGATTCAAAGTATAAGGATACAATAAATAAATTTGACATCTGAATAAAATTGAACCACATCATAAAAAATTAAAACAATTATTAAAAAATTGACTTTTTTTTATGTTGGAAAAAATGGGAAAGTAGTCGGGCACTACATCACATTGATATTACTGCTTCAGCAAATTTGAAGTGCCCATACGTCTAGAGATCGCAACTTTAACAAATTCATAATTTTTGTCTAATTGAAAATGTTATTAGTTTGCTTCTCTGTTTTTTCTGCTTTCTTTTAGAATAGTTGTCTATTTGGGTTGGATTTCCTGTTGAAAGCTAGAACACTATGACATCATATTTGGTGCTCTCTTAACTATGAACAAAGGCTCTACAAATTCTCAGCATCATTCTGCGTCTTATTACCTTCTTCAGGGCAGATCCATATTCCACAGGCACGGTCATGATGTAAAACCACTCCCTGTGAAACTGACCGTAGACAAACGGTACAACGATGGCTCCCTCCTGGGAAAGGCAGCATTTTCTCATCAGCATCTTCTTCTATGTCGCTGGAGATTGAGGGTACGACCACGTCCACAAGACATCCCCATTGGTGTCTTTTTCTAAATGAGAAAAAATAAGAAAATAGCCCATGGATATATTAGTTAAAATGCAGGATTTGTTAAAGAGAGAATGACAAAAGACAAAAGTTTGAACTTTGAACTGTGCCCCTTGCTCTGGTTATATTGATTGAAACAGGCTGCAAATGAAAAACAAAATTCTTTCATATTTTCATAAATATGATTGTAGACCCTTTAGTCTTACCCTAGTCTAAACTTGTGAATTTCAATCTAAATTCACCTTTAAAAAAATGTGAATACATGAGTGATCTGTTTCTGTTACAGTAACATTAAGATTTTGGAGCATGTTTAGGTCTATTCAAATGGATTGTAAAATTGAAAATGATTTGTTATATTATATTCTTTTTCATGTGATTTTAACTCCAATGAATTGTGAAATTTCGAACATGCATGCATGCATAAATAAATATTTAAAAGTTAGTGTTTTCAACAATAATTTATTCTTCTCCCGCTTGACATTTGAAAAAAGTGTAAGATGTAGATCTAGATCTATAGGCAAACAGTTTGTAATTGTTATCGCTAATGTGTGTATGAGGTCCATACAGTTAACGGTTAGACCTCATGCATTATACTAAGGAGTGGCTAATTATTGAGATTTTCACAAATTTGTTGTGACTTTAATAAGACCTAACTTAAATTTTAAAAGTCTTAATTTTTGTGATCGTCTGGGCTCTGGCCACTTTAATCAATTTTCAGGAACAATCAATACAATTTGTTAATAATCAATAGGTTTCATTCATGAAATTAAACTGCAACTTACTATACTGTACATGTAAGTCGTAAACAATGTCAAATCATGTCAGTTAGGTCTAGTTATCAGTGTATGCTGGTGTCAACATCATATTCATAACGGCCACACCATGCACCAGCTACATATCATATTTAATGTGTGTTATGAAAGAAAGATAAATAAACTTGAAACTTGAAACTTGAAACTTAGTATTCAAAGCTAATCTAGATCTATACTGATATTACGATCACGGCGCGGCTGGTCAAACAAATAATGTTTATTACAACGAAAAATCGAGTACATGGGACTGTACATTATTATATAAACCCTCTCATCTTCCATTTAACTCATTTCACTTCAGAACGTTGTATTTTCTTAAATATTTGGCTACATGACATAAATACGAGATTTAATGAAGGGCATCGTTCATACCTATCAATCCTGCAGCAGAGAGAGAAATAAGGGCTGACATTCTGACTTTTGATGCCTAGGATTTAGACGCTCATTCGCTCCTTTTTATCGGATCCTCGATTTACGATAGTGTGTGGGCGCGCGCGGGCGTGCCCAAGAGCGAAGAGTCGATCTTGGATCTTGGATTCTTTTCCTCCTACAGAAGAGTTTTGACTGGAGGCAGTGGCGGATCCAGGGGGGGGGGGGGGGGGGCCCTTGAGAAAAAAATCATGTAAATTCACGTGATTTTTACCTTTTTAGGGGGTTGGCCCCCCCCCCCCCCTGGCGCTCAAGGGGGGGGGGGGTGCAAATTGAAAAATTTTCGAGGACCAAAAAAAAAAAAAAAATTGCCCACTACCCCCCCCCCCCCCCCCCCCCCCCCCCCCCCCCCCCTCAACTGAGCGACTTTTCGACCGGCGCGATTTTCAAATTTTCGGGAGCAAAAAAAAAAAAAAGTTGGGCCCCCTCCCCTAAGAAATCCTGGATCCGCGCCTGGAGGTGGTGGAGGGTGGACGATTACATTAAATGCTTTCCCATAGTCTCATTCATTTTCAATAGAAAACGACTGATAAATTGTGATCACTTTTCTTTCATCTGTTTAACAATGCAAAATACCTTCCCTTATAGCAGTGTTGCATGGGTCGAAAAGGGCCACTGCGATTTGTTCCAATTTGGAGGGGGTCAGTGGCTGCATAATTTTATGATGATGCCTCCTAGTCGATTTTTAAGAGTAGGCCTACTGTTATTTGGCAGGAAAGGATATTAAGAGAACATATTTTGGACATTTTTTGAATGAAAACCTATACAACAAAAAAAAAATCAATTTTCGAGAATTTAAAGCTAGGGTAAGGTACTATACTGAAGAAAATTGTATTTTTCAGGCCAAGATCTAAAAGTTGGGCCATTTTTAGTAGGGTTATTTTAGGGGCACGGCTTATCGTTCTCAGTGATGTGTGTTACTATGTCAAATAGGTTTTGCCAGGGGTGTATTATGCCCCCTTTCTATCTTTCTCTTTCTCTCAGGCTCATTCCTATAAAAAAACGACTAAAGACGTTTTACTTAGTTTAGCAAAAACTAGAAGTAAAAGACTAATTTAAACAAAGTATGGAATTGAATGCCGATCCGTTTTGTGAATAGTATTTTTATTCTTCAAAGTTCTGGGGCATTTGTTGTGTACAATCTACAAATAGCAATTGTATTTAAAATTTGTGTCACTATTATTCAAAATTAGACCCCGAACTGGCTCCTGAATGCTATCATTCTTACATTAACTAACCTCCCGAGGGAAGCTTGCTAGCTAGGTTTCTGTGTCACAGAGATTTCCTGCTGAAATTAACCATCCATATTTTTTATAAATAAATACTTATTAAACCAAACTTAAACAGATACCTATATTTCAATGAAACAAGATCACACTCACGTCCAGGTGAGTGTGGCGTTGAACTAGGCGTTGTGGCGTGCGCGCCTGTAATCCAGCTAACAGTGGAAGTTAAAATGATTCAGCCAAGGACGCAGGTTCGATCGAAACTGAGTCACGTCTTTCGGATGGTCCCCAGACGTAAATAATCATATCTGATTGATACACGTCTGTAAAAAAAAACCAATTACACACTACACACTCCATCCCATCCACAAAATCACATCTCTCTCTCTCTCTCTCTCTCTCTCTTTCTTTTTACATTATACCATGTAGGCCTACATCTCCCCCTCTCTTTATATCACTTCAGAATAACAACTCGTCCTACTCCATTTTAATTGCCTGAATGATAATGCGTCATTTTATTTTCAAATTATATTTCGCTCACATTTTCTGTTGCTACATAATTATTTGCTGTCCTATAGGGGTCATGTTCTGATACATTGCACTAGTCTTGTGGCTATATGAAATTCATCTGTAAATATGTATAGCCCTATAAACTTAAAGATCAAAATGTTGTGACTCGTGAATCTAAGTTTTGACATAGGTCGGACGTGAGAAGAAGAAAAAACTTGGGTAGACCTATATAGTTACGTTTGATCGAAATAAATCAAATAAATATTATCCTTCAAGCCCTCCAATGCAGACTATAGTGAGAAAGGCCAAGTCTTCCTGCTGTGTATGTATACAAAAATAAATAAACACTGTGAGTGAAAATTTGAACGGAACTAATATTATATAATATAATAAATTATGAGGTATTTCGTTAGAAAACACAGATTATTTGTGTACACAGTTTAAGTTTAATCTCAGAAGGCTTTACCTATTCTCTTACTGTCCTTTAAAGATATTTTTTTAGAGTATATGCATTTTTGTAATCTAACAGGCAATATTTTTATGTAGGTTTTATCTTTTACTTGAACTCGATAAGAGAGAGAGTTCTTAATACCGTTGAACCTTTCAAGGTACTCTAATATACATTTACTCTGGCGAGTAAGGACGATGATTGCCGCCGCCAGAGAATGATATTGTACAACACGTTAAGTACTACGGCACCGGCAACAGCCTTGCAGGAATGTTTGAGCTGACTCTGCGCAGGAATATCGACGTGGCCGACATCAGCTCCTTGACACCAGACACCGATGTACCCGATCTCAAACACGGATTCACCGTCGGGGAGGATCAATTCGATGTCCGAGTCCCCCGAGTAAGCAACGAGGGGATCACTGAATTGTGGACACAAAAAATCGTAAAAGGAAAACAATGACTAAAGCATGTATACAGTGCCTTTCGTGAAAGATGAAGGCTTTCCCGGTTTCTCCAGTAATATATTTATAATCAACAGTATGAAGATACTTCTTGAAGAGAGTTTGAACATGAAGTGACAATGGCATAACATGAGCGTATAGTCAGCGTTTCATGTTGGAGGAACATGAATGTTCAGATACAAAACCAACATTTCTAAATTCTATCTGAGTATCTGCTGGTATGGATTCTTGGACCAAGCATTGCTAGCTATATTGTACGGTTTGGGTAATCCGACATTTACTCCGGGGCAATCGCTTCGGACTTTACTTCGGGTAAGGGATCATTCCAAATCCTCACAGTTTGTATAATAATATCAATTTTGCTTTCTCTTCCTTTAACTTAAGGGCCCCGTAATCATAATACCTCAGCAATATTATTGTCAGGTATACCCATTTATACCTGGGTGGATAGTGGCAAATGTTGACTAATTTCTTGCCAAAGAATGTTGGTGTTGCGACTCCGATTCGAACCCTCGACCCTAGGATTGAAAGTCAAGTGAATAAACCACTATACCACGACACCTATATACGGTCTTCCTGCAATCTGATTTTCGAAGAAATAGCAAATAATATTATAATTATAGATATGGATATCTAAATAAACATCATCATGGTCATCTTTCTGAGTTAGGTTCTCAAGATTGATAAGAATACTAACAACCGGAGGTTTAGTGCATTTAAGCCTTTTAAAATCCGAATCGGCTTCAAGTCGTAGACAATCGCATGAAGGGAATTATGAAAGCAAATAAAAGTAGGAAAGTTATGAATTGTTCATCAATGAAACACAATTTGGCAACACTGCGACGTATCTTGCAAGCTCCTCTCCAATTTGCTTACTACATAAAGATGTCATAAACTTTAATTTTGTTAGTTATTGATGACGGAATAGACTTGTTTCATACAGAGGTTGTTTTAAAACGTATTTGCAATCATTATATGTTTGGTGAATGTATGATTGAAAATTTTCTCAAGGGAAAATATAAATGTTTATTTATTTATTTTTTTATTTTATTTTTTTAATTATTTTTAGTACAGGGCAAATGGGAGGGGACCTCTCGCAAATACATAACAGAGTTGCCGATTAGCCTTTGGTTGATCGCAACTTCACATAGCCTATTAATAACTTTCTTATAATCGGTTTTTGCTCAAACTTTCACTGTCCTGTTTCTCTCTTTTTTCAGCTTCGTAGTCGAGTGGTTTAAGCACTTGACTTGAAATTCAAAGGTCGTGGTTCGATCCCCGATACGGCACTAATGTCCTTTGGTAAGGCATTAATCTAATGGGTACCTGGTAGGAATTCATTCCTTGAAATGCTGAAGCGCTGTAACGGCAGCTAGGCTAAAGCCGGGGTAATTAATGCGCCTCGGAATAGAAGTTCTAGATAGATGGCGCTATAGAAATGCCTATAATTATAATAATTATTAATTAACTCAATATCAGGGTGGACATCCCCTTCAAAGGTTTACCGTACTTACTCGCTGTTATGCTCATTCCTGACAAAGTGTCCACTGCTGGATGGTGTCGAGCCCGTTCCCGCCCAGAACCGTGCCCCTGCAATGTTACAAATCAAATCAGTAATACTGGAGGAAAAATGCAACTAATCAAAAAAAACTAAACGATCAAATATTTATGAAAGTACATAAGAAGGAACAAAACGGGTGCAAATTAATGACCAATCAAAAGAGAACACCAGATTATTGGATGACGAAGAGAGTGCACATATATCTTAATGGCAACCTCAAATAAATTATTATACACACCAGCTCGTAACCTTTGCTAAGCAACTGACAAATATACACTAATTATTCCCTTAAAACATACTTCTTCCCTCAGTAACTTAATGCAATTTTATAAGTCTATATATTTCCTGTTTCTTTATCAGATTCTTTGATTTTATAAGAGCTATACACTCTTTTTTTCAGCGCTCAGTGATTATTGCTTTATTTCATTAAAAAATATACTATAGGGTTATAGAGTATAGGTTGCATGACTATTTCCGGTTATTTTTCTTTAATTTCACCCAAATTTCATCGAAATTACTTAATTTGGGGGAGTAAAGGAGTACGAACTCAGACCCACCACATGGTCCTTAGCCATAATAGCATGCCAGATCACTAATATCGACGCCCCCCCCCCACCCCCTTGCCATGCAGACATTGAAGTGTCGGGTAGAGTAATCGAATGTTTTCCATTATACCGTATAGGGGCATAATACTTTATAGAGCATTACCGCGCTACATGTTTTCTAGATGAAGAAACTTAAAGAAAAAGCGGGGGGTGAAAACAAAACAAAATAAAACAAACCAGAGCATGAACCGTCGTACTGTAAACCTTCGAATCTCAACTTCTGATCATTCACAATAACAACGGAGGTAGCAGAGAGCCCGTAGGATCCAGAGAGTTGCCCGATATTGTGTTCTGCTGGAGATGCAAAATTGGCAGGCACCGCGAGGTGGTTGAAATTAACCTGTCCAATGGAACAAAGAAATTATTTTTGAAAAAAGAGAAATACGGAAGACAAAATGTATCAAAGACGTTCATGTATAAAAGGTTTTACCATTCTTGGAATAAATTAAAACAATAACATTATTTGCATATAATGAGAATTCACTTTACACTACTTTGCCATCGACAACTAATAATGATTATCACCAATCATTTTACGTTTATATGGCGCTTAAAGGGAAAGTCCACCCCAAAATAAGTTTGTTTCGATAGAGGCAGAATAATAAGAAAATCAGGTGAGTGAAAGTTTGAGCAAATTCTGAATGAAAATAAAAGTTATGAATTATTGAAGTTGTGATCAATCAAATACAAATTGGCAACTCTGTGACTTATTATACGAGCTCTCCTTCATTTGCTTTGTGCATAATATTCCATAAAATCATGTTTTCTTCGTTATTGATGACGGAATATATATTTGTTCCTTGCAGGGGGAGTATAGAAACATATTTGCAATTATTATATTTAGGGTGCATGTATGGTTGAAATTTTTCTTGAGGGAAAATGAAAATTTTAGATTTTTTTAGTACTGAGCAAATGGAAGTTGAGCTCGCATGATACGTCATAGAGTTGCCAATTTGTGCTTGATTGATCACAATTTCAAAATCCTAACTTCCTTATTTTTAATCGGAATTTGCTCAAACTTTCACTGACTTGTTTCTCTCATTTTTTCTACTCCTATTAAAACTAACTTAATTTCAGGGTGGACTTTCCCTTTAATATTCACATTGTTTCTAAGCGCTTTACATATTACATGCAATCTTTCTTGCCGGAACGGCAAGATTTAAAATTATATATGGAAACAATTATTTTCGGGAACTGGCAGGTAAAACAAAGAACCTTTTTTGGAAAGAAATGTTCATGGCTTATAGTACGCTCTTGTCCCATGCATCATGATAAAATTTCTTGCCAACCCTTATGGAATAATTATTACATTAAAATAGGCAATAGCTCAATATATAATTAAAAAAAATTGTGTCAAAAGGGAGTTCGTTTTGTTAACAATATTTTAGACACAAATGGTGATTTTTTTCTCTCTGGAACACTTTCAAGAAAAGTATAATATTCAAATAAATTTTCTTTTTTATCGTGGATTATGCGATGCAATTAGACAAGGGTTTAACAATTGTACTATTTTTAACAAGATGCCACAACCTCTTTTCCCAGATACAATGGCATTTGTTATGAAATGTATTAAATGATCTTCACATATCTATGCAATAAGAAGAAAAGGACTATGTAAAAGCTTTCTTAAATGGAAATGCATTTTTGACCTGAATGATAAGAGTTTGGAAACATATTGTTCTATTGGATTTAATTGTACCATTGATGTGGGCTTACGATGGTTTCAGTTTAAAGTCTTGCAACGCATATTATATACGAACGATCTACTCTTTAAAATGAATTTAGTCCCAAGAAAAGAATGTACATTTTGTAATGAACAGATTGAAACAGTTATACATTTGCTATGTGATTGTATGCATGTTAAAAATATTTGGGGTAGGTTAGAACACTGGATTAATACTGGAACCGGAAATAAATTAACATTTTCATTACAAGATAAATTATTTGGTTTAAAAGGTTCAAATAATTATGCATTGAATTGTATACTGATTGTGGTGAGACAGATGGTGTATACTTGCAAAATAAAGAAACAATTGCCCGACTTTGATAGTATTAGAGTTTCGATTATAAATTACTTCAAAAACGAAAAGTATATTGCAAATTCGAATTGTAGAAATAATAAATTCACAAGAAAATGGTTTTCAATTCAGGAATTTGTTTACTTAGAATGATATTTTTTTCTGTATTTGTTTTTCTTTCCATGAGTGTTCAAGTTAGAAATGAATTATTGATTTGTTAGTTTTCTGTTAACTCAACAGCTCAACAATACTTGTATCTTGAAAAGCCAATTTTATTTTATTTATGTTATTATGTAAATTACCTTGAATATATATTTTTGTATGTGTTTGAAATGAAATCAATAAAATCCCTGTGGAGGAAAAATATGAAGGGAAAAAAATATTACTTACACGAAATAAATGAAGAAAATTAACGCTATCAACATAATATCAGGGACAGGTAGATGAAAACAATAGTATTAGGTGGAATTGTACATAGACAAAGCTAAACAAATTACAAAACATAATTACAAAAGAAATATTTTGGAATCTACCACCGGGAAGATGCTTAATCAATAAACTGGTATATAGAACGTTATCATGAAACTTTATCAGGATTGGATGTTTATAACGGTCTTTATTTGTTTTTATCTTGATAATAACGGTCCTTATGGCAGTTAAGGTCTGTCATAGGGTAAAGGTTCCACCAGGTGTATGGTTAATTGTATACTCACACTGTATCGCCTGCACCAGATAGCGATCCACTTCAAATCTGAGACCGACTTCCCGGCAGGTAGAGTCAGATCCCCGAGAGTTGCATCGCTCATCGCATTTTCCAGCGTACTGCAGTCAAGAAAATTAAATTTAGTTTCCCAGTGTAGATTTGAAAACGATTGCTGTTGTTGTATTTTGGTATCCAATAGGGATATAGGTCTAGGCAGGCGCGGATACACCTTCTTTCTCCCTCTTTTCTTTCCTTTCCTTTCCTTTTTTTCAGAGGGGAAGGGGGCCAATTTACGCTCCACCTCAGACTCCCCCCTGTCCACTCATGTTTTCTAACGAACTGCCCCTCCCCCCTCTTCGCCGTAATGATGATGCTGGTTAAGATGGTGATGCTGGTGATGTTGATGACGATTGACTACTACTACACCTCCTACTACAACTACTATTACTACTACTACTACTGCTACTACTACTACTACTACTACTACTACTACTACTACTACTACTACTACTCCTATCATGCACTACTACTTTAATAATAAAATAATAATAAAATAATAATAATGTATCAACAATTCATGTATTAATTTTGATGATGATGATGATGATCCTGGCTACCTTTTTATCCAGCGATAATTATTGCTCAAGGCTTTATATCGTCAAATTAGGCCTAGTGTGAGGTGATGATAAGGTTGGGCTTATAGGATTAGGGCTCAAATAGTTTATTTCTCGCTGAAAGACACAGATAACCATTGACTCATAAGTTTTGCCCCCCCCCCCTCCCCTGCCCCCCCCCCCCCCCCCCCCGCCCCACGAGGTCCAAATACGCCACAGCAATGGAGAGGGGGAGGTATAGTTGGCTGACACCTGGACCGTCATAAGTACAAGTTCACTGACTTCCCATAATGCTCACTGTAATAAATGCGTTATATACAAAGAGATGTCGGTGCACCCATAACGATTATGAAACAAAAGCACGAATATGCGACATGTGAACATTAATTATCTAGATCGATAAATTCTCTCTGTTTAACCTTGAAATGATAACTGTGGGGTGTGAAAACTCAGTCAGTGCGCGACGATTCAATATTACAGCGAAATAAAGTGGCGAAGGTACGAAATCGAGGGCACGGCCTGTATGGGGATACGTAATCAGGGGCGGATCCAGTCGGCGACAAGAGGGGGGGGGGGGGGAGGGCCAAATTCGTGAGAAAATATTAAGTGGCGAATCGGCCAGCCGGCAAACAAGTGGGGGAGCACTTTTTTTTGGGGGGGGGCGAACAAAAACAACCCCGAAAAAGGTAAAAATTTACGTAACCATTTAAATTTGTTACCTCTTTTTTTTGCTAGGGGGGGGGGGGCGGGCCCGTCTTGCACCCATTGTGGATCCGCACCTGTACGTAATCCAATCAGATTGGAAGGAAGGGTACAAACCTCTTTTATGAACCTCTCTTACATACTCCCCCTAATCGTGACCTTGATAATAATTTTTGTTTTTAATTAAGCGATTTTACCAGTTACAATCGACCAAAGCGCTAATGGTTATAAACCCGGACACTGGATTTTAGCTACTGTTCCACACATTACAGTGCACATTCTCCACTCCCTGGGTAGTACTCCAGCTAATCGCCATTTTACGAGCACACACATTACTAATCCATTCTCAATGCCCTTCGCATCTTATATACCGGATACATAATCCCGCATCTGAATGGGTGGAGAGGAGCAACGTATACATGTAGATAAAATGCATTGCAGAATATCAACATTTATTGCTGTAAACCGGGCTCGAACCCACGACATTTGCATTAAATTGTCAGTGAAGTCAAACTATCACACAGCAACGAAATCTCTAGGTAATCTCATTGATTCCAATCTCATTTATATATAAGACCGACGCCTACCCCCTCCCCCACAATACCAGTACCCCTCCAATTCATAGAATCACGATACGCCATTGGTGAGATGTACATCATACAATTTTTGTACCTTGAAATTGGAAAACCACTTCCCGAAGGTGCACTGCCGGTCTCTCCTCCCCCTACGACGGCATCTGACAAGTTAAACAAAAGGCACGTACACAGAATTTATTTCAAAAATTGAAAGGAGGGGGGGGGGGGGGGGTGTCAAAAATCGATACAAAACACAGATAATTCATCATGATAGGTATTTGTATGTATCTGACTCAAACAGTAAACATCTTACCTGAAGACAAAATCTTTTATTCCTTTTATTTTCGGAATGATGAACCCCTGGTTTGGGAACTTTTTGTTTCGGCATTATGAATGTTCGGAATTATGAAAATTCGGAAACACGAGTCCTACCCTTTTGTTTTCGGAATTATGAACCCTGATATGGGAAAATTTTGATCTGAAATAACCCTCGAACTCTCGTTATATGGAAAATTTGTACTTCGGAATTATGAACCTTAGAAAAACGAGTCCTTCCCTTTCGTTTTCGGAATTATGAACCTCTGGTACGTATGGGAAAATTATGATCTGAAATATGAGAATTTCGCATTAACGGTCGAGTGACCCTTGAACCTCCTGTTATGGGTTTTTTGTTGTCTTCTTCTCGGAATTATGAACGTTCGGGACTATGAAGCTTCGGAAATGAACCTTCGTGAAAAAACGAGTCCTTCCCTTTCGTTTTCGGAATTATGAACCCCTTGTATTGGAAAATGTTGATCTGAATTATGAGAATTTCGCATCAACGGTCGAGTGACCCTCGAACCTCCTGTTATGGAAATTGTTTCTTCTTCTCGGAATTATGAACGTTCTGGACTATGAATCTTCGGGAAATGAACCTTCGGACAAACGAGTGACCCCTGACCCCTGACCCCATGCATTCTGACCTGGTGCAGTTCCGTCGTAGGAGAAACCGATGATCCTGATGACATTCGAACTTACGGCGTACACGTCACCATGGATGTCATGATGATTATTTGCGATATCTGGAAACGATCCGATGAGTTTCCCATTGTACTGTGCATCAGTGCTCACCAAAGCTATAGGAAGAAAAAAGATGAATTACATAAAAAATTATCTTTAAAAGAGAAGATAATGGGTTGTTTTTTGTTTGTGCATTGGAGGAGTTATCTAAGTTAAACTAAAACAACACTAGAATAAAAGACTCCGTTGTCTAATTGAGTGATATGTATTTATATAAAATTTGTTTTGTTTTTTAAACTAAAAACAACACTAGAATTATATGAAATGCCAAGTGAAAGGTTTTTGGGTATTTTTTGGTGTCCCACTCGTTACCAAATAATTTTAGGAGTTATTTATGAATGCAATTGTCATCAAAGCTCTCGTATGATGTCTAGTATAGCATTAAAACTGATACAATGATCAAATATACAGAAATCTGAGATGTGGTCAACAAGGTATAGGCCTTTGGGACACAATGGCTTGAACTTGCAAATATATATAATATTGCTTTTCAGCGGGGCACCGAAAACTTGATAAACATTGGCATGATATTGGGAGGGGTCTAAAGTATCAGGAAAGGTCCGCGTACGTAGACCTTATTGAGGTCTTATATCAATGCGCTGCCCGTGTATGCCGAAGAACTCGGAAATATTAGGTGGTGTAGTTCCAAATTAATACCGGTAGGGGGAAATGGTAATTGAACTTAATATATGCAATATGTTAGGAAGGGCAGATCCAAGACAGGGGCAATTTGTTTCTAGCTCATTTTATGTTTGAACAAACTCGATGATGATCAATCTCTAAGAGCTATTGAAGATCTGCCCTTCCTATTGCATATAAGTGCAATGACCTTTGCACACAATGCCTTAAAGGTATTACAAGTTTTGGTATGGGGTCATGAATTTGGTTCAAATTAACATATTGGAAGCGTATGCCTTCCTACAATATTCATTGATCGTTGTCGCGGTTGAAATCGAGTCTAAAGTTATGAAATTGTAAATATTAAACTTCTTATGTTGTATAGTTCCCTCTCAAGGTCAAGATATTAATTTAGCTATGAAACAATATTTCTTGACTAAAATCAACCGATTAGCTATTCCCATTTGAAAATTATATATCACAACTACGCATTCTGAGATTTTCATGGTCGCAGCTACCATTGTATATACGGCCATAGGCGCTATTTGAAATTTATCAAAATTTACCGGGAGCACCGGTAAATTTTTATATTCAATTTTTCTCGAAAACAGAAGTGTTTTAGGGGCTATTTTTTTTAGTGCTTATAATACATCCACAGGGGCATCCAAATATATCAAATGTAAAGATTCACTATCCACCCAATTTTCAAAATTTTCCAAAACTTTGTATTACCTTTAATAGCTGACGTACGAGCGCGTCGGCTACTGGCGCGCATATAGGGCCTTCTAGTAGTCAGTTATTTAGTTATATTTTAGTGTTAAATTGACAAATTCAAACTGATTGTAAACTTCTCCAATACCCCAATGTGGGTGACATGAGAATAAATTGTCATTGTCATTGTCAGTTAAAAGGAATACTGTATACACAGTGTCAATGCAAAATGAACAGTGTCTGAAGTTCTAAACATAAGGTTTAATTACTGCTGTATGTGCCGATTGCATGTAGAAGGCTTGATTATCGCAAGTAAAGCACTAACGCAATCACAGTGACGCCTCGTTGGCGACAAGCATCAAGCAACAAGCAACGTGAATAAAAACTGTTGCTCTTCAATATCCCCCCCCCCCCTCCCTAAACAAAAAGAAAGAGGAAAGAGTGTGAAATGGACAGATTCGAAAAACGACAGATGGGATGAACTCGATCGTCACGATAACACCTATTCAAACTTATCTCCATGCATAATGGCGTGAGGAAAATTTCAGGAATGCGACAGCCGGTGCAGAATGACAGGATTGGACAAAAGGAAAATCGATGCTAAATATCTATATAATTATATCTCTGCAAATCGCATCATTTCATCCAATATTCCGATCCCATCAAAACAAAGAAAGAAAAGAATTGTAATTTCATATAACTACCTATACATTTATGACAAAGAAAGTATAATTATTATATTTTGCGATAGGCCTGCATATGTACTGTATAAAGTCTACTGCTTATTGTTTGTTTGTTTGTTTAGACGCTTGTTTGATTCGTTTCAATTTGTTTTGTTTTTGTGCTTTTTCGGGGGGGGCGAACTATTCATAATTTTTTTAAAGTAAAGTGTAAAGTCAAGAAATTTCCCTAACATGCCTAGATACATCTTTCCTTGAGATAATTTTGCAGTATGGGTCACTGAAAAAACATGTTTGCGTTTTGATTTAACAAACGAATCGTATATTGACTCGATTCATTGAATTAATGAAACCAAATCAATTTAGATGATGATTAGATCAGTTTCTTCTTGTTACATGGTAATTATTATTCAGAATCAAAATTTACCTGAACTGGAGATTATTGCAAACTATTGGGCCATTTTCCTGAGAGCTAACACGCTATTCAATCGAATTATACATATTTTAATTCAAATAAAACACAATATTTTCATGGAATATAATCAGTCCAATTAATCTGCCATACCCATTTTTTCATTACATCGTACCCCTCCACCCCTCTCTCTCTCTCTCTCCTCTCTCTCTCTCTCTCTCTCTCTCTATATATATATATATATATATATATATATATATATATATATATATATCTCCTGCAACCCCCCCTTCTTTCCCTTTCGGTCAATCCTGATTTTTTTTTTTTAAGAATCAGACGGAACATTTGCTTTCAACAGGTTTTTTCCAAATTGACCATCAAACAAAACTATTTGTTACATGTAATTTGCAATAATAACATACTTCATTTTACTTCTCTTTATATTTTATATCCTGGTTTGATTCAAATGATTTTATGTTTGAATTATTATGAGAAGCAACTTCACATCAGGGTGTGGACCATCCAAAGCTTGAATTTTAACAACAAACTTAAAAGCCAAACTATGTTTATATATTTCAAATGTTTTAAATATTTGCTACGTTCATTTACCAAATATTTTATCTCATTTGTTATGTTTGTGTTCTCGCTTTATGGCACACATATTCGATTCCTTACAGTCACCAAAGGCAAAAATTTTGCAATACCCCCGGAATAAATGTATGTCGCTTACACTAACATTATTCTTATATATTCCTTCCCCTTATCAATTTCATTATTGATTGATTTTTCAGAAAAGGATGACCTTAATGAGGTTTGATGAGGTTACCAATTGCGTTTAATGAAATAAGTCGGACATCCTTTATAAACATTTCTAAGATTTTATCTTTTTTTGAAAGCTATTATCACGTATTATTAGCATTATCAAAATCACAATATAGTCACATAGAGGTAGAACCGCATCGTTAGGATATGAAGCTGATCAATACCTACTACCCGTTCTTGACTATTAGGTCGCTATAATTTTACCTAAAACTTTCACTCAGTTATATCAAAATAACGACTTTTAATTCACCAACATCACTTAACGTATTTCGCGCTCCGGGTGCGTTTTTTTCGTGCCACTAAATTTTGCTAGCTACTTAAAATGCTAGACGCGAAGCACATTTTTAGATATTAAAAAATGAAATAATTCAACAAGTATATGACTAATATTGAGTTATACGAAGAAAATCATAGGACCGTCATGAAAACTTACCGATGAAAAACACAGAGGTAAACGCCCAACTTTGAAGCCATGTTGATGAAGTTTGACGGGAATTCGATTTGTCTTCGTAGAGAGCTATATGCAAACGATGCTTCGATCACGCGACCAAGTGATAGAACTGCAGGCCAGATGTCCAGGCCTCAACCAGTGACGCAAAGGACTGAAGTAAGCGATGATGTGGAGGCATGCGCAGATCCACGGGGGGGGGGGGGGGGGGGGGGGGGGGGGGGGGGGGGGGGGGGGGGGGGGGGGGTGGGGGGGGGGGGGGGGGGGGGGGGATGGGGGGAAGAGCGACGCCCCCTAAACCCCTGGCAAAAAAAGTTCAACAAAAGATTTTACCACAATTTTACCTCTTTTTTTTTGCTCAAGGGGGGAGGGGGGAGAGTTTGCTTACGATCTCCGTCGAAGCAGCTCCCCAAACTTGACAGCCCTGTGCAGTGGCGTACGCAGGATTTTTTTCAAGGGGGGGGGGGGGGTTGAAATCAAAGGGGTTTTTTTTTTCCAAAAAAACATACATAAAACATACACATAAAAAAAACTCGAGAGGTGGGTTTAACCCCAAAACCACCCCCCCCCCCCCCCCCCCCCCCCCCCTGCGTACGCGCCTGGCCCTGTGTTGGTATGTTGAGTTGAAAAACGGTCTGCGCGATTTTCAATTTCCGTCCCCCTATTGGAAAACCTTGGATCCGCCACTGTGTGGAGGTGTCGTGGTCTAGTAGAGGTGTCGTGGTCTGTGGATTACAATATGGTTCGTGATTCGAGCCCCGCCCTGGCCGCGGCACTAATTTCCTTTGTCAAGACATTAATCTATATTTGCCACTCTCGACCCAGGTGATATAAATTGGTACCTGACAGGAATTAATAATGTTTATAAAGCTATAGCGCCATAATGGAAGCCATGCTAAAGCTGGGATATTAACTGTGGAGCGCCAGGAGTGACAGGGCGGCCCGACAGACGTGTGCGGTATGCAAGAAGCCACTATTAATAATTATTATTATTATTATTATTATTATTATTATTATTATTATTATCATCATGATATAATGACAGAGTGTCTATTCGAATTCAATTTAAAGCTTATCTGCCGTAGTTTACAGGAGGGATTAGACCGCTCTGCAAGGTCACTGGACAGGTGGTTATCTCATCAACTCAGCTCTCAGTTAACATAAGAGAGAGGATCATGGGGGACCAATGGTCACCGATTAGGCATCGTTTGTTATATAGAGGGAGCAAGTAGCTACCAGTAGTGCAGTGGGCCTTTAAGATCAATTGAAATTTATTCCTACTCTTGTAGTTTTTTCGTCCAGATCTTTCGATCATAAAGAGGTGGCGGTACCGTGATTATTCTTAATATGTGATATTTTTCCTTTGCATACATGTCAAATGAGTTTGGGTCAATGCCATAAAAAGTTTATTAATTAAATTAATTTTTACATCCACTTCAAGGGTTCACACTGAGCGTTGACATGTATTGCTAATGATTTCGATACATTCGCAGATTCCAGATTATTTTAATTTCAGACCAATAAAATATCAAGTAATAAAAAGTTTGAAGCTGGCCGGAAAAAAGGAGGGGGACGAGAATTAATTTCATTCGTTTTATCACACATTCAAGTTTTCTCACACGATATGTTGTTCCAATGTCCCCTTCTCCGGTAAGCTATAATATTCAAAACCACACACTAAAAAGTATACACTCTCGAGTAGGCCTTCCTTGTAGTGCAAAAATAGTCTTTTCGCATTGTCACACACTGTGAAATTGTGAAACGGAAACATAATTGCCATGCATGACTGAACTGACAACAAAGCAATCGGTACAGTGTACCAGGCGCGGATCCAGGATTTCTTAGGTGGGGGCCCAAATTTGAAATTATGCGAGCCAAATATTGGTACGTAATGGTGACCAACAGTGACGTGATGCGGGGGGGGGGGGGGGGGTCGGTGCAGGGAGGGGCGAATTTCCCCCTCCCTCCTCCACGAAACGCGGAAGCTTTGACGTTTCATTTAATTATTAGAAAAAGAAGACGGTTCGTTGTACCGTTCTCGAAAATAAATCTCGTCTGAATTTAGTTTTTGCCCTCTCGCGCGAAGCGCGGAAAATTTTAGGATATATTAAATTATTAGAGAAAGAAAACGATTCGTTGTAGAGTTCTCAACTCTAAATTCTCGTCTGAATTCATGTTCCCCCCCCTATCGCGCGAAGCGCGGAAGCTTTTAAGTTTCCTTAAATCATTAGAGAAACAAAACGATTCGTTGTACCGTTTTCGAAAATAATCCTCGTCTGAATTTAGATTCTCCTCCCCCCCCCCCTCCCGCGCGAAGCGCGGAAGCTTTTACGTTTCATTAAATCATTAGAGAAACAGAACGATTCGTTGTACAGTTCTCGAAAATAATTCTCGTCTGAATTTAGTTTTTCCCCTCTCGCGCGACGCGCGGAAAATTTTAGGATTTATTAAATTATTAGAGAAAGAAAACGATTCGTTGTACAGTTTTTCGAAAATAATTCTCGTCTGAATTTAGTTTTTCCCCCTCTCGCGCGACGCGCGGAAAATTTAAGGATTTATTAAATTATTAGAGAAAGAAGACGATTCGTTGTAGAGTTCTCGACTCTAAATTCTCGTCTGAATTCAGGTTCCCCCCTTTTAAGTTTCCTTAAATCATGAGAGAAAAAAAGCGATTCGTTGTACCGTTTTCGAAAATAATCCTCGTCTGAATTTAGATTCTCCCCCCCCTCCCGCGCGAAGCGCGGAAGCTTTTAAGTTTCCTTAAATCATTAGAGAAAAAAGACAATTCGTTGTACCGTTTTCGAAAATAATCCTCGTCTGAATTTAGATTCCCCCCCCCCTCCCGCGCGAAGCGCGGAAGCTTTTACGATTCATTAAATCATTAGAGAAAGAAGACGATTCGTTGTACCGTTCTCGAATCTTAATCCTTGTCTAGATTCAGTTCCCCCTCCCTCTCCCCCTCCTGCGCGAAGCGCGGAAGCTTTTACGTTTCATTAAATTATTAGAGAAGAAGACGATTCGCTGTACAGTTCTCGACTCTTAATCCTCGTCTGAATTCAGGTCCCCCCCCCCCCCCCTCTCGCGCGAAGCGCGGAAGCTTTTAAGTTTCATAAGATTATGAGAGAAAGAAGTCGATTGGCTGAACGTTCTCGACTCTTAATCCTCGTCTGAATTTCGATTCTCCCCCTCCCGCGCGAAGCGCGGAAGCTTTTATGTTTCATTAAATCATTAGAGAAACAAGACGATTCGTTGTACAGTTCTCGACTCTTAATCCTCGTCTGAATTTAGTTTACCCCCTCCCCCTCCTGCGCGATTCGCGGAAGCTTTGACGTTTCATTAAACTATTGAAGAAAGAAGGCGATTCGTTGTACCGTTCTCGACTCTTAATCCTTGTCTGAATTCAGGTCCCCTCCCCCCCCCCCCCCCTCCCGCGCGAAGCGCTCAAGCTTTAAAGTTTCATAAGATTATGAGAGAAAAAAGACGATTTGCTGTTCAGTTCTCGACTCTTAATCCTCGTCTGAATTCAGGTTCCCCCTCCCGCGCGAAGCGCGGAAGCTTTTAATTTTCATTAAATCATTAGAGAAAGAAGACGATTCGTTGTACCGCTCTCAAAATAATCCTCGTCGGAATTAAGTTTCCCCCCCCCCCTCCATCCCGCGCGAAGCGCGGAAGCTTTTACGTTTTATTAATCATAAAAATTGGTATAACCGTTCTCGCCTCTGAATCCTTGTCTGAATTTAGGTTCCCCTCCCGCGCAAAGCGCGGAAGCTTCACGTTTCATAAGATTATGAGAGAAAAAGACGATTCGCTGTACCGTTCTCGATTGTTAATCCTTGTCTGGGGCGGCGGCGAAGCCGGCCCCGGAAGCTCAGAGGTTTTAGGCGTTTAATTAAGGTCATATGAGCATATTTTTTTTTGTATACCTTATTATTTCGTGACACTGGCAGGTAACTATTTGGCGTTGGGTCCAGGGGGCGGAGCCCCCCAAATCAGGGGCTTTAGGAATTAAATTACCGTCAGATGAGCATCTAAGGGCCCGCCCGTAGGGCCCTTGGTGGGATCCAGGGGCAGAGCCCACGGAAGCTTAGGGGTTTTAGGCATTTAATCACGGTCAGATGAGCATATTTTGATGCCTCATTATTTGTTAACACTGGCAGTTAACTATTCTTTCTTTCTTGCTCTCATTCTATTTTATTTCTCTTTAATATACTTTTTTCAAACAAAGTGTGGGGGGGGGGGAGAGCTCGAGGCTCCGATCCCCACCGTACCTCGGGCCCTGACATGTAGGAATCTCAAGAATCATATTTCTTGCCTGGCTGCAAATTTAGGAATTGGTCATTTTCCAACAAACACATACAACGTATAATTTACTAAAAAGTGAGGAAAAATCTCGGAATGATGTAATTTCAGCATTATTTGTAATCCACCATTGTGGAATTAGAAATAACCACATTTGAATTTGATTTCCACTAACCCCCCCCCCCCCCCTCTATATCAGTACGCCAGTATCTCCTCTTTCCTTTCCCTTTCCTTCCTTCTCTCTTATTTGTTTTATGGGGGGGGGGGGGGT